>NC_140298.1:84875971-85475971 GCF_964211825.1 Aythya ferina
CCCCAGTCCTGGTCCCCAGTCCTGGTCCCCAGTCCTGGTCCCCAGTCCTGGTCCCCAGTCCTGGTCCCCAGTCCTGGTCCCCAGTCCTGGTCCCCAGTCCTGGTCCCCAGTCCTGGTCCCCAGTCCTGGTCCCCAGTCCTGGTCCCCAGTCCTGGTCCCCAGTCCTGGTCCCCAGTCCTGGTCCCCAGTCCTGGTCCCCAGTCCTGGTCCCCAGTCCTGGTCCCCAGTCCTGGTCCCCAGTCCTGGTCCCCAGTCCTGGTCCCCAGTCCTGGTCCCCAGTCCTGGTCCCCAGTCCTGGTCCCCAGTCCTGGTCCCCAGTCCTGGTCCCCAGTCCTGGTCCCCAGTCCTGGTCCCCAGTCCTGGTCCCCAGTCCTGGTCCCCAGTCCTGGTCCCCAGTCCTGGTCCCCAGTCCTGGTCCCCAGTCCTGGTCCCCAGTCCTGGTCCCCAGTCCTGGTCCCCAGTCCTGGTCCCCAGTCCTGGTCCCCAGTCCTGGTCCCCAGTCCTGGTCCCCAGTCCTGGTCCCCAGTCCTGGTCCCCAGTCCTGGTCCCCAGTCCTGGTCCCCAGTCCTGGTCCCCAGTCCTGGTCCCCAGTCCTGGTCCCCAGTCCTGGTCCCCAGTCCTGGTCCCCAGTCCTGGTCCCCAGTCCTGGTCCCCAGTCCTGGTCCCCAGTCCTGGTCCCCAGTCCTGGTCCCCAGTCCTGGTCCCCAGTCCTGGTCCCCAGTCCTGGTCCCCAGTCCTGGTCCCCAGTCCTGGTCCCCAGTCCTGGTCCCCAGTCCTGGTCCCCAGTCCTGGTCCCCAGTCCTGGTCCCCAGTCCTGGTCCCCAGTCCTGGTCCCCAGTCCTGGTCCCCAGTCCTGGTCCCCAGTCCTGGTCCCCAGTCCTGGTCCCCAGTCCTGGTCCCCAGTCCTGGTCCCCAGTCCTGGTCCCCAGTCCTGGTCCCCAGTCCTGGTCCCCAGTCCTGGTCCCCAGTCCTGGTCCCCAGTCCTGGTCCCCAGTCCTGGTCCCCAGTCCTGGTCCCCAGTCCTGGTCCCCAGTCCTGGTCCCCAGTCCTGGTCCCCAGTCCTGGTCCCCAGTCCTGGTCCCCAGTCCTGGTCCCCAGTCCTGGTCCCCAGTCCTGGTCCCCAGTCCTGGTCCCCAGTCCTGGTCCCCAGTCCTGGTCCCCAGTCCTGGTCCCCAGTCCTGGTCCCCAGTCCTGGTCCCCAGTCCTGGTCCCCAGTCCTGGTCCCCAGTCCTGGTCCCCAGTCCTGGTCCCCAGTCCTGGTCCCCAGTCCTGGTCCCCAGTCCTGGTCCCCAGTCCTGGTCCCCAGTCCTGGTCCCCAGTCCTGGTCCCCAGTCCTGGTCCCCAGTCCTGGTCCCCAGTCCTGGTCCCCAGTCCTGGTCCCCAGTCCTGGTCCCCAGTCCTGGTCCCCAGTCCTGGTCCCCAGTCCTGGTCCCCAGTCCTGGTCCCCAGTCCTGGTCCCCAGTCCTGGTCCCCAGTCCTGGTCCCCAGTCCTGGTCCCCAGTCCTGGTCCCCAGTCCTGGTCCCCAGTCCTGGTCCCCAGTCCTGGTCCCCAGTCCTGGTCCCCAGTCCTGGTCCCCAGTCCTGGTCCCCAGTCCTGGTCCCCAGTCCTGGTCCCCAGTCCTGGTCCCCAGTCCTGGTCCCCAGTCCTGGTCCCCAGTCCTGGTCCCCAGTCCTGGTCCCCAGTCCTGGTCCCCAGTCCTGGTCCCCAGTCCTGGTCCCCAGTCCTGGTCCCCAGTCCTGGTCCCCAGTCCTGGTCCCCAGTCCTGGTCCCCAGTCCTGGTCCCCAGTCCTGGTCCCCAGTCCTGGTCCCCAGTCCTGGTCCCCAGTCCTGGTCCCCAGTCCTGGTCCCCAGTCCTGGTCCCCAGTCCTGGTCCCCAGTCCTGGTCCCCAGTCCTGGTCCCCAGTCCTGGTCCCCAGTCCTGGTCCCCAGTCCTGGTCCCCAGTCCTGGTCCCCAGTCCTGGTCCCCAGTCCTGGTCCCCAGTCCTGGTCCCCAGTCCTGGTCCCCAGTCCTGGTCCCCAGTCCTGGTCCCCAGTCCTGGTCCCCAGTCCTGGTCCCCAGTCCTGGTCCCCAGTCCTGGTCCCCAGTCCTGGTCCCCAGTCCTGGTCCCCAGTCCTGGTCCCCAGTCCTGGTCCCCAGTCCTGGTCCCCAGTCCTGGTCCCCAGTCCTGGTCCCCAGTCCTGGTCCCCAGTCCTGGTCCCCAGTCCTGGTCCCCAGTCCTGGTCCCCAGTCCTGGTCCCCAGTCCTGGTCCCCAGTCCTGGTCCCCAGTCCTGGTCCCCAGTCCTGGTCCCCAGTCCTGGTCCCCAGTCCTGGTCCCCAGTCCTGGTCCCCAGTCCTGGTCCCCAGTCCTGGTCCCCAGTCCTGGTCCCCAGTCCTGGTCCCCAGTCCTGGTCCCCAGTCCTGGTCCCCAGTCCTGGTCCCCAGTCCTGGTCCCCAGTCCTGGTCCCCAGTCCTGGTCCCCAGTCCTGGTCCCCAGTCCTGGTCCCCAGTCCTGGTCCCCAGTCCTGGTCCCCAGTCCTGGTCCCCAGTCCTGGTCCCCAGTCCTGGTCCCCAGTCCTGGTCCCCAGTCCTGGTCCCCAGTCCTGGTCCCCAGTCCTGGTCCCCAGTCCTGGTCCCCAGTCCTGGTCCCCAGTCCTGGTCCCCAGTCCTGGTCCCCAGTCCTGGTCCCCAGTCCTGGTCCCCAGTCCTGGTCCCCAGTCCTGGTCCCCAGTCCTGGTCCCCAGTCCTGGTCCCCAGTCCTGGTCCCCAGTCCTGGTCCCCAGTCCTGGTCCCCAGTCCTGGTCCCCAGTCCTGGTCCCCAGTCCTGGTCCCCAGTCCTGGTCCCCAGTCCTGGTCCCCAGTCCTGGTCCCCAGTCCTGGTCCCCAGTCCTGGTCCCCAGTCCTGGTCCCCAGTCCTGGTCCCCAGTCCTGGTCCCCAGTCCTGGTCCCCAGTCCTGGTCCCCAGTCCTGGTCCCCAGTCCTGGTCCCCAGTCCTGGTCCCCAGTCCTGGTCCCCAGTCCTGGTCCCCAGTCCTGGTCCCCAGTCCTGGTCCCCAGTCCTGGTCCCCAGTCCTGGTCCCCAGTCCTGGTCCCCAGTCCTGGTCCCCAGTCCTGGTCCCCAGTCCTGGTCCCCAGTCCTGGTCCCCAGTCCTGGTCCCCAGTCCTGGTCCCCAGTCCTGGTCCCCAGTCCTGGTCCCCAGTCCTGGTCCCCAGTCCTGGTCCCCAGTCCTGGTCCCCAGTCCTGGTCCCCAGTCCTGGTCCCCAGTCCTGGTCCCCAGTCCTGGTCCCCAGTCCTGGTCCCCAGTCCTGGTCCCCAGTCCTGGTCCCCAGTCCTGGTCCCCAGTCCTGGTCCCCAGTCCTGGTCCCCAGTCCTGGTCCCCAGTCCTGGTCCCCAGTCCTGGTCCCCAGTCCTGGTCCCCAGTCCTGGTCCCCAGTCCTGGTCCCCAGTCCTGGTCCCCAGTCCTGGTCCCCAGTCCTGGTCCCCAGTCCTGGTCCCCAGTCCTGGTCCCCAGTCCTGGTCCCCAGTCCTGGTCCCCAGTCCTGGTCCCCAGTCCTGGTCCCCAGTCCTGGTCCCCAGTCCTGGTCCCCAGTCCTGGTCCCCAGTCCTGGTCCCCAGTCCTGGTCCCCAGTCCTGGTCCCCAGTCCTGGTCCCCAGTCCTGGTCCCCAGTCCTGGTCCCCAGTCCTGGTCCCCAGTCCTGGTCCCCAGTCCTGGTCCCCAGTCCTGGTCCCCAGTCCTGGTCCCCAGTCCTGGTCCCCAGTCCTGGTCCCCAGTCCTGGTCCCCAGTCCTGGTCCCCAGTCCTGGTCCCCAGTCCTGGTCCCCAGTCCTGGTCCCCAGTCCTGGTCCCCAGTCCTGGTCCCCAGTCCTGGTCCCCAGTCCTGGTCCCCAGTCCTGGTCCCCAGTCCTGGTCCCCAGTCCTGGTCCCCAGTCCTGGTCCCCAGTCCTGGTCCCCAGTCCTGGTCCCCAGTCCTGGTCCCCAGTCCTGGTCCCCAGTCCTGGTCCCCAGTCCTGGTCCCCAGTCCTGGTCCCCAGTCCTGGTCCCCAGTCCTGGTCCCCAGTCCTGGTCCCCAGTCCTGGTCCCCAGTCCTGGTCCCCAGTCCTGGTCCCCAGTCCTGGTCCCCAGTCCTGGTCCCCAGTCCTGGTCCCCAGTCCTGGTCCCCAGTCCTGGTCCCCAGTCCTGGTCCCCAGTCCTGGTCCCCAGTCCTGGTCCCCAGTCCTGGTCCCCAGTCCTGGTCCCCAGTCCTGGTCCCCAGTCCTGGTCCCCAGTCCTGGTCCCCAGTCCTGGTCCCCAGTCCTGGTCCCCAGTCCTGGTCCCCAGTCCTGGTCCCCAGTCCTGGTCCCCAGTCCTGGTCCCCAGTCCTGGTCCCCAGTCCTGGTCCCCAGTCCTGGTCCCCAGTCCTGGTCCCCAGTCCTGGTCCCCAGTCCTGGTCCCCAGTCCTGGTCCCCAGTCCTGGTCCCCAGTCCTGGTCCCCAGTCCTGGTCCCCAGTCCTGGTCCCCAGTCCTGGTCCCCAGTCCTGGTCCCCAGTCCTGGTCCCCAGTCCTGGTCCCCAGTCCTGGTCCCCAGTCCTGGTCCCCAGTCCTGGTCCCCAGTCCTGGTCCCCAGTCCTGGTCCCCAGTCCTGGTCCCCAGTCCTGGTCCCCAGTCCTGGTCCCCAGTCCTGGTCCCCAGTCCTGGTCCCCAGTCCTGGTCCCCAGTCCTGGTCCCCAGTCCTGGTCCCCAGTCCTGGTCCCCAGTCCTGGTCCCCAGTCCTGGTCCCCAGTCCTGGTCCCCAGTCCTGGTCCCCAGTCCTGGTCCCCAGTCCTGGTCCCCAGTCCTGGTCCCCAGTCCTGGTCCCCAGTCCTGGTCCCCAGTCCTGGTCCCCAGTCCTGGTCCCCAGTCCTGGTCCCCAGTCCTGGTCCCCAGTCCTGGTCCCCAGTCCTGGTCCCCAGTCCTGGTCCCCAGTCCTGGTCCCCAGTCCTGGTCCCCAGTCCTGGTCCCCAGTCCTGGTCCCCAGTCCTGGTCCCCAGTCCTGGTCCCCAGTCCTGGTCCCCAGTCCTGGTCCCCAGTCCTGGTCCCCAGTCCTGGTCCCCAGTCCTGGTCCCCAGTCCTGGTCCCCAGTCCTGGTCCCCAGTCCTGGTCCCCAGTCCTGGTCCCCAGTCCTGGTCCCCAGTCCTGGTCCCCAGTCCTGGTCCCCAGTCCTGGTCCCCAGTCCTGGTCCCCAGTCCTGGTCCCCAGTCCTGGTCCCCAGTCCTGGTCCCCAGTCCTGGTCCCCAGTCCTGGTCCCCAGTCCTGGTCCCCAGTCCTGGTCCCCAGTCCTGGTCCCCAGTCCTGGTCCCCAGTCCTGGTCCCCAGTCCTGGTCCCCAGTCCTGGTCCCCAGTCCTGGTCCCCAGTCCTGGTCCCCAGTCCTGGTCCCCAGTCCTGGTCCCCAGTCCTGGTCCCCAGTCCTGGTCCCCAGTCCTGGTCCCCAGTCCTGGTCCCCAGTCCTGGTCCCCAGTCCTGGTCCCCAGTCCTGGTCCCCAGTCCTGGTCCCCAGTCCTGGTCCCCAGTCCTGGTCCCCAGTCCTGGTCCCCAGTCCTGGTCCCCAGTCCTGGTCCCCAGTCCTGGTCCCCAGTCCTGGTCCCCAGTCCTGGTCCCCAGTCCTGGTCCCCAGTCCTGGTCCCCAGTCCTGGTCCCCAGTCCTGGTCCCCAGTCCTGGTCCCCAGTCCTGGTCCCCAGTCCTGGTCCCCAGTCCTGGTCCCCAGTCCTGGTCCCCAGTCCTGGTCCCCAGTCCTGGTCCCCAGTCCTGGTCCCCAGTCCTGGTCCCCAGTCCTGGTCCCCAGTCCTGGTCCCCAGTCCTGGTCCCCAGTCCTGGTCCCCAGTCCTGGTCCCCAGTCCTGGTCCCCAGTCCTGGTCCCCAGTCCTGGTCCCCAGTCCTGGTCCCCAGTCCTGGTCCCCAGTCCTGGTCCCCAGTCCTGGTCCCCAGTCCTGGTCCCCAGTCCTGGTCCCCAGTCCTGGTCCCCAGTCCTGGTCCCCAGTCCTGGTCCCCAGTCCTGGTCCCCAGTCCTGGTCCCCAGTCCTGGTCCCCAGTCCTGGTCCCCAGTCCTGGTCCCCAGTCCTGGTCCCCAGTCCTGGTCCCCAGTCCTGGTCCCCAGTCCTGGTCCCCAGTCCTGGTCCCCAGTCCTGGTCCCCAGTCCTGGTCCCCAGTCCTGGTCCCCAGTCCTGGTCCCCAGTCCTGGTCCCCAGTCCTGGTCCCCAGTCCTGGTCCCCAGTCCTGGTCCCCAGTCCTGGTCCCCAGTCCTGGTCCCCAGTCCTGGTCCCCAGTCCTGGTCCCCAGTCCTGGTCCCCAGTCCTGGTCCCCAGTCCTGGTCCCCAGTCCTGGTCCCCAGTCCTGGTCCCCAGTCCTGGTCCCCAGTCCTGGTCCCCAGTCCTGGTCCCCAGTCCTGGTCCCCAGTCCTGGTCCCCAGTCCTGGTCCCCAGTCCTGGTCCCCAGTCCTGGTCCCCAGTCCTGGTCCCCAGTCCTGGTCCCCAGTCCTGGTCCCCATTCCTGGTCCCCAGTCCTGGTCCCCAGTCCTGGTCCCCAGTCCTGGTCCCCAGTCCTGGTCCCCAGTCCTGGTCCCCAGTCCTGGTCCCCAGTCCTGGTCCCCAGTCCTGGTCCCCAGTCCTGGTCCCCAGTCCTGGTCCCCAGTCCTGGTCCCCAGTCCTGGTCCCCAGTCCTGGTCCCCAGTCCTGGTCCCCAGTCCTGGTCCCCAGTCCTGGTCCCCAGTCCTGGTCCCCAGTCCTGGTCCCCAGTCCTGGTCCCCAGTCCTGGTCCCCAGTCCTGGTCCCCAGTCCTGGTCCCCAGTCCTGGTCCCCAGTCCTGGTCCCCAGTCCTGGTCCCCAGTCCTGGTCCCCAGTCCTGGTCCCCAGTCCTGGTCCCCAGTCCTGGTCCCCAGTCCTGGTCCCCAGTCCTGGTCCCCAGTCCTGGTCCCCAGTCCTGGTCCCCAGTCCTGGTCCCCAGTCCTGGTCCCCAGTCCTGGTCCCCAGTCCTGGTCCCCAGTCCTGGTCCCCAGTCCTGGTCCCCAGTCCTGGTCCCCAGTCCTGGTCCCCAGTCCTGGTCCCCAGTCCTGGTCCCCAGTCCTGGTCCCCAGTCCTGGTCCCCAGTCCTGGTCCCCAGTCCTGGTCCCCAGTCCTGGTCCCCAGTCCTGGTCCCCAGTCCTGGTCCCCAGTCCTGGTCCCCAGTCCTGGTCCCCAGTCCTGGTCCCCAGTCCTGGTCCCCAGTCCTGGTCCCCAGTCCTGGTCCCCAGTCCTGGTCCCCAGTCCTGGTCCCCAGTCCTGGTCCCCAGTCCTGGTCCCCAGTCCTGGTCCCCAGTCCTGGTCCCCAGTCCTGGTCCCCAGTCCTGGTCCCCAGTCCTGGTCCCCAGTCCTGGTCCCCAGTCCTGGTCCCCAGTCCTGGTCCCCAGTCCTGGTCCCCAGTCCTGGTCCCCAGTCCTGGTCCCCAGTCCTGGTCCCCAGTCCTGGTCCCCAGTCCTGGTCCCCAGTCCTGGTCCCCAGTCCTGGTCCCCAGTCCTGGTCCCCAGTCCTGGTCCCCAGTCCTGGTCCCCAGTCCTGGTCCCCAGTCCTGGTCCCCAGTCCTGGTCCCCAGTCCTGGTCCCCAGTCCTGGTCCCCAGTCCTGGTCCCCAGTCCTGGTCCCCAGTCCTGGTCCCCAGTCCTGGTCCCCAGTCCTGGTCCCCAGTCCTGGTCCCCAGTCCTGGTCCCCAGTCCTGGTCCCCAGTCCTGGTCCCCAGTCCTGGTCCCCAGTCCTGGTCCCCAGTCCTGGTCCCCAGTCCTGGTCCCCAGTCCTGGTCCCCAGTCCTGGTCCCCAGTCCTGGTCCCCAGTCCTGGTCCCCAGTCCTGGTCCCCAGTCCTGGTCCCCAGTCCTGGTCCCCAGTCCTGGTCCCCAGTCCTGGTCCCCAGTCCTGGTCCCCAGTCCTGGTCCCCAGTCCTGGTCCCCAGTCCTGGTCCCCAGTCCTGGTCCCCAGTCCTGGTCCCCAGTCCTGGTCCCCAGTCCTGGTCCCCAGTCCTGGTCCCCAGTCCTGGTCCCCAGTCCTGGTCCCCAGTCCTGGTCCCCAGTCCTGGTCCCCAGTCCTGGTCCCCAGTCCTGGTCCCCAGTCCTGGTCCCCAGTCCTGGTCCCCAGTCCTGGTCCCCAGTCCTGGTCCCCAGTCCTGGTCCCCAGTCCTGGTCCCCAGTCCTGGTCCCCAGTCCTGGTCCCCAGTCCTGGTCCCCAGTCCTGGTCCCCAGTCCTGGTCCCCAGTCCTGGTCCCCAGTCCTGGTCCCCAGTCCTGGTCCCCAGTCCTGGTCCCCAGTCCTGGTCCCCAGTCCTGGTCCCCAGTCCTGGTCCCCAGTCCTGGTCCCCAGTCCTGGTCCCCAGTCCTGGTCCCCAGTCCTGGTCCCCAGTCCTGGTCCCCAGTCCTGGTCCCCAGTCCTGGTCCCCAGTCCTGGTCCCCAGTCCTGGTCCCCAGTCCTGGTCCCCAGTCCTGGTCCCCAGTCCTGGTCCCCAGTCCTGGTCCCCAGTCCTGGTCCCCAGTCCTGGTCCCCAGTCCTGGTCCCCAGTCCTGGTCCCCAGTCCTGGTCCCCAGTCCTGGTCCCCAGTCCTGGTCCCCAGTCCTGGTCCCCAGTCCTGGTCCCCAGTCCTGGTCCCCAGTCCTGGTCCCCAGTCCTGGTCCCCAGTCCTGGTCCCCAGTCCTGGTCCCCAGTCCTGGTCCCCAGTCCTGGTCCCCAGTCCTGGTCCCCAGTCCTGGTCCCCAGTCCTGGTCCCCAGTCCTGGTCCCCAGTCCTGGTCCCCAGTCCTGGTCCCCAGTCCTGGTCCCCAGTCCTGGTCCCCAGTCCTGGTCCCCAGTCCTGGTCCCCAGTCCTGGTCCCCAGTCCTGGTCCCCAGTCCTGGTCCCCAGTCCTGGTCCCCAGTCCTGGTCCCCAGTCCTGGTCCCCAGTCCTGGTCCCCAGTCCTGGTCCCCAGTCCTGGTCCCCAGTCCTGGTCCCCAGTCCTGGTCCCCAGTCCTGGTCCCCAGTCCTGGTCCCCAGTCCTGGTCCCCAGTCCTGGTCCCCAGTCCTGGTCCCCAGTCCTGGTCCCCAGTCCTGGTCCCCAGTCCTGGTCCCCAGTCCTGGTCCCCAGTCCTGGTCCCCAGTCCTGGTCCCCAGTCCTGGTCCCCAGTCCTGGTCCCCAGTCCTGGTCCCCAGTCCTGGTCCCCAGTCCTGGTCCCCAGTCCTGGTCCCCAGTCCTGGTCCCCAGTCCTGGTCCCCAGTCCTGGTCCCCAGTCCTGGTCCCCAGTCCTGGTCCCCAGTCCTGGTCCCCAGTCCTGGTCCCCAGTCCTGGTCCCCAGTCCTGGTCCCCAGTCCTGGTCCCCAGTCCTGGTCCCCAGTCCTGGTCCCCAGTCCTGGTCCCCAGTCCTGGTCCCCAGTCCTGGTCCCCAGTCCTGGTCCCCAGTCCTGGTCCCCAGTCCTGGTCCCCAGTCCTGGTCCCCAGTCCTGGTCCCCAGTCCTGGTCCCCAGTCCTGGTCCCCAGTCCTGGTCCCCAGTCCTGGTCCCCAGTCCTGGTCCCCAGTCCTGGTCCCCAGTCCTGGTCCCCAGTCCTGGTCCCCAGTCCTGGTCCCCAGTCCTGGTCCCCAGTCCTGGTCCCCAGTCCTGGTCCCCAGTCCTGGTCCCCAGTCCTGGTCCCCAGTCCTGGTCCCCAGTCCTGGTCCCCAGTCCTGGTCCCCAGTCCTGGTCCCCAGTCCTGGTCCCCAGTCCTGGTCCCCAGTCCTGGTCCCCAGTCCTGGTCCCCAGTCCTGGTCCCCAGTCCTGGTCCCCAGTCCTGGTCCCCAGTCCTGGTCCCCAGTCCTGGTCCCCAGTCCTGGTCCCCAGTCCTGGTCCCCAGTCCTGGTCCCCAGTCCTGGTCCCCAGTCCTGGTCCCCAGTCCTGGTCCCCAGTCCTGGTCCCCAGTCCTGGTCCCCAGTCCTGGTCCCCAGTCCTGGTCCCCAGTCCTGGTCCCCAGTCCTGGTCCCCAGTCCTGGTCCCCAGTCCTGGTCCCCAGTCCTGGTCCCCAGTCCTGGTCCCCAGTCCTGGTCCCCAGTCCTGGTCCCCAGTCCTGGTCCCCAGTCCTGGTCCCCAGTCCTGGTCCCCAGTCCTGGTCCCCAGTCCTGGTCCCCAGTCCTGGTCCCCAGTCCTGGTCCCCAGTCCTGGTCCCCAGTCCTGGTCCCCAGTCCTGGTCCCCAGTCCTGGTCCCCAGTCCTGGTCCCCAGTCCTGGTCCCCAGTCCTGGTCCCCAGTCCTGGTCCCCAGTCCTGGTCCCCAGTCCTGGTCCCCAGTCCTGGTCCCCAGTCCTGGTCCCCAGTCCTGGTCCCCAGTCCTGGTCCCCAGTCCTGGTCCCCAGTCCTGGTCCCCAGTCCTGGTCCCCAGTCCTGGTCCCCAGTCCTGGTCCCCAGTCCTGGTCCCCAGTCCTGGTCCCCAGTCCTGGTCCCCAGTCCTGGTCCCCAGTCCTGGTCCCCAGTCCTGGTCCCCAGTCCTGGTCCCCAGTCCTGGTCCCCAGTCCTGGTCCCCAGTCCTGGTCCCCAGTCCTGGTCCCCAGTCCTGGTCCCCAGTCCTGGTCCCCAGTCCTGGTCCCCAGTCCTGGTCCCCAGTCCTGGTCCCCAGTCCTGGTCCCCAGTCCTGGTCCCCAGTCCTGGTCCCCAGTCCTGGTCCCCAGTCCTGGTCCCCAGTCCTGGTCCCCAGTCCTGGTCCCCAGTCCTGGTCCCCAGTCCTGGTCCCCAGTCCTGGTCCCCAGTCCTGGTCCCCAGTCCTGGTCCCCAGTCCTGGTCCCCAGTCCTGGTCCCCAGTCCTGGTCCCCAGTCCTGGTCCCCAGTCCTGGTCCCCAGTCCTGGTCCCCAGTCCTGGTCCCCAGTCCTGGTCCCCAGTCCTGGTCCCCAGTCCTGGTCCCCAGTCCTGGTCCCCAGTCCTGGTCCCCAGTCCTGGTCCCCAGTCCTGGTCCCCAGTCCTGGTCCCCAGTCCTGGTCCCCAGTCCTGGTCCCCAGTCCTGGTCCCCAGTCCTGGTCCCCAGTCCTGGTCCCCAGTCCTGGTCCCCAGTCCTGGTCCCCAGTCCTGGTCCCCAGTCCTGGTCCCCAGTCCTGGTCCCCAGTCCTGGTCCCCAGTCCTGGTCCCCAGTCCTGGTCCCCAGTCCTGGTCCCCAGTCCTGGTCCCCAGTCCTGGTCCCCAGTCCTGGTCCCCAGTCCTGGTCCCCAGTCCTGGTCCCCAGTCCTGGTCCCCAGTCCTGGTCCCCAGTCCTGGTCCCCAGTCCTGGTCCCCAGTCCTGGTCCCCAGTCCTGGTCCCCAGTCCTGGTCCCCAGTCCTGGTCCCCAGTCCTGGTCCCCAGTCCTGGTCCCCAGTCCTGGTCCCCAGTCCTGGTCCCCAGTCCTGGTCCCCAGTCCTGGTCCCCAGTCCTGGTCCCCAGTCCTGGTCCCCAGTCCTGGTCCCCAGTCCTGGTCCCCAGTCCTGGTCCCCAGTCCTGGTCCCCAGTCCTGGTCCCCAGTCCTGGTCCCCAGTCCTGGTCCCCAGTCCTGGTCCCCAGTCCTGGTCCCCAGTCCTGGTCCCCAGTCCTGGTCCCCAGTCCTGGTCCCCAGTCCTGGTCCCCAGTCCTGGTCCCCAGTCCTGGTCCCCAGTCCTGGTCCCCAGTCCTGGTCCCCAGTCCTGGTCCCCAGTCCTGGTCCCCAGTCCTGGTCCCCAGTCCTGGTCCCCAGTCCTGGTCCCCAGTCCTGGTCCCCAGTCCTGGTCCCCAGTCCTGGTCCCCAGTCCTGGTCCCCAGTCCTGGTCCCCAGTCCTGGTCCCCAGTCCTGGTCCCCAGTCCTGGTCCCCAGTCCTGGTCCCCAGTCCTGGTCCCCAGTCCTGGTCCCCAGTCCTGGTCCCCAGTCCTGGTCCCCAGTCCTGGTCCCCAGTCCTGGTCCCCAGTCCTGGTCCCCAGTCCTGGTCCCCAGTCCTGGTCCCCAGTCCTGGTCCCCAGTCCTGGTCCCCAGTCCTGGTCCCCAGTCCTGGTCCCCAGTCCTGGTCCCCAGTCCTGGTCCCCAGTCCTGGTCCCCAGTCCTGGTCCCCAGTCCTGGTCCCCAGTCCTGGTCCCCAGTCCTGGTCCCCAGTCCTGGTCCCCAGTCCTGGTCCCCAGTCCTGGTCCCCAGTCCTGGTCCCCAGTCCTGGTCCCCAGTCCTGGTCCCCAGTCCTGGTCCCCAGTCCTGGTCCCCAGTCCTGGTCCCCAGTCCTGGTCCCCAGTCCTGGTCCCCAGTCCTGGTCCCCAGTCCTGGTCCCCAGTCCTGGTCCCCAGTCCTGGTCCCCAGTCCTGGTCCCCAGTCCTGGTCCCCAGTCCTGGTCCCCAGTCCTGGTCCCCAGTCCTGGTCCCCAGTCCTGGTCCCCAGTCCTGGTCCCCAGTCCTGGTCCCCAGTCCTGGTCCCCAGTCCTGGTCCCCAGTCCTGGTCCCCAGTCCTGGTCCCCAGTCCTGGTCCCCAGTCCTGGTCCCCAGTCCTGGTCCCCAGTCCTGGTCCCCAGTCCTGGTCCCCAGTCCTGGTCCCCAGTCCTGGTCCCCAGTCCTGGTCCCCAGTCCTGGTCCCCAGTCCTGGTCCCCAGTCCTGGTCCCCAGTCCTGGTCCCCAGTCCTGGTCCCCAGTCCTGGTCCCCAGTCCTGGTCCCCAGTCCTGGTCCCCAGTCCTGGTCCCCAGTCCTGGTCCCCAGTCCTGGTCCCCAGTCCTGGTCCCCAGTCCTGGTCCCCAGTCCTGGTCCCCAGTCCTGGTCCCCAGTCCTGGTCCCCAGTCCTGGTCCCCAGTCCTGGTCCCCAGTCCTGGTCCCCAGTCCTGGTCCCCAGTCCTGGTCCCCAGTCCTGGTCCCCAGTCCTGGTCCCCAGTCCTGGTCCCCAGTCCTGGTCCCCAGTCCTGGTCCCCAGTCCTGGTCCCCAGTCCTGGTCCCCAGTCCTGGTCCCCAGTCCTGGTCCCCAGTCCTGGTCCCCAGTCCTGGTCCCCAGTCCTGGTCCCCAGTCCTGGTCCCCAGTCCTGGTCCCCAGTCCTGGTCCCCAGTCCTGGTCCCCAGTCCTGGTCCCCAGTCCTGGTCCCCAGTCCTGGTCCCCAGTCCTGGTCCCCAGTCCTGGTCCCCAGTCCTGGTCCCCAGTCCTGGTCCCCAGTCCTGGTCCCCAGTCCTGGTCCCCAGTCCTGGTCCCCAGTCCTGGTCCCCAGTCCTGGTCCCCAGTCCTGGTCCCCAGTCCTGGTCCCCAGTCCTGGTCCCCAGTCCTGGTCCCCAGTCCTGGTCCCCAGTCCTGGTCCCCAGTCCTGGTCCCCAGTCCTGGTCCCCAGTCCTGGTCCCCAGTCCTGGTCCCCAGTCCTGGTCCCCAGTCCTGGTCCCCAGTCCTGGTCCCCAGTCCTGGTCCCCAGTCCTGGTCCCCAGTCCTGGTCCCCAGTCCTGGTCCCCAGTCCTGGTCCCCAGTCCTGGTCCCCAGTCCTGGTCCCCAGTCCTGGTCCCCAGTCCTGGTCCCCAGTCCTGGTCCCCAGTCCTGGTCCCCAGTCCTGGTCCCCAGTCCTGGTCCCCAGTCCTGGTCCCCAGTCCTGGTCCCCAGTCCTGGTCCCCAGTCCTGGTCCCCAGTCCTGGTCCCCAGTCCTGGTCCCCAGTCCTGGTCCCCAGTCCTGGTCCCCAGTCCTGGTCCCCAGTCCTGGTCCCCAGTCCTGGTCCCCAGTCCTGGTCCCCAGTCCTGGTCCCCAGTCCTGGTCCCCAGTCCTGGTCCCCAGTCCTGGTCCCCAGTCCTGGTCCCCAGTCCTGGTCCCCAGTCCTGGTCCCCAGTCCTGGTCCCCAGTCCTGGTCCCCAGTCCTGGTCCCCAGTCCTGGTCCCCAGTCCTGGTCCCCAGTCCTGGTCCCCAGTCCTGGTCCCCAGTCCTGGTCCCCAGTCCTGGTCCCCAGTCCTGGTCCCCAGTCCTGGTCCCCAGTCCTGGTCCCCAGTCCTGGTCCCCAGTCCTGGTCCCCAGTCCTGGTCCCCAGTCCTGGTCCCCAGTCCTGGTCCCCAGTCCTGGTCCCCAGTCCTGGTCCCCAGTCCTGGTCCCCAGTCCTGGTCCCCAGTCCTGGTCCCCAGTCCTGGTCCCCAGTCCTGGTCCCCAGTCCTGGTCCCCAGTCCTGGTCCCCAGTCCTGGTCCCCAGTCCTGGTCCCCAGTCCTGGTCCCCAGTCCTGGTCCCCAGTCCTGGTCCCCAGTCCTGGTCCCCAGTCCTGGTCCCCAGTCCTGGTCCCCAGTCCTGGTCCCCAGTCCTGGTCCCCAGTCCTGGTCCCCAGTCCTGGTCCCCAGTCCTGGTCCCCAGTCCTGGTCCCCAGTCCTGGTCCCCAGTCCTGGTCCCCAGTCCTGGTCCCCAGTCCTGGTCCCCAGTCCTGGTCCCCAGTCCTGGTCCCCAGTCCTGGTCCCCAGTCCTGGTCCCCAGTCCTGGTCCCCAGTCCTGGTCCCCAGTCCTGGTCCCCAGTCCTGGTCCCCAGTCCTGGTCCCCAGTCCTGGTCCCCAGTCCTGGTCCCCAGTCCTGGTCCCCAGTCCTGGTCCCCAGTCCTGGTCCCCAGTCCTGGTCCCCAGTCCTGGTCCCCAGTCCTGGTCCCCAGTCCTGGTCCCCAGTCCTGGTCCCCAGTCCTGGTCCCCAGTCCTGGTCCCCAGTCCTGGTCCCCAGTCCTGGTCCCCAGTCCTGGTCCCCAGTCCTGGTCCCCAGTCCTGGTCCCCAGTCCTGGTCCCCAGTCCTGGTCCCCAGTCCTGGTCCCCAGTCCTGGTCCCCAGTCCTGGTCCCCAGTCCTGGTCCCCAGTCCTGGTCCCCAGTCCTGGTCCCCAGTCCTGGTCCCCAGTCCTGGTCCCCAGTCCTGGTCCCCAGTCCTGGTCCCCAGTCCTGGTCCCCAGTCCTGGTCCCCAGTCCTGGTCCCCAGTCCTGGTCCCCAGTCCTGGTCCCCAGTCCTGGTCCCCAGTCCTGGTCCCCAGTCCTGGTCCCCAGTCCTGGTCCCCAGTCCTGGTCCCCAGTCCTGGTCCCCAGTCCTGGTCCCCAGTCCTGGTCCCCAGTCCTGGTCCCCAGTCCTGGTCCCCAGTCCTGGTCCCCAGTCCTGGTCCCCAGTCCTGGTCCCCAGTCCTGGTCCCCAGTCCTGGTCCCCAGTCCTGGTCCCCAGTCCTGGTCCCCAGTCCTGGTCCCCAGTCCTGGTCCCCAGTCCTGGTCCCCAGTCCTGGTCCCCAGTCCTGGTCCCCAGTCCTGGTCCCCAGTCCTGGTCCCCAGTCCTGGTCCCCAGTCCTGGTCCCCAGTCCTGGTCCCCAGTCCTGGTCCCCAGTCCTGGTCCCCAGTCCTGGTCCCCAGTCCTGGTCCCCAGTCCTGGTCCCCAGTCCTGGTCCCCAGTCCTGGTCCCCAGTCCTGGTCCCCAGTCCTGGTCCCCAGTCCTGGTCCCCAGTCCTGGTCCCCAGTCCTGGTCCCCAGTCCTGGTCCCCAGTCCTGGTCCCCAGTCCTGGTCCCCAGTCCTGGTCCCCAGTCCTGGTCCCCAGTCCTGGTCCCCAGTCCTGGTCCCCAGTCCTGGTCCCCAGTCCTGGTCCCCAGTCCTGGTCCCCAGTCCTGGTCCCCAGTCCTGGTCCCCAGTCCTGGTCCCCAGTCCTGGTCCCCAGTCCTGGTCCCCAGTCCTGGTCCCCAGTCCTGGTCCCCAGTCCTGGTCCCCAGTCCTGGTCCCCAGTCCTGGTCCCCAGTCCTGGTCCCCAGTCCTGGTCCCCAGTCCTGGTCCCCAGTCCTGGTCCCCAGTCCTGGTCCCCAGTCCTGGTCCCCAGTCCTGGTCCCCAGTCCTGGTCCCCAGTCCTGGTCCCCAGTCCTGGTCCCCAGTCCTGGTCCCCAGTCCTGGTCCCCAGTCCTGGTCCCCAGTCCTGGTCCCCAGTCCTGGTCCCCAGTCCTGGTCCCCAGTCCTGGTCCCCAGTCCTGGTCCCCAGTCCTGGTCCCCAGTCCTGGTCCCCAGTCCTGGTCCCCAGTCCTGGTCCCCAGTCCTGGTCCCCAGTCCTGGTCCCCAGTCCTGGTCCCCAGTCCTGGTCCCCAGTCCTGGTCCCCAGTCCTGGTCCCCAGTCCTGGTCCCCAGTCCTGGTCCCCAGTCCTGGTCCCTTGTGGCATCCAAAGCAAGCTGCTCCAATACCTTTCGATGGAAAGAGTTGAGGCTTACTTGTAGTATCCTGGATCTTTCTTCCTGCGCTTCTTCAAGGCAGGGGTGATATTGGCTATCCTCCTGTTGTATTGTCTTTATTCTCCTTATCTGGAGAGTTATAGTAGACCCCCAGCACCGTGTCTCCCGTAGCAGCCCACCTTTTAATTTTTACTAACAATCTCTCCACCTGTCCTTCGCCCTCCCCCAGCTGCGTCTGGGTAGAGTCTAATTGCTCCCTCACATAAAGGGCAATCCCACCCCCTTGCTTCCCCAGCTTGTCTTTCCTAAAGAGGACTCAGCCCACAGTGACGGCATTCCAGTGATGTGAGCTGTCCCACTACGTCTCAATTCTGATTGCTATATTCTCTATCTGTCATGACCAGACAGATGAAAATCTATGATAGCAATTTGCTTTTAAGGTCATTTTCTTATTTCTTTTATTTATTTATTTTAACAGGTCTTATAGACAAGTCTTTCTAGCTCCACCACGTCATCCTCTTCTCCTCTTTCCAAAACAAACACAAAACAAAACATGGAAAGTCACAGTTTTTTGACAATATTGAATGTTTTTAGAACAGCTGATAGAAAACCCGTAATTTTTTCTTCTGGTTCTTTGTCACCTTCAAGATGAAGAGAAACATTACCACGAGCAGAGCTCGATGCACGTTTTTTTTTTTCCAAAACTAGCTGAGTCTAGACAGAAATTACTTCTGGGGTCTATTTACTCAGTTTCCTTGCTGCCACTGCAAAGAAGTTTAATAAAGCTCTGAATATAGGGAGACCAGAGAAGCAAAAGTGAATGCACCTCAGCAAAGACTTGAAGCTAAACATGGAACAAAAGTGGCCTTACTGTTCATTAAAAAGCATATCTTTAATCAGTCTCAGTCCATGGTCCTCTTATGCCCCTCTAGATGTTCTGTACGTGCTCCTGTGTGCTTTATTTTATGTGCTTTGCTATTTTGAAATTCTGCCTGTCATATCTCTGTCCCAACACCTGCCATCTTAGTTTTACCGAGACACAAATTAAGCATGTGGAGCAGCATTCAACTCTTGTAATGCTCAACATCTACACGACAGACAGCTGCACTGAAAACGGTCACCCTCTGCTCCCCTGACAGCCATTGGGCACAAGTGACAGTGGAGATTTGACTACAATGAGAAGCCCAGCTATAGATGTCTACATTGCTAACATTTACATTTGTCCAGAGAAATCCTATCCCCAGGGTCTGACTTAAAAAGCCTCCTTTGATTCTGTTCTTGTTCTTCTTCATTTCCAACCCCATTTCTGTCCCCCTAGCTGTCAACAGAGGCTGTCTTCTCCAGCTACCTGCCCTGTACTCTCATACCTTCACAGAATCACAGAATTTCCAGGTTGGAAGAGACCTCAAGATCATCGAGTCCAACATCTGACCTAACACTAACCAGTCCTCCACTAAGCCATATCCCTAAGCTCTACATCTAAACGTCTTTTGAAGACTTCCAGGGATGGTGACTCCACCACTTCCCTGGGCAGCCTGTTCCAGTGCCTCACAACCCTTTCAGTGAAGAAGTTCTTCCTAACATCTAACCTAAAACTCCCCTGGCTCAACTTAAGCCCATTTTCCCTCGTCCTGTCACCAGGCACGTGGGAGAGCAGACCAACCCCCACCTCGCTACAGCCTCCCTTGAGGTACCTACAGAGAGCGATAAGGTCGCCCCTGAGCCTCCTCTTCTCCAGGCTGAACAAGCCCAGCTCCCTCAGCCGCTCCTCGTAGGACTTGTTCTCCAGACCCCTCACCAGCTTCGTCGCCCTTCTCTGGACTCGCTGGAGCACCTCAATGTCCTTCTTGTAGCGAGGGGCCCAAAACTGAACACAGTACTCGAGGTGCGGCCTCACCAGAGCTGAGTACAGGGGGACGATCACCTCCCTAGCCCTGCTGGTCACACTGTTCCTGATACAAGCCAGGATGCCGTTGGCCTTCTTGGCCACCTGAGCACACTGCTGGCTCATATTCAGCCGACTATCCACCATCACTCCCAGGTCCTTCTCTGCCTGGCAGCTCTCCAACCATTCCTCTCCCAGCCTGTAGCTCTGCTTGGGGTTATTGCGCCCCAGGTGCAGGACCCGGCACTTGGCCTTGTTAAACTTCATGCAGTTGACCTCAGCCCATCGGTGCAGCCTATCCAGATCCTCCTGCAGAGCCTTCCTACCCTCGAGCAGATTGACACACGCACCTAACTTGGTGTCATCTGCAAACTTACTGAGGGTGCACTCAATGCCCTCATCCAGATCATCAATGAAGATATTAAAGAGGACCGGCACCAGTACCAAGCCCTGGGGAACTCCACTAGTGACTGGCCTCCAACTGGACTTGGCTCCATTCACCACAACTCTTTGGGCCCGGCTATCCAGCCAGTTTCTAACCCAACGAAGCGTGCGCCAGTCCAAGCCAAGAGCAGCCAGTTTCTTGAGGAGAATGCTGTGGGAGACGGTGTCAAAAGCCTTGCTGAAGTCAAGGTAGACCACATCCACAGCCTTTCCCTCGTCCACCCAGCGCGTCACTTTGTCATAGAAGGAGATCAGGTTCGTCAAGCAGGATCTGCCTTTCATAAACCCATGCTGACTGCGCCTGATCGCCTGCTTGCCCTGCAAGTGCCGCGTGATGACTCTCAAGATAATGTGCTCCATGAGCTTCCCTGGCACTGAGGTCAAACTGACAGGCCTGTAGTTTTTCTGGGTTTGGCTTTTTTTTGGCAAAAAAGCCAAAAAGATGTATTTACGAGTTAGTTTTACGTGCCGGCATTATTTCCTTGTCTGGTCTCCCATTTAGGGCAAGATCTATCTGGGGGGGAACGTGTAATGCCGTGCAAGGTTGTTTGGTGGTATGAGCGACAACATGACTTTAAAATTTTGAGCTGTTTGTATAGAAGCAAAGAACAAAAGAGTACACTATCCCCGAGGGCAACATAGAAACTACCCGTTGCTTCTCAGGTTTAAAAGTTAAAAGGTGTAAGCAGCTGTTTGAGTACCATACTGACGTATACATGAACATTTTCCTCTCTAATGTCCAAGCTGGAGTGCAACATTTTTCATCATGCTCTCAGATCAGGATTCTGATTCTAACAATGGTTCCTAGTGCAAATTTCCAGAGAAGGGGGAAGCAAACCATTCCTGACTGCTTTGAATGAGATGGAGAGAGCAAACAAACGTAGACAAAGAAGATAAACCTATAGGAATGTTTTCAGATAATTGCCACTGTCCAAAAGCTTTAGAGTGCTTGATTCCTTCAAAGTTCATTACTGAAAACTCCGGCAGCATCACTGAATTTGAAGGAGTAAGATAGACTTGCACCATCGCAGAGCCTCAGCCACAGTTTAAATGGGCACTGCCTCTAACTTCACAAGAATGAAAGAGAAGAGGTCATCTTTCTACCTTGTCAGCTACTGGCAGACCTAGAGAAAGAAAAAACAAGAGTTGTTAACATTAGGATGTAATGCTTTTTTTTAGGACATCTCACCAAATGTGTAATATTGAATAGTAACCGGACAACAAATGAAAGGGAAGAAGAAGGAGTAGAAGGTACTTGCATGGCCATAATTTCCATGGCAATTGACAACAACCACAATGCGCAATGATTTCTAAGTGCCTTACACCATTGACCCTTGAGGCACAAAAACGGGATTCCCACATTAGTTAAGGGGAGTACAATCCTTCTCAAAACACGAGAGTCTGAGGCCCGCGACTGAGTACTGAAAATCTTAAGGCTAGGATGTTCACATACCAGAAAGGAAACTCACATTTTAGCACTAAACAACTACCTTTCGAGGCAGGCTGGGAACCAGTTCTTTTTAACCCAGGGTCCATTTCAGCATCTTCAAAGCTAAAGAAATGGTTGACTGCTCTGTTGAATTGTGCTCCAGGCAGAAAGACTCACATTCCTATTAACAGAAAGAGCTTAATACCTTGCTTCTATCCTAAAGATGAGTTTTGGATTCAAACGTATCATCTGACAATGATCTCCAGAAGCCTAGTGTTTGTTTTCAGTCTGACCATCAAAAGTTAAACCAAACTGCCCAGATGTAATTGCAAAATCCAAGGATGGAGGATTATATGCAGGCTGACTTCACAGGCAGAAAACAACTGATAAGAGACAATATGACATCTGACTGTAGTTAACCCTTAATTGGGATCCAACAACAGCATGTGTGTGCTAAACATGACGTTTCAAACACACACATGTAATCTCATCTTGTTTATGCAATAAGTAAAATTAATGTAAAACATTAATCTTTGATCTAATTTGATGATGTTTATATTATAAAACTACTCTGCAGTCAGTGCCATTTGATACCAAACCTCAAGTAGGATTGCTTTTTGTCTTTATTTCACCCTCCGTGAAACCAGGCCCTTATTAATCCCATTTGCGAAGACAGCAAAGTTTAAGAAGATGAAAAGCCATGATTTACACATACCTATATTTAAGCACAAACAGTCCTCTTTGATCAGGTTATAGCATATGCTTTGCTGTGTTTTAGACAAGTCTTGAGAGAAAGCCCAGGGGCAGCTTTCCCCAGCTATCATCACCTATGGCTGATCCCTTGCTGCACCTCTCTCCAGTGATGTAATTTTGATTTCCCTGCTTATGTTCATAACAGACAGAGAGAGAAGAAAAATGGGAAGCAATCCATTTATTTCCACCTAAATTTATTCACAAAGTCCTTCACACCTTCATCCCTATCTTTCACCCTATGGAGAGATTTCAGTCAGGTTGAATAAGCCTACAGGTAGGTAGAAATATTCCTCTCCACGCCCTGAAAAAAAAAAAAAAAAAACCTTTTTGAACCATTATATAGTTCTTTCTTACATCCTGATGGATGGGAACCACTTTCTTTTAATACATATGACAATCTGCATTAAAATGATGTCCCAGAAATATTCCTGAGGTATGTGGCCACAGATCTTAACTCTGAACCCTCTGCAGAACATCAGCATGACCAACAGTGCCAAACCTCCCAACCTGGTCACCAGCCTCGCTCAGTAAAGCTAAAGTCTCGGAGGATTTATGCACAGCAGAAAATATTTAGGGAGCAAGCAACTGATCCAATGACAACAGGCGTTCATTCTCCACATCCCGTTAGACTCACGTCACTCAGCCAAACTGGCAAAAAACATTTAAAAATTTGCTTTGCATATCATTGAATTTAAGCATGAGCAGCCCTGTTGACTCAAGCTGGCTCTACTGAATTAACTAAAGCCTTTTATCCGTCTGAAATTTCATCTGCTGCAGAGGAGCACAGGAAGAGAAGAGTCACTGAGAAAAATAAGGTCCTCAGTGAGGACACAAATAAGAGCAAACAAAAGCAACGTCACCCTCACATTTTAGACTGCTGAATTTGTGTTTAATTAAGCATTTTGTGTACAATTTGTGTACAAGAATTTGTGTACAATTAAGCATAGCACACAGAAAGTGAAGCAGAGGCTCGGAGAGGCCCTGCAGCTTGTCATATGGGCAGCAGTAGGTTTGAGATTCAAAATCATTTCTCCTCATGCTTCACCTCACAGCCTGCCAGCTGGGGCCCTTAGGAGTCACAGAGTGAGCCCAGAACCAAAGCTCTTCACCTTCTCTGTAGCAGGGATCCTGGTACTGCGGCTTTATGTCTTTGGGAGCCTGTTCCTGTGCTGACAAGCCTGAAGTGGCCCAGCCTCTGAAATACAGACAGAAATACTCCTGGGGCACAACCTTAAGGCCTGCAGCACTTGCCAGAGAAGCACACACCTCCTCCGCGTTCCTCCAAAGTAACAGGCTTAAACCTAAGTGCCCCTCGGGAGGTTTCCCTGGGCAGGGCTCCTGCTGTGCTTTCGGGCCTCGCTCCCTGGTCAGCAGTGTCCATAGCAGGAGCCAACTCTTCCTCTGTTTCGGTCAGACGCTAGTTCAAGCCGTTGTCAAAAATCAGATTCTCCCAAAAAAGCAGCACACAGCCATCCATTGGCATTACCCAGCCCGCCCTCCCTTGAGTGACAAAGCACAGAAGCCTCCTTGCTGAGCAAGGCCAGGGCAGCCAAGGACACTGACCACGGGACCTGCTCAGGAGCTCTGCTGCTTTTGGGAACCGTGTGACACCAAGCAGATTCACTCAGCCACACAAAGGTGTCCTTCCCCTTTATTTGGCACAGGTGAGGCCGCACCTCTAGTACTGTGTTCAGTTTTGTGGCCCTCACTACAAGAAGGACATGGAGGTGCTTGAGCAGGTCCAGAGAAGGGTGACGAAGCTGGTGAGGGGCCTGGAGAACAAGTCCTACGAGGAGCGGCTGAGGGAGCTGGGCTTGTTCAGCCTGGAGAAGAGGAGGCTCAGGGGCGACCTTATCGTTCTTTGTAAGTACATTAAAGGAGGCTGTAGAGAGGTGGGCATTGGTCTGTTCTCCCACGTTCCTGGTGACAGGATGACGGGGAATGAGCTAAAGTTGAGCCAGGGGAGGTTTAGGTTGGGTATTAGGAAGAACTTCTTTACCGAAAGGGTTGTTAGACAGTGGATTGGGCTGCCCAGGGAAGTGGAGTCACCATCCCTGGAAGTCTTTAAAAGACATTTAGATGTAGAGCTTAGGGATATAGTTAAGTGGAGGACTGGTTAGTGTTAGGTCAGGGGTTGGATTCAGTGATCTTGGAGGTTTCTTCCAACCTAGGTGATTCTGTGATTCTCTTATAGGAGACTGCCTTTGTGCTCAAATCTGGACCTTCCACTGTCTGCAGTGATATTATGGAGGGCTGTAAAGGGAGGGCAATGTGGGCATGAAACTGTGGCACAGCAGCAGCCTTCAGCTTTCAGGCCCAGCAACTGGCAGCCAGTCCCTCTTCAGATAAGTATTTCCTGTTGTTGGCACAGCACTGGCTCTCCAAGAAAAGAGCTCAGAGCTAAAACACTCCTTATTTTGTCTCTTTTTAGGTCTGTCAATTGACAACTCTCATCACCCTACCAGGAGTAACTGGAAGGACTGGTGATATATATACCATATAGATAGTTTTGTGCACTAAGGCACAATGCCAATAATCCAGGGAAAGAAAAAAGAGGTCAGAAATAGGTGATTTCACTAGATGGCTTTTTTTTTTTTTTTTAATATATATATATATTTTAATAAATTTCCTTAAAAACAAAAACAAAACAAAACAAAAAACCTCAGGGTACAGTCCACCCACTTAAAGTTTTTACTATCAGCAATACTATGGTGCCCTCAAGTGGCTGCAAGCACTGTGATATGTGCTATAAACCGAGGTTTCCTCATGACCATGGTACGTGCTGCATGGCCTACAACCAGGGCCTGTGAGCACAGCTCCTGGGGGCCCGCCCTAAGAGCCCTCTGCGAGGCCAGAGGAATAAAGGCGTTTCAGCATTCAAAGCGTGCCAGACCCAAAAGTCTAATCAAATCTCTAATTTATGGTTTAATGTAGTAGAGGCATGTTTGGAAAAAATATAGCAAAAATGTTTTCGTCTGTCAAATGGCATTTCTTTTCTCACTTTAATAGATGCTCCTTCCCTCTCCCCTTAACTTCCCAGCACTGGTCAGCTAGAACTTTCTATAATAAAGGTTTTCAAAGTAATTATTGAATTTAGGGACACAACAACAACAAAAAAAGATTGCAGCATTACCTTTCTGATGTTTCTAAGAGGTAAAGGAAAATCAAGGGGCTTCTGAGCCCCAACCACAGGCCAAATACCATGGGACTTGATTCCCCTTCCAGATGCAGTACCGTTTTCCTTCCTCTGGAAATCAGCAATTGATGCTGAATTGCCCAACGTTGGTCCTTGCTGATGTGCTGTCGCCAGCCTGCTCTGCCAGCCGTTGTGCAATCCTTGTTTTGTTCCCCCACCAGAAGACCTCTCAGTCATGACTCCAGCAGACAGGGCTCACAAACACTTCTCCACCCAACCCTGGTGTTCTGCAAGAGCCTGTCCTTTCCCACCCACCAAACCTGGAAAACCACCAGGGAACTGCTGAAACACAGGGTCACAGAGGTGCCACCACAGGTTACAAACTCTCCTCCCCTTCTTCCAGTCCTCCAGAGATCAGGACAAGGACAAGATGGTTCAAGAGTGGTCATACTGGTCAAGACCTTCATACTAGCAAGTCAGGCCAGTGACACGACTGGTGAGCTGGTTTGCTGCCAGCTGTGCTATTTCACTGATGGCAAGCTACCTACCAAATATTTTGCCAGACAGCAGACACAGCCATTGAGCCAGAGGAGCATCTCTCCATACCCTTTGTGAGGTCCATCTCATGTAAGGGGGAATGAATGGGTAATTAAGATAACCTAGGCACTGGGTGAAGCAGATCCGTGAGACCAGTAACACAAATATTGCAGCAGAACATAGAACAGAAAACAGCAAGAACTTAAAGGTAGTTAACAATGAACTAGACACAGGAGTTAACAGCACACTAGAAAAGACACAGATCCCATTTATGGCTTCCTCCTTCCCATTTTCAGTTTAGGAATGTACCATGCTCTTTGTCACATCAAAGAGTTACAGGGGCAGCACGAGCTCTAGCAAACACCCCTAAAGAAAACAGGGAAGATCTCAGGAGGGTGGAATAGAAATACAAAGACTCTTAACACCCAGTTGACATAATTTTAAAACAAATCCCTCATTTTTAACTCAAAGATCACACAATGAGCCTCACTGAGCTTCGTGCTCAGAGGTCATAGGGCAAGCAACACCACCACTAGAGAGGACTTGAGTCATGGTGGGCACGGTAGATTTTAAATTAGCTTATCATAGCAGCTAAGTTACCTCAGCTATATGCTGCACAGGCAGAGGGAGGTCTGTTAGAAGAACAACACGGGTGTGGATGCACATTCACACGCCTGCTCAGTTCACTGCCCATCACAGCCCTTTCTACAGAGCTGCTCCCAGGCAGGCAGTCCCAGCCTGTCCTGGCACCCAGGGCTCTTTCTCCCCAGGGGCAGGGCTTAGCAGTAGTCGTTGCTGGATTTCATGAGGTTCCTGTTGGCCCATTCCTCCAGCCTGCCTAGGAAAGGCAGCCCTGCCCTTAAGCAGCTGTCATCTCCAGGCTTAATGAGGGCGCCTTGCATCGCCTCCTCCTCCAGGCCGTTCATGAAGATGCTGAACAGGATGCACCCCAGCACCTGGAGGCCAGCACCAGTGGAGAACTACACGTGAGGAATGTTTTAACAATTCGTGTCCATAAAGAACAATTCTGTTTGAATCCTGTCTGCCTCTGGGCCCTGCACTGGCAATTTAATTCTTGAACCACAGATGCAGTGTGTCCCAGTCTCCCCCTCATTCTAGTCAATTTATCACTTCTTAAATTTATGAACCTGTTTGCTTTTGTTATTCCGGACTTCTATTTCTAACACTGCTATAGATGTGTCTGTGAATGGCTGGGGAAGAATGTTTTAATTACTCGTGTGTCTGGGAGTTTCAGAACAACTGATAACAACTAGTGACTGTTATGGGATACTATGTGGATCTTTGGTATCTGGTTAGGGGGGGCCAAGAGATAAAGAGGAAGGAGAAAGAAGCTGAAGGGCGGCTGGGAGACAAGACTTGAAGAAGATGTTCCGTAAACTTGGTATGGTGCCCAGTAAGTACAAAGGTGGAGAGGAAGACTATGAGCCTTCAGCATGAAAGACCCCTAGAGACCCCCAGAAGAGACCCCAGAGGAGACTGCGCATGCTCCAGTAGGAGGGACTGCACCCCGGAAGCTAATTTTAATAATCTATTTTTTTTTAGAAGTAGTAATGAATATGTATTAGTCTAGGAGCATAAAAATCAGCTGCTTGATGTAACTGGTGTGCGTCCTGGTGGAGCAGAGACTCCCGGTGCACCCAGCGCTGTTTGCTTACCTCTATTCCTTTATATTCTTTCAATAAATCCTATTTTTTTATTTAATCCTAATTTGAATCCTGAGCCATTTATAACAATTTGGGGGCTCGTCCGGGATGGCTATAGTTCCTGAATTCTGATTTAATCTAGGAGAGGCGCCCCACCATTTGGTGGCTCCTGTTTGAGTCAGATCAGGACTAATGCCATCCTGAACCTGAATAAAGGTAAGCAAAGAATTTGATTTTTTTTGAGCTCCCTTGCCGGCTGTTTTTTGCCCGTAATTCTGCGCGCGAAGATCCGGACGAAGACGACAGGGTCGTTTGGATACCGTTCGGTTGGGTTCCGGTGTCCGGAATCGAACCGGATGAAGACGACAGTCGTTTGGATACCGTCTGGTTCGATCCCAGACGAAGACGCTTGTGGATACCGTCCGGTTGGACTCTGGACGAAGACGACTGATTCGTAAGATACCGTCCGGTTGGGTAAAGGTACGGTTGCCCGTGTTTGTGTGTGAGAGTGTAACTGAGACTTCTAAAGTCAGCGTGGAGGTCTTTTTGTTTTCTCACCAGTTCTAATCTCCTGTCGGGGGGGCTGGGCTGGTGAATGGAGTGATACGTGGGTGGGTGATAGGTCCTAAACCCCCTGCAAGACACTCTCACTGGGGGCAACCAAGGGCTGTGGGAATTGCCACTAGTAAAATTCCCGGATGGGTCAGATAAAATCGAAGACCAAGGACCAGAAAGGGAGCAAATTACCAGATATATGACCAAAAAGTCCATTATGAATAATGATTAGAAATTGGAACAATAGGGGCCCCAGAAAATTAAAGAGTAAATTGAAAATGATCCAGTATTATATGATAGAATGACCAAAAGAACCCTTAAGACCCCATGTATTTTGATCCACGGAGGACGGGGTCTGTCAGGCTTTAAACATTAATAGTAGAATACCTGTGGATCCGGAAAAGAGCAAGCTGAAACAATGGAATTAGAAATTAGAGAGCAATTGATTAAGAATGAATATGTGCTGCATTTGTGCCTGTGCTGCACTTATACCACCAGATAACAGGAGCCTCTCGGACACCGAGAACCAGATCAAAAACAACCTCATGGTTCAGATTTTAATCAAGGGGTCTGAGATAAGGAGGACTGTTCACAAAGGGACAGGTTAGGAATATGTATATGTATAGGAATGTTCATGTATATGTAACTCTTTACTAGAGCAATTTGCCACGTTAGGCGTGCACGACTCTGGTGGGACTACCCGCCCCGTGCTGCATGGAACTGAGTAAACATACCTACTTTACAATCTTACTGATGGTGGAGTCAGCTTTCTGTGAGTCATTTTGGAGAGCCAGGCAGGAGACACTCTGCTCGGCTGCGGGATCAGCTGCAGCGCGGACGCCCCTAGGTGCACCCTGAGCGTTTTGCTCGGAGGGGACTCCACACTCGGCTGCTCACCGCAGGAGCAAAGATCTCCTGAAACTGCAGACAAACGGTATGTTTTCGGCTGCTGGAGGGATACTAACTGGAGTGTTAATAATTGTATGTGTTTTTATGTATGTATTTTGTGTTGTATTTTGTGTTGAAATTTTGTATATTGTAATATTTGCATATTGTACGTATTTTGTGTTGAAAGTATTTGTGTAAGTGTAAGGGTTTGAAACAAAGTGTTACAAGTCACTTCACGAAGAACACAGTCAGAGACAATACTTATTTGGTTGGTTATTGTTATAAATTGCCCCCTTAATTAATTTTCAGAGAGCATTGCATTAATAATAGAAAGGAATTTATTGAGTAAGCAACAGCAAGCAAAACAGCGCTGGGCGGCCGGGGAGTCTCGGCTCCGCCAACGGCGCGCACCTCAACCCCCCCAGGGTCCCTTTTTATATCTTATTACGCAGCACATCTTGGTGTATTCTGCGACTGCGCACACTGTTGCTAGGGGGTCGTCTCTGTCCCTCTGGTGGTCGTAAAGATGAAGGCCGTAGTCTTCCTCAGCGTTGTGGTTCAACTTCTTTCTTTATTTGGTCATGTTGGCCCAGCTTGGGACAGGAAGGCGAAATGTTGATACACTAGTTTAACAACTTATCAGGAGATGGTTACATGAACTTTGCAGCAGTGTTTTCTAAACAAAAGAGGCTACTGAGATGCAGAAGGAGAGAAGGGGAGTGGGTTCTCTTTTTGTTACATTAAGCAAAGGAATTTTCATACTGTCTAGCTAAGCATTATACATCTCCTTACTTCAGCAGGAAACAACAGAACTCCTTGTTTTTATAATACAAAAGACAATGAACAAACATTTATGGTGTATGTATTACAGTTATCATTCTAAGTTATATTCCTGTGGTATGAATGAGATGTGCTGGAGGCCTCCGTGTGCGATTGTGCTGTGTGAGTGAGACGCAGTGTTGCTGCAAAGCGAGTGCAGAGTTCCGATCCGTGGTTCTGTACTCTCTGCAAGGGGAGTGGGCAGAGATGAACGAAGTGCTTGACAGACTGAAAAGAAGTGCTGTTTTATCCAAGTTTGAGTGGTGGTGCCTAATATATGGGCCCGGTGTATCTTGTGTATCTCGTGTATCCTATTTTTGCTCTTAAATGTTTTGACTGTGACAAGAAAAAGGCAGGAGCATGATCTGACTCTACTGGTGCTTTCGGCTGTGCTTCCTGCAACATATGAGGCCCGCACAGGCCGAGACCTGGACTCACTGAGACCTGAACAGGCCGAGAGACCGGAGCGGCGCCGAGAGACTGGAGCGGCGCTGGGAGACCTGAGACACTACGGAGGGACTACCGCTGGACGGAGAGAGCCCTGGGATGCTGCAGAGCCACGGCCGGCTCTGAGAGACAAAGAATAGACCTGACAGAAGCTGCAAAACGCGGGGAAATTGAAGTAATTGCGGAACATCCGAGATCGAGTTGCTACGGGAGATCAGAGGCGTCAGTGGACACCGGCAGTCGACTCTCACCGTGAGGCCAGTCGGCGCAGAGCAGAGGGGCGGACATCAGGACCCTGCAGCCTGTCTGACGGAACCATGGAGGCAGCGGCAGCAGCGGCTGTGCTGCTTCACTCAAGCATTCTTTTTATAAAAGGTTTATCTTGCAATGCAAAAAAGACTATTAGTCCCCAGATTGGTGTTATAACCATTACTAATGACGACTTAGCTCTATTGCAGGGCAGGAGTGCAGAGACGCAGATTACACTGCCAAATGACCACCGGCAGGCTCTTTCACAAACCTAAGGTTGCAGCTGGCACTGCCTGCAGCCGTATAACAGACGTTACACTCTCTTTCCTAACTAGTAATCATGTGTCTCATCCATTTGTGGTAAATGGTCAGTGGCAAAAAGAAAAGGAGGATGCCACTGACACTAACAGCATGGGTAATAGGAGTAGTATAAGTGACACAGGTGACGGTGCGGGGCGCTCTGCCTGCTGCTCGCCTTCGCCTGACTGTGCACTGCTGCCGACGGTGCTAGATTAAAATGTGAAGACTGCTCAGATGGCAGTGATGAGAGTGCTTGTGTGAAAAAGATGTGTGCTAAATCTTTGTGTGCAACAGTGGTCAGTGTGTGCCAAACAGATGGCAATGTGATGGGGACCCGGATTGTGAAGATGGGTCTGACGAAAGTGCTGAGCTGTGTCATATGAGAACAGTGTCATGGAAATGTGATGGTGAAAAAGCCTGTGACAGTGGAGAAGATTAAGAGAATTGTGGCAATGTGACTTGTAGTGCAGCAGAGTTCACATGCAGTAGTGGACAATGTATTTCCAAAAGCTTTGTCTGCAATGGTCAAGGTGACTGCTCCGACCACTCGGATGAATCTTTGGAGCAGTGTGGCTGCCAGCCTGCACCTCCGGTGAAGTGTTCTGTGAGTGAGGTGCAGTGCGGCTCAGGTGAATGTATCTACAAGAAGTGGCGATTTGACAGAGATCCTTATTGCAAGGATGGAAGTGATGAAATTAACTGCCCTTCTTGGACCTGTGGACCAGACCAGTTCAGATGTGAAGATGGGAACTGTGTCCATAGGAGTAGGCAGTGCAGTGGTGTGAGAGACTGTTTGGATGGCACTGATGAAGCAAACTGTATTCAGTGCTCTGGACCTGGCAAATTCAAGTGCAGAAGTGGAGAATGCATTGATATCAATAAAGTGTGTAACCAGCAGAGAGACTGCAAGGACTGGGGTGATGAGCCCCTGAAGGAATGCAACATAAATGAATGTGACTGTCCAGCTGGGTTTGAGTTTGTAAACCAGAGAAACTGTGGAGGTATTGATGAATGCCAAAACCCTGGTATCTGTAGTCAAATCTGTATCAACCTGAAATGTGGCTACAAATGTGAATGTAGCCGTGGCTATCAGATGAATCCTGCTACAGGAACCTGGAAAGGGCCATACGGCAAAGCAAATTAGATAACTGTTATTTAACTTGTCAGAAGATAAAAAAGAAAGTGTTTCAACAAGCAGCCATGGGAGGGAAGAATCACTGAACCCCCGATGTGAGGGACTGTACCTTGTTTTACTGACTACTGAAACAGCTGTGAGAACTGCAGAAAGGGACCCACGCATCCAGAATAAAAGGACCAGTAACTACTGAAACTTGGAGGGTTGAGTCCGCTCCTGGGAAACTGAAACTCAAGCTAAGGGAGAACTAATATTCTGGCAACGAGGCTCTGCATGAATGAAGGATGCTAAATAAAGGGGACAAGCCTAAAGGGAGAAAAGGGAGGAGGCAAGACCGGGGCAGGACCCTCCACTGCGGTGTGTATGGTCTACCGAGGGAGGCAACCCCTATGGGTATTGACTGCCGAGTGAGAGGGCCTCGACCGGACTTCTCCCACACTAAGATCAGGTTGTCCCGAGAAAATAACATAAAAAAAAACTTTTTTTTAAACCTATATAAAATTGTGATTCGTTTTACAGGAGCTGGATCACCCTGACAGGCCGAACGGTAACACAAGCCTGAAGTGACCCTGAAAGCGGGCCTAACTCCTTGACTGAAGGCGTTTGCCTATTATGATCCAGCTACGTGGGCAGAAGACAGATCCTGGGACTATAGGACCCCAGTATATATACTTAATAGAATAATTAGGTTATTAGCTGTAATAGAAATAGTTATAAATGATGAGAACTGATTTAAATGAGTTATAAAGATGAGAACTGCTTTGTATCAAAATTGCCTAGCTTTGGATTATTTACTAGCACAAGAAGGAGAAGTCTGTGGAAAATTTAGCTTTAGTAATTGCTGTTTAAAGATTGATAAAAAGGGTGTTTCTTCCTAGTAACTGATAGAATGTTATGTTCTGGTTTAGGATGAGAAGAATGTTAATAATATGCTGGTGTTTTAATTGTTTTTAATTGTTACAGAGCAGTGCTTACACCAAGCCAAGGACCAAGCCAAATTCAGCTTCTCACTGTCCTGCCAGCAGGCAGGCTGGGAGGAGGGCCGGACTGCTCGGGGTTAGGTTGGGCATCGGACAGCAGGTGGTGAGCAATTGCATTGTGCATCACTTGTTTGTACACATTATTACTAGTAGTACTATTATCATCATTATTGTTATTATTATTATTGTTATTATTTTCTTGTTTTTATCTCAACTCACAGGCTTCACTTTCCCATTTCTCTCTCCCATCCCAGAGAAGGAAGGGGGGGAGGTGAGCGAGCAAACACAAACCTGGAAGGATATGGAATGGGATTTATTTTCATGGCTGCCTGGTGGACCATGGGTTAAAAGAGTGTTATTTTTATTGTCATGTGGTGTAATTATGTTATTGTATATACCTTGTATGATACCTTGCCTTACGTTATTAATACACCGGGTGATAAATAGTACATTTGTAATAACTTCATTAAAAAGGGAAGGGGATATGTCAATTATGATGTTTAAGAATTGGACCCTCCAAGAACGGACTGATGAAATCCAGTTATTAACAACAGAAGTGACACGAATTGGGGATGTTAAAAAGAAGATAAGGGATTGTGAGGAATGTTTTAACAATTCGTGTCCATAAAGAACAATTCTGTTCGAATCCTGTCTGCCTCTGGGCCCTGCACTGGCAATTTAATTCTTGAACCACAGATGCAGTGTGTCCCAGTCTCCCCCTCATTCTAGTCAATTTATCACTTCTTAAATTTATGAACCTGTTTGCTTTTGTTATTCCGGACTTCTATTTCTAACACTGCTATAGATGTGTCTGTGAATGGCTGGGGAAGAATGTTTTAATTACTCGTGTGTCTGGGAGTTTCAGAACAACTGATAACAACTAGTGACTGTTATGGGATACTATGTGGATCTTTGGTATCTGGTTAGGGGGGGCCAAGAGATAAAGAGGAAGGAGAAAGAAGCTGAAGGGCGGCTGGGAGACAAGACTTGAAGAAGATGTTCCGTAAACTTGGTATGGTGCCCAGTAAGTACAAAGGTGGAGAGGAAGACTATGAGCCTTCAGCATGAAAGACCCCTAGAGACCCCCAGAAGAGACCCCAGAGGAGACTGCGCATGCTCCAGTAGGAGGGACTGCACCCCGGAAGCTAATTTTAATAATCTATTTTTTTTTAGAAGTAGTAATGAATATGTATTAGTCTAGGAGCATAAAAATCAGCTGCTTGATGTAACTGGTGTGCGTCCTGGTGGAGCAGAGACTCCCAGTGCACCCAGCGCTGTTTGCTTACCTCTATTCCTTTATATTCTTTCAATAAATCCTATTTTTTTATTTAATCCTAATTTGAATCCTGAGCCATTTATAACATACAGGAGGCTGCGAATTTAAAACAACCCCTACCCTGTGAGCCCACTCATCAAACCCATGTTTCACCCATCTGGATGTCCATCCACCCAGCCCCTCACTTCCTGCTTCAGACTGTGGGAAGCAGTGTCAAAAGCCTTGCTAAAATGAAGATAAATACTGCTCCCCTCTTGTCCACAGATCCAGTCATCACATCATTGAAGGCAATCAGGTTAGTGTACCATGACTTAATGTGCTGAGCAGCTTTGGGAAGAATTGGCAATATAAGACTAGAGCTACAGCAAACTATATCTATTAGAAGGAGCATTCCTAGGTACACAGAGAAATCGTGATAAGTAGGAGTCAATCAAAGCCACAGCTGTCTAGGCAGGAAGGATTACAGAATTCCTTACAACAGTAAGTCAACTACAGAAATTGGCACCTAATTTAGTTCTGAATTATCTGCTTCAGAGCATTCTTATGCAAAAGCACCCATTGCACTGATGGAAGTATTAGTAAAGATAGTGGGGAACTTGGAGTTAAAGTTTATTACAGCAAATGTGAGGTCTTGGAGTGCACAGGTACTGTACTCTTAAACTACCAGCACATAACTCCAAACAAGGAGCTGATCATATCCACATATGGCACCAGGCACCACCAGCCCTCAGTGTATTTGAGCAGAAATGGCAGGTCTGTACATGTTATAGTCAGGACAGATTTTAAATCTGCTTAAGGGAGACCAGCACTGCCCAGCTCTGGGCAAAAATTTATTTGCAATCAGTGGCCTCAAGAAGTGTGCCTCTCAGATACTGCTGAAACCTTGTTTGCGTGAAGTCATCACGTATAATTTGCAAATCAAATGCCAACCTGGGGGAGATGTCATAGTAGTCCAGAGCCAGTGGTGTGTAGGGTAAGGTATTCCACAGCTCAGAGAACAATTACTGGGACTAACTCAGAACAAAACCATACCATGAAAGAAGAAAAGTTAAAGGATTAAGATCAACCTCTTACTGGTATATGAGGGAACTGCAGGTACAAGTAGAAACCTGTTTAAAAGAACCTAGCCTCAGACTAACAAAACTAATTCAAGATATAGAGAGATATCTAAAGGAAGGCTAAAGGACATTTCATGAAGTGGTGGATGGAGTATATGGCCAAGTCCTGCTAGTCACATACCAGAACACAGGCCCATCCAAAAAGGAGAGTGGACTGGTACCACAGCTTACACAAGTTTAGCAAGCAAACTGGCAGCAAGCATCCATCCCAGCCCCGCCTGAAACAACTTCCCCAGGGCAGATCTGTGGCTATGCCACACCATCAGTGCAAGGCGGGCACTGATTTGTGATCTTTCCTCAGACAGAGCTCCTCAGGCTTCTTCCTTCCTTGTCAACAAGCAGGTGACATTCAAGCCTGCCACCCCAGGCTGTTCATTCTAGCAAGGAACAGAAGAGATTTATCAGGACCTTAGTGCCAAAATCATTTTGGATACAAGTGGTCAGAGTGGTTTTTACTACAGTAGTAAAGCTGACCCTGAAGGAAGATGTGGACAGAAACTAAATATTACGAGGTACTATACCATTACAGGAGGTTGGCAGCCTAGGAAAAAAATCAGAAGAAACAATGTTGTAGTGACAACCTGGAAGTGACATTTCTCTTTACCAAATCACCCCAAAATCTGCAAAATCAGAAGCCAGTTGGGTTTCCTTTTAGAAAAGGACAGAAGGGCTCCACAATTTTATTTGAGAAATAGCAAGTGATCACAGGTTAAAATAAAGTGGCAGGACAAAAAACAAAAGTAGATGTAACAATATTATACCTACTTCTGATGTCTTCTGATTTTTGAAATCTGAAGGAGCATGAACTCCAACCACAAAAAATGAAAACCTTTAAAGAAGTACATTTTTCAAAAAATTATTCCTCATCTAAAATGTAAGATTGACTTTGCAAAACTTTGCAAATGCTATTAAGACAAATAGCGTTCTGTCATACAGAAAAGACAACAGAAAGATAAAGATTGCCAAATTTACGTGTAACTTCAGAAGAAGTCTTGGTTTTCGTACCTTTTTTTCTTACCTTCTTTGTCTTGGTTTTCAGTGAGGACCACATTATCTTCACAGATGGTCACTAAAATTGGACACAGTATTACAGAACTCCATCTCTTTTGGGACTTGGAAGTACAACTTCATATGAACTGAAGGGAAGGCATCAATCCCAATCTCAAGCATCACTGCACACTTGCCCCAGGCTGCTCTTTTCTTAGCATCCACTGTTGGTCAGAGACCAGATTTAGGCTACAAGCACCTTGGTTCTGACCTCACAGGCTTATGGAGTTGTGAAAGGACCAGCCTATGAAATTGCAGACAAGGTACTTTCATCTTAAAGTGAATCTTAAAGTGAAAGCAGTTGAAGATATAAAGAACTGCTGATCTATGCAAGACTTATCTCAAAGTATGCCCAGATGCATTGTAATGTGTAATGATAATGATGTACATGGAAAATGACACACAAACAGTTTAAGTAAGACAATTTCTTTCCTTCTGACAGTCAGATCAGGTTTGTGCATTTATCTTGACACAAAGCTTCTGGCACAACAGCCTCTTACTGGTGGAAATAGGAAAAGGTGAGGGCAGGCATGTGAACCATTGAGACAGATGACAACATGCAGTACTAACACTAGTACTAGGTATATTTGGATACCGTGCTGTTGAAATGGAAGAAATCTGAACTCTCTAAGGAGCTCTGTGAAAAGCTAAAACAATTTCAAAAGGCTGAAAAGGCTCTTTAAAGGTGAAGAATGACAGCTAGTACTTTCATTAATTACAAGACCAGCATCATAATGAAGTTTATTGCTGCATCTGCTTTATACCATCCATTCAAGGGCAATAATTCAGCTCTAGGTGGTTATCTTCACAGATGGGACTAAAGTGAGTTGCCATAAATTCAAGAGCACAAGGTATGTCAAGCACCTAGAACCAAAGTCAAAAATCTCACCTGAGAGCTTAGCAGTAGACAATGAGAAGAAAGTTCTCTCAGACATTTTTGGTTAGTTGTCAATGATAACTACTTAAGACAACAAAAGGGAAACAGCCAAGGGATTTGTACTCTGAAAAGTATTCCTTGAAAACAAGATATTAGTATTTTCTTCTAAAAGGTTCCCATTCTGACCTCTGGAATGCAGCTTCATTTTCCATTTATCTTTCTTGACTGTGGCTAAACAGGATGTGCAAAAGGGCAAAGACAGGTTATTGGGTGGTTATTAGTTTTCTACTTAGAGTAGTAGCTTAAGAGGAAGATAGGATATTTTGGTTAAGACAAGTGAGCGAGACTCTACTTAAAATTGCAGTATACTGCAAGCATGGAGATGAATAAGCTGTTACAGAAGGTGTGCTTGGGATTGTACCTTTGGATGCACAATGCACTCATGCATTAGCAATGTTTATGGATTAACACATTACACAACCAGTCTTTATGCACATCTCTCCTGGGAAAACACAGGTTTCCAGACAGTCAAAAACAGGACATCCAATATCCAGGAAAAATTATTTTTCCTTAGTCTTACATGAATCGGAACCTCCCTGAACAAAAATATCTTTGACCAGTAGTTGAAAGGACAAGGGAACATCTAATGCACCCCAAGTAATCAGACCACAAAAGGCATTACAAATGCTGTAAGATAGGCTCCAGGACACGTAGCCCTCATGCTAGGAGCTAACGCAGGAGCCCATCCAAATTATACCATTATATCAAGCACACATCAAAAAGCAAAACCAAGAACTTGAAGGGAACACTCTGAACTCCTTGAACTGGTGTTTCCCCATGAAACCACGGCTGGAAAGCTTCCAGCTATTGCCCTGTAAGAGTGAATAAGTACATCCATATAGCAAAGCGTGAGGCAACGTGCTGTGGGAAGGCTGAGCACATGGGGAACCGTGAAAGGAAGGGCTGGGCAAACAAGTTTTGTAGGACTGGTTGTAGACCTGCCCATGCAGGAAAAAATAAGTGTGCCAAACTGCTTATTGGAACAGGGCCACCTGTAGCGACCGAAGCTGCTGGCAGGAGTTGCTGCCAGCATTGCTAACAGGGTATGTGCGAAACGTTACCTGGTGCCAACTACGTCAGTACGTGGTTACAAGCGGAGTCAGGAGAGCTACAGTGCATACACGGGACCTACAGGTGAACTTTTATTCACCACAGCAAACCTGTAAGAACTGAGCCCTGCCACAGAACATGGTACTTAATTTCCTTCAGCCTTGCTCCCATCTCACATCAGAGCAAAAAAAAAAAAAAAAAAAAAAGAATATATTTGTCCTGTTCCTAGCTTCCAGGTGAGCTTGTAGAAGTATGGCTTTAGATGTATGGTTTATGATCTCAGCAGGGAAGCAATCAAACTGGCATGACAACTTGAGGCACTAACTCAGAAGCTGAAGGTGGGATGTAAGATAACATTGTACAGATATGGCCAAGCCATTGCTGGCATACAAAACGCCTGCTAAAACATGTTTGTTTTTCAGATGACACCGATGCACCTGATCATATGCATTTGAATATTGCTTATGAAAATTGTCATGTTGACAGGCACAGAGATTGAAAATCAAGTATCTAGTACCCCAAAAGCCCCAACTACAGGGCTCCATTTAACTCCAAATTTAGCTCAAAATGTTGCCAAAGTAGGTCAGAGCAAGAGCCCGCAGTCAGATAGGCTCTTTCCATCAGTGAAGCCCTACAGCAAGGCAAGCGATTCCATCTCTGGCAAGGCATCCCAGGTGCTTTGGAACAGAGGTTTACAGGGAAATCCCAAGGCAAAGATTGCATCTACGCAATTCTATTCAGTGCCAAGGATCATCCTAACCTCCTTGAATGTGTCTAATCTTTTTAAGCATGCTTATGCATTGGGTTTCCACAATAGCCTCATTTTAAAAGTAATTGCATTTTGCATATTAAATCCCAGTATTTTCCATTTTTCCTTTTACATGTTTAAAAAAATTGACTGATCATATCATTAAGTGCCTCCTAGTGTACCCCTAAGCCTACACAATGCTCGTCTTTCTTCTCCACCATCCTGTCAACAATCTATCTGCTCTTTAATGCTAAGATCACTTGGCTATATGGATTACCACAGCTCCTTGACCCACTTTATTGCAATCTTTAGGTAAGAATGACTCACCACTCATTTGATAGTTTTGTCCTACCTCTTCATCTCTTGGATGGGACTAAGCAACCTGACCTAGTGGAAGGCATCACTGCCAACGCCAGGGGGTTGGACCAGATGTTCTTTAGAGGTCCCTTCCAACCCAGAATCAAGGAATGGTTTATCTGTGATCCATGAGCAGACCTTTCTCCTTCTTGGCATATTAACTTCTTTGAGACATTAAAGGACCTTGCTTTTGGAAAATCTAAATATATTGTACCTGAGTATCACGTACTCAGACTCATTGCATAGAAAAAAAAATGCTTACAGATCTTAGTTCTTTCCAAAATGTTCCTTAGCATTCACCCAGGGGTCCCCCAATTCTGCTCTGTAATTTTCTCCCCTCAATTTATTACTGAAATCTTGTTAGTCTACTTGTTAGTCTAATCCTCAGTCTCCACATTTTTGAAGACCAGTATTGCATTTATTGCCTTCTATTTCAGCAGTCCTAACGCTAATTTAAGAAACTCACATAGTACAATTTCTAGCACAGATGTTGCAAACTCCTTTAGAACTCCTTCAAACGGCCAGGAACTGGACAAGTTAGTGCCTTGAAAAAGCTGCTCTTGGCACATCAACTCCAAGTGGTAATCTCTTACAAATAAATGTTCTGACATTAAAGCTTCTGAGTTCCTCTCCATTGAATACTAAAACAGATAATTTACTTCTGTCGTCCTTTTCATCCTGGAAAAGGATAAGCAACAAGAGCAGCAGCAGAGGCATTCCCAAACTCATAGCAACATGCCAAAACCCAAGGTTTCTTTGAAATTTTCTTTGAATTATGGAGAATTCAAAGAATTACGATCTCTGGAGATCATCTGGTCCAACTTCCTTGCTCAGGAGCACATCCAGGTGGGTTTTGAGCATCTCCAGAGGAGGCTCCACAACCTCTTGGCAGCCTGTTCCAGAGCTTTGTCACCCTTACAGTAAAGCTTTTCATATCCAGACAGAACTTCATTTCTGTTTGTGCCGACTGCTTCTCATTTTATCCCTGGGCACCACTGAAAAGAGTCCAGCCCCATCCTCAACAGATCTTTAGGTATCCCCTTCAGATATATATATATATATATATATATATATATATATATATATATATATATATATATATATATATTAATAAGATGCTCTCTCAGCTTTCTCTTCTCCAGGCTAAACAGGCTCAGTTCTCTCAGCATTTCCTCACAGGAGATGCTCCAGTCCCCTAATCGTTTTCATCTCTCTGCTGGACTTGCTCCAGATCTCTCTCCTGTACTGGGGAGCCCACAGCTGGACACAGTAAGTTGTCAGCTGCTCTCCCTAAAACCAATTCTTTGTTAGTATTTGCATTTTGCATTGCCTAATACACATCACTGCAGTTAGGAAATGTCTTCACTTTCAGTGCTAGACCTCTGCTAAGACCCCTAAATCAGACTTAGACAGGATTTAGGAAGACATTCGCTTTTGAGTCAGGTACCCAAGCTCAGCTCCTCTCATTCCTGAAGTCCCGTAGTGTCTGTGAGGACCTTTATCCATAAAACTCACTGGCAGCCTATGGTACCACTACAGCATGTGCCAACAGGCATCACGGTCTCAACAGAAGGCAGCAGCTGCCTGCCTTTTACACAAGCCACAAGAATTTGGAAATCCCGTCTCAGCAGCCAGGTTCATTGAAGTGCCCAGGCAGTCACACGGAGCAGAGGGCAGCCGCAGCAGTTCCGATTTGCCTTGCAGCATGGCAGCGGGCGCATTCATCAAAGCAAACACGTAGGTTGCAGGCCTTCCCTTCCTCTGCCTGAGGGGTAGATTTTGGTCAGTGCCTCCCATCGGATGGCTTTGGAGTCCTTCCAGGGCACGGCAGCTCCTGCAGTGCCCAGCGCTCTTCTACCATGGGAGGAACATCCCCGCCTTCTGCTGCCTGGAGCTGTGCATCCAGAAAGCAGAGACCTATTATATGAGCATCCAAACACACCACGTGGATAACCAGCTTCGTGCCCTGTTACGAATGCTTCCAAGCACGGCGCTGTTCTGCAATAGCAGCATTAAGAGCTCGCTCCTTCCCACACAGGAAACCAAACGCAACAAGCGGTGTACGAACTCGTGGCAACAAAAACTCTGCCAAACCAAAAGCAGACAAAACGGAGTGCAAAGAGCAAAGACTCAAATAATTTGTCCAAAACCACACAGGAAACAAGTATTAATGCCAAGAACCCAAATTGTATTTCCTTACATATACTCACTACTTAACTAGATGGTTTTCAACAACTACATTAGGAGGAAAAAACTTGACAAAGCAGGTATTCAGTTTCCTTGCACTTACCACGTAACATCCATGTCTTTACAATGCAGTAAGAGTCAAGGCCAACAGACTGATGCTGTTGAAGCACTGAACTCTTCCTTGCATTTGTTAAGGGTTCAGAACAGTAGCACCACTATTCCTCCTCAAGCCAGTCATCTCTTCCATTGCAAAAGCTGCCCGATTTTAGCAATTCATCTGATTAGAGCTGGCGTCTTAGAGTTGCATCACTGTTTAGCTGTGACTATTTCACCTGCTAAGGCAAGGAATCAAGGTGAAGAGTCAGATTTTTATCTTGGGTTTCATTTCAGCAACTCCCATGAAAGTGTATGGGCAGGCTGTATAAAGCCCTCTGTTTCAGTACAGCTGTACAGTTCTATATCCTGCAAGTAATCACACCACACTGTTTGTTCCATTCCTTATACCCCTTATCTTGCAAGAAGATTTATCTCTTAATTGCTTTATGTGGAGCAAGCGAACAAATAAAGGCATACTCCGCAAGCTTACTGACAGACTGATCTTGGCAGGTGGGCACAGGTAACTGAGCTTGGAAGTGATACATGCATTCAGCAGGAAGGGAATTCTTGCGTTAACCATTTATATTTAGCTGGAACAGGATCTCTTAGCCATTAGTGTCTAAGATATGAACATAAGACATTACATTTCTTCTTATTCTTGCTTCTGAGAACCTGTGCAAACCAAGGGAACAGCAAGGCCATGAGAGCACAGACAACAGAAGAAAGCAGCAGTTAGTTTTCAGCACTAACTGTATTACAACTTTTACCTGTAAGGATCATCCTTCCATCCTCAAAGAGGTGACCAGGACAAAACGAGGTTTCAGAGTTGAAATATATTCAAATAACTTCAACTGTTCGACTTTTAATTTAGTACTGACTGCTGTAGTCAAGATTAGTTATTTACTTAGCATGAAACTACTATCAGGTGCTTAAAAAAAAAAAGAACCAATCCATAAGAAACCACAATCTAATTAATAGTCATTTGCATTTGACCACTTACCTTCAAATCAAGTCACATCCCTATCTGTACTCTCTACCATTAAGGATTTAACCATTCCCTTCCCTCCCAGCTACACATTCGGTAGCATGAGCAGCGTGCCTTGGCCAGAGCCAGAAGATAAACAGAAGCCTGAGCCACCCAGGGCCACAGGGACAGATGCAGCTCGTTCCTTAGAGAAGTGTTCTGAGAGCAGGGAGTCACACAAGAGAACAGCCTTTTTCTCCTCAGTACTTTAGGACTCCATTTTGTACATTGGCACTCCAGGAAAGTCTATCAGATTAGAGCCTTCAGAATTTACACATTAATCTGTTTAAATATAGTTAAAATTCCAAGTCTAAAGAGAAGCTGTCCCAGCTCTTCAGGCTAAACAATTCTGTGTGCATTCATAAATATGCAGAGGGCACACTTCTGTGGTTAGGCATTTCTTAGTGTTAGCTGCTGAATGAAGGTTTGTGGTTTTGTGTGGTTTTTTTTTGTTTGTTTGTTTGTTTTTGACCACAGGATTAGATTTAAAGGTTACTAAAGTACCCAAACCCAATTGAACAAAACTACAGAAAGGAACTTATGTAAGTGCTCTCATTTACCCTTTTACTCTTTATAAAGCTATAAATCTCAATATTAGCAGATAGAGCACTATTATCCATGTATCCAGGTACCCTGACTACAAACATACTCTGATCTGGTTTAGCCAATTCTCTCCTCATTCTGTACACACACACTGTCATGGAACAGTGGCCTTGAGACTCAGTGACAGTAATGCACAAGGGGCTTTGTAATCTTGAGAAGCTCTAGGCAGCAACTTCTGTTGAACACTTAAGATGTTTTTTGCCCTTTAAAATTATTCATGCATAGCTATTCTGTGCTTCACACACTTGAAGATCCCAACAAAATCAAAGAGAATCTGAAAAAAAATCTTTAGCAGTCATGGAATGAGACAGAAGATTGCAAAAAGTATGCACTACAAGAGAGAAGATAGGGCACAGCTTCTCTGTATGTCCAATATTAATCAGCAGATAAGCAAAACAGTGAAAAGTCTAGCAATTATAATAGAACAGTTACACGGAAATATCTCAAGGTCTGTAATCTGGGAGACATTTTAGTAACAACTCCTCACACAAAAGGAGGATTCTACAGAGTAAAAGTTCTCCCCAGTGAGGCTGATACATATTTTTCCCTTCTACAGGAAAAGAGACAATGTTTCAGTTCCCACACTACAAGCAGCTTCCCAAACTGCCTAGAAGATGAAAGGTGTAGAATATTGACTTCTTCCTTCAGTAGCTTCAAGCTTTGTCACTCTGAACTTTTTATGTAAGAGGAACAGGGTACAATTAACAGATGTACTCATGCTTGAAATAACACGCTGAACTTCCACAGGAGTACAGAAATCTGGGATAAAAAATCAGAACAGGACCATTACGAGGAACAAACCTAACATTTTTCCCCTGGAAACATGGGATAATTGCCCCCTCCAGCAAAAGACTAGTTGAGACTACATTAATCTGTTTCACATCCTGACAATTAGATCAAGAAACTTAGGTTTATCATTCCAAGTTTACCCTTACAAGAACTGAGGGATTCCTTTGAGATGTGCTATTCCCATGTTATCACCCAAGTGACAGCACATGTTCAGCTTCAGCCCAGACCAGGCTGAGGTGAGAAGGGCCACTCTTAGGAGGTTCCAAATTATTCTCCCCATGTAACCCACAGAATCCCTACTGAACTGAAACAAAGGAGGGCAGATGCTGAACAGCCCCAGGAACACCACACCCCAGAATAATTAATGCTCTTTTACGAGTACTTGCTCTGTTGCAGCAGGATGGTCTTAACTGGCATAGGAAGCTGGTGAGGGCTTGGTTTTGTAACAGACATTTTTGTAACAGACTTTAAGCAGAGGCCTGAAAGTTACAGAAACCATATTCTTCATTCGGGATTTTTTAAATTATAGAATTTTGATAATTATTTGCTGCAGCTTAGTTTTTGTTCCTCTAAATCTTGAGTCATAAAAGTGAAAGCTGTGGAAATCAGCTAGTAAGGTATCAGTAAAACCTGATGTTCCACAGTCCAAAAGAAAACAGATCAGGTCCATGTGTCCAGACAATCTGAAGAAAAATACTCAGAATGGTGTGCAAACATTTAAATGCGTGCTTGTAATGAGACAGCCTCCCTCCTGCCCCTCAATTTAGGCCGTTGTAAAGCATTATATCAAGACATCTTTTCTCCAGTGACTTACACAAAGTTAAACACTGAATATAAAAGCTAAGATTTTTTTCAAGTATTTCAATTCTCATCTAAAGTCAAGTAAACATGAATTCAGTAATTAACATGCAGAAATCAAGGAATTCAATAATTAATCAATAAAAGCTTCCCTAGTACTGACCTTCCACTTTTCACATTACTGTTCAAAGGGTGTAACTCTTGATTCCCAAAAGTTATCACAGAGAACTTCAAAAATAAAGCCAGGATCTTCATATGCAGAACTTACAAAAGAAAAGGCAAGAACTAATCCAAAAGTGCTTGATCAAGAAGAGAACCTGACAAACTCCATCTTTTAAAGGCATCCAAGGAGAACAAGGCAGCTGTTGTGAAAATGAAGCCCATACCCCCAGTTTGAAACTATTAAATATCTTAATGTCTTTCAGTTAGTTAAAATTCGCTCTTGCACCAGAAAAGCAACTCAGTGACAGAAGTCTGATCAAGCCGCTAATAACCATGTGCAAAAACCAGTTCAGTATACTTCAGTGCTTAGTGTTAATACCTCCAAAATTCAAAGAAAGTGATTTCTGACCATTGTGAATCCTGACAGATTTCAAAATTTGAAAGCATACTGGATTTGCAACACAGTAATATTTTTAACAAAACCTATTTTATTCATATTATTCTTTAGTACAGTACTGATGCTTCCATCATGCCGTTTATCCACCAGAGCAACAGCTCAAGTACTGTGTGACAGTCACCTACCAGACTTGTAACTGATTGTTCATATAAACAGTGCTTATTCCCTTAGTTATGGTCAGACCTGGAAACAAGAGGCATTTATTTAGTGGCAAAAGATAGAACAGCACAAAACCCTGCGTTGACATCATAGGAGATACTTTAAGGCAGTTGCAGGTTTTACATGTCCACCAACTGGTGTTTTAGGAAGTTTCTTCTTTTACTTTCAGGGGATGAGAAGCTTGAAGAGTCTTGTCCAAGTTTGTTATCCAGACACTGTAGTGCTTTGTAACAAAGACCATAATCACCAGCCAGGAATTCTCATTGTTCTATCCAAGTAGCATACAGATTTATTGTACATACATTTTTACATTTACATTTAAGAATGTGAACTTCTGCTGAGTGTCCTTTTAAAAAAAAGCTAGCAGCACAAAACATTCTTTTGAACAGACCAGATAATCTGTTGCATCCTGAGCATCAGTACATCACTTTGTTGTCCATGATTTTTGACTCCCAGGTTTTGCAAACGCTGATACATCGAGATTTTTACCACTGTTGCATTGTTCATATAAAGTCTGAAAGTTAATGAGAACACAGGTATTCAGGTAAGCACAGCTATTTCACAAACAGACAAATTAAATCTTTTTTTAACAAATGTTATCACTTGAAGTAACTTACCACACCTGAAGTGTTATGAACTCTGTACTAGAACTTACTAGAAATGAGCCAATAAAGATATACTGAAGATAATGCTTAATCATACCAGTTGTAATGCAAAGTAGTGCCTAAAACACATGCTGACTTAACAGCATAAGCAAAGGTACAGAGCTTCTGAAGTCCGCAGAAAATAAACAAGATTTTACTCCATTAACTGTCTGATGTAGAAATAGCAGCATGGAAGAGGTATTTGCATAGTCGGTGTAAGCAAGCAGGTTTTATATCAGGAAATCAAGAAAACTAGTGGCCACAAACATAGCCACAACACAATGGTGTTAAAAGGATAATTTGTTTACACCCATGAAACACTCAGGCCTGACTAGCAGTGATCCATGAATGGAAGAACCATCTATAGCTACAAAAAAAAACAAACTTCTATAAGGCACAAACTTCTATAAGGCACCCAAGGACTTGAAATAAGACCTCATTCCTGTCCTTACTTCTGCCTTTCATACAAAGATCAAAAGTTTGTGGACATCTCTAACAAACAGGGAATTCAGGTAGGACAAGTGAAAGATTCCATACCCTTACTACCTGCATAAAGGAAGATTAAATGTAAGCCATCTAGAATTACACAAGTGATCTTCCAGTGGAAAAAGGATCCTTGCTTCAGTTTTTCTAGTTAAGACAGTTTTCCTTAAATATAGGAAGTATTTACACTTCAGATTCGCTTCACACATGCTGCACTTTCTTTATGAATACTGGACTTGCTTTCCTATCCACAAAAGCAGCTTTGCATTCCATCTCAACTTATTCTGAGTTTGACCAATACCACCTCTTCTGATCCCAAGTCTAGAGGCTAGGATCATAATACCTCAGAGATGCTAATTTACATATACAGAAGTAGTAACAGTTCAACTCCCAGAAATTACACTGGGATCCAAAAGCTTGCACAACGGACAGATCAATTTAAGTCATTTCTCCATAGCATGACTCTCACTGCAGTTTCTGACTTTGCCAGCTTAAAGGCAAAGCAGCACAGTAAGGACTGTTCTGGAGAGGGCCAGAGTTGTGGATGCTAAAAATGGAGATGTACAGATTTACTGGAAGGTGTGGGGAAGGAGAGTTAGCCAAGATTACCACCACCTTTTCAACCAACCCCTCCTATTCTAGGAGAGAAGTAGAGTTCCTGAACACTTGCAAACAAAAGTACAACTCTGTGCTGTTTTTACAACAGTTGTTAAAGGTCCAGCGTATTTATCCCTTCTGCTGTCACTACCAAACATTTCACTTTTTTGTATCAACATGCACAACCATACAAAATAGAAAAGCAAATTTACTTACCCTAGCAGCTCTGGAAATAGAGTTAGGAGAATTTAAGCCAACAAGTTGGCCAAGGATACGCTTTACTTCTTCTGTTCCTTTTGCACTTGGAACACCTACAGTTAATTTGAAGTTATATTAAAAGTTGTATACAGTTACATAAAATTAACAGCAAAATTTCTAAGAATCATGCAGGTCAGTTTTGAAATTAACAGTTTAAAGGTTAAAATGTTTAAATATAATTTAAATTAAGTGTATTCTACGTTATACATGGTATCAAAATACATTGCTATTCTAGAAATCAGAAGGTAAATATTTAAGAAAATATTATTTTCTTAAACAGAATTGTTATTTCATAAAAATTAAAGATGTACCTGTTTGACTGTGGGTTTGAATTTGGACATAGGGATGTACCAGCAACTCTGAAACTGATATTCTCTGTTTAGGATTTCTTATTAAACAGCACTGCAAATGAAAAAAAGAGGAAGAACTTGGTTTTGTCTACCAACAGGTTTCCTAAGAATTAAAATTGTGGATAATTAAAGACACAGTGGGTGTATATCAGAACTTCTTACCACCAAACTACTGATTTGGAAAGACTAATAACTAAGTACTAGAACAGATGACCCTAATTACCTTCATTAGCAATTATCTTCACAGAGTAAAGTTTAGCATCCTGTTTTACTTTGGCAAAAACATTGGAAGAGGTAAAGATCAGAACCTACAATATTTTTCTTCTGAGAAGTCAGAGGATGAATGTTTCTGGATTTCAGTTTGCTCCCTCCTGAGCAACACAATTAAGGCTCTTGAGTAAAGGGGGAAAAAACCAGCTAAGTTTCAAATGCAGTCAAACGTGCATGGTGAGGGAAGGGGGTTGAGAGTACAAATACTACTTTATTACTTGGGGTGGTTCAGCCAAAGGAGTTAGACTGCTTTCAGTGTTCACTTACTTGCTACTAATCTGAAAATAGACATATACTACAGAAAGCACGAGATAGCTCTAGTTTTAGTAAGTCTTTTGTAACAAGGCCTGTTACTACAATCGGCACTGAACATTTATTTGCAAGACAAGTTCCTCAAATACAACTCATTTATTCAATTTAAAGAAAATATGCTTTATTTAAAGTTGCCATTTTATGAATCAAAATTAATCTTCAGGGACAATTAATTACCTTTAGCACATCTTGAAGATCTTTCTCAGCAATATCTGGGAATTCTATTTCATGATGAGGATCAACAATAGCATACAGTTTTTTACGTGTATTTGTTATATGCTGAAATGGAGTCTTTCCATACGTCATACAATACAAAATGCATCCCAATGACCACACATCACTTTTTGGACTTATCTAATAAAAAAGAAAAACAAAATTTCTTCCTCATAGAACAGTCAGTCCATCATGTAACTATACAGTCATTTTACTTAACAGCATAGCTCTTTTACACTGAATAACAAATCTTAGAAACTACCACACAATTGGCAGCAGTGTACCACTAATACTGTGCTGTAACATGGCTTCTTTCAGTTATATTCAATTAATTTAAAAAGCTATATTACAACTTTAAACAAAAGCCCATAGTAAGTTGATTATCATGATTCTATTTGGATTTACCTGCAAAGCCAAAATCAAAGTATACTGAATTAATTCAATTCACAAACTAGTAAGACATATGTATGCATGTCCTGCTCTTCTAGGCTTAAGGGATTCAGTCCGTATTTCAACCACCACACCTGGGATGTTCTTTACAGGAGGATTTCTACTCCTCTTACTAAAATACTAAAACTGAAGCACTCCTAAGAAAAGGACATAAGGTTGAGGGGCAGGTAGAAGAAGGGACGTGGGGAAGGAGACCATCTAATTTAGTAGCACAAAGGTTAGATTTTTGCTTAAATGAGCTGAGCTCCAAAACAACCCTGAACTTCACATACAAATTTCTAAAAATTTAGAGTTAAGTTTTAAAAGGCAAAGGGTATCAACCTTAATAAAACTAGTTGTTTTATAAACTTTCATTTATAGAACATGTTCTAGATTTAGAAAGATGAGATTGTGTTTCCCTACATATTTCTATTCAACTGTACTACATAAAAATACTTGCTCTCTTGCTCTAGCTGTTAAAAAGTCGCAACCTGAGATTGTATGTATGCATGTACATGACTTCTTGTTTTGTGTTTTTTTTTTTTTAAATTTCCACAAAATTTTGTGCTCTTTAATTGAAATTTGACTGTCAATGTGAAATTGCTTTCCTCAAGTATTCTTACCATTCCCATTCCAAAGCCCTGAAGTTAAATATGAAGTACTAAAGTATGCAGTACTCTAATACAGACAAGTCAACAGGATATACAGAACTGAGCAATAGGTCCCCCAAAATACTAGACTGTCATATCTTTTAAAATGCCTCATTAGGTATCACTCATCTCCTGCCAAACTGCCACTCACTCACAGGTATTACTGCATCTTGAATCCTGTATCACTGTCATACCTTCTTGTTTAAGCAAACATGTGCTTTATAGCACAGAAGTTTCCTTGCTTTCATGAAAAGATTTCAAAGCAGGAGTTATTTGTGCAGAATGCTAAAATGTAGCTGTGGAGAAGCTAGCAATAGCATATTGAGCTCCACCAATTTTGGGCTATTTTTGGAATAAAGCCAAAACAGAAGGCTATGAGCAGCACAAAAGGCAGTATGAGTAAGGAGTGATTGTCTTAATTGACCTTGTGGGACACCCTGCCAGAAACATCCACCTAAAAGCTTTAGCCTAGTGTTATTTCACTGGAAAGAATTTGTCAGAGGTATAACACACATTTCTAACACCTGCTGCATCAAGACAGCCAAGTATCAATATTCAGATAAAATGCTAAAATCTTCAGCTACATACTACACTGCTTGTCCTTTCAGAAACACCAGTGCTCACATTAGCTTTCTGACACCAGGATATGGAATAGCTGAGGTTTCTAATTTATCACACACAGGAGCAAAAGCAGAGACGCATCTCCACATTCAGATTGCAACAGAGGAAGCTGTGTTAGAGACAATTGGTTCTCTAACAGAACATTTCAAGCTGTAAAGCAGGAAAGGGAAAGAAGCCTTTTATCGGTGTTCTTTCAAGGTTAGGTACAAAGAATCATTCCAAAATGAGTCAATGAAAGCACTGAACACATCACTAAGTCAAAGATAGAGTATATGGAAACATAGGTGCAAAAAAATCCACAGCCAAAAATATGAAGAATTAACAGAATAAACTGGAATAGTTGTTTTAAAAAAAGCTTTTCCACTGCAAATGGTTTTAGTAACTGTCAGAAAACAAAGCCATTAATAAATTAAACTCAAACCTCAGAACACAGAGCAAGATACTCCACAAAGTTTGATTCAGATCTATTATCATCACTGAATGCCATTCACATCAATAACATAGGAAGACTGGGTGGTCCTGTGTGGAGCCAGGAGCTGGACTCCTTGTGGGTGCCTTCCAATTTGGGATATTCTGTGAATCTATGAAGTCTGTATCTGTCCTGTATTCAATTTCTATCAATTCAGCATTTTTCTAAACATTATCTGCAAAACGCTTCTAGGTAGTTGAGAATAAATACCTAGCCTTCAACCTCTGCCCACCATCATGCTGATGGAACAGATTTCTTCACGTTCTAGTTTCAGCAGAATTTTGAAAAAAAAAAAAAAGGCTTAGACATATGCTTGAGTTACTTAGCGTAAGGACAACAAGAGGAAAAAAGACCATATGTTACCTTAGACTGAGATTTCCCATTTTCTCCATAGGAAGATGACATATCTTGTATTGCTTCAGGAGGCATGTAATTCATTGTGCCAACCTAGTCAAAGTGGAAAAATATCCCTTATTTTAAATGAAGCATCGACTTAGTTTTATCAAGTAAGAAAAGGTTAGATTTTGGTCTTAAAGTACTGCAAAGCATCTTGAAAGTTTGTCTGTGAAGGCCACTGTTACTCTGTTCAATAGAAACATTGAACATCCCATATATATTCATTGAAGTTAACATACCAACTTCAATTAATACTTTAACATAATCAACAAATACTACAGCACTGTACAGGGAGATGCACGTCAATTTTCCTTCAGTATTTCACCTGAGAGTCTTTAACGATGCTTGTCACATCTGGCTGCATTTGGTTCGCAATGCCAAAGTCAATCAGCTTTAACATTCCATCAACTATCAGAAAGTTTGCTGGTTTCAGATCACTGTGAATAATACCTGTCAAATAGAGTTTAAAGTCAATCCAAGGTGCTCCTAGTATGGTATTTATTAGTTACCCACACCTTTGTACAGAGAATAACCTCTACCTGGCTAAAACTAAGTTGTTCTTTGCAGATTTAATTTAATAACAAATCTGTGTATTTCTTATCAATGGTTAGACTTGCATAAGTTCATAGTTTGAAGTATTACTTATCCAAGTCTGCAGTAATACCGAAATAACTCCATGAGACTCAAGTTGCACAGTTTCTCTCAGTTAGGGATAAGCCCTCCAGCTTATGCTGTTTGTGCATAGCCATGCACATAGATGCTGAAAAAGTCAGCATTCTAGCTTCAGATTCTTGGAGCTTTCTTTTTCCAGTGACATGGACAGCAGCTGTCTTGCAACCTTCATTTCTCCCACTAAGAAACTAAAATAGTACACTGTACTTGTTTTACAGTAATAGCTTGAATCCAGATGTAAAATATACAGAAAAATCAGGAAAGTTGACTGAAAAAAATCTGAAAAGTAGTGAAAACAGAAAATAGTGAAAGCAGAAATCTGAGAAACCAAGACAAAAACCAGGAACAGAAACAAAATGGGGATGAAAAAGAATAGGTTTCAGTCCTACAGCCTGCATCATATCTACAGACACGAAAACACAGATGGAAAAAAAATATTTCTTTGTAGTTGTGTTGTTGCTCATTAGGCACACTGACATACTGAACTGTTGTGGATCAGTTCAGAGGTGTTATATTTCATTTTTTTTTCCTTAAATAATTAGCTAAGCAGGTACTTGAAGGAAAAAAAGACAAGGAGACTGCTTAGTCCAACGTTCTCTGCTTCCTTGATTTCAAAGGTACCATTCACTGAGGTTTACCTATGACGTGTCTTTCACAAACCCTGATGACATCATGAATTTTGATCATTCTTATCCATAAAGTCAACTTATCCCTCTTTATATTTTGTAAAGTCTCCACTACATTACACAAACAGAATACAGATGCATACACTTCAGTTATGTGGTTAAGGATGAAAGGAAGCATCAAAACATACAAGAGATGAAAAAGCTGAAACATATCAGAAGTGAAAAATAAGAGGTGAAAGCTGAAACATTGTGTTTAAATAAAGATGACAAATCTGTGCAGAAGCTGTCATTAGCGTCAAAGCTTCTTTGGATAGGATAAGTAGTCTGAATTTCAGTTTAATGAAGAAAAAAGTGTCAGGAGCATATAATATAGTGCAATACAGAATAGATGATTTTCTGGCTGTTGCAAAGAAATAGCAAGTTTTTAGTAACAGCAATACTCAAAGATCCCTTTGATCTACCTAAAGTGAGTCTACCCTGATATTGAGACATTCATCTTTTGTTTCATTATCACAACACAGTAAATACTGTCTTCAAAGATCACTAGGCTTACGCCAAAACAGAGCAGTATCAGCTCCAAAATTCAAACATTATCTCTGCCATATAACCCATACAAATACCTAGAATTATTTAAGAGTACCATGCTCATGAATGGTGTGAACAGCTTCCAACATGTTTTTCCAATAGCTCTTCCTTTCCAATGGATCAATGTTTTTTTTCTTTTTCAGCCAGCTATTGAGATCGATATTTCCACACTCCATTACCATGTAGATATGGTCATCAGTAATCTCACTAAAACAAAAATAAACATTAAAATTCAAGGCAGCTTTTTTGTATCAAGCAGTATTGATTTAATAAAATATGAATTTACTCACTAGTTATAAAGACGAATTATCTTATCACTATGCTGCTGCAGTTTGCTCAAATGAGCAATTTCATTCTTATAGCTGTCAACAGTCTGTTGATCAGCTTCTTCTAGGTTCACATATTTGACTGCATACAGCTGCTTCTTTTCATTCAGTACTTGAAACACCTGCAAAACAGTTAAATCAGTGTTAGGATTGAATGAAGTTACTTTATGGTCCTTCATTTCAACAGAGCCACAGTGCCAAAGGAAAAGTGTACCTTTTCGAAAGGAAGAAGCAACACAGCAAACTTAAGAAATTCCTGTTTACTGAAATTGAGGCTTTTGAAGTCAGCCATAACTGTTCTTCATGATGATTTGAACTAAGAAGCCATCAGTTACAACAGAAACAACCACCAAACCATCTTGGTACCACACTGTATTTTAGTAGTTATATTTGATTACAAACCTGAAGTGTTCCAAAGATAAATACGCGGAATAACACCTCTCATTGATAAGGTTTTAACCTGCCACTGCCCATTCATTTCAGTACACCAAGATGATTTGGGAGATTAGACCACAACACAAAAGGCTGAGAACATTGGGTCCATGCGAAAGGCTAAAGGGAATCACTGTTGACTTCAGCTTATTAAAAGGAAGGTAAGAAAAAAATTCTTGAACAATCCAAGCATGGAAGGCAATAAACAAACACTGCTAACTTCAGTGAAAACTCCAGTCAGATACCAGAAGACGTTTTCACCATACATGTAACTACTAGTGCATAAGCGAGTGACTAGGTCTATAAGGATAATACATCTTACCTTACTTGAGCCTCCACTACCTATTTGCTTCAATATTGTATAAACTTTTCCTTTGATGGCAATGCATTCATGTGCCGGTATAGAAGCTGAAACCTGTGTACATACAGAAAAGTTAAAAAGAAAGAAGTTATTGGTGCAGCAGAACTTGGTAGCGCTCTACTTCTGTCAAGTTACTATGATTTGTAACTATCAAGTTTTACTATGATTACTAAGTTTGCATTGATCAGGTAAACCAAGACAAGTGCACAAAAGCCAAACCTTAAATCTATTCGTATACTAAGAGCAGAAGATCACCACAGCAAAAATATTTGTATAATGGCCATCACAAGCTTACTAGGAAGCAAGATTTCACAAGCTTGTCTATCAACACATTGAGTATAAGGCCTCGAAAAAGCCTTAGAAAACTTTCTAGACTGCAGAATAAGTGTCATACTAAAATCACTGTACTCCTGAAAACCAAATGCAATTATCTGTGCTCAAGAGTAATTCTACCAAGATTTACTATTTAAGTCCAACACACTTGCAGAAGAATTGCCTTTTATTTTGTTTCACATTTTCATTTTAGACCACCCACCTAACTAGGATTACCTAGTATATTAAGAAACATCTGCAGGGAAAACATGCTATACCCATGCTCCACAGCAATTTCCAGGGAAGCGGAACCTAAACTGTCTCTTAAGCACTCATACAATCCAAATTAGGAAACATCTGTTTGCCCAGTGCCAGAATAAAGCATGGTTATGATCACCACAGGAAGAAGTCAGTGGTAATGTTGATAGTGTGATTTTATTGAGCACAGTAATGCTCTTAAGATTGAAGACACTTACTGTACCAGGACAGATAGGAAAACCTGAGGCCACAAATCCTATTCCCCAGGACAGCCTAACCAGGCTACAGTCTGAAATGACACTGTACCTCCCTCTTCCTGCACAAGAGAGACTGGCTTCAAAGCAACTGAAGGACCTGCAGGGACAGAGCTAGCCTGAGTATGGCCCACGATAATGGTCCAGGCTGGTATCTTTTCTAGATACAACTTACTCATTCTAGATTGAGAGGTAAATAGCTGAAATGTACACAACTGCACTGAAGATCCAGAACCAAGTACTTTACCCAAGGTTGGAGACTGTCCTCAGTGTCCTGCAGTTCACATTCCCCTTTTGGGCACCTTAAATCTGCCTTCCTTTATAAATTCACAAGGATAGAAAGTGACCACAATCTAGATCACCTAGAGTACTGGTGGCCAAGGCCATTTCTGGGAAATGGTTTCAAAAACCCTTGCAGGTAAGAAGGGCTTACAACCTACTCTCACTAGACGAACTGTAAATACTCAGGTATTCTGGATAGAATAGCCATTTTTCCCATGTAGATCCATCATTTTTATGCCAGCTAAAGGAGCCATGTGTTTTGCCCCTGCTGTAGCTATACCAAGCTGTAAAAACAGCCACAAAATTAAACATTAAATCCTCTGGGGGACTAGGCTTAAACTTCCTACCATTCTGCCTATAACTGGAAAGATTCCTATCAAGATGTGCAACCCACAGGTACTCTATTTTAATACTATTTCATGCCAATATAAATGCAGAGTTTGAAATCTAGCAAAAGGAAAAATAATGTAATTCTTCACTGTCTTTCCTCCCACAAACGTTTATGGTTTCCAACACACACTGCTTTTGGGGTACTCCACTGTAGTGGGTAGTACAGCAGAACAAACTAGTGATTCTAGCTCTTACCCCTGTCATGAAGTCAGGTCTGCAATAAAAGGTTTATATTTGAGAGAAGTACTTCAGGATTTTGACACAACTGAATTGTTTTTTTAAAAGCTGACTTATTTCACTGAAATTCAGGCATACATATGAAGACAGTTACTTGCAGAATAAGCTAGAGACACTGATTTCCATTACTTACCCACAAATATGAGTACCAATTTTAAATGTAAATATATATATAGACACACCCTAAAAGAAGTTTCCAATGACAATACATGCTGAACAGTTTAGGTGCATAAGAGCCTAAAATTGTTACCTGCAAGCCCATCTGATTTTGAAATGTAGTTGCTGGAGTATGTGGTAGGAAATATGGGAGCTGGCTGTAAGGAGTAGAAATTTGGTATCCTGGTGAAAAGTTGTTCTTTACAACTGGCGTTCTGAAACTGAAAAGAAGTCATTGTGAAGAATATCTGCATCTAGTTGTACTTTTTGAAGTGAAATTTTCTAACACTCAAGAAGCAATGAAGATTTCGGCTTAAAGTTAAACCTAATCTACCAGCAAATTCCCAAGCCTCTGCTGTATTTGCCAATTAGCATTAAGACCTCTTCAACTTTTACTTACAAGTCCTTATAACTATAACAGGAAACATAGGTGGCTCTCCCTGTAAGCTTGACAATGAAAGCACCATACAACTGGAAGGACTGCTCATAGGACATTATGAGAATTCGCATTCTTTAGCTGAGCTAAAGAATTTGCATTCTTTAGATGAGCTACTGCTCTTTCTTCAAGACATTTTTGGATGAAACTTTAAGCTAAAGTGAGACAAGCTTCAATACAGTCATGAGAATGAGAGGTTTATCTACTTCATGCTATTAGACAGCATAGAACTTATATTTAATAAAACTGAAGATTGCAAGAAAACCTTGACACTTTTTGATTTGTTCCCTTAGTGTCTACCATATATATAATTATATTACAAGATACACTTTTTTCCCATTGTTTCACTAATTAAAGGCACAGGATGAATCATGCCTCACTAATAAGTACTTAAAAACATACAGATGGTTCCAGGTCTGTTTGAACCTCGAATGCAAAGCCATTAATTTCTCAAATGCTTTGTAGGTTTTTACAATACTAATTTAGGGATTCAGCAGTGTGAATTTATTTGAAGTAACCTAGGCCAAAACATCATTTCGGTATTTACAGACTCAACTTGTGCCAATTTTGATTGTGTCAATTTTAAGATCAGAACTGAAAAATAACTTTGTGTACCTAGCACTTATTATGTAGGGAATAAAGTGACAAACTTCATTTTTCAGTAGTTCATTACAGCCAAAGCACAGCTCTTACTGAACACAAAAGTACTCAATTCCACTTACTTGCTATCATCATCATACATACTGTGTACAGTGAGTTTGATTTCCAAAAGTTTCCATATTATCAAAGTGTGGAAGAATGAACAATCTATTTGAGGATTACTTTTTACCAAGCTACATCATGAGATGATGTGCTTCACTTGCTACAAACATTCCAATTTCACATGAAGAGTTGGGAGCAACCAGGAGTCTCTTTTGCTATCTGAGCAAGAAACTTTAAGAAACTATTAAAAATCACTGAAGTAGTTGCAGAGATAGAACTGCAGTCTATAATTACAAAGCTCCAAGTAGCAGCTTACCACTCCATGTAATCAGATGTGGTGCTTGGTGTTCCACAAACATACAATGGATCATTCTTCTTAGAAACAGTATCTGGTGGTGACAGTCTTCTTGAAATGGGATGAAGAGATTGTTCAAGACTTGACCGTTTTTCCTAAAAAAAAAAATAAAATAAAATAAAAAATAAAGATATTCCACACAAGTAGCCACAATGAAGACTTTTTCCCCCAATATGTGAAGTCTGCTGCAACTAGAAAACCACTACATGTTCTTGTTACTTTACCTCTCTATAAGAGCTTTTCTGCATCACTTCTTGAGTTGGCCATTTGTTTCTGGAGTTAACACAGTTCAGTTTTATCTGATCCAATTGCTTTCTGTAGCTTTCAGCAGAACTGAATTCTTGCTGTTGACTCTCTACACTCATTGGCTCTGGTTTCTTCAATTCTTGATTCTGGACTTTATTTTCTGAATAAATCAGATAATTAAAAAGACAACTTTCAGTATTTGAAGTTATTTCTGACAGATTTACCTCAGTTTCTGAAGTTTCACTTCATTTTTCTACATCACAATAAATGAGTACCATTGACTTACTAGAAGCTGACACCTTCCACAGCAATAGTTACTTAAGGCATTAGTGCAGTCTTCAGGGTTGATAATTCAACTCAATGTAGTAACATGGTAACTTTAAAGTGTTAGGGTACTACTACAACAGTAACACAAATAGAACTGTTTTCATCACCAATACACAGAGGAAGACCATATTTATCAGTTGTGCTACAACACCCTTGGACATCCTGAGCAGGTTTATAAAGTGTTTAAGATAAGCTTGTTGCAATACTTCAAATTAGAAGTCTGTTGCCTGTGACAACAGGCAACCTATAATCCAGTGTGATTACTGAAGCCAAAGGCACAAAGGGACAAGGCACACAGTTTCAGATCCTTTTGCAGAGATAAAAGGACACTGAACTGCAGCAAAGCAGGCTGCAAATAGCACAGCTTAAGAGTGTTTTCTTCACCTGCTTGTGAAGAGGATACAACCTAACAGGTAAAACCAAAAGTAAGGCAAAAGAAGCCTGACCAAAGCATAAGTAATTCAGACAGCACAATCTTGATAGAGATATTATCTTATGTATAAAGAACAGCAGATAAAAACACCTGGAGTTTCACATACTAATTGGTAAACAGGATAGAAAGCAGAAAGTGCTGAAAGCAACAGATGACATAGACATTGTGTGTTCACAGGAAATGGTGGAGGGTGCTTTGGACTTTTTCCCCCCGTCAAAGCAGATGACTGAGGCTGTCTCTTTTAAGCTTACTTCAGACAAAATACTTTCAACAAACTTCAGCAAAAGAAATTAGAGCTATATCATCTAGAGGGTAAGCTACGAGCACATACTAAAAGTCACAGGAGAAGCAAGAAGCAAACTACTGTAATTTGAGTGTCCCAAAGAAAACTAAACAGATCACACTGCAGAAACGTTAATCCTTAGTTTGAATTGCTCTCAGCCAACATACACTTTTCCTGTATAAGCAATCATTAACCGATATGCTGGCAGCCTTGTTCTTCACTCAGGCAAGTCTTAATTTGAAACCTCACATTGGTGCAATTTCAGTACCAATTTACATTATGTATATCATAAGAGCTAAGGACACATTGTGAATTAGCTCTAACCATCATCATTTTACACCAAACCCAGCCCTACACACACAGGATGGCTACATTTTACTTTTGAAGTTCTTGCAAAATTTTTTTTAATTACTTCCACAGGCACCCAACAGGCAAATTTTAATTAAATGATTAAATGCTCCTGAATTCCAGGCTGAACAGTTTTCACTTCTGAAGAATATTTGCTTTATCAATGCATTTTTAAAATGCAGAACCGTAAATTTTCAATGCTTATTCTACTTCAAAATATCATACGCTAATAGTTACCTTCTCTTTTTGTCACAGGATTTGTATCCATTTTGGTTTTGAGAGTTACAGTTGAATTGGTAGCAACTTCTAAGCTGTTCTCATCCAACATCTGCAACTGTACAGAATTTCTCTCGTAAGGACTTGGAAAGAAAGCATCTTGAAGAAAGTCAAGAGATCCCAAGCATAATGCCCAAACAACATTCTTATAATTAATGACTTGCATACCTCAGAATAAGTACATTTCAGAAAGTAGTGCATGGTACACATAATTATTACTGATCCTATTTTAAAATCCATTAATACACTGGTTTTTCATCACAGATTTTATTAAATAAAATATTCAAGTCTTTGTTCTCGTTTCCTTTCTGAAGGAATAGGACATGAAAATGCAAGGCAGAGCTCAAAATTATTAGAGGCCATGATTTACAGACCACTTAATGGACTTCACACAATGAACTTCATGAAAATAAATACTTCTGATGACAAAACTCATGACTACAGCTGACAAGTCCTCTAGCAGAGAGGCAGTCTTATACCCTTCTTTATAAATCATCTGACAGGTTTTTAACACACCTCCCATTACCTCTACCATCAGATTTATTGTGCAGAGAAAGCTTTTTTAATGTCTGATCATGGTTTTCCAGCCTGAAAGCCACAATGTATCTGTTCGCAACTGATTTCTTAGAGCAATTCTATCTTATTACTTTAATAAGCTGAAAAAAGCATTATTGTTGTCCCTTCTAACATCATAGGACATCCATGTAGGTTTCCTTATATCTAATTCAAAAAAAATACTTCAGTTACCTTTAAGTCTCCGAAGTCATATGAATCACCCCCACTAGATTTTGATTCAGATAGTGGAAAAGGTGGAATCAGGGCTGTACATTTGGAGCTGGATAACTGCCTATTGAAATAACATTGTTAGTTACACTACAGGCCAACATATGATTGCCTTTTTTCAGCCACATAAATAGATGCAGTTGTGGGAAGACTTAGGACTACAAGTTAAAAGATTAGCACATCTACTCTGATAGAGAAGTGACAAACAAACCACAAGTCTGTAGCAATGCTACCATTATCCCATGAAGTAAAGTGACAGATTTTTGTTGTTCTCCATTGAAAACAACAATAAGCAGCAGCTAGGATTCTAAACCCTAGGATTCTAAACAGTTCACTTCAAATTCAGTTTTGAAGTATTTACAGAATAATATTATGTGAAGTATCTTACCCACTGCTTTCACAGTTTCAGAATGTGCTTTAATTTACTTTTGAGAGGTTGAATAAGCAGTTTACTCTTTGGTTACATATTTGTCTCAACATAAGTTCCATTTCTATGTGGATTTAATCACACTAATAAGAGGAAGGATGTTAACATAACAGACTTGATTAGAGGGGGGGAAAGCAATTTTCCCCCCTTTTACTTTCAAGCTATGCTAAGCTCAGAGCATGTAGCAAAGTGCTGTTTAAAATGGCAGATCCTTCCACTGCTGAACAGCTATTCACATTAGAATCAGCATAACTACCTTTCTTTAATCTCCATTGTTATGAAAGGTTGTTTATAACATTGGTTAAAAGCAAGGATTTACAAATATTTCTGAAGCTAGGAATGTCTACATTTGTGTATTCACTTCCTAAAATAGAAATATTTTCAACAAAAAATATTTTTGCCTTAGTCTCTACCTCCTTTTTGAGGCTATTCACTTGCTAGAACAAAGTTGATCTTTCCATACTCTTATACAAATAATCTCAGTAGTAAGGTAGGAAGGTTAATGCAATACCTCTTGCAGTTATGACTTGTCAGTCATCTTTAGACTAATTTTAACATTAACACCTGATATTTACATTGTCCAATAAAAACCATTCTACTGAAAAGAATTAAAACCTGTTGTAACACCCAATAATCATACCTCTTCATAACACTAGCTGTAAGTGGGACATCTGTCTTCACAGCATCATCAGCATCAGCTACTAGTTTAACAGGAACCCTCCCAAAAGGACAGGCCTAAGAGCAAATTAGAAGTTATCAGATGTGTAAAAAAGTGAAAAGCTTAAGATTTCAGAAAATTGTTGCATGTTCTACCTGGTTATATTTGTTCAGTGGTCTTAATGGATTGTGGAAGTTAACTGTACCATCAAGTTCTTGTGATTTCTCTTCCCTAAGGCAACAAAAAACAACAGTAGTGTGTGTGGTTTTCTTTTTTTAAATGAAATTTGAAGAAATTAAAAAAAAAAAAAATTAAAGCCATTACCCAAGCAGAGTTCTAGTAACACTAGAAGAATTTTCAGCCGAATTTCTTTTTATAATTCTGTGATTTCCAGGTATGCTCTGAAGTCCAGACTCCTGTACACTTGATACTGTAGGTAAATTAGTTAGAATTATTCAGATAGTACTACAGATGGCATTTATTTCTAAAAAATCATTCTTTCATAGTAACTGAACTTTAGAAATACACATTTGCAGTAACCTAGTATCAATATTACAACACTATTTTCTACTGACCTAGGCAGACATTTCATACCATTATAAAAATTCCAATGTTAAAAAAAAGACTTACAATCAGAAGAAGCTACCTAGGGCAGGCACAAAATGGCCTGCAACAGCCATAAAAAAAATACATTAAGCTGCTTGTTTTCTTATACAACTTAGTTATATGTAGTTGTAAACTATATTTAAACATGAAAATGGAGATTCCATATATCCAAAGACTATCCAAGCAATTTAAGTTTCAGCGCAAACCCCTCAATCTTATGCAGAAGGACGAAAATAAGTACCAAAACATTGGTTTTAGTACAACACAGGAGTGAGGTAGAAACACTGGCTTTAAGAGCAAGCTGAATACCTAAAGCTACATTGAGAATAAACCTTAACTCCAAATATTTCACTCCATACATTTCTAGAAACCACTTACATCAATATACTAAACTACTCAAATATTTAAAAGATAAGTACCATAACACAGAATATAGCTCTCAAAGTTTTTGTTTAATATTCACATTGACCACTTCTTTGACTTTGCAGTTTATCAGTCCACTACCATCACCTCCATAACATCCCCCATACAAACTTTTCCATATACAAAGGTTTTCTTGCCCAAGCTTACCAATGGACTCACATTCAGTTGGTGACCTGCAATACTTTGAAGGAATTAGTTTGAGACAGCTTCTGTCTCATACTATTCAGGACCTACACTTTTAGTACTGACTTTTTCCCCCCAATTAAATGTTTGATTGCACTCAGTATGTCAAAGACTTTATACTGCTGTACATGAAAGAGAAGGGGAGAAGTAATTTAACCGAAGTCTGTAGACTTGCAGTTTTTGTATTTGCATTATTACACTATAACTGCATATCTCTCTTGTCAAAAGCTTCCTGAACAATCTTACAAGGCTATGAAGAAATGCATTTACGTAGTATTCCTGTTTTCAGACAAACAGCTTTCAAAAGCAGCTCTTTATATGAAAAGATGAAACAGACCTAAATGACTTCTCCATTACAAACCAAAAATGCCCAGTGACAGTCAGGAACATCCTTTGCAGAATTACAGTTTGCCTTCCTATGGCTCCTGAGAAGAGCTGGAACCATGTAATTAAGGAATAAGATGGAGAATATACAGAGACAACTGGTCACTAGGCAATAACAGATTTTGAGTTTGTTATCTAGGAAGGACAAACAGTGGAATATATATATTTTTTTGATTTAGCATTACAACATGCATAAACTCGATTACAATTGTAAAAGTTTACAATTACCTGCAAAGTTCTCTTTCTCTTCATCTGAAAGCAACTGCTGTTTTTGTGAATTCAGGTTTTGTAGAGCCATTTCCAACATTTCTAGTGGAACAGCAGAGCACTCCACAGCTTTTTGAAGGAGCTGCTTACACTTCTTCACATGCCCTAGGTAGCAAGGACCACAGAATTAAAACTCAAGCAAATAAAAGCAATTTTACTGTGGTAACACTTTTTTTTTGGAAGACATGATCATGCTCATGCTGCTTTATAGTCACTTTCCATCATTCTCTGAAGCCGTTGGATATCTAAGGGGGAAGAGCATAATGAACACTTTCAGGATACTGCCTGGAAGCAGTTAAACAGATCACATAAGCTAGTTTTTCCACACGAAATTGAGCACGGAGTCACAAAACGTTTTGACTTCATGTAACTACATTCTTAGCAGTTGCTTAGTGTTATAAGAACCACAAGGAAATAACACATCACTAGGTTTTTTTCCCCTGTATCACAAGCAAGGAAAGAAGAGTTTTACAAATTTGCATTTACGTCTGACCAGATACCAAATTTGTTATGCATTATAAAACACCTTTAATGCACTTTGTAGGAATCAAGGTTAAAGCTGCTGTTAAACCAAACATTGTCACTCTAGAAGGCACTACAATTAAGGAAGTGTGAAAAAGGACAGTGACTTTGCCTGCTTTTGCTTCACTTTTGACTGGATGCGTTAACAAGAGTTTTGTAGTTAATACTTGCCATAAGCAGAGATGAGAGAACTGGTGGGGCTACGGTTTAACAAAACACTCAAAACATTCAGTTTGCATATATAAGCTTATACACACAGCTATGAAAAATAAGTCAAATAAGGAGAAAAATATACTGTGACCAAAATATTTCTCTTGATTTCTGTTCAGCGAGTACCAAACTGAAGCAACACTGTTGCAGTTATTAACATTCAGCTGTATATTAAAGTTCCAAAAATCCTTCCTCCTCATTTCCAGAACAGCAAAATGTGAAGCTCTTACAGGTGCCCCACGTCTACTTAAAAGATACAGATAGATAATATTTGAAAGCTCCATGTCTTTAGCACTCACAACTCCACCAGTAACTGAAGGTGGATGTATTACTGAAAGTGGATGTCAATCTTGCCTGAAAGGCTTGAGGAGGAAACTAGATTTAAGCATAGGTTCCTAATATATTTTTAGAACAATCTGTGATGCTAGACACAGGAGCAAGGAAACGCCAAAATAAGCTTCACTATGATTTCATTTAGATCTATGTTGTGCATACCCATTATTTCTTGGTTTTTAACCAAGATCAAAACCCACTTATCCCTCAAATTCTTAGCAAGAAATAGAGCTTTTTTTTCCCAGCATTTAAGAACCTATAGCTAGCATTCTACCTATGGCTACAGTTAATAACCACAGTCCTTTAAAGTGACTTGTTATTCAAAAGGAGAGTAATTTTCTCCTGGCATTAAGTGCCTCATTGAATAATAAACATGACAGACACCTACATGAAAAGGCTGCTCCATTCTCCTTATTAGATGGGGGAACCCAGGCACAGAAGTAAAGCCAAATGCATCTCAGTCTGTCTACTTCACAAAAAAGCCTGGACGATCCACACCTAGGCACAACGTTTCATATACCCAAACGCAGAGTTTTAATGGCCATGAACTCTAAGCTATTCACAGCAAATCTTACTTCAAGTAGCACTAAGCAAAGGCACAGGAGGAAAAGAGCTCATCTGATCTATTTAAATGAGGTTTTTACTCATTTAAACAAAAAATATCACCTTTGTATTATTCTTTCAGGTTATGAGTTACAAGCAAATCAATATTATTTCATCAACCATAATTTCAGGATTGTCACCAGTTTTCACTCACATTTTTGCCCAAAACAGAGAAGCAAATGTATAATTTTTCATCCTAACATAAAAGGAAAGTCAAATCAATCCAGAAACAATTGGCATGCTTGCCAATGCACTGCTTAAACAGCTTTGTTGAGGAGGCAGAGCACTACACTCCTTTTTCCTTTAGCTATAGCTGGACAAGCTCTATGAAAAAAGGAACCACGCTCTTAAAAAAACAATACAAGATTCACATGTTGCAGCAGTCCTCTGTGAAGTAGGGAAACTAATGCTCTATTCACATCACCAAATGTGGAATTGACCAGCTCAGGGATACAAATCAGAGACTACATGAGAGATAAAACAAAGCCAATCATAAACGGTTTATTCCTTTGGGATTAAGGATTGCATTTCAGGTTTCTACACTTTGACAGCAAGTAGCCAGCTATGGCTTGAGCATGTTCCATAGTTACAGAGTAATTAAATTACCAAGTGATTGTGATAGGATTAATTTAGTCATTGTAATCACTAATAACATTTCTACACTTTTAGTTACACAATGGGCTTTATGATTATTGCATTTATTTAATAATCTTTGTTATTGAAGTACTACCGGTTTACCTTTATTAACATCCAATGCTCATAAGACAAATCATTAGTGTTTTGGTTTTTTTTTTTTAAAGTACTGTTTTGAAAGTTCAACATAAGCTGACATTAGAGCAATAGATGGTCAGATAACTGACTCATCTAAAAAACTGGAATTTCAAGTCAGATATACAAATTTGTCATCTCTCTATCTTCTGGAGCCCCCAGCACAAGAAGGATGTGGACCTGTTAAGAGCAGGTCCAGAGTAGGGCCACAAAGATGGTCAAGGAGCTGGAGCACCTCTCCTATGAAGAAAGGCTGAGAGAGCTGGGGATGTTCAACCAAGAGATAAGAAGGCTCTGAGTTGACCTCATGTTAGCTTTTCAATACTTAAAGGAGACATAAAAAGGATGGAGGACTCTTTACTCAGGTAGATGATGGTAGGACAAGGGGGAATGGTTTTAAACTAAAAGAGAAGAGATTTAGATTAGAGGTTAGGAGGAATGTTTTTCATTCAGAAGCTGGTGAAGCACTGGAGCAAGTTGCCCAGAGAGGTTGTGGATGCCCCATCCCTGGAGGTGTTCAAGGCCAGGTTTGGATGGGGTCCTGAGCAACCTGATCTAGTGGGAGGTGTCCCTGCCCACGGCAGGGGGGTTGGAACTGGGTGATCTTTGAGGTCCCTTCCAACCCAGGCCATTCTATGATTCTAGTAGAAGTAATGTTTGGTATTCCTCTATTAGTTATGTGGCATGAATTTGAGGGAAATTTAAAACAGCCTTCCTGTTGCATTACAGGTATACTTACCAGTAGTTAAGAAAACACAAAATGCAAGAAGCTTACTTCACTATTTACTACTTTAATAACACAGGACACATTTTGAACAGCTGAACTGCATCCTAAAATACTGTAAAGCAAGAAAGTACTGGACTAAAATCTATTCTCCATGGACAATTATCCTGCCTAAACAAGAAGCAAGCATAAAAAGGAATATCTAGTGAGAGGGATTTAGGATCCAGAATACAGAACAGCTTAAGCTTCTTCATTTAGGGTAGTTAATTTTGAGAATAATTCCTCATACGAGGCAGTATACAAGTTTACATGATACTGACAAAAGCCATGAAGAAAAAACAAAACAAACTTAAGATGTATCCACCAAGGCTTCTTTCAAAGAAGATGGTATAGATCCTGAAATCATCTGAAACAAAGTTCTGTTTTTTTTTTCCCCCCAAACTGTGCTTGCTTGACCCTGACCAACAACTAGGCATTCACTCATTCCTCACTCCCAAAGGGATGGGCAAAAAAGGGAGAGCAAAAGCAAGAGAGAAATCATTGGTCAGGATAAAGTGTTTAATGAGTGAAAGAAAAAGAGATGAACAAAAAAGTCATGCAAAGCAATCATCACCTCCTACAAGCAGGCTGGTGCCCAGCCAGTTTCCAAGCAACTGCTACCATGGAAGAGCAAGCCACCAGCTTTTTACTGCTGAGCATGATGTTGCCTGACACAGCATACCACCAAGTTCCAGTCAGCTGTCCTCTTGTCCACCCTCAGCATACTGAGTATGTTAGTATGGGAGGCACAGATGGAGAGAAAAAGCTTTGGAAACATGCAGTGTTAAAACACTGGTGTAATCAACACTTTTAAACAATCACAAATCAAAAACGTAGCACTTAGACACAAGTAACTCCACCCAAGCCAGATGCAGTACACCAAGGAACAGGATGAATGAATTAATCCCAAAAGTCTGATCTCAGGGACAGACAGTTCAGGCATACCTTGAAGTGAACCAGATATGAAGAGATGCTACTCTCATACCAGAGCAGCTTGCCTAAAACATGGCTCAGCATCTGTGACACTGTCAAAGATTCGTCTATTACAACTATGAACCAACATCATTCGTCTCTGCTGTCCCAGCAGGAAAGGTCAACAGTGGAACAGGAAACAAAAGAATTTAAACCCAATTGCCAGCTACTTAAGAACCTGAGTGACAAAAGGGAAATTTAGTTTGACCAGATTGCATTTATAGTTTAGTGTATCGTAATTTTAAAGAGAATCAACGGTTGCTTTTTGGAGTGAGAATCTCTTCGACAAGCAAGTTGAAGATACCTAAAGGGAAAATTGCCACCCAGCTTTGACCATGACTTTTCACCGCACCAAGAGACTCGCTCACACCTGCCAATAAAATCTATGCTTAAAAAAAATCCCTGCTAGTTTTCATCTTGTTTGACAGATTTCTAAAAAGGGAAAAAAAAAATAAGAACTGCACATATTTTCATTGAAGATGCATTCTAATTAAATCTCAATCATAAAAGAAAATCCTGGTTTTTCATTTTATGATTTGTTACTCCGTTTCCTCACAGAACATGTAACACAGCAAAAGTTTAAAAAAAAAAAAAAACAACTTAAAATCAAAGAACAGCAGCACCAAAGTTTTTCTACACACCTTGTGATAGCTCAAACTGTGCAAAAGCCACATGCACAAAAGCAAATTTCTTGCAATTCAGTCTGGCCAGATGAAATTGGTCCCGTGCCTCCTCCGGATCTTGAAGGCTGTAAAGACAGCACAAGGCTAGTTACAGACTGAAGAACCTGACAAACAAAGATCAAGTTCCATGTGCTTGGAGATTGCTTCAGGTAATTCTGGAAAAGCAATCCATATATAGCCAAAGTTGTTCTTTTCCTCAGAACCATTAATAAGTACAGATAAGTAAACTATCTTTAGAAAGCTAATAACTGAAATAAATAAAACTGAACTTTTCCAAAAACTAGAATATGCTCAAATGTGAAAAGAAAGGCTGTAGACTCATTTTGAGGAACCGTATTAGCAGTGACAAAGAATACATAGCTATTTTCCCCTCAAAATACTCCCTAACACCTTCCAAGCCACATGCTGATGCTATCCAGAGAACTATCTCTGGATTTTGTTAGTCCATTAGCGTTATTTTAGATACATCCAATCCCACTAAGGAGGCTGCAAAGGGAGGTGGGGGTGTATTTTCTTCAGAATTTGCATGGAAAAAAGTCTGCCATCAAAAACACAAGATAATAGTACTCCAGATTATCTGGTTATCCAAATGATTCCACATTATATTAGTCAGCAAACTCTACAATCAAGAAATAGACATTTCTTCCAGAATTTCACCCTGGTTCAAAGTAAAGGAGTACTTAAAAGCATAGATGGAGAAAACAAATGAAATAACAGCTTAAACAAGTACAAAAAAACACATCATAAAGCTAGAGAGAACACACTTTGAGCAGAAGTCTGTGGAATTGTAGTTGTAATTAAAAATTAGCAAAGCCTCCATCAGAGTTTAGCCATGTTACTACTGCCTAGTATGTTTAATACACTGAGCTCTGATCCAGAGCAATGGGAGAGGTACAGAACCACCCATTCACAGGCAAAGCCAGAGGTAAGACAAATCAGCCTTGAACACATTAGTTCACTTTCACAAACCCATGTCAAGTGTTGTGTCTGTGGGAAGCAGCACAGACTTGGATAGCAATAAGCTGAACAGGACCTACCATTAGCAACACTGACCAAGTGCCACACACTTGGTGGCACTGTATTACAGCCAGAAGGCAGGCCTGGCATGGTTAATGCCATGTACAATCAATTCACACGTGCAGCTGTTTTCACTTTCGCCTGTTTCAGAGTACATTCAATGCTTTTTCAAACAACCTCTGCATTATAATAAGTCAAAAGATTTTAGTATGGTCAGGCTACAGCAAGAAAAGAGTCTGTGCTAAGCCAGGCCCAGTGCCAAGAATGATAAAACCCACTTTTAATCAGAAGAACCCAGTGCTGGTGCACATAGACACTGAGATCTCATTGTTGGTCGCTGCCTGCTCCTAAAGTTTGTGATGCTCTTATCTGGCTTTTGCTGTTAAGTGGAATATTTGCAAGAACAGCAAATCAGAACATTACCAAGGGGCACCTTTCTTCTCCCAAAGGCACCACCACCAGAGCACCTATGTATCAAAGAGTTACTTTATTCACAGTAGCTAAGAAAAATCAGAAACGTTTTAGGAAGTCATAAGGTTCTTTAACAGGAACTAGAACTGATCACAGAAACTAGACAGTACTAGGCAAACTGACAGACAGGAACAGGGGAATCTGAAACACCAGGGAAATCTCAGACACAAAGGAAACCGCAAGCACTGAGCAAACATTGACATCCTACACTCAAATAACCACTCATTGAATAACTCCATCACCAGGAATTATGGACAAGCAACACCAGCTGCATGGTTGAGTTTTTGTTGGTTTTTAAACCTGATCAGTCAAAAGCAAATCTCATGTTCTGGTGAGATTACACATGTAGTTCATACACAGCTTCATATAAATTTATACATTTATAATTTAAATGTAAAATAATGTTTATTCTTAATAGTATATGCCAATCTCAGTTATTATAAGCTAATGCTTTCTCATTAGAATTGGATAATCTAAGAAAGTAATTTTCAAGTGGGAGAACAATCATTCATGGAGACAATTCTAGCAAGATTCCATTGGGATTGATGCCAGATTTTAGCAGGTCCTTTTTTTTTTTTTTTTTTTTTTTAAAAAAAAGAGGGAAAGGGATTGTTTACCTTTTAGAAAAACACATTAACAAGTCAGGAAACATGACTGACTATTCACCAATTGAAAGTGAAAGATGAAGCAGAAAAATTGAGAGTAGACCTGAACTCCTCATCACTCTAGGTAGATTCCCTCGTGATGCTGGTTATCAAAGCAGAGGGTATTTTAGTGTAGCTATTGACAGGGCATTCTAATAGCAAAATACAATCCTGGCTACTCCCAAGAAGGCATCCCCAAATACTGTAGCAGTGAGTCAGCTAGCACATTCCAGTGAGTTGCTGAAACTAAAACTGTTAATATGCATTCTAGCTTAACAGGCTACTGCCTGTGCCTTCAGCTTTGCTTTTTGCAATACAACCCACAGAACATTGACATTCCAGTATCCATACCTTCAAAGTCACTTTTTAAATATGAAGTAGAAAGAAGTACAAGAGTTTTAAAGTGATTAGGCAGGTAGGGAAATCTTTCTGAAGCTCAACTCCTGCTGTACATGAGGCAGATGTGGCTTGGTAATAGGATCCAAGCAACATTTTGGAAGGGACGTTACAGAAACTGAGCCCGAAGCCTCTATCATACACCTTCTGCTCTGATAAAAAGCAACTAACTAAAGAACACCACCTCTCCATATCTTTAGAAACAGGATGTCTTTCCCAAACACGTGCTTTACTCCCAACGTTTAGACAAAGAGGACCATTTTCAAAACACTGTGGATTCACAGGTCACTTACTCCTGACTTTTTCTCAACAGTAGATTCAGTAGATTACTAAAACCATTCAATGGAACAAAACACTAATGCATTAAATTCCATGCAGATAACAGTACAGATAAAGAAGTAGACCTTATTATACTGCAAGTTCAAGCCAAAGAGGACCAAATAGGAGAATATACAATAAACAAGAACTAGTAGATACATAGCAAGTAACAACAAAAGAACTCCTTACCAAAAAAGGTTTATCGATATGTAATAATCCTGCCCCAAATTACATCTGAAAACATCTGAACATACTGTTTAAATTTGCACCAGATAAAGCAATAAACTACAATCAGAACTAACTTCATAAATCATGAAAGTACTGAATGATATTCTAAGACTTTCTTCCTACCCTAAGGCAGGTGTTTAATGTAGCTGGGATATGGCTTCCATAGCAAGAAAGAAAGAAACCTTGACAAGGAGAGACTACTGGAGTTTGGCTAGATGAATTAGATTATAAGAAGCTGTCTACCTCACAGCCACAGCAAGACAGTTACAAGAGTCCAGGGAAATAATCCTAGCTTAAAAGGTACAGTTTAATACACAGATTATAGTTACCAAAGATTGAAGTCATATCAGATTTCATCCACATAGGTTTGAGATTAAGTATAAATCTGAAATAAGGAGAAAGAGGGGTTTCGTGCTATCTTCCCTTTTACCAGAAGTGCCAACATCCCTAAATCAAATAGCTCTGAAGAATTTTTTTGAGTATAAATGCAAGTACTACAGAGACTAAGGAAGCTGAATAGCCAAAGCTGCTCAGCTTCAAGTAGCTGTTAAAAAAAATCTGTTGCAGAAACCACTAACACAAGACCTGCTACCATCATTCAAGTTCAGAAGTCATCATTCAGAGTTCTTACATTGACAAATGAAAATTCACACTTACGCTTTCAACTCAGCAAATCTCACGAGGATGCGAGCATACTTCTCGTTTTCACTATGCTTTTCTGCAGGTAACGCAGTTACTGCTTGACTGTAGCGACCAATGAGTCTGTTCAGTGTACTAACATCCATATGAGGAACACCCTTTTTCTCCAGCCTAAGCAAAAAAGACAGCCAATCTTCTGGGTTATTTGTCATCATTATTTGATTAACTGTTCCAGAGTTATCTGAAAGTAAAATAACAAAATATATTGATTAAAACCACAACCAACATGAATAAAAAACACTTTAAGAACTTCCACTCAAGACAAAGACCAACCAAAACACATACCTGTTGTATCAGCTGATATTTTAGTACAGTTAAGTTCATCTGTGATATTGTCTTCATTTCTGTATTTGTTTTTCAGGTCTCTAACTCTATTCATGATTGAAGCAATTCGTGGCAATCCCCTTTCACTTAGATCCTCCTCCTCCTCCATCTAGAGGCAAGAAACCAGTGAAATTTTAGAACTGTTGCAGTTGACCTTAATTGGAACTTCCATGGTAGAGTCCCTCATATATGTTTTGCAGATTGAGACTCAACCAGGATAAATAGCAAATATTAATACTTTGTCAATTTAGTTATACGAGTAAACTTGTGTTAAAGACATGCACATAATATCTTTGCAGAAAAGCAAGAACACAAAGTTCTAAAATGAACCCTTCCTTTCTTTATAAAAAGAAGTGTTTTCAGTGGTCAGAGAAGAACAGAAAGAAGCATCCCCCAGAAATGTAAACAGAAAGAATTGTGAAAGCTTGAGACAGCATGCTAAAATCAGCACTATCTAAAAAATCAAATTTTCACTGATCCCAGACTAAGAGAACCCTCCCCTCCTTTTTCTTTAACAGTAAAGTACATTGAACAGAAAACTGACTTCAGGGCTTATTTATTTGCAGCTTCCTTTAATACCCATTCCTCTCCACACTGCATAGAGAAGAATTATCCTTCGCTGTTCTGAGACCACCTCTGTAAACTACCACATCTTTTGGGGATCACATTGCTAAAAATGACAAAGGTGATTACTGTAACAAAGATTGTTTACATGCTGCTCCACAGGTGGTATTTACTTCACATGGAGAAAGATCGTCTCTTCATAAGGAAGATTTTTGTACCTATTGCAGTTTTGCCCTTGATTAATACAGTAGAGGTAGCTACAGAAACTCAGATCTCCTTATAGGTGAGAATATCCTTTTATGATCATATTTAAGGACAGATCTTACATCTCAACAATGTGTCAAACTTACATTTCTGGTATGTGGCTTCTTAACTGAAGAAGTGTCAATGTGTACAACACAGAGTAATCTTCTCTTGAAGAAGGAATTGTCAAAAAGTTAATTTGGATAAGAGTGAGATTACTTCAGATGATCCCAAGAACCCAGCAAAGGCAAGAAATGTAGCTCTCCATCCTGAAGAAGTTCCTAAGTAACAACAAATTAGACATCAATAAGTAAATGTATGTCAGTATGCACTGACAGCTTGCTTTATCGTCACAACTTCTCAGAAATATATTATTGATTACTTTTAATGAAAATTAGTAACAAGACTACTAAACAGCAGAAAGTCAAAAATTACACTTGTACTAACAGCAAGTACTTCCAAATGTGCCTGCTATATAAGACATTTTGAGATGAAAGATACGCTAAAATCATAATCGCCTGAGTATTGTCATGATTTGCAACTAATCTTCCCACTCACAGTCAAGTTCAATCATAAGCAAGTATTCAGAGTCTTGCTTTGGCTTAATCTGCTGCATGATTACTTTTTGAGAAAGCATTTGCCATGAATTTGTGCAAAGTGTGTTCAAAATTTGACAAGGCAATAAAGACCTAAAATAGCAACATGCAGTTATAAGCATGCTCAAGAGGAACTGAGCTTCTAACGGCAATGCTTGCATGGCAGCACGTCTGAGATCTAGAAAAGCCATGCAAGAAGGTGAGGGACAGGGAAGCAAGGAAGAGGGAGAACACGTATGCAGAAACCAGGAAAATATAAAACTACCTCTAAAAAAACATAGCAGTAATTTTAACACCTCATACAGACCCAATAAGAAATCAAGGGACAAACTAGAAAAGCAGCATGCGCTGTAAGTGGGGGGAGTGGCAGTATGGGTTGGTCACTGGGTATATTGCACATGGCATCCTGTCATGTTTATTGATGCTCAAGAGAAATAGTAACATCCAGCCCTGAAATAGTGGACTTACTGTGGTATGCTACTCCTGAACAGAGACAGGTGCTGTTTTTACTGAAGGTCCTTAATCTCTGAAGGACAAGGTATCCTCTTCCTGCTCCTGGAAGCTATCAAAGTACCCCATCAGCCTATATCCAAGGAGTTGCCAGGAACAGCCAGGATTTTAAGCAAGTGCCCAGGAGCATGCCTGGCTTTTTCCTGCAAGCGAATCAGCCTAGAAAAAGGCATCCATGTCATCACGTTACTTAGATGGTTCTGCGGTGCCAGATCACTGTGGCTGCAGCTATTGTCTAGCTCTGTTCCTATGGCCTAATTAAAATTTTTGCTAAGAGACTGTGATAAGTGACTGAGTCAAGACCTCTTTGCAGAAGAAAAACGCCACCTCTCCCACTACATCAGGAGCTTTACTAGCTTGGGTGTTTTCTGGCATCCCCTTACGTTTAAGCTGTTTTGCCCTCCCTACATGCAGAAAGATCCCACACAAACAGGAGGAGGAAACTCGCAGCAGCCTTAATCTTCTACAGCACTTGCATTATTTCATTCATGTGTTCAGGCCAGTATTTCAATACTGCTCACTGCTTAAGCACATACTTGCTGGTAGAACAGAAAACAGCGTCAGTTACAGAAAGCAGAGCTATCCCCACAATCCTTCCCGAGTGCAGTTATATCAACATTGCTTAAACACTCCAGCATTGCTCTAAACCCTTCCTGACTGTTCGGAACTACTACACAGACAACGAGGTGCAAAAGAGCTCCTGCCCTCGAGATCTCGCCAGCTGCTCAGCGAGAACAAAAGCAGAGAAGCACGCGATAACACCCGGCCAGCCTGCAGGAAGGCGTGACGCTATCTGCTATTTACCCGTTTAATCTGCAGATGTCAAAGCGGAGCCTATCCGTTACTGTAACTCTGCAGGAACAGATACAAGCTCGCAAGCTGCGGAGCTCGCTTAAAACACACGGGGAGCCAGGCAAGCAGATGTTCCTTCTAAAATACACACGTTTGAGGGTTGAGGTCAGAAGAGAAAATTGTAGTGGTGCGTGTGAAGGAAGCTCTGTGCCTTTTGCTACTCTGCTGCCCAGCACGGCCTGACCCTTCCCCTTCCCCTCCCCCTCCATCCCCAAACCACACAGACACTCGCCATTTTCTGAAACTTCTCCCCAATCCCAGAAAATAACAGTTTTTATTTAAAAAAATAAAGCCCCGAGGCCCCACGGGCACGGCCCAGCCGCGCGGGCCCCCTCCCCGCAGCCCCTTTCCCCCCCCCTCACCTCAGGGAGCCGCGGGGCCCCCAACGGCCGCCCCCCGCCCCCCCGCACTCACCTCAGCCGCAGCCGCCGCCGCCTGCTCCCGGCCGGACCCGGGCCGCGCCCGCCGCTCCCCGTTTGAATCTCCCCGCGGCCGCTGATTGGCCGGCGGAGGGGAAAAACATCGGAAGCACGCCTTTCTATTGGACGGGGGTGTGTGAGGCCCCGCCCACCGAGGTCGAGGCTCCGCCCTTCGCGCCGTGCGGAGGGGCCGTTGGGCGCCGTTACGCGGCGGGGCGCTGAGGGGGCGCTCGGGGCGCTGTCATGGCGGCGGCCGCTGTGTTAATCCCCGATGGCCGCAAAGGGAGTGCGGGATGCCCGCCCTGCGGCCATGAATACCAAGTGCAAAGTACAGAAATGGGATAGCACAAACATAAAACACACCTGAAAGCAGTTTGAAGCAATACATGCTCTATGCAGCCTCACTTACCTCTTACACAGCACTGCGTGCCCTGACCGTCCCCTTATGATCATGCCTTTACCTTTTCCTCACACGGATTCCCCATAAGCTGGTTCATAAGCACAACCCGTTATCTGCAGCGTGCCTACGGCTGCAAACAGCAGCGCTTCCTTTGAGCTGCCCCTTTCCTGTTGCAGTTGGGTTACAGCGATGCAAAATCACTAACCAGAACAGTTTGGCCTCTCCGCGTTTACATTCTGACTGGACTTGTTCATTACTGTCTTGTTTTTAGCCAGTGTGGCTCTTCCGATGCTCACAATATTTTCAAAATTGTTTGTACACTTCATAAAAAGCACTGAGACATATCCTCTATCTATATATATGCCATATTAAATTAATAGGCTACTACTTACCATTAGCTTTCCATGCAGATGCCATGTGACTTTTAACAGTATAATACCTAAACTGGCGTTTAATTGAAGTCAATCTTGCTTGTCTTGTATTCATCCAAAACATAAACATCTTGCCTAATGTAGTGATAAAAGTTCACTCCATAGAGAAAGGGAAGAGGCATTTCAAGAGAGAAATTGAGTCCAAACATCTATTTTGGACTCTGATGGATTATCCTGTGGAGATGGCTGTTTTCCCCAAGCACAGAGGAGTTACAGCTTTTAGCTAAGATGGGAGGAGATGTTTTTTTTTTTCCATATTGCCTATTGTTCTAGTTTGGTTTGATGGTAGAACCATTGTTTGCTTGTTTATAAATGTTTATGCATGTTATTCATTATAATGTCGTGGATGTACAGGGAATCTAAGAACTGCAGCACCTGACATCCTCACCTAAAGCTGATACCAGTTTGAATGGCAAGAGTCGCATGCAAATCAGAAAAACAAGGATGTGATGAAGAAAAAAGGTGGATGACAAACAAAAGGAGATATCAGTCTTTTGTGAAGAGTTACATCAGGCAAATCCTGTTTCATTGTTTTAAATACTTGATTATATGGTAAGATGTTGTATCTGTTTGGATAATCATATTGCAAATCCAAGTGTGGCAAATGCAAGGGAATTGCAAAAGATTTTTCAAATGTTGAGGAAATCTTTATAACGTACTATGGAATTTTCTGAAATGCATATAAGAGAAAGGCTGTCCTCTCCTAGCTGAAAAATTGGCAGCAACCAACCCATCTTCTTGAGCTGATATTTGAAGTTCCATGTCTCTGGTATGAGGTGATGAGCTAAAGAAAAGAGATGGTGGTTTATTGATTACAACTCCTGGCAGACATTCGGTGTAGCTGTTTTGGTTAAAAGTGCATTTGGAGAGAGCCCTGCTGAGTATTTGATGAAATCTTCATTTACTGGGAGCATGCAGACTTGTCCTGGTTGTTGATGCATTGCTCCAAACTACAGATGTCCACAAGAAGAAGCAAACAAATATTTTAGATGTTGAGTCACCTCAACAAATTGATCTGAAAGTAAGTGGTTAATTAACAAAGCATTAACATTTTCAGCAGGAAGAATAACAGATATTCCCATTCCTCCTAGCAGTTTTGTTTCCATGACAAACTATTTGTCATTATTGACTACTTCAAGCTTTATGTGTAATTAATTGGTTTTGTTTGTTTGTTTTTAATGAATAAGGAAGAGAGAACAATAGTTATTTATATTAGTGGATCTTGTTCCATAGCGCTTGTTCATTTACAAATCTGATACATGCTTTGTGACTGGACTTTTACAATATAATTTTTTCCTTATTGACAGACACGTTCAGTGACTGAAACAATGAGAACCATTTACTTGGCTTCTGTGTGTTGTCTCATAGCTACCATTTGGGGCTGAAAGTCAGTAAAATGCACAGATGTGTACACACACAAAATATCAATTTAGAAACTGACTCAATCAACAGATCCGCAAAAGGATGTGTCAACAGGACATGTTTGTGCTGTTCATTTCAGAAGGATGCTTCAGGGACTGGTTCTAACCATGATGTATTTTAAGTATTATATTGGCGATACGGAGATGAATATGAAATGACTCCAAGTAAACTTGATACCAAGATGATATTAATGCTGCAGGCAAATAACTTGGCTCTGACCTGAGGTTAAGCTAACTGCAGGACATAGGAATCCAGTGAATGTGACACGAGAAATTGCTGAACATGAATAACTTTGTGATAAGATGGTGAAAACTACAGACAGTGCTGTGAAAGGTGGCTGGATCTCGCGTGTGCTTATGGGGGAGTTATGGGAAAAATAGACAAATTTCATAGGAATTTGAAGAGGAATATTTTGGAAAGAACATCTTCTGTCAAGTGCGATCTTACAAGCTCCAAAGCAGGTCTATAACCATATCAGGAACACCCTCACATATGACATCATTTGGGTAATGGTACCAGATATACCAAATTTGAATACAGACTTACCAAAACTGGAACAAAATGAGAAAAAGGAATTAGAGACAGGTTTTGTATTTTGGAGGAGACTGAAACAGAGAAAAGGAGGCACAAGGGTGGCAAGAAAGACAACTGGGAAATGGGAAAAGAATTAGAAAAGCTCTGGAAAGGAATGTATATATTTTTCTGCTTTTGATATCTTCAGGATAAAGCTTGTTGTAAAATATGTTATATTTATGCATAACTTATTCTGATCAATATTCTGGGCTACTACGTGAAAATATCTAAGCTGTGCTAAGAAGAGATCAGGCGGGATAATCCAATGGTCCTTTCCACCTTGAACGGTGTGAATCCACAGGTCTCAGGAGAGGCATCCGTGGTGTTTAAGAATCAATCAGCATTCTTTATTGCTTGGAGAACACAGGTCTTATCTTACAAAGTTTTTTTCTATCAGGTTTGTTTCTTCACAGCATCTATTTCATGTGTAATCAGAAAAATAATTTCTGATGAGTCTTCTTACCCCTTACATAAGTCTATACATTTCTTCTTCCACTTTCTGCTCTTCTCTTTCCATTTTGCTCCTTAAATGCTAAGTCTCAAATAATACTCAAAATGTATCAAACAAGTTGCTTAATCTGGATGTAAACCTCTGCTACTTGCCAAGAAACAGCTAGGAGTTGCACAAGAGAGAGCTATGTAAAAGATAGGGTTAATTATACTGCTTTTATAATAAAGAAGTTTGAAACACGTCTTTACTCATGTGGTGGTGCAATGTCTGCTTGTTCATTATTGCACTTTGAAACAATTGCTAGCATTAAGCTTTTGGCTACTGCTAAAAACATAACAACCAGAAGTGTTAATTCTCCTCCTTTGAGCAATCTAAAAGGCGGATAGCAATCAAAGCTAGTGGTACATATTCCCTTTGCAGCCAGAGCAGGGGAGCCTGCCTAATCCTACATCCTTCCAGTCCGCAGACAGGTAAGGCATTCTCAGGAGGTTTCTTTCTCCCTCTCTGCTGGTAGTCGAACGTCTGCATTTGTGTTAGCCTAAACATGTAACTCAGTCAATTAAATAAGGCAAAGTGAATTATTTCTAAACTGCTTGCTTCCACAAGCAATGCCATTTCTCCTCATCCTGTCCTCTGCTGTATCTCCTAACCTAGTTTGTTACTAGCCTTCTCCCTTCATGGATATGCTTTTTCACTGGAGGGTCTGTATTTTTATTTTTAAACTAAAAATTGAATGGTTTTAATTCAGCTGTTTACCCATTTTCCTTATTTTAACTTGCTCCCCTTGGAAATAACAAGGCAGCCTGTGTATTTCAGTGATGAATTGCTACACAGGCCAAGCATGCATTCTCATCCTCTCAGTGACTGTTTTCAGATGCTTTTCTGTGCATTGCCATTCTAAGAGAATACCTTGGAAATCTCTGAAGACTTTGTTTTCAACACCTATATTAAGCTGAGAATTATTATTCACATTTTATACTGGAAAGTTAAGACATGAGAAAGCAAGCAGCATACCTTATGCCATACAGGATGCATGGAACAGATCTAGGCATCAGTCCCAGAGATCCTGATAACAATTCCAGTACTTTAAGAACTTTCTCGTTTGAGGACTTCTTTGGAACTCCTTTGGCTACAGTAACCTCTGAGGAAAAGTGTGTTATTATACATACCCACTTCAAACGGTGATAATTGTAGACCTATTATAATGTCATCTTCTACAGCTTGGCACTGACTACAACAAACGTTAGGTGACTGCTCATCTACATACTGGATAATTACTAATCCACCTTGGATGACTTTTCAAGTGGAGTTTTCCAATGTTTTGTTCTGTTATGTGTGAAATACAATGTATGTATGAGGCCACACAGGAAATCACTGTTGATATGTGAGTTGTGGTACCTTCAGTGGGAGGATAATACCCAGCTGCACGTATTTATTTCATCAGATCCAGCTGGTGCTGTTGAGCAGCTTACTTCATATTTGACCAGACTGAGTTACAGATTCATGTAGGCTGGAAATAAATGCAAAAGAACAGTGTTGAGAAATCATATGAACAAATGTTGTGCAGGTTCAGAACTTTGGGTCATGCTGGATCCATGGGTTCTGTCAGATATTCATATAAAAAGAACAGAAGCAAACATGTTGTGTTTATGTGTGTATATATATATATATATATGTTGGAAATTTTCAGGAAAGGACACTGCTTTTGTGTGTCCATCTTATAGCAGCTGAAGATGGTACAGCTGCCATGTTTACTGCATAAGTGCCTTCTTGAATATTTCCAAAGATATTCCAGATACTATATATTGACAGCGATAAAACCTACCAAAATTGTTCGGCTGCTAAATAGTGGAATATGAAACGTGAGTTTTGACCTGTAAAACTAGATAATACTGACTACCTGGTAACTAATACTGTGATTAAAGGCTTGGCAGAAGGGGCCAGTTAGGGAAAATTAGTCAGATAACTACAAGCTACAATCTTCTCTGCCCACATTCAGGTCCAGCTGGATGTGGACCAGGTCCATTTCAGAAAAGACATGATTGTAATAGAATGGTCTTCTGAAACCTGCCTGAGAACCAGCACATTCTAGCTTGCACATGGCATTCTTCTGTGCAGCCATTGGACTGCATTGGGTTTGTGTGACTAGCTTAAGCTGAGTTAAAGAAGTTTTTACTATTTTTCATCGCTTGCTTACTTGCTTAGGAAGTCTCAAGAGTCTGGGATTTAGTTTTGTAATGAAAATAAGAGGTGGTGTTAGAGAAGCATGACCTGTGAATGCCTTCCAGTAGAGTAAGTTTGACATGTCAGTTTGCTGAACATCTATTCTTCACATATTTCTTCATAATTGACTGTCTTGAGACTTTGCTACTATTAGGTTTTGGAGAACATACCTTGGAATATCAGAAAGAACTGAGTACAATGAGTTTTACTTAGGCAACTCAAAGTAGTAAATTTAAGAATGTATATGAGTAAAAGATGCACTTGATGATGCCAGATCAGGACATAACGTTATTATGTTACCATTGATCACTGCATTATTAGAGTATCTGAAAGAGTAGGTGGCCATAACGCAATAATGTTCATCAGTCATTTTAACATACACCTTTCAAAAGATGTGTAAGAGACACCTAAACAGCAATCACCATTATAGCTGTAATACGACTTATGGCTCTGGTATCAAACACTTCTTCTTTCAGTGTCTAAAACAAAAATATCAATACCAAACCCCATGTGTTAACAGTTAGATCAGAGGACCCTGCAGAGAAAATAAGCTACAGACTTGTTTCTGTTAATTCACCACTCCACGTGACTGCTATTAACTCCAACTCACAATTTTAAAATTGATTGAGCTTCATCCCGTGAAGATGCATCTCCATAACACGAGCTACATCTTCTTTCTTCATTGCCTCAATTACATTATGCACTGGATAGCCCCCTGTCTGGGGTCTTAAGAAGGTTGGGAGATGTGCTGCTATGGTCAGCACCACCACGCTGTTCTCTCACTCCTCCTCCACAGAGCAGGGTGAGAAAATACAATGAAAAAATCCTCAAAGGTTGAGGCAAGGACAGTGAGATCACTCAGCAAGTACCATCACAGGCAAAACAGACTCAGCATAGGGAGATTAATGCAATTTATTCTTTATTGATAACAAACTAGGGCAGTACGAACTAAAAGCAAATTAAAACCACCTTCCGCCCATCCGCCCTCTTCCACCTCCTCCCCCCAAGCAGTGCAGGAGAATGGGGAACGGAGGCTGCGGTCAGTCCCTGACGCTTTGTCTCCACAGCTCCTTCATGGTCACTCTGCCCCGGCTCCCACACGTCTCCATCCCACGGGGTCCATCCCCCAGGAGCAAACTGCTCCAGCATGGATCCCCCACGGGCGGCAGCTCCCCCCAGACCCCTGCTCCTGCGTGGGCTCCTCTCCACGGGCTGCAGCTCCGGCCAGGGCCTGCTCCTGCGGGGGCTCTCCATGGGCTGCAGCCTCCTCCAGGCCACATCCACCTGCTCCACCGGGGGCTCCTCCACCCATGGGGGGGCTGCAGCGTGGAGATCTGCTCCATGTGGGACCCATGGGCTGCAGGGGGACAGCCTGCTCCACCAGGGGCCTCTCCACAGCCCGCAGGGGAACTGCTGCTGCCTGCCTGCAGCACCTCCTGCCCTTCTGCTGCACCGACCTGGGGGGCTGCAGGGCTGCTTCTCACTCCTCACTCTCCCAGCTGCTGTTGTGCTTTTCTTTTCTTTTCTTTTCTTTTCTTTTCTTTTCTTTTCTTTTCTTTTCTTTTCTTTTCTTTTCTTTTCTTTTCTTTTCTTTTCTTTTCTTTTCTTTTCTTTTCTTTTCTTTTCTTTTCTTTTCTTTTCTTTTCTTTTCTTTTCCTGTTTCTTCAATCTGCTCTCCCAGAGGCCCACCCAGCGTCACTCATGGCTCAGCCCTGGCCAGCAGCAGGTCCCTTTTGGAGCTCACTGGAGCTGGCTCTGCTCTGACATGAGGCATCTTCTGGGTTCTGCTTACAGAAACAACCTCTGAAGCCCCCCACTACCAAACCCTTGCCATGTAAACCTACCACATTCCACCATTTTTCTCTCTGAAAAACATATTTAAGTATTATCATTAAAATATACATTCATCAACATTCATCACACAATCTTCATAAATACTAACAGCAACAATAAAATTCCCCTAACCAAAGTCAACATAATATCACAACACCGACAAAGGTGGACAATTTGCTCCCATTCCACACCTTGTCCCTTCACCACATTACAACATTACAACAACAAAACTTCTCAACAATTATTACTCTTTGGCAATGTGTAGTCCATGTTTTCCTGTTACCTCTCCCAATTACTGTCCTTAGCTCAACCCACAAGCTTTCTTTCGTCATATTGTCTCCTCCTGTTCTGCTGAGGAGGGGGAGTGAGAGGGTGGTGTGGTAGAGCTCAGTACCTGCTGGTATTAAACCACCATGTCTACAAATTGTACAGCTGTGACAATTGTAATTGCCTCATTTGATGACTGCTTTACCACAACCAGTGAAAACAAAAATAGATATCACATATAGTTTTGAACTGTCCTGAAAAAGTGATGGCAAATTCTAGATTTAGATCATCTAAAATGTTACTCGTAACTGAAAGAACATGAAGTGACTTTAAATTTTTAAACACAAAGTCAATTCCTATCATACTGGTTTCATATGCAGCTTCTATAAGTCCACGGAAATATGGCATTTAATGCCAAGAAAGAAAAAAAAAAAATGTGGTGGTCTTCCAGAAATTTCGTGCTTGGAAAAAGAACAGACCTAGAGAATTAGAGGGTTCTTGAGGAGGATTGCATAGCAAGTCTTTTTGGGCAGCATCAAGATGGTATAGTCAAGGTCCAACAAACCTAGAAAGGATCAGGCCTTCAGACACTAAATCCAGCAGATCAGAACACTTTCTCTGCCCCTCAGGAGTAAGTTCATCACTACATGTATGCCAGCTGTGACTTGCCAGGTACTTCTTTTCCCAGCATCACTTTTCAACATCTTTACAAAAACCTAGCTAATGAAAATCCACTTTTTTTTCTTGCCTGTTCTCTATAAGTCTTCTACCATCTTACTGACATTTAGCGAAGTCCCAAGGCTTTGCTTTCTTTCTTCTTCCTTATCTATGAAAAGTGATGATAGTAATGCACTTGTAATTACTGTGGTTCCTCATGTGGAAGATACTATTACAAGCATGCAAATGCAGTTATTGTCATTATTGCATAAATAATAATATATTTGTACTGGAATGAAGTATCCCCTCATGACTGGAAGAAATAGGGTTCAAAATTTACTTAAGTAGCCAATCATTATTAATACTCCACCCTCTGAATTATCAATACAGACAAACAATGTATTATTGTGCCACAAAGATTGTACTTGTCACCAAGCTTTACCCTTAGTGATGGTCTTAAGAAGGAAGCAAATAAAATATTAGTTTAAAGGGTAAGTGAAAGGGTAAGGGAAGGGAGTTGGAACGGAAGTAAGATATAACAACCTTAAGTGAACACAAAATAGAACAGAAAAGAAAATGATGAGAAAAAGACAGAAGAATTCAAAAAGAAGGACTAAGTGGGTAGTTACTAGAATTGCAAGGGTAGTATAGATGATGTTGTACGAGGATATAAGGTTTTCATAACAGCAACCCAGAAGCAGCTGTAGTTTTAAACATTTAAGGACTCTGACAGACAAGCTCCCACACGTTTTTCACCTCTTTCCTGCTCTTCTGTTGGAGGTCCCTGTTTTTGTAACAAAGATGAAGAATGCAGCATACCTCTTAAGTCCCAGTGAAAATGGGATGCTCAGCTAAAATGATACAGCTCAAATACACTTTCCTTTTTATTGCCTTTTAAAGGAAATGTATCCCCTGGCAGTGGGATGAAGGGAATCTCACAGATTGGCTCACCTCTTGTCTCAATAATGTGGTCAAAACGTTCAGGCCAGTTACTATCAAATAGTCTCCCATCCCTGGTAATGGATAAATTCATTCCTATATTGAAAGTTCTCATTGTTTTTACCAATAACCATGTAAAAACAACTCAAATGCAGCATTTGGCATTTGTCTTACACTTAGCATGAGCGGAAGACTCCAACTAGGCTAAGCATTCATTCATGTGCTCATTTCAACAGGATTTTGATGTGGTAGATGAACTGTGAGCAAAAGTCTACAACAAATTAGTGATCTACTAACAGAGAGGCCTGTCATTTCAGCCAGGATGTCAGGGACACAAATTCAAACACGTTTGCTGCCAGAACTATCAGAGAGATCAGATTCAGACTTGCCTATTTTCTTCTTCTTAACAGCACTGGATGGTCTGCATCGGAAGTGTTACTAAGGCTCTCGATTACCATGTTACCAAAAAAAATATATTACTTACAAATTGGAAAGAGTTTGGAAAAAAAAAAATAAAAAAAATCAGGCAGTTTAATAAAAAAATAAATAAAAATGAGGAGAAAATTGAATGAATTTTATTAATGAAACTGAACAAGAAATAATAATATAATCATACCATAACGTTCATTTAGAGTTATTATTAAAATTGCATACAGAAACAACAGATTCTAGTACCACAGAGATAAGTTAGGTTAATGTTGCATCACCTTGATAATAACATCGTGAGTGCTCTTTGGAGGTACATTGTAATTACTGTTCATTAGTATTGTTGAGAAAATGGACCCTGTTATTTCTAACCATATACAGAATATGAATTAATCACACCTTGGCAGAGAGGAAGATACCCTGATATATGAACTCTTTGTGCCTGTCTCCGAGAAATACCTGCTAGTTGATGCTGCTCAAACTGAAGTTACCTAGATTGGATTTTAATTACCAATACAACCAAATAATCTCATCAACATTTCATTCCACAACATGCACAGTGCAGAAAACTTTTTCTTTGATTTTCTCTGCTGTGCAATTATTTTCCTAGGTTTATTTTCTTCAAAATAGTAGTTCCCTTGGGTTGACATTTGTAGTTTAGTCATAGCTGATAAGAACATTAATAAATAGTTTCTCTCTGAGTTTTAAATTGTGATAGATTTTAAATGAAGGCTTATTTTCCTACTTCTTTTTAAGGAAAAAGGAAAAGTTTGATTAACTAAAGAGTAAGCATTTAAGGGAACTGGATGTTTCTTTGGCTGTTTCTGGAGTATCTTTCAGTAAATGAAAGTGAAGAGCTTTTCTTTTTCCATAATATGAGCTCATGTGAACAGGGAAGAATGATAAGATTTGAAATATAAATAATTGTTTACACAACTGGAACAAAAAAAAAAAAAAAAAAGTTTTAAAGTTCAGCAAAACAGAAGGAAACCGAAGATGCATAATTGCTTCAATGCTGATTCTAAAAAAAACATTAAAATTCAAGCTCAAGTTCAAAGCCTGGTTCCCAATAATAAGGCATTAAAAAAGGCTGAAATAATGATGTTTTTCCACAAAAAGACCTAATCTTTTAAAATGTGGTTCAAGTTGACACAATGAAAGAAAGATAGTGGAAGCTGCTTCTAGGCAGATTGCCCAGAACTGAGCCTCAAGAGATACTTAAAAGAAAAAAAATTAATAATCTAAATTTGCTAAAAGTGAGGTCTACTTTAAGATCTTATTACTAGGAATAAATATGTAATTGATTTTTATCGCAGCTGTAAATAGCAGCAAGAGAGCCAAAACATCCACCTCAGGACACGCTTGTTAGAGCTCTTAATTTTAACCTGGTTATTGAAAGCAGTCCAAGGGCAGTAACAGAGAGCAACGTGGACTCCCACACTCTGCCCAGAAATGCTGAGCTATGAAGCTATACACTATCTTGCATGGTTTCCATGCTCTCACTGTTGTTTTTTTGTACCCAAATAGCATTTTTAAGGAATACCTACAATATATGGCACTGTACAGGCTAAACAGGCTGTCTGATAAAAACTATTGCTTGCTTCTCAAGAATCTGACTGTAACTTAAGATATGAACCTGATTTTGCACACAGCCAGTTCCTCTATTCTGTCCTGACAGGTCTGCAGAAGGCAGACAATGAAAAATCAGGTTACTTCCTTGGGAATCAGATCTCGTGTGCCACCCTGCACAATTCTCTAATTGGTGGAGTATGAATGCAGCAGAAAATTAGGAAAGGAACCATTGCTCAGGTAGCAAAGCTTGCTGGTGTTAACTCACTGAAGTAACACCTCCTCCCAAGGTTTCTCAAGAAAGGAGGTTACTCAAAAAGCAACCAGAGCTTAATAGCACAAAGGAACTAACTACCAAGAATGATTAATGAAAGGTATGAGAGCTGAAATTAATAATTAGCAAATGTCCAGACACATGGTACTGATAAAAAGAGATGAGCGTTTTGTCCACCCTGCTTTCAATGGGAGTGTGAGCAGCATGAATAGACATGCACCACTTAGCTTTAATTTAATAAGCAGAGGTAAAATTAGCAATGGAGACATGGCAGCACAGTGTGGGCCAGTAATCAACATATTCTGCTGTCATTGTCTAACCCCTGCTACCGCTGATTTTACTGTTATCAATGCTAGGGGTACCTGAGCTAGCCAGATTTTACTTTTACTTGCCAGTGTTGCTGCCGTGCATCCCATTTGTGGGGAGACATGTGGAGGGGCAACTGAGACACTAGGAATGCAACCTGGGGTCTAAACTTTCCAGGACGACTCCAAGATCTTGCTGTGGTCTTGCAGTAACACCTGTTTTCATTGGGCATGTATTAGTTATTCAGAGGTAAGACAAGATTAATCATTTTTTTATAAAGCAAAGAGAATAACCAGTTATTCAGTACTTACAGGATTGCATCACAAGAGGATTTCTCCCAAGGGAAAAAAATATGGGAACAAAAGAAGAGTTATTGTGGCAGTGCAGCAGTGCACATTTCTGATGTCATCTAGGAGAGAAACCACTCCACTGTCTTTTTTTTTTTTTTAACCTTATGTCTTTGCAAAGTGTAAATTCAAAGATTATGAGACCTTAGGGGACCTTAAGTGAGCAAATGATCTTAAAACTGCTAATAACAAAGCCTTCAAAGCTGAAGTAGTCTCAGGTAGGTATGTAAAGTTGTTGACATTTTGACACTACCTATGCCAGCCAGTTCATACACACTAGGGGAATTTGATTATTAGCTACAGTAATCACTTAGCACAACATTAGCACTTGGCTTCCTTCTCAGTGAATTATTTTCTATGCTGATGTAGCCAAAGGAAGCTGAGGTGTATGCTTATGTAGACTGCATTAAAACTAGCATGAGAAGTTTGTGCCTGTTGGCAGTAGGAAGGGAATTTAATTATGACCAAATGAAATATCTTGATTGTCAAAAAGGAAGATGCTTTATGATCAAGAAAATGCTGCAAGGGCAGCCTTCTAAATAAAGACAGCTTTCAGAAACCCTTCGAGCTTAACATTTTGTTATGAATTATGTTGAAAAATGTTAAACATTAATATCTGAAATTCTAGTAGATGTTTAGAAAATATTGAACCCTCTAAAGATGGCCTGAGCATTGAATAGGTAACAGCAATGATTGAGAACTGAGCTAGCAGAGAGAAAACCCATGGGCAGAGGACATGGCTGGGATATGTTTGAATTAGCAGTTAATCTGACCTAGCAATGCGTGATGTAAAAGAAAACTACCCCACAGATGTAGGAAGAGGTTTCAACAGATGATCTCTATTGTTTTTGTAAAGAAAAGAGAGATAAATCCTTAGTGTTTATAGGTACTCCCACTTATACAGCCACTAAACAATATAGGCATGTCTCATACCTTTGTACCAACTCCTTCATATAAAACTGTGAAACAATACTTTCAAGAAGCCTTATAAAAACAGATTACAAATGAAAGTTGTCTTACCAATGTTATTCATTACAAAAATAAATGATAACTTAAGACCATATTAGTTAAAAAACAAAGCAAAACAAAACAAAAAAAAAAACTTATCAGAGTGGGAATAGTAAATTATTCACTGTAGTCTTCAAATCCAACATATTCTAAGTGGTTAAGGAGGTAAATCTTTATTCTTTGTCTTAAACTGAAAGAATCAAACATTTCTGGTTGAACAAATCCAATGCCTTTTATTTTACATTATTCTGTGAGCTCTCTGTGAAGCATTCATATTTCATATTGTGTCTAAAAATAAAATAAAAGGTCCATTTTTGTACTGAACGCATGGCATCTGAATACTTGATTTATGGCACTTCTTCCTCAAAACCACGAAGTACCTTAAAAAAATCTGCTCTGAGTTCTCATGCAACTTTAGACAAATATAGTAATATTTTCTCACATACTAAACCATGACGCTCCATGATGACTTTTACATTGGAATCTAAATTACCATGCCTAAAAATCCCACAGTCTTTTAAACTGGCAGAGCAACCACTATCTCATCTGGTTTTGCCTTAGTCTTTATCTTACATGTTTTCTAAGAAGAAACCAAGTGTGGTCTCATATTAATACCAGGCAGGTTAATTGACGATATGAACGTATCAGACAGTTAGTGTGTGCTAAGGTAGGGTATGAATTTACAATGCATCAGCTGTCCCTAATTGCCTGTGTTACCATGCATTATTTTCTGGTTTGATCTCCAAAGATCGTGGCAAAATACGTCACCCCTCAGCAAGCTCCCTCTTACCACGGGGTTAGTCCAGGCACATAGACAGATACCAATGAGTAGATGACATAAAGGGAGTTCAAATCCCTAGATTACTGCCTGGCAATCTGTCCACATGCTGTTATCCTAAGTTTGATTGCTTATGGGTCAGGGACAGTAATTGCATTTGGGAAGAGCAATTATTTTCATTCAGGAAACCTGGAGTGCCTACCTTGAAGGAGGGTGCGATTGGTGTATTCAAGACTCATCCGCTAGACAAAAGCCTTCCTTGTGTATTTACAGAGATTGTATATTAACCTGTGATTTTATGAATTTCACTATGTATTAAAGATTGAAGGACTAAATGATTTTAAGTGAAATGCTTTCTAGTACTATCTGTGGAAAGATTTTCAGGTTGATGTCTTATATAAAGTGCCCATTTACATGAGAAATGTAAATGAGGGCAAGAGAATACCCTGAAAAAGTCAGCAAAAACATTTTCTTAGACTGCTTGGACATATGAAGAGATAAATGGTTCATTTTTATTTTTTTTAATGGCAATACAAAATTTCTTTAACATGCTAAATCATGAAGTCTACCACAGACTGTTCTATAAGTAGTTTTGCGACTTGGAAGCATGGTCCAGATTTTGCTGAACTTTTTCACTGCTAGTCTAGGGAAATAAATGCAAAAATCAAGAGAATACAGGAATCTTTCTGAAGATTTCTGCCCTGACATGAACAAGTTATTGATTAGATCTGTATAAAAAGGAAAAAAAAAAAAAAGTGACAGAATATGGAGAAAATCCAAAAGCAAGTATGTAAAACTACTAAAGGTAATGGCATGCCTCCAAGGAGAGAGGAAAAGAAATAGATTCATTAAATACTAGTTTCAGTAAACTCCATGGAGCACTGCTTTAATCCACTGTAGTAAGGCAATCCAGTTACAGAGAAAGGCTTTATCAGTTTGTGGTGTTAGGTTGTGATTAAGTTAGCTTACCACCAGCAAGTTCAGCAAGTATGAAACAGATAGGATTGGTCACAATTTTTATTTATAATCCAGTTCTTTGCAAATTTTCAGTATAACCAAGGTATGCAGTTGTCATCTGATGACATATTGGTTATCTGATGACATATTGGTATTTTTAGAAAAGAGAAAATTGACATAGCATTTAAAAGACAAGAACGTAGTTCACCATATGAGATATAAGAAGCTGTAGAAATGAGCGTGGTGAGGCACTGGAACAGGCTTCCCAGAGAAGCTGTGGATGCCCCATCCCTGGAAGTGTTCAAGGCCAGGCTGGATGTGGCTTTGGGCAACCTGGCCTGGTGGGAGGTGTGGCATTGCGTGATTTGATGATTCTGTACAACTCTCTGTGTCTTCTTACCTTGAATATGATTCAGTTACATACACTGCAGAGGATGTCAAAGGGGTGAAAGATCCAATAAGTAACGCAGATTGCTTTTGTTGTCCAAGGAGTTTGCTCTAGCCCTGAGGACAGTAATAAAGACCAGTTATTTACAAGGTCAGTAAATTACAAGGCCAGTAATAAACAGACCGCAGACCTCCAACTTGAATTATTCTGTGATCCTATGGCACAGGTGAAATTGTAGGTACCTAGATGTAATAAAAGACCAAGACCATAAACTGAGAATGTATTAAAGAAAAACATTTAAAATAGATTCTTCTACTCCGTAAAGAAGAATTATATAACCATATTCACATATTCAAAGTGAATCATATTCATATACATGTATATATATATATATATGAGTAAAAAAGGAGACCATTAAAAAGCACTTAGGTAAAATAACTATTTTAAAATCAGTAAACTCAAATAATTTGCATCTGGAAGTTGTAAAACAGGTGATCCTGTTCTATTGAGGATTTCCAGGAAATTCTGGAGAAACTAAGTAATACTAACATTATTTTGTCAGTGTTCAAAAAGCAACCAGAATGAAGTAATTACAAAATGGTCAACCAGGTCAACCATGAGAAAAATAAATTAAGATGTGGTATTGTTCAATGGATAATGAATAGAAATATAAAAAGTATCAGTCATTTTGTCTTTATAACATACTTAAGTATAAATACTTAAGCAAGCTTGATGCCATTTAATGGAGGATTTTTTAATGGAAATAAGCACACAGATAAACTGTATATAAGCCTCATAATTTCATTGACTAATGCATGACATCATGTTAAAAAAATTCCACTGAAGAATAACAATAAGGAATCATTATTATTTCTAGTAGGTGTCTTTGTGAATCGATGTTAAGGCATATAAACTGTTAAGATCAGCTGTGTTGATTGTCTTTTTACCACAGATTAATGTGGGGATGATACAAGGATCTGGTGAATAATAAGGTTTAGGGTAGGGCATTCATACGTACAGTAATCTGGATCACATAGTAGACCAAATGAGACCTTTAGACATGAGGAAGACAAGCTATACCTTGTCTTGTAGCTTCAAATCTTGTCTCTAATCTGGAAAACTCTGAGATTTGTATGGATTTTATGGACAGAAAACTCAAAGCAGTGATGTTACTGCCAAAGGAAATTATTCAAGCCTCATGTAAAAGTCAGGTGATTAGGGAGTAGGAGTCAACAGGCAATTTTATTTTCATGTACAGTGCTGGCAAGTCTCAAAAAACAGCAAAGAATCCTCATTAAAAAATGAGTCATGAAAATGCATAAAACAGTCACAAAAATACTTCAGAGCTGAACAAAATGTTTACTTAATTATTTAAAGAAAAGAAAAAAGTGAGGCCCGGGGGATAACAGTTATTTTATGTATATATCTTCACTGGGAGCAAAATGTAGGCACTGCAGTGGTCTTTAATGTCATGGAGAAAAAGTTCAAAGAAACTAATGTCTGGAAGATGAAACTGGACATATCTGAAATGAAAACAAGGCACAACACTGAGCACTACCACTGAAATAAAACCTTCAAGAGAAGTGGTGAATAATCACCTTTGAATCAAATTTATTTCTTCTGAAAGTGTGTTTTAGTCAAAAATGTACTTAGCTGCATATGAGGGTAATACAATGCAATGCAACGAGTTATCACAAATGTTCATTTCACAGTCCTGTATGACTTAAAATTATGTGAAATAATTAATTTCAGATGTCCCAACAGTGAGTTTGAAGGCCAAAAGCAGTGTGAGATGGCAAAAAATATTGTCTGTACAGGTCAGCGTGCTTGGTGCTGTGCACCTAAAGAATATCAGTCAGGCTGAGGTAGCTCTGGTCTCTGTTGAGGCATGAATATCAAAATCACACTGGAATTGAAAACCCGTAGCCCATGAAAGATAGATCAGAAAAACAATCTAGCAAAACTCCATTTCACCAGAAGGAGAAGAGATTTCGCTAAACACTGAGCATTTTGGAACTCCTACTCAACAGTATTTGAATCTACTTTTTGTTCTAATGAAGTTACCATGGAATTATGGCCATTTTTGTCACTGTCAGCTCATTTTTTTGTGTATGTACCTTACTCTGATTTCTTCACAGTGCAGCTTCTAATATGGAGTAGATTTTGTCCTAAATAAATTTTCTGAAGCTATAAAATACATTGCCATGCTTATTTTATTTTTTTGTTTCCTATTTGTCTTGGCATATATTGAGTGACCAGATTGTACAGTTACATAGCAAGTATAATTCATTTAACATTAATATTTTGGGGAACTCTTTTTTTGCATCACAATCCATTTCCCACCAGTATGCAACTTAGTCCCATCTCTAGACAATCTGTTGAAATGGTAAAATGAGAACTTGCTAAAGATAATTTTAAAATGGCATTTCTGAAAGGTAGGTTTCTTGGAAGTGTCCATTTTGCTGAACAGTGTTGAACTATTGCACGACCTTTGCATTGTATATGCTGAATAATGTATCAAAATTTTTTCTCATAAGGCACAAACATAAAGAAGAAAGTAAGCTATGTTACAGAATTACTCAAGGAGCTTGAAGAACTCCAGAACAATTCCAGAGGAATACACTAAATGTTCTTTTGCAGTGTCTTTTAAACATACATCTACTAAAGGTGTATTGAACTCAGAAGCTACAGTTGGATTTAACGACTTTACCTGTTTAATGACTGAATAGCTCACTAGGGCACAGCTCTGGTGACAGGTGAAAAACACTGAAGAGACTCAACATCGGTGACCTTTAGTATATGCAAATGTTTTGGGCTGTTTAGCAAGATTCTGAAAGTCTCTGAAATGGGAATATCAATAGGATACCTTTTGCCTTCCTTCAGGAATACAACATGTACATGTCTATAAAAAAACTTGTGATCCTGGAACCTGGTCCAATACCTTAACCATTAGTTCACCTTTTCTCTCTTTTTCACTCTGAATTCTCATCAGCCTTCCACGCACACTCATAAGTGATGGCCATATAACTTGGTATCATTTTGATGACATTCATTCATCTTCTCAAATAACACCACCCTCTTTGGGAGAATTCCTTCCTAATTCCACATCATAATATTATACTCTTACACATCACAAAGTTATATTCTGTCTCTTCACATATTTTTTCCCAGAGAGGCCCACGCATTTTCTCGTCTATACCAGCTTTCTTATTTGTATCAATATCTAGATCTACTGCCATATTTTTTTTCACTCCTATCCCCTTTTCTAATTCATTTGTTAACATAACACCATATCAAGTCGGTCAAATGACACCTCTGGGTTATTGGACAATTCTTCAAACATGTGTGAAATAGCAGCTGTCTGAAGCAGGACTTTCCAAGCATTACTAGAATCATCGGGGCACTCACATGCATGTTAGTTGCCCATCAGAAGAACCTATGAAAATGAATTACTGGGGCAGCTGTTCTATCATTCTCAAGTTGTACTCAACATGCATATGTGTGTGTGTATGCATATGCGTATGATAATATATAAGAAGCATTGGCACAGGTATATTTTTTCCCATTGTTGAAGAAATCTGATGTTTGCCTTTTAGGACAACTGAGACTTTACTGTCTTACTGACAAAGTAGTCAATAAAGCACGTGATTTCATTATTGCTGTAAGGAATCCCATTGACCTGCTCCGACTGTGATGCCTGGTGATTGCAGGATGATGGGAGAATGTGCAGGCTGTCACTGTGTAGGGAAACACCTGGATGCTGTCCTGGTCATATCGTTGCAGTATGCTTCAGCTGACATAGAGAACACCTACATACTCCTTATGTTACCATCTCATTAGCTGAGAAGATAATGGCAGGCTCTGTTCACACGCATTATCCCAAGAAGCACTCAGCTTGTAGATCTGGCACAGACAGAAATCATCTCTCTTCCCTCTGAGGCTAAGGGAGGCAATCACAGAAAATGAGGGATGCCTCCTGCTCCCACATCCTTTATTGCAGGTTGATGTGGCTTAGGAATGAAGGAATGCCAGGTAGCTGTGGGTCATGTAGTGTGTGTGCACTGCTGTGCTATGCAGATTCACTTTCCTGCTATGGACCAATTTGCTTTGGTGCATCAGATACTTCTGGTTATGCAGAATTTTAAGAGCTTCTTACTGTGATATAAATTTTGGGTGCAACAACCTGCTTCTCTTTCATTTTCCAAGCTCATAATCCCCATTTTTAGGGTACTTAGCCAATATATCAACAAAATCAAATGTGTAAAACCAAAAGTAAGTGCAGAACAACTGAAAATATTTTAAACAGAAAAATGATGAGATGTCACCCTCTTATCTAGGCAAAAGCAAAAGCTCCATTAGGACATTTTTATTGACATGCCGTGCATTTACTCCCACCTGAAATAATGTACATTTAGAATCCTTTAAAACAAAAGCTGTCAGGGACAAAAAAAAATAATATATAAAAAAGAGACAACAAACAAAACTATCTTAAGATTTTTATTTCTTATGTTTTTATTAACGACTAAAAATTCCAGTAACTGGGAAAACAAAGGAGGAATCACTTGGTAGAATAATCATACAACATAGTATGACATCATGGTCTCGTTACCAGAGATTGTTTCACTATTGTTTCATACTCATTAAGTCCTGTAGTATAATATTATTGGAGACTGAAAAAAAAAAAGACAAAGTATGGAAAAGGTAGGTGTAATTCCTCCTGTTAATGCAAAGGAGACTTCTTTATTACTTTATTACTCAATGTATTGTATACATGTTAGTTATGGGGGTTGCCATTGGAAACTTGCACTCACTAGCATCTCATTGACCACCTCCAATCCCACCCAAATGAAATGTTCTGAAGTGTCACTTGCCAGCTAAAGGGAAAATTTATGCAAGCCCAACAAGGAGCCAAACTATGAGGGGAATTCAAAAAAGCAAAATGTTTCGTGCACCTTTTCCCATCCATTTCAATCAGAAATGCTTGCTAAAAAAATGACACTAGCCAAAGAATGTAACTGTATTAGGATCCACAGTCTATGAACTTGGGACAATTTTTCAGTGTTCGTTAATCTTTCTCAATCTACTGCTGGGCTAGAGCTTCAAGGAAAAGAAAAAAAAAAAAAAAAGGAGGAAAAGATGGGTACTCTCACTTATTAGATCTATAAATTTATTAGATCTATAAATATATTTCTGCTAATTGCAAAGATGTAAGAGTCCCTAGATGTGTATTTAAATCACTTCCTTGTCATCCTCTGTAGATTACTTTATATATGAAAAAAGAAATAGTGCAAGAGAAATGCTACTTCTCCCATCTTTACACAAAACCAAATATAATCCATAGCTGTAGAATAGTAATAAATCCAGTGCGGAAAACTGGATACTGCAGCAAAATTCGGGAAAGTTTTCCTGTTCAGTTACAATTCACCCATGACAATAATAAAGAGGATCAGTAGACCTTTCTCTGCCTGTAGACCATAGTCTAAGATGTGTCCATAACTTTTTTGCTTATTCCAGTGCTTGTAAAATTCAGTAGAAAATCTTCCAGAGCACCCACTTCCCCATCCATGTGGCCCATTGTGGTCTCTTCTCCTTCCTCTTTGCGATTACCATACAACCTCTCTGATACTTTGTCCAGTATCCTCCAGGAAAAGGATGAGAGAGCTCGTGTACAAAGTTATGTCATTGTAGGTGATGGTGTCTGAAGGAGTTGGCAGCTGGTTGCTCACACCAGCAGTTAACCCAAACCGTACCATGACCCGGATCGTGCCAGGAAAGGTGACTCGCCATTTCGTTGGCAGGCATAGCTGAGATGAACTGGGTAGCTATGGAGAGGGCCATATGGAAATGGAGACTTAAACATTGTACAAATATCTACGTATCGGGCAGTTATCTGGTACATAGGAGACTGACATGAAAAAGAAAAAAATGTAGGGAAAGCATAAACATGAATGGAATTGTGTGAATAATACTGTGAGACTGTTTCAACAGCATTTGAAGTATCCATATCTTTGCTGCTTTCATATGGCAAAACAAGAAAGTAATCTCAGCGCACAATTTGTCCTGCAGCTCCAGAGGAGCTTGGCAGCACACACTGATGATAGGTTTAGACATGCACTTAAGAGGCGTTGGGCAAGAACGGCAGTAGGGGGCAAAGCCAGGAGTGGGGAGGAGTGATTTGGGCAAAAATATGCAGCAAATCCATATTTAGGATACCTCGGAAGTCATGACGTGAAGCCTGCTGAAGGTGTGAACAAAGGCTGGCATCAGTGGATGCCTGTGCAATTGTGGCTGGGAATGTTCCACAGTCCTGAACTGAAATCATCTACACCAACCAGCTGCTAAAACGCTCCCTGACGCATTTTTAGCCTTCTATGCAGTGGTTCCCAATGTGTGTCCAGGGGCTGGGACTCTCCTGGGACTATTCCCAAGAGGCAGCCCATATGTAGCTCCTCTGCTCTGCAGGCCACCAGGGCACGTGCCTGCCAGTTGGCCTCAGTACCTGGAAACCTTTCTGGACTCGTGCCATTTACCAATACACAATGTAGTCAGCGTTGTCTGTAGACATGGAATCACCCAGTATGACTTAATGCTCTGTTTTCTTTTAAAAGGAAAATTAAAAGAGGGATACACTGCGTTTCTTTGGTGAAAGCTGGGTTCTGCAGAATCCAATGATGTGATTTGTATGGATACCCAAATCTCGAGCATGTGGAACAGGCATTTGACCCTTGCCCTGCTCTTCTGTCCTTAGTCAGCCTGGCTAGATGTACACCGAGCTTAATGCACATGATGTGAACACATCGGGAATTACCCTGCGCACACCACACCTCAACCTATTTACTGTGAGTAGGGCGGAAGGGAGCACCACATTACACTGTTTGCATTGATTCGGGAGCCACACCTTGTTATTAGCTTATCTTTGGGCTATGATTGTGAGGCATCCTCTGGTATTTACATTTATGCCCCTGGTTTTCTGGTTTTATTTAAACATGTTATGGATGCATTTCTTCATCGCTAAATTGGGGGCGATTCTTTCCGCATGAGATTGTTATGAAGCCACATTAATTAATGTTTATAAAGCACACAGAGGATATCCCGGGGTGAATGAGATAGGTTAGTGAAAAGTATTTTTCTTATTCATAACAGGACAGCACATTCTCCTTGAATGTATACAAAAAGAGAATACACACACTGGATTAGAATGGGTAAAGCTTACCTAAAATACAGATAAAGGTGGGATTTGTTTTCATTAGCCATCTAAAAGCCATCAGCTTGGTCATCCTCTAGTCTCTTTATATTATTGGTAGAGGCAGAAAACCTCAGGTGATGACTTTTTTACCTAAGGGTAGCAGAATGCCTCTTCCTTTCAAAGTGTCTCTTTCTCCCCATTGGCTATGGAGCCCAAACTGGGTCTTACATGATATCCAGTTCCCATGTGCACAAAATGAGATTAATCACACACAGACTTACTGTTTTGCTCTATCAGCTACTGTTAGGCATTATTTATTCATAAGAATGATATGGCTAATTTATCAGCTGTTAAAAGCCATGTTACGCATCCTACCCACCATAATTCTCCATATCCTTTGAGCCAAGCTGGACAGCCACCTTACAAAAACCGTGCAGGCATACACCCAGCTCCAGCATTGCACACGTGGGATATTATTGTGCTGTGCTGTTAGTGTACAGACCTGACACAGGAGAATCTACATGGAAACTCTACGTCCTGCAGGCATGAGCTCAGGTTTCTTTGCTGAACATGACAAGCCCTAACCACAGAAATTGAATACCTTGCAGGAATCTATTTAGACTTGACATCAAAGCGAGCTCACGTTTGGAAGAAGAAAAGGAGGAGTAGAAAGAGGTGAAGGAGGAGGAAACACCTCAGGTAGAGGTGTAAGATCAGTGAATCATTGTTGTAGGTCACTATACCTATTCAGGAATATTTTCTTGGCAGTCGCTACCCTGCCATTTTCCCTAGCCTCCCCTCCTATGGTCAAAATATTTTTCCTGCAAGCAACTCAGAATATTTTGAAACTGTCAATATCAGACTATAATAAGATATTTTTATCCAAGCCTTTGTTGCAAGTTCTTTATAGCAAGGGTTGTGCCCTTGCCATACGTGTGATCTCTAGCATACAAGTTCCAGAGTTTCTGGTTGCTATGGCATTATAGATAAACTATTATCATTTGGAATTAATAAAATATTTTTTAAACCTGCTATAATCCATAATTGTAATACATTGGATATAGTCCACTCAGGAATCAAATTCTATTCATACATGTACTCAACATTCTGACTACTCATGTTTTAGGAAATACTGAATGAAACTCTGTCATTTCATATTGTCATGCAAAAAAAGAACAAAACCAAAAACAAACAAAAAAACACTATACATTCATGGGAAATTTGAATTAAAGTGGCAATAAGAGTTGCTGTATATGGTATATATGGTCCAGTGTTGGATTCTTTGAGTGATGCAGTCTTGCAAATATTCTGTGATGATCATGAGGAATATCCTGTCTGTATTTTTACTACTGCTATTATTACTTTCAGTACTGTAATTCCCATGACAGTAGTGTATTTGTGATTATTATCACACCTGTACATTCAAGAAATATTCCTTCACAGTATGTCCTATCTGTATAATTCACAAATGTGAGCAAATTTGTAGTTATTAAGAGATCATAAATACTGTGTGACATACTATGAGATAGCATATGTGTCATATACTGGAAGTACATCTCAGGACATGTTACATTATAACCTGTATTCTAGGGTATTTTGTTCTTACCAGGAGTAAAAAAAGAAAAAGAAAAAGGCAAAAGACAAAATATGGCTAATAAAGCTATAAATGGATTTCAGTTTTACTTACTATACAAAAACTTTACTGTCATTTCTGACACATTAAATACATTTTAAATGCATTGCACATGAAACAGAATGCAACTTGCATCCTGTCTGGCTACACTTCACAAGCCATTTAAGAGAAGCTCTCACACTGAAAGTAATATTATAATTAGCTGGACAAAGAGCTTTAATTATATTGTTAATATTAAAAAAGCAAATAAACATAGGAATGGATTAACACTCTCCAAGAGCATTAAAGTCTTAAAATATTTGCTCAAAGAACTCTGAAAAATATAAGTTAGTTTTTCTCTAATCTTGAAAAGCTCATAAATTTCAAGTCCATTAGAAAAAAATATGTCCAACTGTTACACTGGTTGATTTCAGAAACTTGCAATTCATTAACATGACACAGATTCAAGACTCAGTTAAAAAGGTAGAAAAAGGATGCTATCAGAAAGAAAATACAATACACAAGCAATTAACGCCCATCAGCCTAGCATTATGAAATACAGATCTCCTCAGATAGGTTTCTTACTTGAAGATCAGAAGTTTGACTGACAAAGGTAATGGTACTAATGTATAAAATAAAGCTACTGTATATGTTTGAATTGCACAAGTTTATGAAAGAAATAGAGATGTAAAAAGAACTTAATTTAAATTATATGGATTAACAAGTAGTTGTGACAGAAGAGAAGGGGTAACTGCCATTCAGGTGTAAGTATTAAGACTATTTCTAAAGCACTGTGGCCAGATTTGACAATCACTTTTCTTTTTTTTTTTTTTTTTAAAAAAAAAAAAAAAAAAGAAAAAAAGAAAAAAACAAAACTTACTGAAAATATGCAAAAACTTTAGTGAGTGATAAAACATCTGGAATATACGCCTGACGATAACAGTTTAACTAAGATTAATTCTTTTTTAATCCAAAGAAGTGAAGATATTACAAAACAAAACCATGAATACCTGCATAGAGAAGTGGTTACTGACGGTAAAGTGATCTATAGCAGGTAGTTAAAAGTTGTCACTAGGCATTCAGACAAGAAAAAGTATGATGAGTAACAGTGTGAGTAATTATTGACAGAACTCATAAGTACTTCATTCAAAATATTAAAGAAATGAAAATGGTTGTATGGCACAGAGATAAAAGATATCACTCTTTCCTTTTGCTTTGCTGCAGAAAGTTAAATTGAAGTTATTTTTTCATTCTTTTTTCTTTATTTTTTTTTTCTTTATTTTTTTTCTTCACATTCAAACATTCAGAAGTATGATTTCCTTATGTACTTAAATAGTCTCTGTGAACTTTGAATACTTCCCTGGGCCCTCTACCTAAAGATACCCTTGCTAGAGCATGCTGGTACCATATACCTTATGTATTTCTATTAACTTTTGGCTATACGGTGGATATTTTCATGGGCAGAGTTAACTGTTCTTTTTTTTTTTTTCTCACTCAGTGTCTGATGTATGTTGTTATTTCACATTACAGCAACTTTTTTTTTTTTTTTCTTTCTTTCTTTAACAACCAATCTCTTCAAAGGCTTTTGGAAAATAGAGACAGATTGAGTCATCCATAGCTTCACTGACATGCTAAAAGATTTCTTAGAACAGCAAAGAAATTTTCCTTCCCCAGAAGGTTGCACTACCAAGTAGCTACAGCCTTGACGTATTCCATGCATTTAAAAAAAAAAAAAAATTAATTCCTTCAGACAGTTTCAGACAGGGCTCTTTGGTGATGAAATAAGGCTTAGTGATCTGTTGTTATTCAAGGATACCCATAAAACTCATTTCAAAGATGGATCAAATACTTACCAATTGCTAGCAGCTGGGAAATTCTACTGCAGAATTACTGCTGATTAGCTTCTCCTCGTTACTTTTTATTCTGCTGCTGTTTTCCACCAGACACAACCTACCTTTGCTTAGATGCTTTGCTTGGATGCTGCCATGTAGAAACTCGGAAATTTAAAGTGAAATAAATGAGGTAAAGGTAAAAAGAATAAAATGAAGCTATCATGTGCTGGCAAGGGTACACTTACATTTACTTCAGAGCAGCGTCGTCATACATTACCTAGCACTTCCTTAGGCTATATTCTTAAAAACAAGTTTAAAAGTATTAACAATACAACAGAAAGTTGTACAAATGTACACAAGGGATGATGTGAGAAATAGTAACAACCTCAGCTCACCCTTGGTCTGCTCAGATTGGAGCAGTGACGTTTATTAAACTTAATTAAAATTTACATCTGGCATTAAAGGAGACAAAATGTAACTTTTGGAGTTGAAAGTGAATCGCAGAAGAATTTATGTTGGAAGGGATGCCGTACAACTGTTTAGTTCCGTCCTCTGCTCAGAGCAGGGATGACTTTGACGCAGATTGCTCAGGCTCTTGTCTGGTTGGGTTCACAATATCTTTTTTCCCAGCTGGCACTTCTGCCCATTGCCTTTAGTGGTTTTTTTGTGCATCTCTGAAAGGAGTCTGGCTCTGACTTCTTTGCACTTTCCCAGGAGGTACCTGTAGACAGAGATAAGTTCTTTCCAAAGCTTCCTCTTCTCTGGGATAAGCAAACACAGCTCCTTCTGTCCTTCTACACCACAAGCTCCCATCCCTGGACATCTTGGTGGTCCTCCTACGGTTTGTCACACCAGTACGTCCACATGTTTCTTGTATGGGGAGCCCAAAACTGGACACCACACTGCAGATGCTGTGTCACGAGAGTCAGACAGAGGAAAGTAGCACCTCCCTTGTCCTGCTGGCTTCACTCTTGCTATTGCAGCCCAGGGTGTGGCTGACCTGCGGACTCGTGTGCAGCTTGCTGTCCAGAGGGACCCACAGGTCTGTTTCTGCAGAGATGCTTTCTGGCTCAGTCCCCACACGGTGCTGTTTCAAGGCATTATTCCACCCCAGATGCAGGACTGCCTTTTCCCTTGTTGAATTTCATACAGTTTTTGCCAGCCCATTTCTCAAGCATGTCGAGATGCCTCTAACAGCCAGTACAATGACTGCTTCCCCCAGTGGGATATCATCTGTGAACTTGTGACCTTGCTCCACTGTCAAAGCCATTAATGGAGATGTTAAACAGTACTACAGCCCAAGGAGTACCCCTCATAAATAGCCACCATGATATTTTCAGCCTGTTGCTCCACACTTTTTTCAAAACTTTCTTCATAATTCACCCAGCCAGTCCATATTGCTGCAATGTAGCTATGAAGATGCTGCTGGAGACCAAAGGCTTGCCAAATTGAAGTCAAATGCAATCAACTGTTCTCCATTCATCCACAAATCCAGTCATTGTACTGTAGAAGGCAATTAGGTTGGTCATACACAATTTGTACTTGGCAAATCCGTGCTGGTTTTTCCCAATCACCTTCTCCTTCCTCATGTTCCTGGACTTGGCTTACAGAAGGATTTGCTCCATAATCTTCCCAAGGAATGAAGTAGAGCCAGCTGGCCTGTATTTCCGAGGCTTTTACTCCTTGGCTTTCTGGGTGTGACATGAGGGGTGTAACTAGATGATTTTCAAGGCTCCTTCCAACCCAAACTATTCTATGATTTTACAATTTGCTTCCGTGGCCACAGGAATTTCCCATCACTGCAAGCGTCTGATGAGACAAAGATCAGCCTTGTATTTGTGGTGATAAAGTTATCAATATTTAAGATTTGTGAGGTCCATCTAAAATGTGTATCCTAATTAAAAAAAACATTCCTTTCAACTAAAAGCTAGCAGTCCGTGGCTGTTTCCAATCCCCCACTTCTGGGCTAAGATAATTGTGGGTCCTACAGGCTCCACCAGCAGCCATCTCTCCATGTTGTCACACACTCACTAGTTATTTCCTTCTCAGAACCGTGGCATTTAACAAGCTACTTAAAGAGTCCAGCCCCACCAGGGACAGGCACCTGGCCTCGTTAACCTGGGAATGACTGCATTTCCTCACCACTGCCTCGCCTCTGAAACGTCTCTGCAGTCACTTGGCAGAGGACGGAGGAGCAGAAGGGGGAGATGCTGTCTGAAAGGTTCTCTCACCACGATCACAGTTAGATGACCTGCCTTAAATTGTGCTTGTGTTATTACACGCTTGGAGTCCCTGTATTCTCTGACACCGTGCTGTGTCATGGTGCATGATATCAGCCATGCATCCTGCTTGGCTTTGTGTTCAGGTTGCTTAAGTGATACCCAGCTTGCTCTTCCTCAAATACTGGTTGTATTCCGCCAAACACACGGGAAGTGTGGGAACAGACTGCCAGTAAAGGCTGGGTCACCTCTCTAGCCTCAGTCTCCCTCTGCTTCTTCCAAATGAGCATCCAGATGAGTGAATGCTTCCTGTGCTTTGAGGAAGTTGCCCATCAATATCGAGCAGCTCTCCTGGGCTCTTTTGTCTTTCAGAGCGCCAACCCACCAGAAATTTCCCTGAAGTCCCCTCTGTCTAGGCTCAGAGTTATGATTCTGCTACTTGCCTCTTTTGCTTCCCATCTCCAAATCCTATGACTTAGAAGTAGACGAGACAAGCCCAATTCTCTCACTATTAGAATCATCTAGGAAGAATTAACAAATTCATATTATTAAACAAGTTTACATGATTATTATTTTTTTCATTTTGACATGTACTAATAAATTACTCCTCAGAGAATGTTAATACAATTGTAACCATTTTATTGTGCTCTTTACTGCAGCATCTTTGGCTTCCCTCAAATCTTCAGTTGCCACTTTCTTAATGAAAAGGCAAGTGTTTTATTTCTGTTGGTGCTTCTGTCTGCATATGACATAAAATACATATCCACAAATATTCTACCAAAGTCCTCACAGTCATGCTCATGTATACAAGCTGAGCATCTGGTCCAAGTGTTGCTTTGTGAATTCTTGAGGTAATTGTCCCTCCCTGGAGATCTTCAGAAGCCACCTGGATGTGGTCCTGGGCAACCTGCTCTGCGTGGCCCTGCTTGAGCAGGGGTTGGAGCAGGTGGGCTCCAGAGTGCCCAGCCAACCTCAAATGTTCCGTAATTTCGTGGTTCTGTGAATGCAAATTCAGAACTATTCTTCTGTGTCCACAATCACATCCATTCCTATTATTTTGGGGCAGTTATCTGTTTGATCTTTGTCCTGTGGACATACTTTAACATTAGATCCTCTTCTAGTGTCCAGCTTTCCAGGTTTTGCTTGTAGGTATCCTGCTCTGGTACACAGACACAACCTAAAACTTTGAGACAAGACTTAAGGCAAAATAAAGGTTTGTGACTAGACAGAGGGCTGACTGGAGATCACCACAGTCCACAGCAAACAAAATAAATATATCAAGTGTAATAGCTGCCTTTTTGTCATCTCAACAATTTAGGGTGTTACCTTCCCTTCTGGAAGTCTGTTTAGCTACCAGGTAGAGCCGTGACTCCTACCTCGCGGACAAGTGACTTCATTCCCACCAGGGTTTACAACCTTCGTGAAACCTTCCTGGATATTAATTGCCTCTTGCAGTGAGAGCGGATGGCTCACAGGCTAGCACCAAGCCCAGCACCGCAACACCCTGGGATGGGCACTACAAACCCAAGCAAGGAAGCACGGCACACTTGCATGGCAGCCCTTGCTGGGGATTTCCCTGCCTGTCCCCAGGCCAGAGATGGCTGTGTGGCAACCTGGGCATGGTGTGGGCAGGGGGCTGTAGAAGATCATTTCAAGCCCCTTTACAAGACAACAGCCTTTTTATTCTGCTTTCTTCCCAACATACAACAACTGAATATTCTCATGTTGTTAGTATTAGCTTTTTTTCTGCTTGTTTTGTACAAAAATATTCCTTTTATTATTTTTTTTTTTTGTACAAAAATGTTCCCAGTGTTGTTATGCACACATCCATCTACTACAAAAATTTCTGATGAGAACCCTGCCAACTAAAATGCTTTAATGCAGAGCTGTCACTGCTGGAAAATGTACAAGAACCCTCTTGAACTTTCATGAGAAATTTGTGATTTCACTATAATAGCGGAGGAAATGTGATGCTTTGCATGTGTCTGGCTTGCCTAGAACTACCTTGTGGATCTTCAGGTTCTCTTGAAGCATGGTTCTGGGAGTGAAGCCCGAGCTGATCATGCCTTAATAAGGCACTGGAAAGGTCCATGAGTTTATATGGGTGACTGAACAAGATTTATCTAACATCAGGAAGATCCCAACTTTTTTTTTTTTTTTTTTGATTCCATTCCAAAGAGCTGGCATTGCTTTTCTTGAGGCTTGATTGCACTATACATAAACTGAAGTTAATAATAATCCCTACTTATCTCACTAAGGTGTTATATGACTAAACTATTGTTTATAAAATTTATAACCCTGTGGCGAATACTTCCACATGATCTTCTGGGGATAGGGCACAGCAAGCCTCTAATGAGGACTGGCAGTCGGGCTCTCCATCAAGATCACACGGACCTGCAGAATATCCCAGTGGCAGAGTGAAAGGTTGAACGTGCGCCAGGTCGCACAGGTTCAGAGGGCCAGAGGCTGACACATCCTTTGTGTAACTCCTTCGCCACAGCTCTGTTCCCCTCGCATCCATCGCACAGATAATGGCATGCCCTGCGCCCTCGCTGCCACCTATGCTCACATGGTTGCAGCAGAGAGCGTGAATTAATGCACAGCTTGAGTAATCCGCACCCCTCCACCTAACGACATCGCTGTGAGCGGCTTCTGCAGGGGACTATGCCCTACATTTCAGGCCATTACTAGCACAGGAGCAAAGATGCAAAATCATCCCTGCAAACAGCTACACGCCTTCAGGTGGCTGACACACCCAGCCAAGTGGGCGCAGCAGCAGTGACACACACCTGTGGAAAAGGCTGGATTTGGTAGTTAGCAGGGTGCTGCAGATCTGACTATACATGTTGGTGCCGTTTCAACACCGTGCCCTCAAAACATCAGCTGATAGTTTGGCATCGCCACTCTCCGGCATGTACACATACGAATCCCTCATTGCAAAAGCGTGCTTGCCACACCTCACAAATGATAGATGCTGTGACAGATATCACGGCAGATAAAAATCTTAGCTGTGTAAAAGTATGAGAAACCATGTAAGAAAAGTATCAGTAGGGTGAATAGGAGATAGTGCCCATGCAGGTTTTTATCATCCTTGTGCCCGTGGAACACTTACTTTTAAAAGGAAGCTGAAATGCAGATAAAGCTATGAACTTGCACCTGCCAAGTATGCAGCAAATCTGATACACTGTGCGTTACACATCAGCTTTGGTTAGGGTGAAATCTCCCACAAAGGAAATCATTATAAATAAATCTCTCAGAATGGGAAACACTGGGCCGATGGCTCCTCTTCGGGACCAGTAGGAACAGCAGCAGCTGGGGTTGAATGCAGCTCAGCACTGCAGACTGATACCTCTGCTCGCTGACCAGATGTGCAGAAAGGTGGAGAAGAAATACCCATATGGAAATAAAATCCTCTGGAAACAAAAGGTGTATTTACATCATACGAATTCCCTCTGTTGGATCCGGCCCTTCAGTATTTAAGCCATGATATTAAATATATTTAAATTCTGGGTTTAGATAGAGCCCCAGCAAAAATGGTTGAGGTTTAAAACTTGCAGTTGGTATGGACTGGAAAAAAAACTGGAACACTGCTGCAGGTATATTCAGGTTAGGTCAAACCTAGTGGGAACTTACATCAAAGGTTCATTTTGGCCACAGTCCTCACTGAGTACTGACATCTCTGGATACTTTCTGAGACTTCGCTCCGAAATACTTATTTTGGAAAAATCTGTTTTGATGCAGCAAATTGTATGGGAGGACAGATGGCATCTAGCAGGTTGTTCAGAAGACAAAGGGCTGGATCTGTTTCAGATCCTGCTGAAGACTCTCTCTGTGTCAAAACTGTGTAATCCCTTAGTTACCCCACCTCAAATTACAGATGTAACAATATGTTACGTAATAAAAAAAATTAATTAGTGCTGAAAGACACATTGTTGGTATTAATGCTTTTTTTAAAAAAAAAATTATGGTTGTTTGAAAACAGCCTCTTTTAAGCTTGCATAGCATAAAAGTGCATTAAACCAGCCTCTACACTGGAGCAGGTAGCAGTTGTACTATTGCATGTGCACACACTTGAGCCTGTACTTGTTGATTCAAAGATCAGACAAGCTTTTTTGGCACAACTAGCCATCTTCAAAATGCGTATCAGCTATAAAGCTTTGATGCAAGGACCAGACAAATTTGATGGGCTGTGTAAAGAAATTTCACATGCTACAAACTAATTTACGGATCTATTTTAGCATCTTTCCTCTTAAAGCATTTATGAAATCAAATGAAAAATATGGTAGTTCAGTATCTAAAATATTTAGAACGCATACATTTTCTAAAATTAAGGTCTTCTGAACAATTTTAATTTGGTCATGCTTAACACATACAATAATTTGTACCCCTTTTTATTACAACCAAGTGAGTTGGTTGTCTCTTACCACATGGCTGAATATGTAGATCTGTCAAAATTGATTCAAGTCCTCTAATGGCTTCCCCAGCAGGGAAGTTCCTGGTTGTCATAATGCTCTTTGTAGGTGAGCAAAGTTCTTTTACTCCAGTTTATATCTTTTGATGAGCTGTCTGGAGGAGATCACTGGTGGCAATATATAAAGCTCCAGCTGCTTTCTCCCTAATACACCTCACAAATGTTACCCTGCATATCCTAGATGTCACTTTCCCCTCACAACACTCTCATTGCTAGCCTGAAGCAAACCCCAAGTGCTTTCAGTAATTGCAGAAGCATTGTCTCATTCATCAGATATTACATGTATAATAGAACACACTTCACTGAAATTCATGAGTAAATGCTTTTTCACGTGCATTGCTTACTGTACAGATCACCTGGACTTTGTAGCAGAATCCCAGAACCCCAGAATAGCTGGGGTTGGCAGGCCCCTCTGGAGGACACCTGCTACAGCCCCTGCTCCAGAAGGCTGGACCAGGACCAGGTCCTTGAAGGTCTCCAAGGAAGGAGGCACCACGGCCTCTCTGAGCAACCTGTGCCAGTGCTCCATCACCTGCATAGCACAGAAGTGCTGCCTGATGTTCAGAGGGAACCTCCTGTGTTCCCTTTCCCTGTCACATCTTCTTCTCACCCTCCCTTCACGTAAGAAGGGGAGGTCCCCCCAAGTCTCCTCTTCTCCAGGCTGAACAGTCCAAACCCTCAGCCTCTCCTCACAATGGAGGTCCCTTCATCATCTTTGTGGACCTTTGCTGGACTCTTTCCAGTCTGCCCATGTCTCATACTGGGGAGCCCAGAACTGGACCCAGCACTGCAGGTCTGGCCTTACCAGTGATGAGTAGAGAGTAAGTATCACCTCCCTCGACCCGCAGGAAATACTTTCCCTAATTCAGCCCAGGATGCCATTAGCTTTCTCTGTGCTAAGGGCACACTGCTGGCTCATGTTCAGCTTGGTGTCCACCAGGACTCTGAGGTCCTTTTCTGCAGAGCTGCTTTCCAGCTGGGTGGCCCCCAGCATGAACTGGAACAACTGGGGTTGTTCCTCCTCAGATGTTCTTGGTGTTTCTCCCCAGGTAACATTTATACTGCTATTTATTTTGGTCATGAAGAATGAGTACATGGCTTGAAAGTTCTGAGATGAGACATCACATTGCTTTTTTTACAAACAGGTCTGGAAGGAAGACAAATTGTTTGTGTCTTGGGGTATAAGCAAACCTCTAATAGGAGCTGGGAGGAGACCTTCCTTGGGGCTAGATATCCCATAACTTCCTGTTACCTTTTGCACCTTTCCTGAAGCACTCTGGCTCACCCGCTGCCAGCACAAGCACCCTGCAGCACTGGACAAGTGGCCGGAGCTTAGCTGGGATTTCCTGCATTCCTCTGGGGTTACCTACAATGGGCCTGCCTTTTATGAGAAAAAAATTGCCCATCTGAGATGCCAGGTTTTAGGAACACATGGATTACCTAGGTTAACAAGTAGAAGATGGCAGATCTTGTTAATTAATGACATTGAAAAATCATCTTTTTTTGGACTACCTTTTTGGAGATTTCCTTGGATGCTTTTGGGTGTTTTTACTTCAGATGCCTTCCTCCTTCTCCTCTCTTTAAGTAGAAGACATGGTTCTCAGTTTTCTTAGAGCCAGCACATCCTGCTGGGTGCACAAAGACAGGAAACTAGCTGGGATGTGTTTGGAAGTCCATAGACCTACACCTAATTTCAAAACCATTTCCATTTGTTTGCAGGTTGAAAGTTAAACTAATAATAGTTTGTCATAAATTTAATCACATTTTTTAAGGCAATGTCAGTTCTTCAAGAACAAGAGAAGTTGCTCTTAGACTGCGCATCTCCTCCCTGTTGTTCATACGTTGCAGCTCTGTTGCTCTTTTCAAGCTTTTTCAAGGCTTAATTGCTCTGCAGAGTTAGGTATGTACAATACCATTATCAATATAAAGGAATTTATTGCAGTCAAAGAAAAGGTATTTAAACCAAAATGGAGGAAACAATAAAATGGATCATATACATATTTCATATACAATAATTATTATTGGTGTAATTGTGCAAAAAAGTCATCCATGGAATAAGGATATAATAATTCTAATAAAGAAGTGTATCTGTGCTGTCGTATAAATAATACCTTTTATGAATACGTATTAATATTGCTTATCTTCATTGGCTTATCTATATGCTGTCTTATTCCTTTTTGTTCCTTGCTAGGCTGTGGATCTTTACTCCGTGTGTTAGTGGTGCTCTGCTTAGTCCACATCTTGTGTGACATCAGGAGCGGTACGGGACCGTGACCTTTTGTCATGTTCGACCATTCAGTAGCCTGTCTGGATTCAAACATTTGGCTAAGACAAATGGCTATACACCAGTCTGAAGTGTATAGCTTGTTCTTCTGGTTTCCTTTCAATTTAAGAGATAACATTAACAAAAATCGAAATCCTTGCTTCAGTTGATGCCAAACATACTCGTGAAGTTGCTACCTGCACAGTGCTATGCTGCAGTGGTTTCACCTGAAGGAGGCACAGGAACCACAGCTAACACCGCGCTGTCTGCCTGCAGCTGGGGAAGCAGGTTGGTGTTCACTGCGCCCTACTTGGTGACAGATCCACTGCAGGGCTCTCACCAGACCTTCTGCAATGATCAGTGTCATCAGAACAGAATGCAACCCAAGTCAGTACGATTGATGCAGAGTTTTGATTGACTCTTCCCACATGAGAGAACAAGCAGCCATCCATCCATTAGCATATGGCAACCTTACTTCAGCTCCAACTTCCATGCAGCATTGGGATAAACTGGACCACCCTCTCCATCCAGACCTCCAGAGGATGAGCTGGCTCCTCCTTCTTTTCCCAGTGTTAGTGATTCCTGCTCCCAAAATGCTGGTTTTCCAAGGTACAGCAGCTCTGCTCGCCGTGGAGCAATGGCCAGTGTGCCTCTCTCGTCCGTAGGGCTGGGATCAGCGCTGCCAAGGCAGTCCGGGAGCCAAGTGGCAGGTGACTCACCCAGCAGGAGGAGTGCTAGCTGTGCTCATGAGGACCAAATGACAAATAAATAACCCATGGCACCAGTGTGCTGGGGGAGGGAGAGGTGGGTACATCTCATCTGCTGTGTGGCAGAAGGAAAGCTCGCGACATGGGCAGACAGGCTCCCCTCCTGCCCCTCAGTGAGGAAGCCATCCCCATATGTGTATTTCAGCCATCCACGCTGTGTGGATCACTGGGGAGAGAGTGGCAAGCCGGGAGGAGGAGAAAAGAAGCAAAGGGTGGCAGGAGCAGCTGGCGCACCCACATCAGGCAGAGGGCTTGTCTGGGTTGATCCCGACGAAGCAGGACTTCACCCACAGCACGTGCGGCCTCACCTACTGCTGCCTGTGCCACGGAGGCTCCTTCTGCAGCCTTCAGCGGCAGCCTGGGTGGGGAAACCCCTCTGTGCCATGAAATCACCATTAAAACTCGTGTTGAGGAGATGGAGGAGGGCGTGCAGGTGCGAGATATGTGTTATTAGTGGATGGAGAAGAGTGGGTTGATGCTGGTCAGGGAAAGACCACCAGCAGTGGGACAGGGAGGCGGAGAGGTCTGCTCTTATCAGTGCTGGGAGGGGAGGCAGCGGGAGATGAGGTTTCTTGGGGAAGATGACCAAAACGCCGCTGCCTCAGTAGGGACGACCTGAGGCGAGGCGAACAGGTGAACACCTGAGGCGAAGCGAGCGCCTCACCGCGCGGCGCGGGAAGGCCACGGGAGAGAAAAAAACAACAGGAGACTGAAGGATTTATTCCCAATTCTGTTAAAAATTTTTATTTAGACGATAAAATAAAAGGCAAGAGCAGGCTTCCCCTCGGCCTGCACCTGCTCCCCTCAGCCGCCGGGGCCGGCCCCGCGCCTGCGCCCGCCGCCAGCCCCCCCCCCGCCGCCCGCCGCCCGCCTCCTCGCCCTCCTCCCTGCCCGCGGGGCGCGGGAGCCGCTGACGGGAGCGAGGCGGAGTCTGGAGGGAAGATACCGAGAGATAGAGATTTAAATCACATCCCCGGCTCTACAAGGGCAGCGGCCGCCGCAGCCCCGGCGCAGAGCCACGGACGCACGCAACCGAGAGAGGTGCTGCCGGCTCCGCTGCTCGCCATGGGTGCCGCTGCCGCCGAGCCCCCCCGCGCCGCCGGCCTCGTGTCCAGCGTGCTGAACGACACCCTCGAGTTCTACCGCTGGACCTGGAGCATCCGAGGTAACGCCACCGGCCACCGGGAACCGGGCACCGGGCACCGGCCGCCCCCCCGAGCCCCGCCGCCATCACCGCGCCCGGCGCCCCCCGCCCGCGGGGGCAGCGGCGCCGCGCTCAAAATGGCTCCGTTGCCAAGGCGACGGCGGGAGGGCGGGCGGGCCGGGGAGGGGAGGGGGGCACCGCTCCTCGCTGTGTGGGGGGCACCGGGGGGACCCCCACACGGGGGGTGCCGCCTTTCCCCGCTTCGCAGCCGTGTCCCCGCAGCCTCCCCCGGCTCCCCTCGGTCGCCACAGCCGGTGGGCAGCCGGCTGGTTGCGGCGAGCCGGGCCCCGAGCCGGCTGGCAGCGGCGTGTGGCAAATGGTGGAGGCCGGGCGAGCTGGCTGCGGGCGGCGGTGCGGGTGGGGCGGCCTTAAATAATATTAGATAATGTTAAATAATGTTAAATGTGCAATATTGAGTGCGAGGGGGCTGGCTCTGACGTCCCCCGGGCTCGCTGCGCGCTGACACCCGGCACGGAGGATGCTGAAGGAGGAGAAAATGGTCCCGGGATGTGGAGCTGCTGGCGCTGGGGCAGCAAGCCAGGCGCTTTCCGTCGCTTTCCAGCCGGCTGTGCCACGATCCGGGCTGTTTCCTTCCAACCTGGGCATGCACGGAGCACGCTGGAGTGAGCACGGCCACCGAGGTGTCTTGTGGCAGCCCGATACCCAAAAACGTGGGGCCTGGATGCAGGCTGGGAGCTCGCTGCTGCACCAGCAGCCCTGGCTTTTCCGCCCCCCTCCGTTCTGCCATCTGCCAGATAAGGAATTAATCTTATCTCATAGATGGAGGGGCTCACTTTATTTTTAATTTTTTTTATCATGGAAAGCCTTCCCGGCTATCCTCTGGGTTTTGCCGTATTTTAAAGATTGCTAAGCCTACGTGCATCGCTCTCCTTCGCCCTGTGCAGCCTGCCGGGCTGTAAGATGAAACGAAAATGCTTGCAGCAGCACTACGGGTAATCTGCCAGCGCCAGCTCGCCTTGCCTCGTGCTGCAGGCACCTGCTCCGAGCTTCCCGGGTAATGCAGGAGGGATGCTGCTCAGCCAGGCAGCTGCAGTTTTGGATGGGCATAGAAATAGGTGTGGGTACCAAGCTGACGTCCTTACAGATTACTTGCTTTGTCTGAAAAAGGATTTCGAGTTCTGATCTGTTTTCTGAACTTCAAATGTGTTATTTAAGTTCAGCTGCAGACTACATTTGTTGTCAGCAAAAATCCCCCCCCCAAAAAAGAAAAACAAAAAACGCAACACCCCAAAAAAGCTACCCCCCCCAAAAAAAAAAAAAAAAAAAAAACTAACAAAAAAAATCCAAGAAGGAGGGATTCCTTTATGTAAGGAATGTAAAGATAAGTAACTCACATTAATACTATCCATCCAGTGAACTTTTGCTTCCTCTTGCACTGCTTTGGAGAGCCTTAAGCAGTGTTAGGATGCCACTGTGATGGTATCTAGAATATGCCCAAGTCCTTGCTAATCCTGTGCTAAATGATTGCTCCAAGTTCAGTGGTGTTGCTGTTAATGTGGGGTTCCGCTATGGAGTGCATCAATCACCTTTTGCGTAAGGTGCTGAGAGTTTCAGGTTCCGAATTTCAGTGACTCCCTGCAAGGACGGTTTTGGACAGAGGCTAAGTCACATCCTACTCGTGTCACCATTCTTGTTTGTGCCCAGCCTTGTGTAGAAACGAGGTCCTCCTGTAGTTCTTAGGGTCAGGGATGGATATATGAAAGGCAGTATCCACACAACGTAGCTACAATGTAGCTCCAGATAAGAAAGTGCCATTATGAGGCAATGCTGCGCTACTGTGTAATAAAATCATATTTTAATGACCAAAGTTCCTCTTCAATACCTGCTCAGTTTGCAGCTTTCCTGCACGTCTTCATTCAGAACAAGACGTTGTCTCTATTTGTCATCTTTGAGCGAATGTATGTTAAAATCATGAATTTGGCACTGTTGTGTGAATCCATGCAATTCACCTTTGTGTCAAGAACAGCAGTGATGTTGCTCAACAGACAACACAAATTATGGCATGCAAGACCATTGCCCAACTTTCAATATCATTAAATAAAAAACTATACCACGCAGCAGAGTTGCTCAACCAATGATGCCATGCAATACCATTACACAATAAATCATACTGAAACACTACTACACAGCAAAATTACACAATAAAATGTGAAGAAATTTTATTCCCACTACTACTCCTACACAAAAACTTCCCATTCATATAAAACCAAAGTTATTTATTCCCCAGATTATGCTTCCATTTTCTGTTGGATGCCCAGGTCTGTCCTCAGCCCCGTTGTCGACGTGCAGCTGGATTGTCCTGCCAGCAGGTTTTTTTGTCTGTTGTCCCACACTCCTGTGATGGGACGGCATGCGACTGTGCCAGAGTGTCCCGCGCAGTCTTGTGCCACTTCATTTTTATGCAGTAAAGACTTAGTCTTTCCTCCTTTGCTTTATGACATTTAAAAAGCAACCAACCCTTTCTGAGGTCAGAAAGAACCCCAAAAGGCTCAATATATGATAAGCCTAACTGGATTTTTTTTGAATGATGTCACAACTTTTAATACTAAGCCTGCTGTCCAAAGCAGATGCTGTTTGTTTTACTGTGGTCAGTTTCTTCAGCCTTGCATTTGGAAATGCTAGCAATATTCTTTTTTCCCCATATATATTATTAATATATATTTTCAGCCTTAGCAATGCTTAGTATGTGTTTTTCTCTGTTAATTTGTTTGAAATACTTTTTTTTTCCCCCTCTCCTCTCCTTCCTTGACTGCCTTTTTAGACCCCTGTCATGAAAGCCTGAAATCCACCGTCACTGTGTATGTGCCTGAGAAGGCTGAGGATGGGTTGGGAAGCCATAAACTTCACAGAGAGGTCGAAAGGGCAAAAACGTGACTTTGGCAGTTATCAAGAGGCAAAAAAAGGTGGTTGGGGGAACAACTGTTATCAGGAAAGATGATCTAGGAAATTCTATGCCATTATGGGCAAGGGCATGGGACCAGTAACGTGTGATGGATGGGGCAGGGCATCTTTCTTTCGGCTCAGCTCGCTGGTTGGGGTTAGACCTGGGCAGGAAGGATTAAGGGTATGATTAGATGAGTGAGCAAATGACTTAGAGGGAGGTTCCAGGCTGAGTCCAGGAGAACTATTAAGGTGAATAACTCAGGACAAAGCCCGGAACGTGGACATCTGCAAAACGTGGGTGAAGAGACCCCTGACATTTAGGGAGGAGACATTTAGGGAGGAGACTGCCCGAAAGGGAGATGTGTGAAACCCTTTATCCAAAAGACAGAGGAACTACTGTGGATGTATCGAGCTGAAGAAACAGGATTTATGGACTCTGGGTGAGAATGGTTGTTTTTGGAGCTCAAAGTTAAAAGCAGGCAGGGCTGTCCCTGGCCACGTGGGACTGCTTTGGAACAGCACTTTTCACTGTGGAGAAACCGACTATGGCCAGAGGATCCTGGATTTCTATACCTGGGGAAAGGTGGCTGGTGTGGTTGGCAGACAGTGGGATTATGTGAGCGCAAGCACTACCTTGTCACGGTGGGAGATTTGTGCCAAAGCTGGAAGCCAGAAGTATCCCGATGAAAAATCTTCAGAAGCCGAAGATGGAGAGAGAGAAATTGATTGCAGAAGTAAATGTTAAAGGCTAAAACATGTGAGCGTACTGCCAACCACACCAAGGACTGGGAGCATCCAGATTTGCTTAGTGTATTTCATCAAGCATCCTGCTTCCCCGCCTCTCGGAGGAGGGGCTTCCTTGGTGTAGAGGAGCCAGCTATTGGTATCAGAGATAACGTGCTGGGTGTTTGGGGGGATGTTCTACCAACACTTCATCATCAGAAGATATCAGATTGCAGACCTCAAACGACAGCTAATGGAAATGTATTTCCGAAAAGTGCGTTCCCGGAGTGGAAGTCTCGGTGTGGAGATCTTGGATCACCAAGCTTCAAGAGCTGGGCCTGAGGACGTAGCCAGAAGCAAAGCTGACACCGTGAGAGCCACCACCAAGCTGAGGTGCAGGTGACAGACATCCCTTTCCTAAAGGAGGAAGGAGGAGTTGTAGGTAGCCTGCAACTCTCAGCTCCAGCAAAGGGATGAAACGAGAAAAAAAGCCTTCAGCATCTTCAGAAAGAGTGCTACAAAATTGTCTTTGAACATTTGTTAGCAAATTCGTGAAGCAAAGTGAAAGGCATGGACGAGATGGAAAGAGGAAGGGATGATCCTGTCGTGAAAACTGGGTAGGAGAAGAAGATCCCTTCTCATGTGTAGATACCATGTCTCGAAATCTTTAAAGGAAGTAAGATGTTATGGACACTATTAAAGCAGTTTCCTTGGAAAAGGTTGGGGAAACTGCTTTATGCATGATTTAACCACACTGACTGCATGACCATAGCACCCACTGCAGCTGATCCAAATGACTGGATATATAAAATTGCAGCATACCATAAATTACTGTTGTGGAAATCTTGGCAGATCCCGTTTCCCAGCTGAAGCTACGTGCTTCAGTGAGGGGATGTAGCAGGGCAATGGGTAAAGCTGTGGCAGTCCAGAAGAGGTTGTATTAAACTGTCCTGTGTAACCACGAGAGGCTGGCAAAGGAAACTTAAGGACAACCAGCAGAGGAAGAGGTGGGAAATGTGGTTTGTGGTGCCTTTTAAGGGCTTGTAGACCAGGAGCCGTGAGCCGTGGGTGAGGCAGGACTCTGCTTTTTGCCAGTCCAGGCAGGTTCCTGGAGTTACTGGGTTCACATGGGAAGGATTAAGGGAGCATTTGGATGAAAGGTGGATGACTGAAAAGGCTGCAAGCAGGCGTTGAGAAAACCTTGGGAAGAACTTGCTAGGGTGCAAGAATAAGGGGGGAAAGGTGGGGGTGTGTGCTGAAGAGCTTCAGAGCTGGGATAAATGGGGTTAAACGTGAGTGGCCTGAAGGTGGGCTGTATTTTAAACCAAAGTCGAAGCTACCACAGCACTCCAAGAGGGACTCGTTTCTGTTTTGTGCCTGAGTTTAGGAAGGTGTGGGTGGGGGTAGGTGGTTTCTGGATCTGAGGTGTGGATCACGGGTACAGCTCTGCTCAGCTTTGTCAGGCCTGGAGTGCTTCTGAGCGTAAGGCCTTCGAGGTCTTGTGGCATTTTAAGGATGTAAATGCAGGCGGGTGCGAAGTTCAGGCCTGCTGAGGGCTTGTGGTAGCCCTGGGGGGGGGTTGAGGACCGCAGCCAAGGCAGAGGTAAGGCAATAAGTGTCTGCAGGGCAGGCCCAGAGGCAGACTGAGCACACCATGTGCTTCGTATTAGCTCCGTGTGGTGTGCTTGGCTTCGAGATAAACACGAGGTAGTTTACCTCTCAGTTACGGGAGGCGAGGGGGATTAAGCCGCCCCAATTCGGCTTGTGGTTGTTGCAAGATAACGGCGTGCCCGGGGCACGAACTGCTCCTGGTTTTGTCAGAGTAACTCACTGGTGTGCCTGCCGCTCAGCTCCTTTCTCCAGGTACGTGGCTGGATCCTTCGCTCCTGCCCTGGAGAGCTCTCTGCTCTGTGGTGCTGCCTGCTCGTCCCGTGAGACTCCCGCTTGGCCCCTCTCATCCATCCACCTCCCACACACGCTCCTCCGCGGCAGCATCCCCTCGTGTTCAGACGACTTGGTTTATTCCCGTCTCATTTTCCTTTTCCTCTCACCTCTTTCCGCAGTCTCTCAGAAGTCTTTTACTATCTCTTGTACATATTTTCCTTCAGATGTTGTGATTGACCGTGGTATTTTCTTATGTTTTTTCTTTTCCATGGCTGTAAATCATTTGCCTCTGCTAGTTATAGCAAACGCTTTCTAAATGCTCCCGGGATATTGCTGGAAGCGGGTGCCTGTAGCCGGTTCCTTTCACCTGTCAGGTGGGCCAGTGAGTCTTATTCCTTTAGACACAATTTGATGTCCTTCCATTCCTGTATTATTGTTGTAATACCTTCTTTTTAAAGGGTTTAAGGTACCGCTGTAGAGGGGAATTAAAAAAAAAGGAAGCACAGGTGCTAAGTTAAATATCTGGGCTGCAAATAGGAGGCTGTGTAACCATATTTCCTGGGTTTGCATTCTGCATTTAGTAGCTTACTGGAACAGATGTGTTCAATAGAAATACTTACACACAGAGTGCCCCAAAGTGCTCTGAGACCAAGTCCAGATCTTTGGTTTGTCTACTCACAGTTTGTCATCTATGAATGTTTGATCAAGAGTGAGAAACTATTTCAGAAACCATTAGGGAGCTCAGGTCTGGGGGCTGTGTGCTGCCACAAGAGGTAACACAACCGTAGAAGCAGAGGCTCCGTTGCAGTGGTGGTTTGGATACGGCGTTATCTAGCAGCCAGATTGATGTTGTTCCTGGTATTCCTGGGGAAAGGTTCAGGTGTTCGTGATTGTTCTGGCCATCTTTGGGTACGGGACCTCTTCTTTGTTCCATTTGTGTTCTGAAAAACAACATCTGAAGACTTTTTTTCCCAGATTTGCCATTCTTGCTGATACCAAAGGCATGCTGAAGAAACAAATCCTGGTTTGCAGTGTTGTTTTTCTTTGGAGGCTGATGTCCTTGTCTTAGCCTAACAGAAGACCTACTGTACCTCGCTACTGGAAGCTTTGCTTCTGCCCCTCAGCTTGGAAGATAAGAGCTAATACATCTCAGTAACTCCTCTTGCAGGTTTATTCAAAACAAGCTTTTGACCTTGTTCATCCTTCTGTAAAACAAAGCTGGGCAGCAGCATCCTCGTGCTGCTGCAAACAGGAAAATAAAAGCAGGCAAAGCAGGCAGTTTCTCAGAGGGATTCATGTGCAGCTCCTCGCAAATATTCTCTGGTATTCTCTGGTCAGTGCACCTCGGTGTCTCTAAATACTGATCTGCAGTCCCAAATCATCCTGTATTTTGAGGGCCACAAGGTGGGTTGTTTGCGCTCGCTGTGTGGTTAAGCACTGCTGTCCTTCTGCTGCGTTAGCACCTCGCCAAGGTATTTCCGTGCTGCCTCCGTGCCCTGCGAGTGCTGAGTGTGTAACATCTCTCGGCAGTGGATAAGTGGAGATTTTAATAAACGGCTATTAATAATCCTTTACATTTCACGAGGGTGCTAGCTTCTGGCTGAGGGAATTTGATGAAAATCTGTCTATGGACAAAAAATATTCTGTGGTCATCCCCTTTATATGGTATTTCCATAGGAGTACAGAGATGTGGGCTTGGTCTCAGGGCTCTGGACCTAGTTCCTAAAATTGCAGCCTGTGTTTTTTGTTTGGCTTCTTTTTTTCTCTTTGCATCTGAATGCTCTGTAACTTGTAATATTTAAGAAAAGACACACAGGTCTTTTACTGCACCCGTCTGGCTTTCGTGGTGTTTGGAAAAGTCGGATTTGACAAACAAAAGGCTACACCATGCCTTGAGGGCTTATAATCTTGCACGTCTTGTGTAAGCTTCAGCAAGGTTTGTGTTTCTGTTATTCCTTGAGGCGGAGTGTTTGTGCTATTACAAATAATTGTAATCAGCAGAGGAGGTAAGTCAAAAGTAGTTTGAGTAAGGCAGTCTCTTAGAGTTGAAAATCCTGGGAGTTGATAGTAAATTGATATTTCTGAGCTTGATTTCATTATTACCCTTGTCTTGAGACAAGTGAATCCTGTAATTGCTGTGTACAGGCTTGAAAGATAATATAATATTAGTGGCTGAATTACGGGAGTCCCAAGAAGGCTGAAATGCTTGTTACAATGCACCTGACCTTTTAACAACAAATTGGGATTAGGCATCCCTGTTACTTTAATGGGAGTTTATGAAATACACGCATATTACACAGGTGTTTAGTAGCTGCAGGAGACGTTCTTCATAGCTGTGTGGTGTTTTGGTTTTATGCTAGGTCCATGTGTTGCTGTGTATAGCTTTGTATAAAGCTAAATAGTCAATTACAAAGCCACAACAGTAAAGGCAAAGCCACAGGTGGTTGTAGGCAGTACCTGTCAGTCCTGGCTGTAGCCCTTTTGGTTTGGGGCAGGCACCTCTCGTTTCTGGATGGGACAGGATTGGTACAGGGAACAGGATTGGTACAGCTTCGTCTGCAAACTTTTTAATTGTTTTGTTTTTGTCTGGGGGGGTTGTCTTTGTTTTGTTTCAGAGTAAGGGCTTTCATTATTTGTTGTGCATGAGAATTTCATTTTATTGTTGTTACTCATTCTTGCATCTTAACAAGCTATGAAACAGCAAACTAAAACACTAAAACGGCTTTGCCACGAAATTTTGATGCATCTCAGCCCGAACAAATGAGCTGGTTAAAGCTTGAGCATAGACAAAATACTCAACTCAGATACTCCCGTACATTCTCCAAGACCAAACCGAATGCAACCATTTCGTACTGTTCTGTGCCAAAAAGCCACTTAAATGGGGTCCTGCTGCCGTGTTGGAGCCGTGGTCCATACAGCATCGTGCACGTGTGATCCGTGGCTTTGCCAGTAGCCCTAGTACTGAATTCTCCTGAGAGGGAAAGTGGCAGGCTGGTGCAGGACGTGGTGTCCCCTGTCAAACAGAAATGTTTGGAGGCGATCTGGAGATGAAAATGGTGAAAGGATTGCAAGATATACCTCGAAGTGAACAAAACCAGTGAGTGACAGCTGCTTAAAAGCACCCAAATGAGGGGGAGAGGGGGGAAATGATAACAGGTGAGTCATCAGCCTACCAGAGAAAAGTGTGATTAACTGGCTGCTTAATGTTTAATTCCGATGCCTTCGGACTCAGGGAGCAAATTTATGCAGTGGGTGTAATTAACATTTTACAGCATTAGTGTCCTGCTGGATTCACTGCTTCTGGAAATACTTACTGGGTGGTGACGAGAAACTCTTCTGAGGGAGATAACTTGGCTAAAACACAAGTAAGTTAAGGGAGGGCTATTGGCCTCTGTCCTGTGGATTGTACTAGGTTGCTGTGTCAAGCACAGGTGTCTTTGATGCTGCCAGCCTCCTTAGGAATACCTGTAGTGCCCCAAAACTGCAGGCATTGCCAAGTGTGATGGGTGAGATAAAGGGTGAGAAATAAGCAGGGACTGGACGCTCCTCATGTCCCAGTCCTTCTGCTTGCCTGCTCTGTTCCTCCTCAGAGCCTGTTCAGACTGCTTGCTGATTCAGACAGGCTGCAGGAGTCCTGTTTGGGCACTGGCTTCAGTCCTTTATCGTGGCATTTCCCGTAAAGAAGGCTGGGGACTGGAGTGCAATACGTGCAATGAATAATCAGTATTAAAACAGGCAAGTTAATTCAGGTGCTGGAGAACTTTTAAAAGAATAATTCATTTCAAGCCACGCAGACGCTCTATTAAAGCTGTAATAAATTAAGAGGAGACTTTTAGTTCTGTTGGTATTAGATTCGGGTACTTCTCTGAGAGCCTGCAGCCCTAGCTGTGTGCCATTTTAAAGCTCACATCTGCAGCTTCGGCTGTTCCCTGTATCATATAGAATCAGTAAGGTTGGAAAAGACCTGCAAGGTTATATCTGTATGCTCTGAGGGTTTGGTTTGTGGCAGACTGGGGTGTGTGGGTTTGGTTTTGTTGTTTTTTGTTTTCCTCCTCCTCCTCTTGGAATCTCTACAGCCAGTAGCGGTGAACGTACTGCTAAGTGATTCAGACACCTTGCTCCATTTAATTTAAAAGCTTAGGGCCTAACCACATAGGTGCTTACTTGAGTTTCAGCTGACCTAGTCTGCAGTGGCTGGAGAGCTGCAGTGAAGTTCTATTCGCTTGTAATTTTTTGCATTTGTGCTACACATCCTGGCTCAGTCCCACAAATAGAGAAATAAGCTGTATGGGATATTAACTGCTAACCAGAAGGAAAAAACGGGGCAGAAGACTAAAATACGGTGAAGAAATAGAAAAGCTCTGTAAATGTTCTGTTACAAGATGCACAGAGTTGTTTCTCACGTGTTTTCTTACATGATGCATGTCTTCGTTTTGTGTTACCTCTCAATTGTAGTGCTCCTTCAAGAGAAGCGAAATAGCTTGATTAATAAAATGGTGTAGTTTGTAGGACAGTAATTAGATACTGCTGGTTTGCCTTCCTTACACTGCAGAATTTAAATCCTGCTTTTTTAAGGAAATCTCAAAGTTGCGACTGGGCTTCGGGGGGGCCGCTTGTTTAAAATAAACAGCTCTGCGGAGAACTCTCACTGCTGAGAACCACTTTTAAGCAGTCACCGTCACTTCTGCAGTGTCCTGACAAATGTAATTGGACAGATGGGTGTGCTGGATTGGCACTCTAAGTGTCTTTGCGCTGAGAATAGTATCAATAGCTATTAATAACTTTGAAAGGCTCTCCAGATAAATTAGTGAGTAGCGACCTTATAGCTAACGAGTGTGTGTGTTGTTCAGCTGAAATCTTGCATGGATTTTTTTAAATTATTTTTGTAAATCAAATGTGAATGCATGGAATTTCAAATTCGTGTATTTCAGTTAATTTCTTTTGAAGCTGATATTAAATGCACAGGTAGTCATCATTGCACCAGTTCAGGATTTCTTCCGATGAATGTCTGATGCATTTTTTTGCTCATTTTTTAAAATTTACTTCTTGATAAAAGAAAAAAAAAAAAAAAGATTGTAGGCTCAGTAATAAACCGAGAATGTAACCATCTAAACTCCTGCCTATTGGCATGGAAATGCTGAATCACCTATACCAGAAGCATTTGCATATAAAAACACAGTGAGCTTCAAAGAAGTTTCTAATGATTTTCATTCTAGATCACTATCAGTGCAGTCTTACGTATTGAAGATCATCATCTTTTTGCCTTCCATATTTTAACAGGGCTTCATTGTGTCCTCTTTGGACGTTACCAAGGATATTTATTCCTTTTTACTCGTTCTACTCTTGCCCTTGCACCGGAGGAAGAAATTGGAGCACTTCTTGTATATATTTCCCATTAATTGCCCCACATAATTAAAAAATTAAATCCTGCAAGATTAGGTGCCTCAGGGCAATTTCAAATTTATATGTTCTTCTGCTTCTTGTCTGGCTTTGCAATGTGAGACTCAAAAATGTAGATACACAAAATGACAGGCAGATCTTGTGTGTGCAAAGATTTCATGTTCTTGCCTTACATAACGTGTTCCTGCTGGGACTCTGCCACTGAAAGACACCTTAATTTACCTTGAATTTGCCTTACAATTGGGTGCTGCTTTACATGTGTGGTCCAAAACGTGTGCCACCTTCCAAAACAGCCCTGTACTGCAGGCTGTGCCATGACAACAATCATTTTGTGAGCGAATTAGAATCTGGGTCTTAGGCTTTGAAAGACAAACGCATTAATCCCCTGCAAGATTCAGGCACTCTCTGTCAATTCTAATCAGGTGAAGGCACTGGGCGTTTTGCTTCAACGCATTGGAGGGATACTTTTAATTCGGGGAGATGGCCTTTTTATTTCATGCTTATTTTGTTTTTCAGATAACGATGCACTGATGGTATATAAAATAATGCAGGGCTTAATACACTTACACGTCCCCTTAAGCTGTCGCAGTTCTCTTGTCATTTGCAGAAACCATTTGTGGCCATCAGCACCAGTGAATAATAGTACACAAAATTCCACTGTTTTTGTGAAAACAAGGTTTTTTTTTTGTTTGTGCGTTGTTTTTTTTTTGTTTGTTTATTTGTTTGTTTGTTTTTAGTTATTCTTTTGAGTGGCTTGGAGGGCTTGTCACTTAATTGGTTGCCTTAATTTGTCTTGGTTTGAAAGAGTTGCTCACTTCCCTGAAAAGCAAATTGGAACAAGGGTGCACGTGTAACCGTGTGTTTTCTGTGTGGAACTGCAGGCTTACCCCGTAGCTGACAGTAAGTCATTTTTGTAATACCCTCTGTGCAACAGGAATGATGTACCAAACTGATCTAAAACTTAGCAAGTTACTTTGTATTGTCCAGGCAGGATCTCATAATAAATGATTTGTGTGTGTGTGTGTGTGTGCATTTTTTTTCCCAAATCTCGCAGCCTCTAGGATGAATACTTCCGTGTTTTCTGATTTCACAGTATTAGTGGAAGGTAATCAGATGCAGGGTCTCCTAAATGCCCTTAACATAAATGTGATGCTTCTGTTTTGATTGATCAGGTTACACTCCAGAACTGAATTCAGAGGGAATGCTCAAGCCTACAGTAGTCATACGGGTGTTTCATGTTCAAAATGTTATAATTATCCCTACTAGTTATTAGTCACCAAAACGCCAGTCAGGTGGATTCCCTGGGCAGGGAGGTGTGCAGCCCATATCAGTGAGCTGTGCGTTTCATGCAGGTACATTGAGGAGGCTAGTGTCTGAGCTGTAGTGGGTCACGGGCCAGAAACCCTGCACAGAGGGAAGGGAACAGCCTGAGACTACCACACAGGTACAGAAGTGTAGCGTCAGCTGTTCTGATGGTGAGAGAGAGAACTAAATACTTCTTTTGGCATTCTCCAGGAAAACAGGTGAAATAACTGCTGACAGTTCTGATGAAGCACCAGGAGAAGCCCATTTGCAAGAGAGTTTTCATTTAAAATAAATAAATAAATAAATAAATAAATAAATAATTGTTCCCTTCTCTGTCCTTTCACCTATAAGTGAAATCTTAGTCTCCTGACACACAAAGACATCTGAAATAGGTCACGCTTTCCTGTTTTCAGCAGTGGATGTTAATATTAATCTCTTGGGTAGAATTTAAATCTCCTTCCAGTTTCACATCTCTAGTATTGTTGATTTAGCAGTCAGGACCCCACAAAGCACTAGGCTAGAAAATAGAAGCCGGGTTCACGACTGTGTCCCTACCTTTTCATATTGCTTACGCAGTGCAAAGAGGCCAGGAAGGCAACCAGTCCTCTTGCTTTCCTTGCCCTTAACACCTTGTGCACTGCAGTGTCTGAAATGAGATGCAGGTCTGATTAAAGCATGTCATGTGTTGGCTTTTGCCAGAGCTGCCTCTTAATTAAGAAGTGACGCCTTTGTTCTTGCTTGGCAGAGATGAATCTCTGCCCACTGTTTTACACCGAGTGGAAGACAAGGATCTCTTCCTTTGCTTTTGTCTTTTTAAGTGGTGCTACCTGTTATTTTTAAGTTCAGATTTGTTGAGCGATTGGCCAAGCAAGTGGAAACAGAAGCATAAGGGAGAGGGCTGTGCGCTAATTGCGGTGCAGCAGTGCGATTTCCATTTCTGTATGTAGTAGTCCATGAGCTCTGGAAAATGGGGCAGCTCTTCTGTGGCTCAGTACTCTGTGCTGTGCTGTACAGCAGTTGTCCTCATGTTTTATGCACAGTGTGTTATATTGTAATGGAAGTATCCGTCTCGGGGACCTGCTGAAGAGTAAAAGGTGACTTTTCTCATTTCCTTCAGTTCTGTTTCACTGCCTGCGTTTCCACAGCCAGGTTTCCACACGTGAGGAGGGCACGGCCTCTCTCTTGTTTTTTTGCTTATGCTATTAAGTCATAATGGAAGCAGCTAGACTGTTTTTTATTTCTTTTCCACTTCTTCTTAGGCCTGATGGCATCTTGTTTGCAGGTTAAGTATTGTAAAATAAACAGGAAGCAAGATGAGTCAGTGTCAGGCAGGCTGTCTTTCTGTAGAACGCAGGATGTGAGATTTATTAGAAATACGGGAGGTCTCGTGAAATCTGCTCCTAAAATAAGGTTCTAAATTCACAGTCTTAACAGCAAACAGGGCAATGAGAAAGAGGTAGGGAAGGAGGAAGGGCAGTGCTGTTCTGTGCTTACCTCATGGCAAACTTCATGGATCACCTCATGCCCCTGCTCCCCGTGGGGTCCCTCCCATGGATGCCGTCCTTCCCCAACTGAGCCTGTGGGGGCTGCCCACAGGCAGCAGCTCCTCAAGCACTGCTCCCACACGGCTCCGTCCCACGGGGTCCATCTCCCAGGAGCAAACTGCTCCAGCACGGGGCCCCCACGGGTGGGCTGCAGCTCCCCCCAGACCCCTGCTCCTGCGTGGGCTCCTCTCCACGGGCTGCAGCTCCGGCCTGGGGCCTGCTCCTGCGGGGGCTCTCCATAGGCCGCAGCCTCCTCCAGGCCACATCCACCTGCTCCACCAGGGGCTCCTCCACCCATGGGGGGGCTGCAGCGTGGAGATCTGCTCCATGTGGGACCCATGGGCTGCAGGGGGACAGCCTGCTCCACCAGGGGCCTCTCCACAGGCTGCAGGGGAACTGCTGCTGCCTGCCTGGAGCACCTCCTGCCCTCCTGCTGCACTGACCTGGGGGCTGCAGGCTTGCTAGTTATGGAATAGCTACTTTAATCTCAAGTTATAGCAATAGATAAAGCCTTCATACCATGGGCAGAATGATACACTGAGTAAGGAAACATTACTATAGTCTTCCATCCTTCCAGTGTAGCAGAACCATCATCTAATACTATGCGTCACTTGTTCCTCAGGCAAGGAGTGCTTTCTTGTTATAGATCCAGGACTTAATACAGCAAATTCTGGGCTCTAGAGTATGTGTAACTCTAGATCCAATGAGTGACTTGAGAAGACTGTCTTTAAAAAAAAAAAAAAAAAAAAAAAAGATGCTGGGACCATCCCTCTGAATTGTTTTATCTCATAGTTTTTCATTAACGTCGCTACTGTTTTGTCTGAAACACATCATACTGACATACATCAAATAGCATAGGTGTTTGGCATCATACAGCTGGTATAAAACTATTGGAGGCTTTTTAATGCCTAGTTTTAAATTAACAAAAGCTTTTAATTTTATCAGTATTTTGCCAAATCTGTTTCTTCCATTTGTAGTGGTGTTGAATATTTGGTTATGTTGCTGCTGCAGTCTCTGACCGTTGCAAGCAAAATGTTTTTTGGGGGTATGACTGGGTTGGGCTGAGTGTGGGCTCACTTGATTCAGTTTTTTTGTTGTTTTGGATTGTAGAATTGGACAGTAGAGCTTGCTTGACATAGTGAATCTCTCTGGGAGGTAATGTGATTTTTTTTTTCTTTTTAATTATTTTTCCTTAACTTCTTAGAAAGAATGAGCATGTTGTGTTTTTATGTAGCTGATATGAATAGCTGATGCAGCTATTCTGGGAGAAAATAATATTTAACAAATGGAGTGCCTAAAATGATGATGAAATTTATTTTGTTCAGACTTCTGACTCCTTCTGTTTGCTTCACCCTCCCCAGACAAGCGTGTTGATGACTGGCCCTTGATGCAGTCTCCATTTCCAACACTGACTATAAGCACTATTTATCTCCTCACTGTTTGGCTGGGCCCCAAATGGATGAAGACAAGAGAGCCCTTCCAGTTACGTTTCCTGTTGGTTGTTTACAACTTTGGAATGGTTCTACTCAACTTCTTCATTTTCAAAGAGGTGTGTATGCACTCTCACAGGAGGGAATTCCTATTACAGTCTGCGTGCCTTTAGATTGCAAGGGAAAAATAATCTTGTGTGTTTATGGTGTCTGTTGAAGAAGATTTGGCCCAGATTTTTGAAACTGGATTTGTCTCTGACATGAATATTTCTTTAGTTATTATTTAGTTAGGTACAATGTGTTTGTGAATAAAGGTACTGGATGGGTGTATGTAAAGAACTTGTTCACTGTAGTCCAGCATAGTATTTTTTTAGATTTATATTACTATAAGTACCAGAGAGACTAACTGAAATCCATAGGGATTTAACATTTATAACTATTTTTTGTCCGTTCTATTTAATAATCTTAAAAGGTGTCAGACTTTTATTAGAAATCACACTTTCAGTTGGTTTCTTGAATGTGTTCATCACTTTTAAAAACTCAGATGTGTATCGTATTGAAGAAAAGTATCTTGTTTGTAAATTAGATTTTATAGAATAAAAATAAAATGAATTGTATCTTTATATAAAAATAAAAGTATTGAGTCTTCTAACATTTTGTTTGCAGAGTTCTGAATACGTTACTTCTAATAAAGTTCAGTGTGCTGCATTTTTCCTTTTGTTAGATTTTCTGTATAGCAGAAGTGGTTAGTAACAATGCAATGGAAACTTTGCTTCAGCAGAAGTGAAGTGGGATTACGTTAACAGTTTGGAAACCATTATTCCAGGAAAGTTGTTCAAAATGTAGCTGATCATAAGGAGTAGTTTATGTTACTGTGACTTTACTCACATGGGTTTAAGGTCTTCTTCCTGGATGGCCTCAGATCATGAATTTGCAAGATCCGTTTCCAGGAGTAAGCAAACAGATAATGCAGTTTAAATTACAGCATCTCAAAACTCTTTTCTTAGACTCAGTTCTGCTGTATTTTGCTGGGAAAGTGGAAATCTTCCGTATATTGACCCTTTCCAGAGCTGTAATAAAATCACTAACTGGTTTCACACTGTTTTTAAGACACGGTTCAGTAAAACTAATCCTAGCTACCACACCTTAATCATCATTTTCTCTAAGTTGTCTCCTTGCACTAAGCAACTAATGAATAAAATGCGAGAGATAAAACAATTTAATGCCTACACCCAAGGATAATTATGGAAATGGATAAAATCTTGGCAGATTAAAATTGAAACTCCTCTGAAAAGAGTTTGCACTGGTTTTGCCATTTTGTCTTTTTTGTTTGTTTGTTTGTTTGTTTTAATTTAAATCAGTATGCATTATCCATAAGCTGAGTTACACCAGGCTTGTGGTCAGTTTGTGTGCATACCTCTGTTGGATAATACATGCATTTGCATAGCATTTCCAAACTACTGAGTTCTCATTTAAAATAAATAAATATATATATATATTAAAAAAAAAAATGTGGGTTTGAATGTGTTTGCTGCTGATAGTCTGAAAGCTCCTAATTTTAGGTACAGGCAGGTTCTAATTTCCTGGTATCCTATCCAATGGATTTTGAGCCAGACCACTGATATGACACTTATAATAGAAATTGACTTGTCTCCTTTTCTTCTCAAGACTGATGAAACTGTTCATTTGTTATCTTTAAGCCAGGGAAAAGCTACTTCAGTCTGTACGAGGTTTACAGTACCCGTGTGCCACTGTTGTAATTCCCATGAGTAATATGGTTGGTATGAGTAAAATGATACCCTGTTTGGTTTTTGTGCATGGCTAGAATTTCCAGGTATTGCTGAGAACAGAATTTGGACTTGAAATGCTTTTGATAAGATCCATAGAGCTTGTTTTAAATTTACATGATATTTAAATATTCATCCTGATTGCAAACTGCATCGGTCATCTTCGATAACATGCATTAAAACTTAAAAAACAACAACAAGAAGATGCATAAAGCATTGCCAGGTTGTTTAGCCCAAGATGCTCACATACTGGACTCAACTTCAGATTAGGAACAAACTTCTCTCAGAACCTGCAGAAGTCCTAGATGCCTATAACCCCTGTTTTGCCACAAAATCTTGTATTTCTTCATTTTGACGGAGTAGCTTCAGCCTGAAGTCAATTTATTGTCTTTGCCAAGCAAAATCCTTGGTGAAATTACCCAGTAGACTGCAGCAGAAACCTATTAGTTTCCGTGTTAGTTTCAAGTTCAGTCAAAATGAGATGGAAGTCAGGTTAAGGATAAGAATAGACAGTGGCTGCCCATGTTTATTTTGGAAATCTTCTTGTGTCACCCTTCTTTAGTTTTACAGTTACCAGTTTTCGAGTTATGCCTGCTCCACTGCTATCTTTTTGATCCTTAACAGGGTGGGTTACCTGGCTTTAAACAATCTTGGATCACAACATTTATGAACGTCAAGATTAAAAGTATTACTTGAACCTTGTACAGCTGTAGGCATGTGTTCTTTTTTCCAATGGGAGCTTGCTTAAATGTCAAGTTTATCTTCTCCTATTCAGGTTTTTGCACCACGCCTTGTTTGGAGCGTCCCTACGGGAGCACGTGGTGTGCTTTAGGCCATTCCTGTTGGCACAAACTGGGGCTCTTCTCTTCATGCAGTGTCTCTCAGTATGTTTTGTGGGTGCTCAGCATTGTTTGTTCAGCTTTTCTGGTTTTATTTTTTTTTTCCTTTCTGGATTTTGATAGATACATTGTTCTAAGAACAGTAGATCCAAATTATCTAATCCCTGTCTATTGGAGTGAATTCTTTCTATTCTAATCCATCATGGCTTTTGCATCTCCGTCATTCATAGTGAAAGCAATTAGGTATTTTCTGCCTCTGAATCTAGAGCCCTCTAAGGGAGGATTCATGTTTGAATAGCTTAAGGTCATGTTGGAAATCTTACTAATTTGTACAGGGCTCTAATTATCTGGTCAAAGGTATGCAAGGAAAAATGAGTACTCTCTTTAATATACAAGAAAACAGGCACTGTGTTAACAGGCTGATAAAACTAAATATTGGCTTTCTTCAGTAGTACTCTCAGGACTAATAAGGACACTTAAGTATTTCTGTTCAGGTAAGTTTGAAGTAGCAAGAAACTTGCTGATAACTGCTTTGAACAAGAAGTTTATATAGTACCTTTCCCCTCACGTGTGACTTTAATATTTTCAGCTGTTTTTGTCATCACGAGCTCGAGGATACAGCTATGTCTGCCAGACTGTGGATTATTCAGATAATGTATATGAAGTTAGGGTGAGTATTTATCTTTTTTTTTTTTTTTTTTTTTTTTTTGTGTATGTGTGGATGTAATATGTAACACTACGTGATGTTTAAAGTCTTGTCTGAAAACAGTGTTCCCAAAGCTGTGCTGTCTGCCGTGACAGCATCCCGTTATATTCTCTCTGACCGCTTCAGGCTTGACTGCTTTGCACATAGCAGAGTTAATCACGGCGCATCAGCGTATCTGCACTAACTTTCATTTGACTGCTACAAATGAGGAGAGTCTTGAAGATACCATCCTTGACTTCATCCATGGCAGTATGATCCAGGATAAGCTTTATACACATACTTAGATTGCAAGCCTGTGCTGCCGTTTATGATAGAGCATAACCGCAGTGAAGGTGTAGTTCTAGATCAAAGCCAGCAAGATTTGTCAGCAGGTCCTGAAGCTGCACTTCATTCACACTGGTGAGGCAACTTCTTGTATCCTTTACTCGTTTGGCTTCATGAACTCTTGCTGGCTCCTGGCAAATGTATTATCAGTATACTTCATTGCAGAAGCTTGGATTTCAAATGTGTGTTTTTTGGAAAGCATTCAAGTTAAAATCAAAGTGCAGATGCTTGTTAACTTCTGTAATGCCGTTGACTAGCTCATGTGCTAAACCTTATCTTCCAGCAGAGCTGACACTTGAGAATCTTGCAGCTGTCCTTGCAAGTTTCATCCTCGACAGATTAGGACACGTTCCTGAAAATGCAATGAAAGCATGTTATGGTCTAAATACATCAAATGTTAATAATGGGTTTTGAAAAATACTTCTCAACAAAGGGGCTGTTCACAGGTACTCAAACGCCTGTGCAAGTGTCAGGGGTGGTAGTGAGAAGAGCAGGTTTGATTTTTACAACTTCTGTGTGATGGCTGATACTGCTGAACAGCTCTGTAGGTTTTTATTGACCCAGTGGTAGTCACTTTTCTTTCTTCTTTGCCAGTACTGTGCACCTACTGTGTCATTCACAAGAATACTTCTGTTAACGATTTTTTTAAAAACAAAAATTATTAAAGTATAACAATGCTTGATAGGTTGTGGGGTTTTTTGTATTTTTTTTTTACTGGAAAAAATAGGTTGTTCAATCCATATATGTTCTTTGTGCTTCCCGGCTTTTTAAGATTTTGCAAACTTATGGATCTGAATAATCTTTATTTCTAAAGTTCTGCCTTGTAACACTCAATTTGCAACTGATAGAGCTGGGAAAGCAGGGAAAATTGAGTTCTCTCGAGTGTTGCAGTAATTGTTTAGTACGTTGTCAATCAAGACCCATATCTTGATTATTATCTGGTAGCGCTAAGTAAATTCTCACTTCAGGAAAATAGGAGAACTACAAGTGTACTTTGAGGAGTCTAGGATAAGTTTCGGGTCTGCTTTACAGTGTATCATGCTTTGCATTTAGATGGTATGGTTGTGTTGCTTGTCATACATTGTCAGCAAACAAAAAATCAAGATACCTTTTGCAATGTTTTTTTTTTTCTTAATATAAACCTGCAAAAGTAATTTTCAAATATCAAAGGGTGGACAACTTCCTGCAGTTTCAAGTTTACAATTGATAAACCTTGTATCGCATCCCTGAATACCCTTTTAATAGAGACAGATACTAAATGTCTAGTACTTATTGGCAGCAGGGTTTCTCAGAAGGGGAATGCTGAAATAACAGGCTTACTTACATACGCAGTCACTTTATTTAGTAGAGAGTGAGTAAATGAGCCCTGTATTAGTCAGATAAAGAAAATTGTAAACAGCACTGAGCCCAGAAAGCATTGTAGAGAATGATCTGGAGAGCAGCAGCTTCATACATAGTTTCATTGCAGGGGTTGGAAAGCTGTAGCAAATACTGAAAATTGTAAAAACTAATCACATACGGTGATCTGAATGGAAATGTAGAAGTCTTGGCATGACCTCCATTTGTATCTTTTCCTGCTCAAAATGAGGGGCAAGAAGCCATCCTCTTTTCCTGAAGGCAGTACGAAGATGTGGTGAATGGTCCCATAGCAAAGGCATGGCTATCCTGGGTGGCAGGAAGTCTTTCCTCTCCAACCCAGATCTTGTCTCAGGACCTTAGCCAAATGATTTCAAGGGAGCAGTGTAAGACTGGGCACGTGGTGGCACTGCCCTTGTATAGTGCAACCCCAGCAATCTGCAGCTCTCAGATCTCTTGAGTCGGAGGCGGCCGCCTTGTTGTGCTGATTCTAAAGGGGACATCCTTCCAGGAGTTCAGCTGTATGTTTTCAACTCTATCAAGCTTCTGGCATTCACCGACGGTTAATAAATACACAGTGTGAAGTTCGGTCCTCCTACATAGGGTTTTGAGCCTACCTACACCTGTTAATCCCACCCAGGTGTCCCTTTCAACAGGCAATGGACAACTGGAGCAGGCAAGTGATAGAAATTAGATTCCGCAATTGCAAAAAGACCTTGCTCCTTTCAGATGGGCTTACCTTCTGGGTGTAGTAGGTAGCCTGACTGGCTGCTGGCAGGACATCGAGGAGTTTGTTCTGTAATTGACTATTTAAAAAAAATAAAATAAGTCTTCATACTAGAGAAGAAGGAAAATGGGAAAAATCCCCAACAAGGGATTTTGAAGGAACTGGAGCTGCATTTTGGAGGAAAATTTAAGTTTATAGCTAGAGAGCCAAAATAATATAGGTGCAAAGGTGAGGTTTAAATCCATGCTTTGGAGTGCTCCTTTGGAAGCTCCAGTATTTAGGGTGAACACTTTCCCACTGTTGTCTAAATTAAGACATGTTAGCATCTGTAAATAGTCACTTTCACATCTGCTTGTGTCTGTGTGTTCTTGTTTCCCAGAACGAGGTTCATCTATTTGATTAGCATTTCTGGAGAGCTGAGAATTAGGAGTTGGGGTGAACTAGTTCCTAGTTTTAAGCGTACCAGTTGTAATTGCTAAGCTGAGCTGTGGTTGTAATTATGCTCTGCTTTTACTTGCATTGTTTATATGCATGTCTATAGCTTGAATAGTTTCCTCAAGTGAAACAATAACAACTTTCTATGAAAATTAACAAATTTCTATGAAAAGGGAACTTGACTTAATAAAACAAACGTCATTTCCTATAAACAAAATTCTGTAAGTGAAGTGGGAGGGGGAAAGTGAGTTCTTTAAAAATAAACTAACAAGTCTTCATGTTATTGTTAACTGCTAAAAATCACCTGTCTCTTCAAACTCCTTGATGGATAACCATCTCCAACCTCAAAGGAGGAAGGAGGGTGCAGGAACAGAGCCCCGTGTTAAAACAGCTCTCTGCTTAAAAACCCTGCAGCAGGCAGAGGTCATGGGATTGGACCTCTTGTTGACCCCCTTAATCCTAGGCTGTAATGTAATCTTTCTGTGCCATCTGGTGCTTTAACAGACTTAGGCTGATGGACATGAAAACTGCCAGAAATGGGATGGCCATGACCAGAATTATTCGTTTCAGGAATTCACCTGTTTTAATGCATATTTTCTTTTAAGCTGCATCTTTCTTTCATGCTGTGTCCAAAGAGAGACCACGGGTTAGGTCGTAACTTCTGATGCTTTAATGGGGAAGTTTGTGTATTGTTCTGCTTTCTTTCTGCCCCATCACTGACTGCATGCATGGCTTGGGGCAAAGGACGTAATATCTGCTTCAGTTTTTTCTGCATCTGTAAGCTAATGATCAAAATGCCTGCATAAGTCATTGGGAGCTCTGAGGTAGTTCAGTACCTGAAGTCCATCAGTTGTGAGAGTGACAGGCAGTAAAACTTCAAGATAGGAAGGAGGAAGGCAAAAGAGCTTTTAGGCCAAAAATCTATACAAACACAAAAATTGGCAGGTATAATCCTGAAAGGGAAAAAAAAGAAAACAAAAGAAAATGGAGGCTATTTTTATTCTTAAGTGATGGGAAGCATTTTGATCAAAACTTCAGTTGATTTTGATCCCTGGGCTCTAATTGTTTCTTTCTGCAAGGCAGGTAGAACTCAAAAGAGGAGGAATAAAGTGCATTGAATGACTTCCCAGAAGTGTACAGTGAACCTGTGGCATCCTGGGCATGAAATCTAAGTGTTCTGTTGGGTTTTTCTCCACTTGGGTGTTGCTCTGTCGTACCGTAAATTTGGAAATACAGCTTGTTATTCCACTGTTCCTTTAACAAACTACACAGCAGCTTGGTTAGAGCTCTTCTGGCAGTTTGCTTGTAGCAGACCTATTGATCCTTTGCAAGTTTCTCGGCAGGCAGGGGGTCTCCGGAGAACCTGAGCGTTGTAGCTGGCTTGTCATTTTATGGGCACGGTCCAAAGTCGCTGCTGTCAACTGATGAGATGAAGAGATGCTTATCTTAATTTATTCAAAAGATGCAGCTTTAGCAAAGATCTCTGCAAGATGCCGAGCTGTTATGCTAATCCATGGGCGTGAGACGAAGCCTTGGTGTGGGTGTTAGGCGCAGGGCTCCCTCTCCCAGGAGCAGAGCAGTGCTGGATGTTGGGTAACTTCTGCACCCACAGCTCCTGCGGCTCGCACCACGTGGCTGCGAGCTCCGAGGTCCGTGGGGGTCCCTTCTCTTTCGTCAGACACCTCTCCAACTTTGGCAGATATTCAAGATACATTTATTTTTTAATATAAAACTGACAACATCAGCCTCTTCTTCCTGAGATCCGAAGTAGGCTACGTTATGTCTATTGAGTAATGGGTACACAGGAGGCTGCGGTTTGGCATCGGTAAGCTGTGCAGTCCCTTTGGGAAACCGCAGAGTCTGCAATGCAGAGCTGCAGCACTCTTCTGCTCCTGTGCTTCTGGTTCTATTTATTTATTTCTTTATTTATTTATTTCTTCTACTGTAATCCCTTTTTAAAACTTCCACCCGTCCAGTTAGGGCTGTGACAAGCTTCGTCCAAGGAGAGACGTGTTCCTTTCCAGCTGTTTTGGAGATACGGAGGGAAACTCCACGCAGGGCTGTAGCATTGCTCTGTACTGCCTGGTCTCCTGATGCCCCTTCCTCTCGCTCACCCATACCCATAAATCTCACAGGACATGGGTATTTGGGAAGGGAAGCTGCTGCTCTCTTCATTTTTCTCTTCTGTCTTCCCCGGGGACCATGGGGGTGGTAGAGTTACTTCACATAATGTTAAGGTAAGAAAGTCTGATTTGCCTTCAGATGAGTCTGAAGAAGATGAAGTGAACAGCTTACAAATAGGAATGTGTTGTGACATTGCCTGCTTTCCTTGCTGGTGGTGCTGCTTTCATTCCTCCTGCCTTTTATTTTTATTTATTCTACGTGTGAGTCACCGCCTGGGATATGTCCTGGTCCCACCCTGCATAACAAGCTAGTTGACTTACATTGCCAGCAACTGCACTCACTGCTGTGCTTTGGGATCGGGAAGGGAATCCCCACTAACAGCATATCCCCAAAGCACGGCATTAGCAAATTGCTGCACAGAGCTTCTGGGCTTAACCTGGTACAGCAATGCTCCGGTTTCAGCAGGAAGCCTTGTTCACGCTGCATCTTGGGCAAGATCTACCCTAATTGGTGGATTAGGGAAAAATGTTTGGGTGTGTGGCACTGCTTTGTTGGATAGGTGGGTTATATCTGCAGCTTGTCTGGCTCCCTTGATCTCGCTTCTTCTGTTCCCTGACTGGAGCATAGCCACTGGGGTAGTGCTGGTTTCCAGAGAAGGAGACTGGGTAGACTGGAAGAAGCTGCAGGGAATATTCATGGAATCACAGAATTGCCTGGGTTGGAAGGGACCTTAAAGATCACCCATTTCCAACCCCCCTGCCATGGGCAGGGACACCTCCCACCAGACCAGGTTGCCCAAAGCCCCATCCAGCCTGGCCTTGAACACCTCCAGGGATGGGGCACCCACAGCTTCTCTGGGCAGCCTGTGCCAGTGCCTCACCACCCTCAGAGTATTTCTTCCTTATATCTAATCTAAACCCACCATCTTTTAGCTTAAATCCGTTACCTGGTGTTCTGTTACTACACTCCCTGATTGAGTCCTTCCCCATCTTTCCTGCAGGTGTTCGTTAAGTACCAAAAGGCCACAATGAGGTCTCTCTGGAGCCTTCTCTTCTCCAGGCTGAATATTGCCCTAACAGATGTGAAGTCTTTACCTTGCCTTGCTTATAGACTGATTTGTTATCTTCCTACCAATGTGCCTGTGATAGCGAATGAATTTTATGTAACGTTTCAGCCTTTGCATTTTCATTTTATGGTAACGTTTCTGCCTCGTTGTTCTGACCACATCAAAGTGTTGCTTCATTAGTGTGGGAAGCCCTGTGGTAGTCTGCTGCCACAAAGCTTTGACACAGAATGAAGACACAAATTCCTTATGCATAATGAGTAAACTGCTCAGAGATAATAAAGCTTTTAGTTCTGTTAGCTCTTTTATAGCAGCAATTTGTGAGCAGCATCCTCAGAATACTACTTCCACTACATTCAGAGTAGGTGAATGAAGTATTGTTTTGTTGTTACTCTAATACCGTCAGATGGTTGACTCCATCTCAACATTTACTAGGATTTGGGGAAGGCAGAGATGTTCTCTTGCAGCAGCTAGATGGAGATAATTTTATTCCATTTAAATTAGAATCACTAAAACCTTTTTTTCTTCTTTAATTACAGATAGCTGCTGCTTTATGGTGGTATTATGTCTCCAAAGGAATTGAATACTTGGATACAGTATTCTTCATCCTGAGGAAGAAATTTAACCAAATTAGTTTCCTTCATGTCTATCACCATTTCACCATGTTCACTTTGTGGTGGATTGGGATTAAGTGGGTTGCAGGTGGACAAGGTGAGTTCCCTTCCTCCCATACCCTTCTGAGTGGACGTAAGGGACAATTATTATAATTATTTAGGATCAATGGAAAAAAGTTTTGTTAGACTTAACATTGTTATACAGAAAGTTGTTTAAATAGCACTGAAGCAGTGCAGTGGATTTAACGTGTATGATCTTCGTCTGTGAGAACTGTGGGGGAGGAAAAGATAGATACCAGGGCCCATATTCTAATGAATTGCAAAACTTTTTTTTTCCTCATGGGCATCAATTGCAAGCCTGAAGTTCTGTCTTCAAAATTATCCTTGTTCTGTATGAAACAGATGAATGTGTCTTGCTTAACTTTAGCTTTTGCAGATACAGAGAACTGCAAAATCTAATTATGGGCAACAATCTGTGTGCAAATGTAATAAAGTTAACAGAGACATTATTTTGGCATTATATCTGAGTTTGGAGTTTGCTTTATTTTTTTTTTTTTGTCTAAAAAGGCTTATATAAAACTCTGAAACCTTCCCTTGAAGGTGAGCCAATAAATCTGTCAATTAACTTTTAAAACTTATTAATGACACCAGTCTCTAATTCATTATAAGTCTATTTTTTCCCGTTTCATTTCTAAGACCAACATCAAAGAACTTTATTCCATTGTTCTTGCTACATCCTCCCTTTCCTGCAGTGTACCTTTTGCCCTGTTTATCTCTCTCAAAAAAAAAAAAAAGAAGACCCTGTTCTGTTTGTAACGTGTTTTGTAGGCTCACAGCACTGAAAATAATGTGAAGAACAATTTTTTTTTTGTCAAACCACACTGATACTTAATGTATGTGAGTTTTATGTTCTCAGTTAACATAGATGTCTCATACTAGTAGGTGGCATATTGTTTTCACAGGAAGATCCATCATAAATTAACTAACAAGGTCTACACATAGTTAACCACATGGAAATCAGAGCCGTATGATTTCAGCAGCTAATGTCTGCCTTGTCCTAAAGTTATATACGTCACCACCATTTTGATCCTCTCTGTAGTAAAAGGAAAAGCTTAAAAGGATATAGTTTATTCCTGTTAAATGGTTGCTAATCTTGACAGAGCAAAGAGATCTTAATGCGAAGGGAACAAATGCCTTTGTTTCCAGCATCGATCGTTCTGGTAAAAGTGCTATACATTGATTTAAGAATGCTGGATATTGTAAGTCATGAATAAAGAAACTAAAGATGAGCTATTGAGACAAACTCATTTTGCAATGCCCTTAAACATCTTACAGCCATAAGTGAAGTATTGCTTTGTATTATTTTCTGGCCTCTTTACTCAGACTGCCACGTGAGTTTCTTGATTTCTTGCTGAGTTGTGAACCTTACACATCTAATTATGGCTTAACAGATTTAAGTTCAGAACCTGAAACTGCTTTATACTTTGTGCTGTCAAATACTCCCTTAGCAAAGGGAGCATCATACTTATACTATAATAAGTAATGTGTAATCCGTGTGATTTACGTCTGTTCAACAAAATTTTATGAAAAGCTATTGCATAAGAAGTTCCATGAAAGTCGTGACACACTAATTGCACGGACAGCTGTTTGTGTCAGTACATGTCAGCTATCGGGTCTATGCTCTACAATTGAATATTTCAAGGATGGAAGCCAGACATGCCCTGTGTTTGCTATCACACAAATACTAGAATAGATATTTTTCTTTTCTTTTTTTTTCAAAAGTACATGAAAATCTTTCTTTTGTTTCTGGACAGCTTTTTTTGGAGCTCAGATGAATGCATTTATTCATGTCATTATGTACATGTATTACGGATTAGCTGCCTGTGGCCCTAAATTTCAGAAATACCTGTGGTGGAAACGATACTTGACCATATTGCAATTGGTAAGTGAAATTTCTCCATTTATCTCAGAAATTATTATCTCTAAGTAGATTTCTTTCTTCAGAGCTTTGGAGCAGACGTTGTCCTTTTCAAAAGTTCTTAGTTGCCTGATGCTCACAGCTCAAGTTAAAATTGGTATATTCTTAAATGTAATTAAGCAGTTAAAATAATTGCCTAATTATACAACCATTGTTGTGGGAAAAGTTCTTAAATTCTTATTACTGCACAGCGGCATTTGTAAGTTTTAAAAGATTTGTATTTTCACAAAACAATCACTGTTATTTAGTGACATAGTAAAAATTATTACTACACTGGAAAAGTGCTAAAGATGACTTCAGCTCAACTTTAGGCTGGCATTGACTCCATTCCTCTGCACCCACATATGGAAGCAGTCAGTTACCAGGCAGTAATACTACATCTGGCTATCCTATTCTGAATCCTATGAAATTGCCACCGTAGCTTAAAGACAAGCTTGCGATCTGCTTTCTTGTACAGCAGTAACCTGATACAGGAAAATGTAGTTGCAATTGAAAGTGTCTCTGTCTATTTATTTAGTTTTTAGTTTTCAAATGTACTTTAGGGCTAGTAAAACAGAACTGGAGGTAGAAGTATGGAAGTATTTATTTCATGTCTCAGAAACTGCACAGCATGGATAAGAATTTTGTGCATTTACTGATACTGCTTTATGGATTGTTTCGACTGAATTTTAAAAAGTTCAATAGACAGAGAAAATCCAGATCTTTTCGTGCCTTCTCATTTTTCTCATTCTGAGAACTCGTGCCAGATAGTGCAATGAAGTTGATGCTTCTGGTCATGTGTTGGGGGATGCATGCTATGACAGCCAAATACAGTTTCCCCCACCATCCTATTCATCTGTTTTCATAACTTAACACCCTGGTATACATCAGTGCAGTCAGACCCACAAAATACATCCAGCTCTTTTTTTTGATTGCGTGTTTTCTGTCTTTCAGGTGCAGTTCCATGTGACTATTGGCCACACAGCCTTGTCTATTTATATTGATTGTCCTTTCCCTAAATGGATGCACTGGGGTGTAATTTTCTATGCTGTCACCTTCATTTTCCTGTTTGGTAACTTCTACTATCGGACATATAAGCTGCCCAAGGAACCTGTAAAGAATGGCAAAATAGCAAATGGTGCTGTTGCAAACGGAGTAAGCAAAGTGGAAAATAATCCAGTGGTGGAAAATGGAAAAAAGCAGAAAAAGGGAAAAGCAAAAGGAGAGTAACTCGATCCAGGCCTTAACCGTTGTTGGCAGTGAGGAACCTACAGTTTGGTTTATAAAAGGAAGAAAAAAAAACACTATCTGTACCAATTAACCTTAGGTTACTGAAGAGCTAGAACACAGATATTTTCATTATTTATGAAGATTGTTTTAAGAACAAAAAGTTGAATTTCTATTGTAATTATGTAATTATCACACACATGGTCTCTGTGTAAACTTGTAGACTGCTGGTGTTGGTGAAAGTAAGGAAGAATTGCAGTTAATTCCATGTTTAGCAGTCCAAAAGTCAAAACAATCATTGACACAACCAGTTTTATTGGCACCCACGTTTCTTTGGGGGAGGGAGGGAGAGAGGAAGTAGCATTTGGATACTTGTGTTTTCTTTCCAGAAAATTATTAAATTTCAAATTATGATGTATTATCTAATCAGAATGTGCAACTTTTCTTGTCTTCCTTGGAAAGCATCTTCAGACACATCATGTTTATGTGCTGTCAGAACAGTGTTTGACTTTTCAGACATTACTTGATTTAATTTAGTGTCTGTTACAGTTTTTCGGTTGTTTTTTTTTTTTTGTTTTTTTTTTCCTTGTGTGGAAATATACCTACCTCTTCATCTGCTGAAAAGAATATTGAGCATTAAATAACTGATTTCTGAAATATGGAGTCCTCTAATATACATATCTGTTAATAAGAATTTAGCAGAAAAAATAATTTCCTGTGGGAGTAAAAGGAACTTTTTTTTTCAGGTATTTTTTGGTCAAATCATCAATATTCTAATTTAATGTAAACTTAAATAAACTTAAATTTTGGAGTGGTATTTCTAGTATGGCTAAGTGAAGATGACATTTTAAGATTTTATAAGTATGAAACAATACGTTGTGTGAAGCAAGCAATTACCGTAGGCCTGTTGCTTGTTGTCTGTGACCTGCATTAAACCTGTAGTGCTGATGCTGAAAATTGTCAGATGACATTATGGTGGGGAGAAAACAACGTGTAATTCTGTTTAGAAGTGCAGTGTGTATGGGTAGTCATACTGACGGGACAGTCACTTTACTGGGGGAGAGAGAATTTAGTAATACAGTATAAAATACAGCAAACAAAATGCTGAAAATGCTGCTACTACTTGATGCCCATCAATACCCTATTTGTTTAGACACTTGCAGGCAAAGTATTGCTAATAGGCTACCATTTTAATGTGAATATCAGAGATGAGCTGCTGAAACTCTAGTCCCAAAATATTCTTGGCTCTTCTCAACCTAATTGACGAAGCAATTCTGCTAATCATTTTTCAGTCATAACTGCTACACAAAGCAGAAGTCTCTTTTAGACAGCTTTTCATCTTACTCCTTTTGTGAAGAAAATATAAAAAGAGTTATATGAAAGGGGAATGTGATCTTACTAAGAGAAGTTTTTCAGTTGCTGAGGATGCAATGAGAAAGATGGGTTGAATTAAAAACCATGTCCTGAGCTCCCAGGGTCCGTGCTCATCACTGTAAGAGCTGCGTTGTTGCTGTGGAAATGCATTCTTCCCAGCTCTGGTCAGAAACATTCATTGCTCGATGCAAGTTCATCCTTAGCAAGTGATACCATTACTGCAGGAAGAATGTACGTGGAGCTCTAGGTATAGATATTAAAGTGTGTGGCACATCTAAGTTTTTGCATCTCAAATACCCATTCACCTGTTGTGACCTGTTTTGCACATTATAAACATCTTTTGTGTCTTGGGTTTGTCTCTTGTCACTGTAATGGAAACTATCTAAACCTGAAAAAGCAGGTCGTAGGGAAAAAGGTTGGTTATGATCTGTTCTACTGGGAAATAATTCCTAATGTTGGAGTTGATTCAACTGCAAGAGTGTTTCGTCGGTAATATCCATGAACGTGGATTTTATGGCAGAATATAAGATTGTTAGAGAATGTCTCTGCTGGACATTAATGCATGTGACCATTAATTTTCCTATCTGTTGCGTCTCGTGATTCTTCCAGCCTTTGTAATGATGCTTTTTTTTGCATTTGTATAACTCTGTTTATTTAATGTGGCATGGGGAAGAGGGAACATGGTCTATCCTTCTTTCTTGGACAGATGCCACTGCATTTAACCAAGCCAAAATGTTGGCTGGCTGTGTTACTCTGGAATGGCTAAAGGAGCAAATAACTGCAAAGCAAGTTAGACAGCAGATTTACAGCACACCCGCTACTCCAAGGTAATGTCTGGTGTGGAGATTCTTACCCTTTTGTAAATTCAGGGTAGCTTACCCCACTGTGATCAAAGGGTGGCTTCTTTCTATTTGCCGCGGGATGTGGGCAGCTGACTTGTAAATCCGTGTCATTCCTTGTTTTGTGTTTAAATTGGTTGTTTGCTCTGTCTTTATTGCTGTAAGCCAGATTGGATAAACTGATACTCTTAATGTGATCCAGCTCCAAGAGAGCATACCGAAAAGTATTCTAGTACGTGTTCAACTATATCCTTTGCTACACTTTGTAAAGTAAGAATTATATCTTGCATGTTGGCAAATATTTAAAATAATTGGAAGTCAAATCTTCTCTCCCCCTTAGCGTGCATGGAAGCTGCTTAAAGTTGATAAAACTTGAACTTTATTGGCAGAACTCGAGTAGAATCCTATCCCCCAAATTCTGGGTCACTTGGTACCTTTTTAAAAAAATAAAAAGAAACATTAAAAAGTGCATTGCGAGAATGCATGCTTAGATACACATCATGTTGTTTGGACATGTGGAAAAACCCAGCTTGAGATTAGCAGTTTAATGGGGGGAAAAAGAAATCACGTATTCAGTTGCTGCAATGCTGCTCTTTTGAGTCGATCTTCTGCTATATGGCTTTCCTAGGTCTATTTATAATATATTGGATTGTTCATGACTTGAGTCCCATTCTAATCTTGAATATAATGGCCTTACTAAATGTGCATTTTTATAGGCATGGTCAAGAGTGCAATACTTCTGTTTATGACTATGCAGCTTTTTCTTTTTTCAAAATTTGAGGTAATGATGCATATGTGAGATGCTGCCAGATTCGTTAAAGTCATCATTTAGTCCAAAGCTCTTCAGAATTTTGCCACAAAAGTAAGAGTGTATGTGTAAAAATGTTTTTGCTGTACACAGAATTGAAATTTAAATTATATAAAAAAACCAACTATTTTTTCAGAGTGATTTTTTTTTCTAAATGCTTCAAAATTATTTAAAAGTTCAGTCCAATCCATTGGGAACATTTGGGGTTTTGCTGTTGAAAAATAGTTATTTGCTCACAGTTCTGAAGCTCTTGGACCAATCATGCAATCATTTGATGCCATATAAGTGATACCATTTCATTTGGCCTCATCTCTAGCAGTGGCAGTTGTTGGAGTCTTTTAGCACTTTGCTCAGCGTAAAATAAATACATTGAAATTTTGTATATATACACATACATGCCCACATACATTGTATGTGCGTTTGTGTTTGTGTGTATATATACATGCACATATGGGTTCTTAACTGGCTCTTTTAATATGTGAGGTAAATGATATTTCCTTGATGTGAAGTTGGCCGGAGCTAATAGCATAGTTCCTACAGCCCGGACAGCCGAACGAAGCCATTTTCATTGATCCATAGATTCAGTATCGGCACACGTGAATAGTATTTGTCAGTCATTTTAGGCATAGGATGATGGACAAGCCACAGCTACTTCTAGCACTGTAGTAAATATTTTGAGGTGTCAGGTGTAGGTTCTGAGGGGAGGAAGCTCAACTCAGAGGAGCTGAGGAATGATGCTGTGGTCAAGTAGGGATCATTTGGGGGAAACAGTGTGACTAATCTGCTCCAGGTAAGTCTTCAAAGTCATTGCGATCACATACTTTAAGATAACACTTACTTAAAAATAAATAAATAACAGTTTTTCTGTAGGTTCAAAAGCATGGTCTATTGGATTATATGATCATTACCTACTTCCAGTTCCAGAATGGGACAAAAAGATGAAGGCAAAATAAAAATACTGCACATTTTTTTTCAGGTTGACCTTGTTTCTTTAGAGTAAGCATTTGACATTCAGATGCTGGGGAGACAGGTAAGAAAGGAAAAAATAGCTATTGTGCTGAAAGGCCTCATTCCTAAACCAGCTTCTGAGCACACTTGCTGTTTTTTAAAATAAATAAATAAATAAAAATTTGAGTGAAGTTGTTCATGGTGCATTAAGTTGAGCCTTGCATCATGGTAGCATGGGTTCGGTCATAATGTGTGAAGTATTTAAAATCAGATCTGTTTCAGCTGAAATTGGAGAGTGGGGTGCTTGGGAAGTATCTGGATGGTGTATTCATCGTGGCAGCACAGATTATGACAATTGGGTACTTGGAGCAAGTCGCTGTTCGGACATCTTGCTGTGTTGTGTTCTGGCAAGGTGGCCTCTTTGCTAATGTAAGGAGTCAGAGCTCCACGGCAGGCAGTGGGGTGGTTGGTTCCAATTCACATGAGCAGAGGATGTTTAACCCTAAAGAACAGAAAAAAATTTGCTTTCTGCCAATATCCCGTGAGGATGAGGGAAATGTGTGGGTCAGGATGCTTCTTTTGCATAAGGTGTTAATGCTTTTGTAAACAACAAAAATAAACATTACTTTTTTCATGCTGTTTTGAGTTTGGTTTTGTGCATCCCGCAGAATGTCCCATCTTTGAATTACTTGCTCATTTTACACCATCGCTCAGGTTGTGTTGGTGTAATCTGTCATGTAGCCCAAAAGTTTGAGCCATTTTTTCTGGCACATCCTCCCAGTTTCAGGCTTGGGGGACTTCGTAAGTTTGGATAATGCCCCAAAATCAGTCTAGTGGCTTTGAAGTGCCCTTGCAGGACTAACTGTATATAAGATGCCTGATTAACCTGCAAGCCTCCTGGAATATATTCTGGCTGTAGAGTGCATATATCTGCATCAGCTTTGGTCTGTATGCCATCTCCAGCCTGGGAGGTTATGGTTGGAATGGACCTCGACAGCTCTCCTAGCACAACACATCGCTGGGGCTCCTGCCTTGGGTCTGCAGGAGAGGAGGGAGGGAAGGGGCAGCAAAGTGCAAGGTGGGTGTAATGCCTGAGTATGGTGGTTCTGGCTGTGAGACCTCAGACAGTCTTCCATCTCCTGTTTTAAGAAGGTGGTGGTAAGTGAAGCTGCACCCTGCATTTAAGGCCACTGATTTTGTTGGTCTTGGAAGTATTGACCCGTATGGACACAACAGAAAGCCAGGTGGTTTAGCTTTTGCTGGACACCGCATTGTGTTAATGCCATCTCTCTTCTCATCCCAGGGAATCTCAAGAGCTTCCGACTGGGGGTGGAATTCACAATTACTTGTTGCTGTGTGTGATATGTTCCTTCATAGCCAGTCCATAAACTATCATCTCTCTAATCAAGCTTATAGTGAGTTGCAGCCCACGTCGCGCTCCTGGCACCTAAGTGCAACCAGACGCTGCACGTCAGGTAGTAGAGGAGCAAGTCTGCCATCATAGCAAGATGTGGTGTGGTCAATTATTCCTTACATCATTTGCAACTCTTGCTTCAATTCCGTGCTGGCATCCTCCCAGCAAATGTACAAAACGTACAGAGCAGGGCTTGCTCATCAGATGATTAACGTGCTGGCGGTGGGCACTCTGCCCAGGCATCTTTTCCATGATACTTGTTCCCTACAAGTAATTGAAAATAAGCCTGTGTGATTAAGTTAGATTCATCGGGTGATTCAGTAGGATAGACTGGGCCTTTCGTTTTTCATGTTGGGCTTTCTTTACCATGCCACTTGCTTCTTCCAGGAAATTTGGGTTTAGGAGAAGGGCTTTATTGCTTGCTTGCTCAGCTCCAGTCACTGGCGCCATCACAACAGACACTGGGTGAGCACATGCTGGAGATTTAAATGCCAGTGAGGTACTTACTCCAAGGCAGGACTTTCTCTCTATGGTCCAGTGCCTTTCCATATCTTTTTAGGCTTAAGATTTCAAGTAGCCTAGCAAACACGCACACACTCCTCTCATACTTGCCTGTTGTGACGTCCCATTTTACTTGATGACCAAGTTGCTTACTGATGGGCATGATCACGGCTGCTTTGACTGCTGCAGTACCTGCTGTGCAGAGCCTGGTCAGTGCGTGCTGACCTCGTGGTTTTAAAACACAGCCACCAATTACTGATGGATAGAGAGGATATTTGAGGTAAGAAGCTATTTACCTTTCAATACAAGCTGGTATGGATTCACTGCTGCCTGCCAAATCCCTATCAGATAGGGTTCAGTCTGCTAAATTAGAAGAAATCTTTGGTTCTTTAAGTGATTCAAAGATAAATGCTGCCTGTCCTTACCTTTAGGTTGAGAACTGCTATGTCTGTGATGGTATCCTCATACATTTGTTTCATCAGCAAACTGCATTTATGCTGGTATCCTTTGGAGTGTTTTTGTAAGAGAAAACTTGACGAATACAAGAACTAATTTGGGACAAAGGCTAGGGGATGTGGAGTGGTGGCTCCTCTCATTTTTTGACCTTGCCTCTAGCTACTGCAGGAATATGATGATTCCTGTGCAGCTCTTACTGCTATGTATTTATTATTTATGGATGCTGTATAAGTATGCAAGTAGTGTACTTGTTCATAAGTACATCCTGAAGTACTTTAAAAAATGCTTTCTCTCTTAAATTACAATAAAAACATAAAAATAAAAATAAGGGACTCTGCAATCTTTAACCACAAATGCGTGTGTTGGAAGTCATGATAAATAATAAATATTACGCTGGATTCGCTGATCAATAGTATTTTCAGAGCTTCTGAAGATATTAAAACAGCACAAAGCTCTAAGAAGTTGAAAACTGCAGTGTAACTGCTAACAAACAGTATTGCAGAGCTCCTGTTATGGCTTGCTTGTATTTCTCTAAATGTCCTGAGTTATTCCAAAGTGGGCTATATTTCACAGCAAGATCTTGTGATAATTGCAAGTGAGTAAAATGTTGCCATAGGTTTCAGGGTGTTGTATAGCCAAGGGTTTCAAGTCCACGGCCCCACTTCATGCACTGCCTCCATCACTTGGGCGAAGGGAGCAGAACCTGGGTCCATCCAGCCCGCTAGGAAGCCTGGTTTCTGCACATTTGGCAGAAGGGACAGCAGGAGTCCTTGGGCCAAAGAAGAAATTTTGGCAGTTCTGCCTTCTGTCAAGATGCCAACTTTGTGTGTTTGAATATTTTCCACTAGCAACTTAAGATAGTTTGAAGGAAATGCAGATCTGGATTCAGTACTGGTAGAGTAGAGTGTTGTGGTTTTGTGTTTGGTTTCGTTTGGTTTGTTGTTTTTTTTTTTTTCAGGTCTTGGTTGCTTACATAAACCAAGAACATTGGAAATACTCCAGTGAAACAGAAAAAAAAAATCCTCTTTTTGGATTTCTTCAGAAAGCGAGGCTTTATGTAGCAGGTAGTTGCCGTACTGAAAACTTCCCTTTTCCCCCCTTAGCCATCTCGAACCACTATGCCTCTGTGCTGCAGCTACAGGACTTTCCCACTGAATGAAGAATGCTACATGTATTCAGGAAATAATTTCCTGCTGTGAGGTGTCACTGGGGCATTTGAATTGATTTATCTTACAGTCTGACATGCCTAATGGCAGCCTAATAACTCCTAGCAGGCTCAGCAGTGGCAGCACTTCACATATAATGCTCTGAAAGCATCACTGCAAAACTGGATGTTCTGGTTACAGCAAGATGTAGAAGTTGGTTTCAGTATGCTGAAAGAATTGGCTCTCGTTAAATTTTTCTTCCAGCTTAATAATAAAAACACAAGGAGAAACTCCAGTTTTGTATTTTATCATACAGTGTGTGCTGTGTGCACCCCTAACCAGAGCTTGTGGCTGTGAGAGAGGGAGAATTTACTACCTTACAAAATCACTTTGTCAGGTTTTATCCCGAGCTACTCTATTCTGTGACCAGAGTTTAATAAACAAGTAAATTATATATATATATATACACTTTTTTTTTTTTTTTTTTTAAAGAAGATTTATGTAAAAATCTGTCTTTTTTTTTTTTTTATTTCAAATTCAGGTAACAGGTACAAATATTTTCTTGCACAAGCAACAGTTTTTCTCTAGGCAAATTTTCACTTGGTTCAGTGAGAATTTTCACTAGCTAAGGACATTCCCTGGTGTTACAGAGTCCTTAACAGTTCACTCACTGAGTAGACCTCACTTTGCACTAAGAAATTCAGAGAACAGTAGAAAAATGAGAGCTGAAAGCTTCTGTTTTTTCTATACAAATATACATACATATATTTAAAAACTTTGCAATAATGGTGTAATCACTTCAGTAAGACCCCAGGACACGTGCTGGCAGTGTATTCTGAACTTATGCAGTGTTGGCTGTGGCAAATTCCTTACTGAGGAAAAACCTGCTTTGTGCCACAATGACTGCAAAGATTATTTTTATTTCTCTTACTTTTTACCATTTTATCAAGTATGTTTTTGGTAAGGGCTCAGATAGGAGATTGTATGTGCATGACCTGTAGCTCAGACTCTCTTCAGTGGCTGTGGCTGCACCAGACCTGCAGAATACAACTGTGGTTCAGCAAGGAGAAGCAGTTGGCATAAATCATCTGTCTCACAGGTCTGCGACTCTTCTGGATCTGGAAGGCATTGTCTAAAGCTCATTGAGTACTGGAGAGGTCTTGATGTATGAAAACCCTTGTGCTGTCAGTAATATTTAGACAACAGTTTGAATGCTAAATGTTGCAGGCCTATATTTTTAATATTTAGACTCACATTACCTTCCAACGGCAGGGTTCAGATAATTTTTAGCATTTCAGACAATTTCTCATCCTCTCAACACCTCAAGTCCTTGGCTTTTTGAGCCTGTGGTCTGTCCATCAGCTACCAGGGAGCAGCACTGGGATCTCGACTGTTCATTGCAAATATCAACATCATTGCTCAATATGCATTAAATGAAAGGAATTTGTTTACTTGCTTGCAAGGTGTTCTGTCTGGTATTTTAGCAGCTGCCTGGGCCCTGTGTAGGTATTTTAATCTGGAGAAAATATTTCTTCTATTTTCTTCACATCATATCTTGATGCATACTATCCGTGGAGGGCAGGAACATGTGCTGAGTTATGAACAGATGCACAAAGCAAGGATGCTGAAAATAATGTATTGGTTTGGCCTGGCAGATGACTTAGGGCTCTGATCTCAATTTAAATTTTAGTGTAGTAATTCTGGCAGCACAGCACCTTGAGGCAATGGGATTCTTATTTTGTTTGTGTGTTAGGAGCACAGAGTGTTGTACAGTGTGTTCCCTGCTGAGCAAAGCTCCATTTGTAAGCAGAGTGCTCAACACAAAAGTTACCTGGCAAAATTTATGCCCTGATAAGCAGTGTGCTCTGGATCTGAATTCAGGATAAAACACAGCTCTTTTCTGTGGCCAAAAATCTTGATTTAAAAGTGATAATCCTGAAAAGCAAAATATCGTTACACTCAGCACAACAGTGTCATCTCTTTCTTCACTATTGAATAACAAGTTCAATCCATGAATTGTGCTCACTAAGTTTGGTACTTACTGTTTTCTTTGTGCCCTCTGCTATTTTAGTGGCAGAAGTGGACAAATAAAAAAATCCTTTTGTTATTGCTTACTAATACCCTTTATTCCAAGAAAAACAGTGTCTCAGGTTTTAAAGCCCCAGATGGCACTTGTATCTCTTTATTGTTTAGATAAAATACCCAGCAAGGTTGTCAGTGTGACCAGCAGAAGGTAAAAGAATTAAACATCATAAAAGTCTTTGACCTTGACCCCTTTACGAAATGATGACATCCTCACCAGTGGTCTCATCCTTAGGTCTAGCTTACTTTTGGTCTTATTGGAATGACTGAACAACAATTTTAAATAAGTAAATAAATAAAAATAATCCAGGTGCTGGATTTCCATTATGGGTGATTTCATAGGGAAAGAGAAGATCCCAACAGCTGGAGACTCAGTTGACTTGCAAAATATTTTCTAGGTGGCAGGTTTTGTACAGTCTGTGAACTATTAACAGATTACACCGTGTGGGGACAGACACGTTTTAGCGGAGGTACACCCAGCTTGATGATGAATATCATTGCAGTGTTTTCTTAGGAAAATTTGGAGCCTTTCCCAGCTGCTGGTGTTTTCTAAGGAAGAGCTAAATAATGTTCTGGCATCAACAGGCAGGGCGTTTCTGCAGCTCCACCTCCTTGGCTTTAAAAATTTAACTGATGGGCAAACTTAGAGTGACTTTTCTAGTGCCCAAAATCACAAAAAGCTTCTCTACACCAGTTGAAGACCTCTTTCAAGTGTTTGGTTTAGTTTGTTGTTTTGTTTTGTTTTTCTTTGTTTTTACCTTAAGTGAAAGAAGACTGAAACAGAAGCCCTATAGTTTATCTGGGGTGGCTATCGTGCTGCATAGCAGCAGGATTTGTGCGTGTTTTCCAGCAGCTACAGGCAAGGATGAGTGGACTGAACAAGTTCTGAGCAGACACCCTCTCTGCAGCGTAGTGTCATGTCTTAACAATAGCCTTATCCCTCCTGGCAGCTCTATAAAGTGAGGAGATTTATTAAACAATAAAAAGTGGGGTAGGTAATTTGTGTTAGCTCTCCATTAATTTTTATTATAATTTAAAAAAAAAAAACACCAACCATTTACAAAGTGGTTGAAATACTCGGTGAGCAACCAGAAATAAGACTTGCAAGAACTTGGGTAGTGATGACGCTGCCTTTTGATCTTGTTCCTTCTGCAGCCAGAGAGAACAACCCCAGCACAGCGTACCTGTGAGCCTCCATGGCTCGCACTGTTACGGCTTTTGCAGTTTCTGCTCTTCAACAAGAGACCTAATCACTTTCTGCAGCATGAAACAGGAATTTAACTGATTGGAAACCCCAAAGCCCACCATCTTGTTCATTATTAATAAAATCTTACAGGTAAAAAAAATAATAATAATTTGGGATGTAATTAGGTTGCATCATAAAAGTTTCTTGGTAAGCTATTTCTAACAAACAGCTGAAGAGCAGTCACGTGGAAATATCAAGAATTGCACAAAATAAAGCTAAAATGATTTTGCCCCAAAAGCTTTTAATTTACACTGCAGTTGGGTTAACCTTAAAATGAGAAGTGTTTACTTTCATTATGTTTATCTACATATATACACACCCAGATGCTCACATTATTGAAACTATTACATTGCAGGTTTCATTTTGCCAATACTTTTGTTTTGAAAGATACCACACCTTAGAGTGCATATATAGAGGCTGTTATTTATTTCTGATATTAAAATAAACCTAATCTGCTGTTGTGTTGTTCCTGCATTGTTCTGCAACTCCCATGTTGTACAGAAACCAAAATCTTCCTGGTCTTACTAAGGAGCTTTTCCAGATACAGCACTTTAGTTATTGGTGCATAGCCTGTGAAGTCTTTGTTGGCCACACAAGGATGACTCCTTGTTAGCTTTGACCATCTCTAAACCATGTGAGGGAAAAGTTTATGCTGCTATGTGACTCCAAAGCACGGCAAGTCCAGCACTGGCCATCAGCTGGTTTTACAGAGTGGTTGCTGACTTGATTCCCAGATCCAATCCTCATCCTATGCTCGCTCCCATTGTTTATGGAAGGGCTCGACCAACCTGGCTCCTGCAGGAAGACCTGCCAAAGCATCACCGAGCGACGAGGAAACACAAACAGATCCAGTCTTGGTGTCGCACAGGTTCCCTCTGGAGAGCATCATGCAACCCAGGCCGGCCCCTCTCCTGCTGACAGACGAGCCTTATCTCCTCCACCATCCTTCCCATGTTCTAATTTTGCGTTGCGCCGCTGGTGACTCAGTCTATTAAATGGGCGTCGTATTTTATTACAAACCTGAGCTGATTAATTACATGCTGTTAGGCAAAAAAATGCAGGGCAGATGTGGAGGGGGGAGTGACGCAATGGAAGTACAAACAGAAAAGTTGTTACTTCTGGAAAGAGAGGAAAAGGAATGAAAGAGCCGTGACGTGAACTTAACCAGCAGAGCGGCTTCGCTGAGTGCATCGGTGGCTTGAGGCATCTGTGCTAACCTTAAAAAAAAAAAAAGGTAATGCTTTTTGGAGAAGAGCCTGAAGGTTCTTCAAAGGGTGAGCGACTGATTTGGCAGCAGGGAAGCAGTGTGGAAAGGCAGAGGGCATGGAAGATGGGTGCTCACGCAGCTCCCTGCATGGCCACGAAATGGGTGCCTACACCTGGAGGTCCTCCACGGCCAGGGTGGTAAATCTGCAGCCTGCCCTGGGAGCAGTGCTAAATGGTTGCATCCTAAATGGAAAACAGCAAAAGCACCCGGGAAAGCCGACGGCTGGCTGAGGGCTGGGTGCCTCACCTCTCGCCCATGGGGAGGGAGGACGTGACTCCAGCCCTCCACAGGGAGCAGGCACCAGGAAAAGCCAGCCCGAGCGCGATGAGTAACGCCGGGGAGGAGGGCGACGTCCCGCTGCCAGCCCGGCTGCTCGGGACATGGGGTGGCAACGCCTCTCTTTCGAAAGAAGGCTCCACAGACTCCCCCCCACCCTCACTAAAAAAAAGCCCTATTAAAAGCCCTTTTAAAGCTGTGGATCCAAGGGCAAAGAGTGAGCGATACGCTATTAACAAATCCAGCATGGCAGTAGACGAGAACGTGAGTCACTCCAGCAACCTTTTGCAAAATAAGGTGGCAGGTATCTCGTGAAAACGACCTTGGGTGATTGCTCGCTCTCTTTGAGGTGCTGGCTAAGCCAATTTATTTTATTTCATTTTATTTTTTTTTTTCTACAGTTGTTTGTGCTTGAGATCATGCAGAAATGAACATTTCTGCTTGTTCTGTAAAGCAGACAGCCCGTCCATCACTACAGCCTGCACATCCATGTTATATGATGCCATAGGAAACTTGCCGAAGCCTGTTGAGTAAGAAAAGTTTTTTTCCCCTTATCCACCAAAACCAGGGGCTTGCTTGCTCTCTGGAGAGGCCACGTGAGAATCCTATAGTGTAGATAAATATTCCTAGAGTGTCTGAAAAGCCACGGCTATGTGTGAATTGGCTCACTAGGAAACCACTTTCAGTATTTGCTGATGGTTAGGAAAAGACTTCCTGCAGTCCCACGCTGCCTTGTAGGTGTCTCAGAGCCCTGGCCAAAAACCAGCTAGAAATGATACAGATTTTGAACGCATTGTTAGTAAACTGAGGTGACTCATTGCTTTTAAAATAGCAGTATTATCACTTCTTACTTCACTGGGGAGCTCAAGATCCTTTGTATCAAAGGGGTAAGAAGAAAAATCATCAGGCTACTGCTTGTGCAGTAGCACTGAAGTATGGCATTAATGGAGAAGCTTCAAAGTAGCTAGAAAATCCTTGGATTAGGGAATATAAGACTAAATCTAGTCACACACTTTCTGGAGACTTTTACTTTGGGAAATTAAATCTGCTCCTTGCAAGAATAACGTTTATCACATATCCTCTCTTGCACCCATCTTTTAGCACTTTCTTTTTAAGTCCCTGTGTTTTCTAAGGTGAAACTTGCCTGTGTGCCCTGCCCTGGGCGCCAGAGCAGCATCCTGACTCAGGACAGGGGAAAGCAAGCCGTGGCACCACCCACCTGAGCTTTCGCAGCAAAGGAAACAAACAAACAAAACCATTATTTTTTTGCAATAATATAATTATGTCTTGTATCTCATCCTGCAGCCCATTCCAGCCTCTTTTTCGTACTTTCACCTATCTTCCCACTTAATATACTTTTTGCACAGGGTCGGGGACAATTTGGCTTGGGAGGTCCTTCTGCTAAGACTGGGGCCAATTCCAAATGAAAGCAAAGCTCCTCAGATAACCCCTGCCTGTTTCTGAAGATGTGTCCTCAGCTAATGCTCACTGCTTGGAAGCCTGGGCAAAACAGGGACAGGGCCGAGGAGGTGGGAGGTGTGCCAGCTCCTGTTAGACAGGGCAGGCTGTGGAGGAGCAGAGGTAGGAGGTTACGCAGAGGATCTGGGGCTAAACTGGCTCTTCTTGTACCTATATGATATATTCAGCATTAAATCATAATGAATGGACAGTCAATGGCTGGCAGAAAATATTGGTGATTGCCAGTGAAAGCAAAACCACATCCACCATGTGATGCAGAAACTGAAGCTCAGCGGTGACCAACGACTGGCATAAGAATAACGTCAGAGGTCCAGCCTCAGAAACCACAGTCAAAATCTCCCCAACAAAAGATGCCATTAAAAAGGGAGGTGAACTGGCAGTATATGACCAGGAGGGATCCAGAAACCTCTTAACCCATCAGAGGCACTGTACCATTGCAAAATATCCAGCAGGCCACTGAGGATCCTGTGCTCCAGGAGAGAAATGAGAATTCACAAGAGGGCAAAATCCGATGGACCTCCCCAAAAATCAGCGGGCAGCAGCCACAGCAACTCCCTATGAAGGAGATGGAGGAGAAGAGGCAAAGAAAGGTAAGTTTTTTAATGTTTCTGTAATATATTTAGAAAGAAACAGGATGGTATATTCAATTCAAACAAAATGAGAAAAAAATCATGTAAGTGACATATAAAAGAAATTGTAAATGAAGATATTAAAAATATTTATCACATAAACATGTTTAATTCTTGCTACATACTCGGGAGATCTGGAAGGTCTGCCTAGGAGATAATTGGCCCACTTATCTTCATTGAGAATACATCCAGGTGTACAAGGAAAATTCCTGAAGCCTTACAGGGTATGTTTTTAACATCAGGCCACTGTTAAAAGGGCATAAAGATGAGCCTGGTAATTGTGAGACATGTAGTCTGACATCAACCTGAGACAAAACGATGAGGCTGCTATAGGGGGATTCGGCTGATAAATGGCAGGAACAGAAACAAATGCTGCTCGATGGGATGGAGAGGAGCAACGCATGGGATTCTTGACTGCAGGTCTGCACTGGGTGTAGACAGATGTCTGTTCTTCCCCAAAACTGCTGGCTGAGCACCGTGCAGCACTTCAGCAAAAACCTTATCAGCGAGGCGTGTCAGAGGCGGCTGCCTTAATGGGCCAGTCACAGTAGAGCTGAAGAAGTGGCTGTGGCAGGAGAGGTGTCAGTGGTGCAAGGCTCCTCCTCGGGTGGCTGCTAGTCCCTGCCATTCAGTTTTTCCTTCTGTGGCCTGGGAGGAAATCTGGAAGTGCTGCTGACCCACTGCACGGGGTGTCCAGGCGCTGGCAGTGCCACGGGGGTGGCCCTGTGCTGCACATAGCTAGGCCCATCCGCCAGGCTGGTGGCACCTCAGTGGCATTGTAATTAAAGAAGGGCAGAAAGCACTGGGTGGGCAGAGGATGGGAGGGGTAAGGAATAACGGAGAGAGAACCAAGGTCTGGGGAGGAGGAGGATACGGGGAGGAAGAGGCACGCTGGGTGCTGCAGGTACCATGTGCCCAGGGTTATCCCAAAGGATGGCATCCCGTGGGAGGTACCCCATGGGGAGCAGGGGCAGAGCGTGACCATGAGGGAGTGGAGGAAACAAAGCATCAGGGACTGACCACAGCCCCCATTCCCTGAGAGCACTTGGGAAGGGAGTGATGCTGAGTCTGGAAAACAGGGGAAGGAAAGTTGACGATTTAACATTTGTTTCTCACTGTCCAAATCTATTTTAGGTGGTAAGACATTATTTTTCCCCAGGTCAAGTTGGTTTTGCCTGTGATGGTAACTGGTAAATTACCTTATCGCCCTGTCTTTCTCCTGACACAAGTGTTTTTTCATCCCGTTTTCACCCCCTGCCTTGCTGAGGAGAAGTGAGGGAGTGGCTGGGAGGGAGCTGGGCTGTTTGTGAAGGCTCCCACGTACAGTTTGTGGGAGGCAAAGAGCTTAAATGCATTAGCTAATTAGAAAAAGGGGTGATTAATAACACTAATTTATAAAGAGTGAGGAGGATGTGTCCCTGCTCCTCCCTGGAGCTGTGATTTCCAGCCTGTCCTTGGTGACTGTATGCCAGGGACCCAGTGCCAGCCCACGCTACCCCAAAACCTGAAGATGGATGCTAGTGGCAGATTGATCTTGCCTTACAGGTATTTTCCCCTTGTGTGTTACCACATCTACCAGTTCAAAAAACAAGCAGTTTCTCTCTGAAGTATCGATTCTTAATCTTGTTTGCCCTTCATATTTGATTTCACTAAAGAGAAGGAGCTCTTGTCTTTGCAACTTTTAGTATGTGCTGTACTTACTGTAATCCATCCCCTGTGTATCTTAACTATAAATACAAGGTTTTCCAGAGAGCTGCTGCTAACTCTCGAGAGACCGATAAAGGGCTGAGATATATTTTCCAAAAATATCCACTAGAGGGTACTCAATGACCTTCCAGTGAAGGGAGGTTTGTATTCCGGCGACTGCAGGAGGAGAGCCGAAAGAAAATGTCACTGACAGTGGCATTAACAATAGCAGGGGACAGCACGGTACCCGCAGGCAGGATCTGAGGTGACAGGAGGCTTGGACTATCTCAAATCCAGTACGAACATTGCTGTACCACCTCTCCAAGCCGCCAGATGGAAACGGGACAATTTGTTTTCCCGGTGGGTTTTGGTGGCCCCTTCCCCAGAGCAGGAGCTGGTGTCCAGTCCCGCTGCATGCCAGGGCTGGCCGGAGTTGGGGCCCCAAGTCACTCATGACAGACAGTACACCACTGTGTTTCCTTCCCTTTTTTCCCACTTTTGCTGTCTGACCTTCAAGAGGAGAAGCTTTGGGGGTGACCTCGATGCCAGCTGGTTTGACACAGCTGAGGTTTTCTAAAAACATGTATTTTTTATACTGCTGGCCATTGACACGGTTGATATCGGAGTATAAGCAATCCTCTCATAAAACAACAGTGATTGCTGTTCCATGGGCAATCTATTTTTATTGTGCTAATCACTCGTGATTATTTTAAATGGGTGGCTGATAAATGTCCTTTGTAGGCAGGCTAGAAAATGAGGTGATTTTAACATGCAGCTAAGTCACATACATCCATGGAGGCTTTACAAACCTGAAGAATTCCCTAGTCATGAATGTCTGTTCATATTATTATTCCAGGCTTTTATTTCCCCATTAAATGTTACAAAGGGCATGTAAAATGCTAGGAATGGTCTCGAAAAAGCTGTCCCTGAAAGGATAAGCCATTCATCTTTTGCCTTCTACTTTCAAAAAATCAATAATAAGCATCTTATTTCAGGGTTGAAAGAGAAGATTTTTACTATCCAGCAGGACATCTGAGTTATTGACCTTGAACGCTAATCAGTATGTTTGAATGTTCTCGCCAGGTTTAGAGCTGAAGCTACAAAAAAACTAATTAAATCAGCAGGGGGCACGATTTCTTCAAAATATCACAGGATTATCAGAGCCGTGTGCTGGGCTTTCTTTCTGTTACACTGCTCAGGGCTGCTCACCAATATTGTTTTTAAAGATCTAATGGCATTTTTCTCACTTAACCTGTTCTGTCCAATGCCTTGAAGTCAGGTCTCACGTCAAGGTCTGTTGTGGGGTCCCAAACAGCCTTTGGGGGCAGTGATTTGCCACCTGGGCTGACAGACCCTCCCTGAGATGCTCCACAGTGGGGAAATTTCAGGTGTTATCAGTGCTGTTCATGGTCCTGCGTGGGACCAGTGGGCCAGGCTTGCAGAGTGAGGGTGTCACTGTAGCCATACTGGAGTCTTTTTTTCTTGTTTTCCTGGAGATCCCTCTTTTCCTGGAGCAACTTGAGCCTTGTTGTCCTAGCCATTAAGCCACAGTGTGCAGAAGAAGTGTGTGATCACATCTGGCCAAGACAGAGAACAGTGGGCACTATGACCAAAGGTCCTAATGGATGGCACCCCAAAATCCTTTTTAGCAAGAAGTAAAGAGGAAGGCAAAAGTGAGATAAACACAGACTGGCATGCAACATATAGTAAAAGAGGTGTCACATATAGAGACTGCAAGAAGAAATCTGAGGGTTATTGCATCAACACAGGAACCGCCACACCACAGTGTCCTAGGAAAGACCAGCGGAAGGCCCACCTGGCTCAGAGCCCCGCGGACAGTTCCTCTGTAGAGAAGCTGTATCAAAGAGGGCATACTGAGGTGTGGTGCTTTTACCCAGCTAAACAGCTAAGCTTCACCACAACTGCTTTCACACTCCCCCTCCTCAATGGAAAAGGGGAAGAAAATACAATGGAAAGGGCTCAAGGGTTGAGATAAGGGCAGGGAGATCATTCAGTAATTATTGTCATGGGCAAAACAGACTCAACATAGGGGAGATTAGAGAAATGTATTGCCTATTATGAACAAACTAGAGCAGTGAGAAACAAAACAAAACAAAAACAAACAAATAAACAAAACTAAAAACACCTTTCCCCCATCCTCCTTCTTCCACCTCCTCCCCCCGAGTGGTGCAGGGGAACGGGGAATGGGGGCTGTGGTCAGTCCCTGATGCTTTGTCTCCGCTGCTCCTTCACGGACTGTCTTTTTAAATATTTTGGGCCATTACCCTCCAATTTGGGTCTAGCTTTGGCTTTTTATCTTGTACCAGATCTCAAACCTTGAAAAATTCTTTTTTTTTCTTTTCTTTCCCCCTCCCCCCCTCCCTAAAAACTTATCTTTAAGCCATAGGCACTCAAGCAATCCAGCAACACCTGCTGTCCTGGGAGGCACTGGCACATCACCTGCCTAAAACAGGTCCTGCCTGAAGCTTATGCCTGCTCACAGGTAGGAGTTAACTCCTTGGTGAACTTAAGGGCTTAATGCAGAACTGTTAAATAGAATAAAAAAGCAGATAGGATTACAAGGATTTCCCCTGAAATTTCTCTAGGTCCCTCTCTCCTTTTAATCTCTGGTACCTTACTCAGGCTTTCGGCACAACACATACCGTTGGCTCTGGCAGCCTTTGCAGGCCACCAGGTATCCAGGTATGGCCAAACTCAGCCTGACCAGAGACTTGATCCTACACTGCCAGGGGCTCCTCCAGCAGCAGCTGGGTTTGCAGTGAGTGGCCACCAGGGCTGGCAGCGAGTCCCCATGGTGTGGAAGGGACAGGATGTCTGCAGCACCCTGCAGACACATCAGGAAGATGTGGGAGAACACATCAGAGGACTGGAGATAATGGTGGCAAAAATAACCAGCATTGATTATGAGCACGGGCAAGGGAGCACTGTAAGTACTTGCTGCTAGAAGATGTGGTGTGGATCTTAAGGAGAGTTTTCAAATCCAAAAACGCTGATAGTGGAGATCCTCCTGTAGCTTCTCTGGAAGACTTTTTATTTTTTCCATGTTTAGCTTGTTCCAAGTCATGTCCTATTACAAATGCCCTCCTCAAATACTCCCGCAGACTGGGTTCAAAAATAAAGGCTAAAGAACAGGTTTGGTCAAGGGTAACCACGTGCGAAAATAACTTATCCCCTTTCAGTTTGGGACAATAGAGTTTTCCCACTTCTCTAACATGCCAGCTGGGTAAATTTGTCATTTCTTCACTAGTTTCCCCACTGTCTCCTTTTCATGTTTTTCACCTATAGAACAGGCAGAACAAACGCAGCCGATGTGCTGAAGGTGGTCATTAAGATGGTGCTCTGAGGTGGGGAGCAGATGGAGCAGGCTATGGAGACATGACAAAAGATTGGGAGATTTTTTTTTTTAATTTATTTTTTTAATATGCTTAGCGTGTTACCTTATGTACCTGATCCAAAAGCTCAAGCTATTTTCATCCTGAATTCTTATCCAAGCTCCACCTCAGGTTCTTGGAAAGTTCAAGTTCACCTTCTGTCTTTGATCATTACAGAAGGGGATTTTCTCTTTGGCATCAATGATAGCACACAGATGTGGGGGCTAGATTGACTATGTTTGCTTTGTCTTGCTATAAAAAGTCCCAATTAAACCACAACTAAGTAAGTAAATCAAAGTTCAGAGCACAGCATAACTGCAAATACGTGGTACTTCATGGTTTATGAAACAGCATGTTGGTTATTTTAATAATTGCAGTGTCTTTTTGTTTCAACCAAATCCCCTGCCCTCACTTCAGCACACTTATCTAGGCCTCTAATTAGGTGCCTTTGATCCAGCCACTATTAGCCTTTCATGTGCACCTGCCCCCCCCCCAGCTTTTAGGTACTTCAGAAAACAAAGTGGGAACGGGTCTGCTTGGGCTTCACTGCACAAGCACGAGTGACAACACGACATGCCAGCTTCTGCTGAGATGAAACCAGGAGGAGACCTGCACTCTAAAACGGACTTCCCAGAAGATGAAGTGCTTTAGCTTTGCTTGTTCCACAGTGAATATGCAAGTGTGTATTAAAGGCCACCCACCTTCTTCTGCTCTCCAGAACAAATTATGTGCCCTGAAGTGGGTGCGTGTTACTATGGCTGCCAGTTGCTGGAAAACCTTGGTTGATGCATTTAAAAAGAGCTATTAAATGCTGAAAATAAAATGAAATAAAATAGGTAAATGATTGTTTTCCAGATGAGAAATATTTTACAGCCATATTTAATGAAAAGACAGAGGTGATATGAACCAGGCTGCAAATTTCTCTTTCTTTGCCAGACCCAACCTCCCCACCATGCACATGCAAATCTCCTACTACACACACAAATGCTGAGGACTTCCTTGGTTTGGACACATAGGTCTCTATGTCTCTGAATTCATGCAACTCAACTGGTGGCTATGAACCAAGAACTATGTAGGTGTTCTTGGTAGCTTTTGGCCATTTTCTTGCATCCAGGGCATTGCAGTTTCTTCTCTGAGCAAAACATTTTGATTTTGGAGAGCAGCAGGAGACGCCCATTCCCTCAGATACATTTTGTCCCATTGTTAAAAACTGAAGCCTGCTCAAATGGCACTCGACTTATCATATGCACCCTTTGGGCTGAATTTCTGAAGCAAAACAAGTGATATTACAGCAGGGATGGGTTTCTCGGTTTACTAGATTATGTCGTCATATTGATGTATGAACAGCCGGGAACGCATCTGTCTTGATTTACTCATTATGAGTGGGCAATACTCTCTTTGTTTTCCAACTTCTCAGCAATGCAGGCCGTTAATTAAAATGTATGGCTCTCTCAAGTGCAATTTTAATTGTATTTCAATTCCAACTTAAAAGGCCGACAAATAACAAAGCTGGGTATTATGTACACTTCGAAATGCTGAGACTCATAGGGGGAACAGACAGCTCCTGCAATCAGTTTGTTCTCCCACACTGCCCAGTTCCTGAGAGTGCCATTTGCTTGACTAATGGGTTTTAGTTTGTTTTTTTTTTTTGTTGTTTTTTTTTTTTCGGTAAAAAATCAACAGTTTTAATATAATTTTCCATCAGAATCTCTTTGTGGCTTGCTTGTGAACTAAGGAGAAAGTTCTTCAGCCCCTGTCCCTCGTGCTGGTGGCATCAGAGCTCACGTCAGGCTTGATCCAGTTCACATCACTACATCGCATGGCCTTCTTCTCCTCCCACCTAGCCTCTCCTGGTGTTTTTTCCCACCATCCTTTCTCCCTTCGCTCATCCTCACCTGGTGTGCCACCTCTGCAGGGAGATGACTGGTGAGCCTTGGATGTTGCTGTCACCTCACGCACCCTCTTCCAGTTGGACCCGCTGTCCACCTGCTTGTCTCATTCCCACTCTGCATTTATCTGCTGTGCTTTAAACCTTCCCTCCTCAGTCAGCACCAGGGCTTTCTCTTGACAGAGAGGTAAGGCACTCATGCTCCATCCTGTTTCTGAAGGCCATAGAGAATGAAGATACACGTGCATTCAAAGGTAGTTTCAAGTCAGTATGTGTGCCTGTATTTGCAAGAGCTGTACTTGTAGCAGAAGTCATTGCTTCTTGCTCTGTATTCATGTTCATACCTCCCCAAACATACCTTCTTACATGAGCCGAGTGTAGCACACATCTGCCCATTGATATCACGTCCCTATATATGAAAATTAGGGTTCTTAAATTATCATTGTAGAGATGTTTTCATTCATTCACTGTTAGCCAGAGTAGCCCATTTGGATGCAGTTCACTCTGCTCTCTCATAAATTTTATACTACTCCAAGGAATATATAGATTAGTCTTGTGTTTAAGAGTGCAGCTGGTATCAAAAAACTATGAGCAGATGAAGAGAGACCATTGACTTTGACAAGAAGAGTCTGCATTATTCACATGTGAGCAGCTGAAATAGGCTGCGTTTGATGCCTGCCGTAACATCCCATTACTGAACGTCAGACATGCTTATCACATATGAGCTGTGAGGTTAGTAGATTTCATGCCAAGACCCTGAAATTCTCACTCTGGGACTTCTTGTTTCTGGCTGAACTATCAAGTATTACCATTTTGGCAGACGCGATTATTAATTTTTTAAAAATCCAATAGCAACAGATGCTTCTTCAACTTAGACCGCACAATAACCTTGCAGCCTATTTCATCACTTGTTTCATAATATTTGGTCCAATCTGACACCTGTGTCAAACATCAAAGCTTATCTTCTTCAGTGGAGGACAGCACTCCCGATTTAGACAGCAGCAGACTTCTGATTTATTGAGATTTCCTCTCCCCCTATTTAACCAAGATGAAAAAGAGTTGGCTAGTACAGAGAAAAGCATATCTGGTCACTTACTAGGCAGTCTGCATTTGCCTAGTATTCTTTTAAATATTTTAATTAGATGAGTGGGAGGGGGAAACTTGGTCTCATTAATCGGTACACTGAAAATGTTCATGGATAAGCTCCTGAGGGAAGAATTGCAGGATATGGGTTATTTTAAGCAGCATTTGTCTGTCTATGCAGCACTGAAAATGCTTGTGATCTACAACAGTTGACAAATAAAAATTTGAGCAATTATGTGAAGCCAAGGAGGTTTATTCTGTGCTGAATTACAAATCACCCTACACGGATAGGTCCAAGGGAGCAATTGCACTGGCACTAAAAGTCCAGACAGGTCTCCTTACATAACACCAACAACAAATCCAACTTTTTTTTTTTTTTTCTCCCCTCAGACCCACATCAATATGAGAAAGGGAAAATCTTGGAATGTTTAATTCATTATCATGCATTTAAAATGTATTAAACACCCTGGGAACCCTAAGAACTTAAAACCTGTGCTATTTTGAACAAATTAAAGATGGCTCTGAATAAATATTAATTTCCCTTTCACATATTGCCTCTTAGCTCAGTAACGTGCCATCCCAAACCCTTTACCCAGAATAAACTCCTAGTGAAGTGTGTGCCTGGGCAGACTTGGTTGTGTCAAATACTGACATGGGGTACAGTTAAGTTGCTTGAGCCTATAGTAAATAAATGCGGAGACTTGCCTAAAGCACATTTTAGAGCAGCAATTACCCACAATTTAGCAGCTGGCTTAATGAAGACACCAGATATACTACCCACCAGGCTACCATTGGACAAAGGCTCCCTTTGATGGCTCCCATCCTCCCTGCTCTCTCAGCACTCCCAGCCCCATGTCACCTCCTCAGTTCTGCCTCAGCAGTTTATTGTTTATTCAGACAATGATTACAGAGTTACCTATAGCATTTATGAGTTGCAGAACTCATTAAACAGAATGCACAAACAAAATGTAATGGCCTTTAACCACATAGCCAAATTGTGAAAATCTGATTAGGTTTGCCTGATTTACACCATTTGAGATCTCAGAGCCCCTCTGCCTCATGGCATACAAACACAGGCCATGCAGATAGCATCTGAAAAGAGCTGTCAATTGTCTTAGCACTAATTAATCAATCAAGCTGATGATAGTTATGCAACTGAACATTCTATCACTGCAGTAACTTTGCTCATTTACTTGTTTTTTCCAGCCAAGACCACCCCAATATAAGGAAGTATCCTCACAGAAGGAAACACTGAGATTTACAGAGGTAAGAGGCTGAATTATAGAAATGCATATTGGCACCCAAAGATGAGGGGTAAATTTTTCTTAAATTTACTTCTTAAATTTAAAAAAATTTTTTAAACTTCTTAAATTTTTAAAGATGACCAGCATGACTACCACTGAAATGAACCTATCTGAATCCAAGTAAGTTGCCTCAAACCTCACAGGCTATTTATGGTGAAACAATTGTAGCCAGGCTGACTTGGCTTTTTTTCCCTTGGGGATAGCATATACTCATAGAGAGGTATAGAGAATAAATATTTTGGACCCAGTGGCCTTGTTTTTGTTAGTAAATTATATGGACTGGAACCTTGTGCTCAGGTGGCCTGGCAGAGTTCACAGAGGACTAAATGCCCTAAATTCCCTTCACCCCCAACATCATGTCCCCGTCTGTGCTGAAGCAATCTGTGTCCTAAGCTGTCCCCAAAATGTTCCTGCATGCTCTCTAGGATGCTGCTATTTGGTGCTTTCTGTATCCATGCCAGGGAATGTGCCCACATTTAAATGTGGTAAGCGATCACCTGCTAGCATTTGGTCCAGTACCTTGGCTCCATTTTTTTCTACCACTATAAACATGTCCATTGAATTTCTGAGTGAAATAAATTAAATAAATCAATTAGAGGATTGAAAGGAAGACTGAAAGTATAATTGAGGTCTAAGCCATAAGATGGGAGTATTGCAAACACCTCGACAAATGAAAAAAATGCAAAACGGTTTGCTGGTGAAATAACACAAGCTCTAGAAGGAGTCCAGACCCATTTCTAAGGGTGCCTGGTCTGTCATCTGGGGTCCTGGTTTGGTGGTCTCTGTGACACCCTCCCATTTACAGTAGCACATTTAGGCTGTCCCTTACGGTTGGCTCTTGAGCACTTTGGCCTCTTCCACATTGTTCAAGTGATCCTCGAGAGTCCAACCCACAAGAGTCCCTGCTGGAGGTTTTCACAGCTGTAACTACAAGCCTGATTTAGAGCAACTAAAGAAAGGATATCTGGGATGTGTCTGTATCAAGGAGCAAGCTTTGTGCCAGCTTCTTCTGACTGAGATCAGGACACCCTGCTATTACCAACTGGAGAGAGCCACCCATCCCCATGGAGCTGACGGAGATGAGCCAGATCTGGGAGCCTCTGGGAAACTCTCCCTCTTTCCCACAGAAAGAGTGATGGAAGCACTCGATCTCTCCCACCAGCATGTCTGTACTGCAACAGCATGCTGGGGCCCCATCGCTGGAGGTGTTCAAGGCCAGGCTGGATGGGGCTTTGAGCAACCTGTCTTGTGGGAGGTGTCCCTGTCCATGGCAGGGGAGTTGGAATTAGATGGTCTTTAAGGTCCTTTCCAACCCAAACCATACTGCGATTCTATGATTTTATGATTCTATGACCTGGACACTTTGGGCTCAGGAGCAGACCTCTGCCGTCCTCAGTCCTTGTGCAGGAAACCCCTCCTCATCTGACATCAGTGCTGCAGGTAAGGGAGACCTCTTTTAAGGCCATGGTGCTGTATTTTACCCGTTTGCTTCTTTTGAATATCCACATACCTCGGGTCCAGAATGCAGCCATCAAAACACATAGCTATACTGAAATGAGCTCCTCCAGGGAAAAAAATAATGACACTTTCAAAACTGTTGCTTAGATCTTATCTCAAGATTTACCCATCTCTAGTCCCAAAAGATTCTTGGGGAATCTCATTTTTTAAGCTTCCAAAGCTGGATATTCTTGCTTGGCAGTGATAAAATGGAGAATGAAACCACATCTGAAATATTTGGTCAGATGAGTTTCTATGAACTACAATTTTGATGACAGATGAGAAGGTTGGTGCTTAATTTAAAATTCATGGATTTCAGCAAAGTGCTGCATTTCTACTTATACAGCAAGGATTTGCTACAAAGAAGTACTTGCAACCTCCAACAGCCTTGCCAAAAATCTCTGTCAGAGCCTATCTGTATGCACAGCTATTTTATTAATAAGGACACATGGGACAGGAGTGTTTAGGGACACCAGATTTGTGAGAGTTGCTGTACACATTGGACAAAATATCCCTGCCCTTAAGAAAAACTACGGACACTGGGGAGCTGAAGGTGATTGCGAGACAGTTTAAAAGTGTCAAAAAAAGGAGAAGCTATGTTTTGTGGCTGCAAATGATGTAAACTCTGGATTTGGAAACATCCTGATACTGCAGTTGTGACCATGAAATCAAGCTCAGGATTTGGAAGAGAATAACATGTTAGGAGAATGAGAGGATTTTGCAGGATATGTTTGATTTATTCGAAGTTTCATTGCTCAGAGCTTATCCCCAAAGCAATCTAACACACCATGGAGTAATGGTCCAAGAACACTGATCTTTAACTCCATTGAAAACCACAATGTAGAGAACAGAGGTAACATCTTAAAGGGTATTTTTTTACTGTTATCCTAATGGATCCCAAAAAACAACATGAAAGATCTTAGAGAAGTTGCAACTATAATTCTCCAAGTTTACTTTTGCAGCTGTACAAGCCAGGTTAGTGATATCACCCCAAAAGCCAACCAGCTTGACTCAGTGTTAAAACAGTGGCAATATATGTTCAGAAAATAATTAAAAAAAAAAAAAAAAAAAAAAAAAAAAAAAAGGAAAAGAAAATAAAAGAGGAAAAAAAAAAAAAAAAAAAACAACCAACAAACACACAAACCCTAAGACATTGTAAAGTTATTGATTATGCAATGCAAGTTGTTTGTATATAAACTATATTAAGGGAGAAAATTGAAACACCTGGAAGGGACAGAGACGTAATTATTGTTGGTGGCATCTACTGGGAGAAGACAAGAAGACAAAAAAAGTGAAATGAGATGCTGTGCTGTTCTATTGCTCTTTCTCCCAGCATAACAAACCCATATATATAAATAAGCAGCTGGTGACTCCCCTCTCATACCCCTTCACCCCCCCCCCTCAAAAAAAAAAAAAGTAAAAAAAAAAAAAAAGTAAAAAAAAAAAAGTAAACAGATTTTTCCAACTAGCAGGATGGTGATGTGAAATAATTATAATGTCTGTAATCTAGGAATGAGCAAAAACACCAATTACCATAGCAAGACACTTCATATGCCATCTTTTGGGAAATATTGCATTTCTAAATAATGCCATCTAATTAGAATCTGACTGTAACTGAGCATCTATACACATAAAACTAAATATTTTAAAGAAATGCAGTGGCTGGAGTCCAAATGTGCAAGGATCCATAAAATGAGGATGTGGGCACGATTCTGGTAAGCAGAGCTTTACAGGGCATGGTGGTTTTGCTGATTTCAGGGTTGCTGCTGCCCATTTGCAGTGTCCTTCCAGCTGCACCTCACGTGCACTCTGCTGACGGAGCGGTGGAGATTGGCTCTGCTGGTTAATAAAACAAGATGCATCTTGTTTGGGATGATGCAGATGTCGTCTGCTGCCACCAGCAATCTAATTCACTGCTCTGATGTTTGCGATGGTTGCAGGTGAGTGCTGCAGGAGCTATGAGTAGGATGGAGTCTCATGGTACCAAAACCACTGCTCCCAGTCCAAAATGGAGAGCACCCACTTAGAGCACCTTCCCCAAACTTGTATTAACACAGGATTTTCCCAAAAGAGAGGTTCAGGATGGTCCATAGCCTACATTTGCCTGAGTGAAGTTCACCAGAGCTTCTTCCTCCTCCTCCCTGCCCTGTGACCGTGCCCAGGGCTGGCTGCTGGTGGGTGCCTGTTTGCCTTGGTCACACTGGGCCCCAGGCGGACCAGAAACAAGGACAGGGGCACCTCTACGCTGCCACAAGCATGTCATGGAGATAAGTTAATCAGTGATTGTGCTGCAGCTACGTTATAGGATAATGACTGCCACGGGAGAAAAAAAAAAGTATTAGGAAATTAGTATTTTGTCAGAGTGTTTGGCTTGCATGAAGTAAATAAGGCCTGGGGCAACACTTTTGATGAGGAGGAGGTGCTGGAGGAGCACAGCAAGGTCCAGCACTGCAACTTTCTGCATTCCCTGTCACACCAGGACCATGATGCAGACTATGGGAATGGGAGGGGGAAATTTCAGGCCTCATCCTTTACCTATCATTTGCTGAACAGGTTGAGGGCAGAAAATCAGTGTAGAAATTTCAGTGAAAAATATATTTTTGTGACAAAGAGAGCTTGTGGAGAGCTACCAGCACACAAACACCTTCTCCACCAGCTCCAGCTGGACTTAAATGCAACAGATCGACATGCACTAGGAGTGCTGAGAGCAATAACACAATCCCATCAGTATCCATGCAGCCAGCTCCTGCTATCCATGATGGAAAATAAATAGCACCTGGGTATAAAAATCACCTCCTTGGCAGAACAGAGGTAAAATTTCCATTCATCACATTTCAAAACAGCCTAATCACACAATGTGTACATGATATCCATAAAGGAAAGGCTTTCTTAACATAAAGATGATTAATAATAGGCAGGGATGTGCTAGGTATTTTCCCACTGATGAGAAACAACCATTTAGGTCCAAACATAAATGACGCAGTCGTATAATGAAGTGTTTGCATTAATCTAGCAAACAATTTCTTTTTACTCCTGCAGGGATTAGTGCCATTAAGAGCACGTAAAGGAAACACAATTCTGCCCTATCCACCTGATGAATGGAGGAGAGGGAAGGAGCAGTACCTGCAGTGCAGGTGTTATCACTGTCAGTGTCCATGGCCCAGGGACTACAGGTCGCAGGGAGCCCCGAACACCCCAAGGCCCTGCCCCAGGGGAGGGGTAAGCCCTCACCCACCCCTGTTTTCCCTTCCCCACTCCCAGGGAAGCCTGGCATTGCTAAGCTGCTCAGAGTTTATCTCCTTATTCATCTGCAGGAGGATTTTCAAACCCGGCATCTCCAGGTTTCAAACCCTGCAAGGTCCTACCGACCCGAGAGCCTTTTTCAGAGCCTGTCTGCTGAGCCAAGCAGAAGGCCCAGGTGCTCACCCGAAGTACACAAGTGTCTTTCTAAAACCCACGTCAATCTGAAAATCTTGTCCTTGAAAAATACCCTGTCCCCCAGGTCACTCACTGCAGTGCAGATCCCAGTCCAGGGGTGCTCTGCCATGCACGAGTGACCACGGACACAGGAGGTGTCTGATGGGGGCCAGCTCCATGCCCCCGTCACTGTCATTCAGACTATCCCATTAGAGATAAATTCTACCTTGTACGTCCTCACAAGTAAGGCAGCTTATGTACTTACCTTACCTCATTCCTCTCGTTTACTGCTTACACTCTGCTTCGCAAGCAGCTCTGTGCTGGGATGCTCTTTGGGCCGTTTCCTCCCAAGAAGTCCATGTACACGATGGGTGCAGCATGTCCCCGAAGGGCAGGGTGCCAGGTGTGTGTGTTCCATCTCCAGCACCTCCCCATGGGCTTAGCCCTTACCCCTGGGAGCTGCCACTGGTCCTGGTCTAGAGGAGGTACCTGGCAGAGGTGGTCCATTGGGTAATTTGGAGGATAGTTTGAAGGGGTCATCTACATTTTCATATGCACATTGCTGGACAGAAATATTATCCCAACATAGGCAGCAGGTGGCAGGCTCTAGGTGGGAGTTTGTAGCTGAAGATGGAAAATAAAGTCAGCTAAGTCAGAGGCTCTTTTTTCCCCAATGTTAGCTAATGATTCCCATAAGCAGGTATCAGGGGATGGCAGAGACTGTGAGCATCACACAAGCCCACATTGCTCACACAAACCACTGGGTATTATTTAAATAATGCTCAGGAACAGTACACCGCCGCTCCAAAATTCATGTCAGAAGTAAACAGCCTTTAATGTTGCTGTGCTGCCCTGGCAGCTGGCTGTGGGAAGCGGCACCATCCTTTACCTACTCGGCGGTGAGGCTTAGGGGCACTGGCTCATAAGAACTGCTGTGACTTGCAGTTCTGCCTTTCACATCACCAAGCCTCCTGCTAATTCAAAGGGCTCAGCAGGACAAACAAGGCAGGCTGGTAAGGATATAAGTAAAAATAGCAGCAAGCATCGCCTACTCTTATTTCCAGCACTCCCTGTTCCTCTGTTTGGCTCTCAGAAGAGGAAGGACACTGTGATGAAAAACACCCACTACCAGGCACCACACCTGCAGCTAAAACTGTAGCACCTCAAACTACAACAACAGGGTTGTGTTGAGCCCCCCAAACCCAGCGCTGTCCTCCAGGATGAGTCTCACTCTGCCACTGCGTCCCTGAAGAGGGGACGGGACCATGGAGGCCACCGAGCCTCCCTCTGCTGCATCAGCCCCCACGCTAATGTAGGAAGAATAAGGGACCCTGGAAGGGACTTACAGAACTGTCCTGTAATTCCCAACCCCCCAGATTTTAAAAGTTACCTAGTAATGTGGTTCACCATTATGAAAACAAAAGTAGTTCCAGATCTGTTGTTTCTTTCATGCAGCCAGGTCATCCAACATTTCTAATTTTCCATTAGCAGAAAGATGGATGGGGTTAATCCTGGTTACTAATTTTGATGTTATATTTGTTGTACCAAAAACATACTTAAAGAAGAGCTTCTATAAAATGTCTATATGCAAAGAGCTCCATTTAACCACGTCTGAAAAAACTGCTGAAAGAAAACAATAAAAATACATTACAGTCTTTCAAGAGGTCAGCACTATGACGGCCAGTGTTTTTCAGGAGTATGGGGATGTATAGCCAAAGTTTTACTTTTCAAAACCTCTCTGTGGTCCAGAAACAGATTGTTCCCTCTAACCTATTGGGTAGAAAGTGTTGACTATTCTGTTGATGTGACTTGTGGAAGCGCTAGAAGCACTGCTCTCCCATGGCCAGGGATTCCTTCAACACTTTATAGGCACCTGTGCCTGAAACAGGTACTGTAGATGAGAGGGCTGGAAAAAGAAGGTTTTGAGTATTAGGAGGTTCAGGTACGAATGTTCCTGGATAGGCTTTTCTTATCAGTATAGTCTGTCAGAATAAACTTTACAAATGAGGGAGAGAAAGGGCGTGAAGACAGCCCTAGACCCCTATTCCTCATGTCCCTGCAAGCACAGACATACGGGATATGATTTTCAACTCATCATGAATCAGTTTGGTACAAAAAAATATCTTTTGATTTGGCACATGAACTTGTTCCTAACAAGGGCTCACATAAGAACTGCCTAACTACAAGTAGATGCAGGTTAATTATAGATATTGGCCCTTCAGATGATGAGCACACCTCTACCACCTGCTTTTGGGACACAGTGATTTCTGTAGCATCATCTTTGCTAATAACACCTAGCACCACCATGGGTGTTCACCACCCTGGCAAATGGGGAAATTGTTCACTATTTCACCCACCGGGCCTGTCCCAGAGGCATTTCGGAGCACAACAGATGCTCTGAGCCCCTGAAAAAAACCACTGTAGGAGTGCCCAGTGTCCTGTAGGAGACCACCCTTCCTGAGCTTGGTTCCCATCGCTGTCCTAAGAGGACATGAACCCACAGGAGTGCATTGGCTCCTTGGCAGATGTTCAGACCAGTAGGTTATTCCAAACTGGACTGCTCAAAGCTATCTTCCTAGCTGAATATTGCACACAGGGTCATAGCTTCCAGTGCTATCTCCAGCAGCATCTCCAACAGTAATGTAAGTGGGATGTGAAACACGGATCCTCAGCACCTCGGCCACTCAGCTAAGGTATCATGCCTTACGTCTCCTCCTCAACTAGAACAGATTTTCTAGTCTTCATGGAAGAAGCAAACAGCTAATGTTTATCATGCAAACAAAATTGCACATGCTATTACACTGCTTTCCAAATCTGCTCTTATATGTATTTTGAATAATTCTGCTTCCCTGTAATTTGAAAATTAGAGCTGAGACATGGAACTTATCCAAAAGAAAGAGAAAAAAAAGTATGGGCTATGCACAGAGGATGTAGTGCTATTATAGCTGAAGTGGAAAGAATCTCCACCGATTCATTCACCAATGACAGGACGTGCAGAAATGACACAAAGCTGCACCAGGGTAGGCTCATACTGGGCATTAGGAAAAAAATCTTTGCCATGAGGGTGGTCAAACACTGGAAGAGGCTTCCTAGAGAGGTGGTTGATGCCCTGTGCCTGTCAGTGTTCAAGGGATGTTTGAATAATGCCCCCACTAATATGCTTTAACTTTTGGTTAGCCCCGAAGTGGTTGGGCAGTTGGACTTGATGATCTTTGTAGGTCCCTGACAACTGAACTATTCTAATTCTATATTCATTGGTAAGTGCAGCAAGGTTTGGGTACATGTCTTCCAGGCTAAAGAAGGCTAACTACAATTCTCTGATCTTAGTTTTACTTCCCTGACTAGAAAAGAAAACAGGAGAATTCAGAAGTGCATCTAAAATCACAGTGAAATGGGATACAGATTTCCTCATACTCTAGGACTGATCAGGGGAAATAGCTGAAATAAAAACATTTGGAATGGGAATGAAGATTGGTGTTGGAATAGGCACTGCCGAGTAAACTTCTTTTTTTTTTTTTTGTACCTGCCTCATATCTAAGATACTTTACTTGAAATAACTTTGTCTTTCAAGGAAAAGCAGGCTCCAGCGTTGCCATTTCTTTGTGACTGCACTAAGAATCCCTCACAGGAGCAAATCACCCGGAGAAGCAAGGTAACTGTTTTCCAGCAGAGATAACATGTGCTAATAGAGCAGAGCTTTCAGTGAAACGCTGAGCACAGGTTGTATCCTCTGGTTTTATGAAAGATACCTTTCAATCACGCAGCTTACTTTCATGCTGCTTTATCTGTGGCAGTCAACTAAAAATCATGCAAAATGGATTAGAAGAATGGCACATGTTCCAAATGAGAAGTTGATTTTTGAGTTACTTGCCAAGAAATGGAAGATTGAAGAAGCTGTAAATGACAATGGGATTTAAGATTTGAAAGCTGCAATTATAAAAGATGGATGCCCTTAGGAAAGTGGGTCACCAGGGGAGTAGGAGGGGTCTGTGTCATAGGCAGGTCTGTAGGTTACTGAGACAAGGCTGGATTAGGTATGCTGGAGGGTGGGTTAAATGGTCTTCCAAGAGCAAATTTTTTTTTAGCTGTATATTCATAATCTTCCTCAATTACAATAAATCTTAATATGTCACTGGAAATAAAAAGTAACAAAATATAATCTAATTTAGCCACCTAGGATCTGGTACCTGATCATTTAGGCTACTCATTTGGTACTCAGTTGTGAGAGATGGGACTGAGCCAAAACCTTTTTTCCTTGCAAGAGACTCACAGTAGCAGCAGCAAAGGTCCTGGAGATCAGCCTGTGCAGTACTGCCTGGGACACAGCCATATCCTACCTCCACGCGGAGTGTAGGCCAGTCATTTCACCTTTGTGCTTTTCGATGTAAGGTGGTCAAATATAAATTGTGAATAATATTGAAACATAATTCTTAAACAGGCTGTCCTGCTACACGTTGTGTTAAGCATGAAGTATCTTTCCCATGCTGTTGAGGGGCAGAACTCACAATTCTCTTTCCTATTCAGCCATTATCACCTGAAGGAAGGAATTAGATGCCTAAACTCCCTCTGCAGTTCTTTTGTTTGTTTGTTTTGTTTTTGTTTTAGGTGATATAAAGCAAGATATAAAGATATCTTGCTTGTAAGGTATAAGATATAAAGCACAGTATCATTTTTTTTAGGTGATATAAAAATGGTTATAGAGAACAAATGACAGAGAGGAGACAGAGGATTAGAAGAAACACAGGAGTAGACATAATAATATGAGCTCTCATTAGATAGTATTTCTGCTCTTGTGTGCCCACTGATTTAAATTTCTGCTGTAACTTTCTAAAATACGTCGTTTGGGCATCTGACTTCATGTATCTCCTGCTGCAGTGCATATTCTTGGCCAGTCCCCTCTGGTAAACCATTTCACGATCAACTTTCATCTACCATTCAGCTCTGAGTGACATTTTTCTTCAGAAAATGATATCTTAGGATATAAAACATCTTATGGAATTTTCACTATTTTATATTTTGTATTAAATTGCTGTATTTTCTTAGCTAATTGAATAAATTGGCCAAGGCTAAATAAATTTCAACATTCTTTAAAGATGTCCAGATTGATTATCCTGTATCTACTTTGGAGTAATTAGTCTTCCACACTGTGCTATTAGCAGTTAATTCTTATCTTGATACAGAAAATCAATCCTACTCTAAAGTAAGGTTTGTTTAATTTAGAACTTGAAGTGAGCAATCGTTTTTTAGAATATATATATATATATACACAATGTTTTGAGAAAAGGTTTCAGACAGACCTGCTTTTCTGCAGCCTTCTCCATTTTGAAATGCAATCGGTGGCACCCACTTTTGAGATACTTTTGGCTTTAGTAAACAATAAAAACAAACAAAACGAAACAAACAAACCCATGTTGAATGTCATTTCTTCCTGATGCCAAGGAAGTGAAGTACAAGTGTATGAATTGTAGAACCACAGAATGTTTTGGGTTGCAAGGGACTTAATAGCCCACTTAGTTCCAACCCCCTGCCATGGGCAGGGACTCCTCCCACCAGATCAGGTTGCCCAAAGCCCCATCAAGCCTGGCCTTGAACACCTCCAGGGATGGGGCATCCATGGCTTCTCTGAGAAACCTGTTTCACCGCCCTCATAATGAATAATTTATTCCTAGTATTTGATTTAAACCTTTCTTTTTAAGTTTAATACTGTTGCCCCTTATTCTGTCACTACACCCCCTGACAAAGACTCCTTCCCCAGCTTTCCCTTTAGGTACTGAAAGGCCACCATAAGGTCTTCCCGGAGCCTTCTCTTCTCCAGGCTGAACAACCCCAACCCCCTCAGCCTCTCTTTGCAGGAGAGATGCTCCAGCCTGCTGGTCATCTTTTAACAGGCCCATGTTCTTCTTGTGCTGGGGGCCCCAGAGCTGAATGCAGCACTCCAGGTGGAGTCTCACAAGAGCAGAGCAGAGGTGGACAATCACCTCCCTTGCCCTGCTGGCCACACTTCGTTTGGTGCAGCCCAGGGTAAGGTTGGCCTTCTGGGCTGCAAGAGCACATTGCCAGTTCATGTCCAATTTCTCATCTACCAATATCCCCAAGTACTTCTCCACATGGCTGTTCTCCATGTATTCATCCCTCAGACTGTACTGACATTTTGGATTGCCCTGACTGAGGTTCAGCAATTTGCACTTGGCCTTGTTTAACTTTATGAGGTTTACATGGGCAAAGATTAGTGAAATCAAGCTGGAAATATAAACTTGATAAATAGTCTCATGAAATCTAGAAAAGAAGTGAAAGTACAAACATTATTGGAGAAATTATATAAAAAAAATAAACACCTATTTGCAGATTTTTGGAGATTTTTGGAGCAGAAAAAAAATATTGAAATGAAGCTGTTAGCAAAATTCAAATGAACTAGACTCATAGACAGACAATTCTTTCTTCTCGGTGGATATTTAGGAAGAACATTACTAAACAAGCCAAAACTGTGGGCTGTCTGCAAGCTAAGGCATATTTATCGCATCAGGACTTAGAAACCAGCACATCAGAATACTGGAACCTCTAGAGATAAAAATAAATGACTAAAAAGAACTAATCCATATGCTTCTGTTCAAGTGTGAATCTTAAACTAACTCCGGGTCAGTATACAGCTGGTGAAATCAGAGATTCCCATCATGCTGGGGAAAAGAAAATCTGTGAGAAGTCTTAATGAGGACCTTCTGGGGATTGCTTGGAGTACGCATTTGTGGTGTTTGGTCCATCACAGGCCTCTCACCAGAGAAGTACCAAAGGACTATGTGCCATCTCTCAGTGCCCAAAGAACAGTGATGGCATGATTTGTTTGCCCACATGGTAGTGCCTTGTGTCACTTAAGATGTTGTAGGCTCGCTGAGATGCTGTGGGGTGCTGTTGGCAGTGGCCCAGGACATAGGCAGGTGGGTGCCTGGGGCATCCTATCACACCAGACACCTCTGTGTGGGCAACCAAGCCAAGGCCAAGCTGTCCCATCAAGCCAGAATACCACAAGCTTGAGGAGAAAAATAAAAATCTGTATTTTCAGAGAAGTGAGGATTCATTAGGAGAAAACCTGGTAGGTGATTTTAAAAAGGGAGTGTCTCAAAAGGCAGCAAGGCAGTCTTCTCTACTTTGCTTCTCAAAAGCTTTCAGTGTTTTTCTTGAGAAGCTATTGAAAGAATAGAGCCCAAAGAAAGGAACGCAATGTTGGAATGGACAGAGGTCTGTTTAAACATCAGAAATCATAGCAGATGGCTGTTCACGCATGCTGAGATGTATTGAACCTCTCTGATGGATGCATGTGTAGTTTTTCCCCGGGGAGACCTGTAAGGAGCTGTGCTCTGTGTCAATGTCTGGGCAAGTCAGCAGAGAGGGAATGGATGAAGTTTGCTACTGGCATAAATAATTCAATCTATTTCCAAAGCTGAACGGATAAGACACAGGAATATTTTTAAATTGGGAATGGAGTGTAATTCTTGAAAAACAGTGAATAAATCTTGCTCAAATCTTTACCAAATCCAGCTTAAAAACAAACAGAAATTCAGGCATTCCTGGGTCCCAACATATGGGACTCTATCCTTGTTCTCCACTTCCCACGCATGCTGATTTCTTATTTCTGTATGAGAAATATGATGAGAAATAGAGTATGATTTCATTTCACAGGAGCATTATTTTTTTTTCTTAAGATAAACTGAAAGATTTGGTAGGGCAAAGACTTAACAACAATCCTTCAAAATATAAGTTTTGTGGCTACTTCATCACCCTCTGAAGAAGCAGCTGACCTCCAAAGTCATAATTGCATAATAGACTGTCTTTATGCAAAGCTGGATTAAGTCACTCTTGCTCAAGCCTAAAACCACTTGTCTGTGCCAACATTCCCTTTTTCCAATTCATGTTCTGTCCCCAGTTCTTCCATTATTCACTGAGGTCCAAACTGTAAATGTGAGATGAGGGAGAGCTATAAATAAGCCTTATAGCAGCACTGCTGAAGTGGCAACAAACTGTAGTGCCTGGGGGTTGGATGAATAAACCAAGAAGGTGAACAAATGGCCTCAGGCAAAGGCATTCGGGTGGGAATTTCTCAAGCTAGCATCACAGCAAAAAGAAATGCATCTTGTACAAAACTCTGTGAGACAGCAAAAAAACTCTAAAAGTCCCTTCAAGAGCAGCAGCAATGTGAAGGTCATCATCGCACGGTCAGGGCAACACAGGGACCCAGACATATCTGAGGGTTTTATTCTACTGATCTCCCTCAAGTGTGAAGTTCATGCCTCTGTAATACTGTGTGTCCACATAGAAAATGGATAACAAAGATAACTGCAAGGATATATTTATATTTCCCCAGGGATAATAAAATAAAATAAACCAAAAGCAACAAAACAAACCAAAAGCAACAAAACAAAACAAAGCAAAACGGCACTCAAATCCATGAAAATAAATAAAAAAATAAAAGGGTTCAAGTAGGCAAATATTTCTGCTGAGTACTTCCAATCCATTTTGAGCAACTTCACAAAAAATGAAGGTACACATGCAGGAAGAAATTCCAACTTTTCTCATCTTCCCTTTCTTTTCCCCTAGGGAAAAAAAATGTGTTAAGCATAGATGATGATAACATGAACTTGGAGCCTTTTAACTTGCAACAGCTTGCTTATTCTTGCTTATCTTCTAAATGAGTGAGGAATCTTCTCAGTCACGTACAAGTATCTGCCCACAGTACGGTGCCGACAAAATGTAATGTGGAGGATGTCAGTAACAGAAAAATGATTATAGAAAATGATACAGAATTACTGAAAACAAGTAAAAGATTTTGATAATATTAAACGCAGGTGGTCTCTGTGGGAGGGATCTACAATCCAAATGGAAAGAGAACTGGTTAGCTGAACCCCTCCAGATCTGAATCTGGTGAGGGACACAACAAAAGCCATAAATGGCTTTTTTTAAAGTGTATCAACAGCAAAAGCAATACTAGTGTAAATGCAGGTCTTCCGATGAGTGGGACAAGAGAGTTGGTGACAAACGGCATGGAAAAAGCTGAGGTCTATGCCTTCTTTCCTTGGTCTTTACAGGTAAAACCAGCCTTTAGCAGTCCCATGTCCTTGAAACCAGAGGGAAAGTCTGGAGCAGACCTCTGTGGAGGAGAACCAGGCTAGAGAACATTTCAACAGACAGGGCATACACAGCTCTGTGGGACCTGATGAGATGTACCCACCAGTGTTGAGGACATTGGCCAATGTCATGGCAATGCCACTCGTGATTATCTTTGGAAGGTTATGGCAATCGGAGAGTTTCCTGAGGACTGGGAGAAAACAAATATCACTCCTATCTTTAAAAAGGGCAAGAAAGAGGGTCCAGGGAACTACAGGTCATTCAACCTCACCTCGATCCCTGAGAAGGGTGGTTGCGTACTAGAAGAGGCTCCCCAGGGACGTAGCCACGGCACCAAGCCTGTTGGAGTTTAAGAAGCTTTTGGACTGTGCTCTTAGTCACATGGTCTGAATTTTTGGATAGACCTGTGTAGTTCCAGGAGTTGGACTCCATGATTCTTATGGGTCCTTTCCAACTCGGGATATTCCATGAGTCTATGATTAAATGAGAACCATGGAAAATAAACCCCTGCTCTTTGTCTGAATTCAGTGTTATTAGTAGTACTAGAAAATGCACCTTTATCCTGAAACAATGACTTGCCTTTAGTTGATTTTGTCAGTCTCTCCAAGTTAACAGCAGATTACTATCATCTACTCAGATTTCCTCTCAACTCTTACACAGGCAAAAGATCGCCCGTCTCTGGCTAATGCACCAGTAGCAGCTCTGGGCAGGGCCTTCATGCCTTCTTTGCATGGCGTGAGACCCTCCGAAAGTTGTGTGGACTGAAATGACCTCCGTGGCAAGGTCAGAAAGAACTCATCTGCGTGTTTCCAGACCAGCTTAACCAGTAAGCAGATTACAGGCGTGCTTGGAGACTTTCTGATTGCTTAACCCAATGAGAGCCTTGCAGTATTTTGGGGTTGATGTACAAGACTGCGGAGACGTTTGCATTGCTGATATGATGGTGTGGAGCGACGAAACACTATCTGCCAGAGCAGGCAGCAAATGGGAAAACATGCAGTGTTATTAGTGTACCAGCCAGCTCATAAATGATGAACACTACTTTGTGAGTTTCTAAAAGCATCTGTGTTTCATCACCATTCATCGTAAAGAGGAAAATCCAAGTTAACTACATACCTCTCAACAAGTACTTCACCTTAACTGAACATGCATTAAGCAATGCCTGTTGAATGAAAGATGGCTTTTCAGCAACAACGACATCCAAAACTCCATGTAATATATATATATTTTTTAATTTTTCTTTATATATTTATTTATTTATTAGAATAGGTGATACTATACTTTTTTAGGATATTTACTTTTTAGAGTGGGTGGTAGCACTGTGATTTTCCAGTGACTGGCTGCAGTTTAATTTATCTGTTTACAAGACTGAAAGCTCTAATGGTAAATTGTAGCTGTCTGGCAGATAACAGCATGGTCATTTCCATTCCAGCTTGCCCAAACATTTGAGACTCTCATTTTCCCCTCAGCAGCCCTGGTCTCCATGTGTCAGTTTTCTTTCTACTCTGTGTCCCAGCCTTGTCTAACAGAAACTGCCTGCCACCATCCTGCTGATGCCAAATGGCTCCTGCCCTGAAATAAAGAACTAAATAGCATGGCTTTACTGCTGATCTTTTTGGTTTTTGTGGCGATGATTTAACATTGGGCTGGGTGGCCTACCGTTGCCTCAAGGGCCAGCTTTCCCCAGGTCACTGGCTTGGTTAACCATCACCATACTAATAAACCAATTACCTAACCAATAAACTAATTAAATAAGAGCATAGCACTTTCACCAATTTGCAGTTCTATCTTCTTCACACTTTTATGTACGATTTCCGAGTTAGAGTTTATCATCTTTCATGTTTGTTCTCTAAACACAACCACCACTGGATCCAGCTCTGTCACCTCTCCCTGTGCCCTCTCATGCCATGGGCTCTGCCGTCCAGTCCCACCTCTCTACCCTCCCACACAAGTCTTTTGGACATAGACCTGATGGAGAGTCCAGCATGTTTTCCAAGGTGTTTCCTCCAGTGTCTTGGGATAAAAGGATTGGGATATGCTCATGAGCTTCAGTGCTACCTGTAGGTGTCCACAATCCTATCATGAAATGTCCCACTATTTGTTGTTCAATGGTTATTTCATACCTTTTTCTCCATTTTCTTTTCCTTCCTTGTCTCTTTTTCACCTTTACTTTCCTTTCTCCACCCAGTCTCCTCCCCATATATCAACACAGTTACCTTATTTCACTGTATCCATTTCCAAGTTCAGTATTTCTGATGCTATTATCTATGCAATCTCAACTTTACATGGCACTAATGGTCTGGTTTCCTAGGCACAGGTGCTCTTGTAAGGTTCTGCTCACCAAAAAGAAATTCCAAATTCCCCTTGACTTAGCTGATTTCACACTGATTACCTTACATGCTTTCAGAGACACGGCACTGTACTTTAGCCTTGGTACCTCTGGTTGGCTCCAGTCGAGTTCAAGCACTGTCTTTTCTCATACACAAACCAGCTGTGTGACAAAGCTCACCCTGCTGCGTATTTTTCTCACTCTTCTCATGCTCACAGTGCATCCTTCTCTCCCATAGCTGCTTCATCACAAACCACTGCCATGGATATGTTCTTGTTCTTGGACCATCCCACTCCTTGCAGATGCACCATCTTGACATGGTCCCCATCCATGAACATTGGCATGGGCACTGCAGTACAGGTAGGGCAATCGAGCAGATGTAGCCTCCTGTTGATGGAAACTACTCAAAAAACTACTACTACTAGGGCCTCTGGACCCTAGTTCTGCCTGGAGGTAAGGCTACTGGAGGGTTTTAATTTGCTTGGAGGTTTTCTGTCGCGTGGATGTGAGCACTGCTGCTTCATTTCAGGAAGAAACACATTTTGTGGAGGGTACATCTCTGAGGAGAACTCGCCAAGTCTGGGTTTGGCTAAAGGGAATAATAAAAGACAAAACATTTTGGCACATTTCTTGCCATCTGATGGGGGCAATGCAATTTTGCTTTGTAAGGCTCTGAGAAAAGTACTTGCTATGTGCAATTATGTTCCTCAAAGGTTGTAAATACTTTATTTTAGCAATTCCAGTAGGAGTACAAGCTTTGGGTGCCCTCTCTCATCCCTGCAGATGAACAGTGGCCTTCTTAGAGGGGTGATGCCACTGACTGCGAATTTGAGACAAGCAGTTACATGAAGCTGAAATGTTATTGCCAGGATAGTCAATGGAAGAGCAGAGGAAAATATAGAAGAAACCTGGTCTACTTTTGCAATAAAAGTGTATTGAGAAAAACAAAACCACCACCAACAACAACAAAAACAGTGATATTTCATTTCCCGAATGCAGGCAGGCCAAATTATGTTTGACAGGTCTTGTGCCTGGGGAGAAACTTTATTTCCATGCATCATCATTTATAAAACATTTTACAAAGGGAGTTGGCCGGTGGGAAAAGAGTCACTTGATCCTTTTACTTGATCTTCCTTCCCAACAGTAAAACCAGGTGAAATGGCAGCTCAATAGTACAGTTCCGATGAGTAATGTAAGATTTTTTATCCATTTATTTATTTATGATCTGGTATCAATAAAGACTTCATTATTTTCTTGCCTGATCTCCATTTCCACATAGGAAAGATTTTTAAAGGTTATCATTGCCAGTATTGATGTTATTTCTGCTTGCCTCTCCTGTTCTTTCCTTCCTGCTGCCGGTCCTGATGAAGAAGCAGCTCCATCCCCAGTAATCTCATCTCAAAAAGAAGGTCATTCTGTATTGTTTCTAGTTCAGTAATTCACTGTGGTAACAAGACATGGACAATGGCAGTATTTGTAGAGATAGTTAGAAAAAGGAGATTAATTAAAGGTCATTTGAAAAGAAGATGGTCCCACTGCTTTGAAAATAAAATAAAGACCATGCAGCTGTAACCACTCTGGAAGGTTTGCTTCCACTTTTAAAGCAGATGTCTCTGATGTCATTTAATTATGAATAAACTGGAATAGCTGGATGCTATGGGAACTCTGCTGTAAAGGCAGATGTCAGCCAAATTGTTGCAGTTCATACAAAGCACTTGTAAACTCCAGAGGGTTATGGCCTCTTTTAGTTAAACCACACAGAGTCTGTAACATACACTGCTTGCTGTTCATTAAATGCTCTTCGTTAAAAGCCACTTCTCAAGGAATGCTGACATCCGTCTGTTCCCTGGCTCTCTTGTCTTTCCCTCAAGAACATTTCACGGATGCTCTGCTCCTGGTAGGTGAATTCAGGCACAACCACCTTAGTACTTTATCAGAACCAAGTAGATGTTCAGTCAAATAGAAATTCAGCCCTGTGCAGAGGGATGTGTTCATTATGCATTTTTTTGGTGCTGTATTAGGACTCAAAAGCTGGGAACTGTGCTGCTCACCACCGATGCCACAGCTCCTGTTTTGCTTGTGCTCATGCACTGTTTGTTCTGCTGTAAAGATGGTGAAAGTCGGAGTCATTCCCTGCGTTATGGGGAAATATTTCTATATCTGGCAGCTGTGGATTTTGCTGCCCAATACCCTTCCTTAGGCCACCTATGTTTTCTACAGATGTTTATTTGAAGTAGATAATGATGCATGGGGCCTATTTATGAATCACCTTTGAGATATAGTTACATCAATCAAAATAAGTATAAAGTTAAATATTTTCTTTATTATTATTATTATTATTATTATTGATCTTATTTATTTTTATTGATCAATTTTAGTTTGATTAATATAATGTAAACCTACAGGTTTGGGGAGAATATTCTTGAGCATACCTCGGACTTTCAGAGTTCCCGTAAGACAAAATTAGGCTTTGGCCTTTTATTTTATGCTGGAATAAGTTCTTTTCTCTAAAATATATTCACTGCTAAATGACCTAAAGCAGGCTTCTTTTTTTTTTTTTCCCCTCAGTCCTCCAAGACAGTGACTATAATCCCCTTCACAGTGACTATATTAAAACTTGAGTCAACTACAGGAGGACAAGCAGAAAGAAAATGCATCCCTGGAGGTCTGGGAACTGTGATAGCTGGTACATCAGAGATGGTCATGGGATAATGTACAGTAATTAGCTATCTTTCCCATGGAAGATAGGATTTGGATCCAGGTTTAGGTAATTAGATACAGGCAGCTGAACTGAGCCCTCCCTAGGACTCTGCTGGCTGTGATGGAGCTTGGGTACCTTGCTCACATGTAAGAACATGCAGTTGGGTATCTTAATGTGGAGCTAAATTGCATTCCTGTCTGTTTATCAGTGTTGTGTTTTTGTTGTTGTTGTTGTTGTTTGTTTTGTTTTAATTAAAAACAAAACATCTTTAATTAAAAACAAAAACCAGAAACAATAAAGCCAAAGGATGCATTCAGTAGCTGGATTGTAACTAACATTAATAAAGTGGTGGTGTATTTATTCAGTGAGAAAGCCAACTAATGAGGTAGTGGGGTTGAGAAGGTATTTACAGATTTGCTATGATCTCTTTGACACTGCTAATTTTGAAGGGATGTAACTAATATTTAGATATTTAAATAACTGAAAATGGTGCTGTGGCTATGGTTTGCTTTAAAAGAACTTGTATTTTAGGTGGCTTGGCTTGTAAGAAAGCACATGATTGCTTTTCAAATATGTCCATTAGTTGGTCACTTTGTCCAGCCAAGCAAGTGTGTGAGGATACCACTGCCCGCAAGCTTATGGTGTCTGTGAGTTCTTTGAGTCCCGTAGTACGGAGGGCTAACTTCACCTTCACATTCTGGTGAACTCGTGTCACCCTGTATAATTTCGGCCTGACTGCTCAGAAACCCATCTAACAGAGGCAACACCTTTTAACGGGCACCTTTCTAAATCTCAGCCTAATCTGGTGTCTGACAACAGCCACCCTGAAATTCTCCGAGGGGTTTTTCCCATTTCTGTGTGCCTGTGCAAGGAGAGGCAGCTTGTGCCTGCTCTTCCTGCTGTCAGGCGAAGTGCAATAGCTGCTTCCCTGGGGAAACCTCTCCTAGGTAAGCAGACACCTCTGTGAAGCATTGTCTTCTGTAAAACTTCTGAAAAACTGCATTTATTATTAAAAAAAAAAAAAAAGTGTGGTAAATATTTTGCTCTGAAAAATCTGCATTTTAGCCTTTCTTTAATCTATTTCTAGGCAAAGCAGAGATGAGGGTAAGGCTTTATATAACCCTGATGAAAGCATCTGTCAAGAAACGGGAGAGAAATAAGTACGAGAGACTTGTTAATAAAACAGTAAAAATATCCAGAGACAGAGCATTGCAAGGAGGGAGCCTGCCGTTCTAATTAAACCATCTGCTTTTAAAATTGATTTCCTTTAGCAACCCGCTTAAGCAACAGGGCGTCCTTGCGAGGCACGGAGCTCAGCTTCCCGGACTCGCGTTGCTCAACCTCCTCCTAAGCATGCAGCCTCCTGTCCGCCAGGCCTGATCGATCCGACCGTGCAAAACAGCCCCAAAACGGTGGCTCACCCTTCCCTGGGGGCTCTCTGGAGAAGTGGCTCCTGTCCCGGTGAGCACTGTCCCCTCGAGGTGGTGGCGTTTCTGCCTTGTCCCCATGCCCCCCTCGGCAGGGCTCGTGAAACAGCCCCATGTCTAGGGGAGTAGGAAGCAGGGCTGAAGTAACCTTCCTCTTTCCATCCACTTCCAAAATATCCCTGGGTCTAAGGATAGCACTCAGTGGATGTTTCGTGAAGTAAAGCCATGTAAGATTTGGAGATTTTGTCCCAGGGCACAACGGGAAGAATTCTGCAACCTCAAAGCCTTACGAGAAAGTGACTGAAGGCATGGGAGACGCTAATTAAATGCTAATTAAATCCCTCTAAAAATTTTATTAGCTCTGTGCGAAACGGGTTACTCATCCTTTTACTATTCTGCTTGTGCTCTCCTTACGAGGACACCCTTGTCACGGGTGCTGGCCCGCAAAGGCGTGGGATAATCCACTGATCCCAACAAATCGCCCCGTTAGGTGCCGGTCTGGCGTGACCCGAGGGGGTGATGAGCTGCTGCACTCCTGTTCACACACCCTGAACGAGGAGCAGCTCCTGGGCTTGGCGCGACTCCTGACGCGTGTCCTGGGGCAAAGCCACCCTCCCAGCCCGAAGAGCTGCCAACAGCTGAAAACGAGTCCCCAAATCCTTCTGGAAATTGCACGAAGTGCTGCTTCGGCCTCTTCGGTTGTTTCCTTATCCTGCACACGCTTGGTGCCGGCATAAAGGCACGGAGAGGTAGCCTGCCTGTCATAACCCCCATCTTCATCTCAGCTGTGCCAGGAAGAGGACCCTACTGTGAAAATGTCTCTAGAATTAAAATTAATTTCCCAGGAGCCGCCCTACTTATTTTCTTTGATTTAAGAAGCTGATTTGCCTTCCATTAGTGGGGGCTTCATTCTCTTAACTGTCACCTGCTGGCAGCGCGCTCAGCTCGTGGTGCCAAGCTGCTTACCTGGACGGCCTTGGTGGTGGAACTCCCCCTCTGTAGCTGCATGGAAGCTTGGTCCTTAAAACCAAGCTGAGGTGCAGATCTCTGAATTCATTATTTGGGAAGGCTGGTTGCTGATTTCCCTTTGGTTGACCACTCATTCGTGACCAGCTTTTTGCCATGTGCTGGTAGGATCGGGTCATTCAAGCTAACAAGGAGCTGCTTTCCCAAAGCTCGCTCCTACTCGGAGGTGCTTTCTGCAGCTCCCCACTCCAGATGCCTCTGCTCCAGCATTGCTAATGCTTGGTGAGAGGCTTTCTCATGGGCGGTGCTTTGAAAGGGCAATGGATTATCCCAGGAAGAAGATAATCAATACATTCCTTACATTTCCACCCACCAAACATCTCTGTACTGCTCACCCATCTTCGTTACCTCTCATCTGGTGACGCCAGGTGAAGGGAGGCAAACACAGAGCACAGCACAGGGGCCCTATCTGAAGACACGACCAAGCGTGAAGCAAGGAGAGGCTGGAAAACCCACTGATAAATGTGCTGGAAGTGCACCGAGGGGATTCAGCCGTGACAGGGGAGGTCAGAGCAAGCACAGCCAGAGCAGTTTTGCAGCTAGCACAGTGATTTTGGCCTGACACGCGGGAAGACAGGACCGCAGCGGGGAGAGGCAGCGGTGGGAGCTGGCAAGGGAGCGGGGAGGGGGAGAGCCTGAGCCCCGTGCAGCAAGAGCAGACGGGGTTTGGCTGCTGAAGGAAAGGAGACAGATTTTGTACGTGCTTGAGGAAAGAGAAGTAACTTTTAAAAAGATTGCTGGCTCCGTAAGGTCCTTCCAAGAGCTTTATTTTACTCCTGCAGCTGGTGTGAGTTCAAGGAGCGCATCCCCGTCTATCGATTTTTCTGACACCTTGAATTAATCAAAGGTTAAAGTGTGTCAAGAGAATGTTTAATTCATGTATTTAGCGAGTGCCGTCCTTTCATCTGCCCACACAATATGCCCAGGAAATATGCTAAATGGAAGCATTAGCTCAGTCAGAGCTAAAACGAGAAACTGTTAAATGACAAGGCTGCTGCCAAGATGCCGAAAGCAAATATCAACATCGTCTCTGTTTTTGTTTTCTCCCTCATTTACAAATTCTGCTAGCTGAAGCAATTAAAGCGCTCACTCCAGAGTTGCTTCATGGTGCTGCCACTGTAAGAAGGAGAAATCCTCATCCCGGTGCTTTCCCCCGGACACCGCTGGTGCCCGCAGCCCTCCTGCCCATCTCCAAACACCCCGGCACCGCTCAGCCTCCTCCGCTCCCAGGCGATGCCCATGTGCATGGGGCCACTGATGAGTTCAGGCAGTGCTCCTGTGTCTTCTGGCATCGATGCCAGGGTGCAGGACACCCGGGCCTTTGTGTCTCGGGCTGTGCCAGCCTGGGCATCCCCTCCCGCAGGGGGGAGAGCTGGGAGGCAGAGGCAGCCGAGGTAGAAAGAGCTGGCCGCCTCTCCAGGTAGAGCTTTCATTAGGGAGTTTATAATTAAAGGATGAAAAATGTGTATGTGGGCACATTAGCATGCTGCTCGTGCCAGGCTTAAATGTAATTGAGCTCTATTAGTCCTCACAGCTGAAAAGATGGTCGGTGCATCACCCGGCTCTGCCTCTTCACACAAAAGCCATCAGCCCCAATTGCCCTTCTCCCAGCAGAAGGGTGTAAGGACGCAGCTGGGTGTAAGGACGCAGCTAAGGGAAGAGGAGGCGATGGCCGGCAGCTGCTGGAGGAGCAGGATGGACCCGAACAGAGCTTCCATCTCCAGCAACCCCCGTCTGGACCACCTTGGCCAAATTTATTTACTGGATGACGCTGCCCACGCCACCCCACAGGATCCATCCTTTATTTCCGCAGCATTTATCAACTCACCCAAGCGTACGAACAGGAGACCAGCAGTCACCCTTTTCCTTCTTCTCCCTTCCTGCCGTTTCCCTGGGGAGGACCTAGACCCGCAGGTGTCCAGCAGAAAACAGCTCCTGCTAAGCCTCCAGCACCGAGGCTGCCCAGCACCCTGCCGAGGAAGCCGTCACCAGAGGGAGCTGCAGCAAGGAGAAAGCCCTGCGTTTTGTCACGGCATCCCACAGCACAAACACCACCGCCCCAGCATCTTTTCAGAACATGTTTTTATTCGATGAACGCGGCTGTAACGCAGACTGTCAGACCCCACGCGTGCACAGCCTGGGATGCTGCGCGCTCCTGGAGCACCGGGTCGGCACCCGCAGCATCACGGGGACGTCGGGAGCTGAAGCTTTGCGCGCAGGTCTCGGCAGGACGGGACGAAGCACGTTGGGAAGAGGCAAAGGACAGGAAGAAGGGAGTGAGCTGGATCTGCCGCTGCGAGAAGGGCTGCTGAGGGTGCTGCCAACGAGACGTTTGGGGTGCAGGGTGGGCACCCGGGGCTGCCTCCTCCTCACAGCACGCACAAGCAGACCCAGTGAAACCGGCGGACAGGTCCCCCAAGACTGAGGGGATTTGGCACTAGCTGGTGAAGACCCCGCTCTTACCCTGCTGTGGAGCAGCTCTCGTGCCTCAGATCTCGGGCTCTTACTTTTGGAAGCACGGCAGTCCCAAAATAACTGGACTCCCTGAATAAATGGCCTGGCTGGGGGCAGGGGCAGGGAGGGAGGACCAAGAAATCCTCTAATAAGAGCTTGGCAACTCTTACTCATCTTAGTGAAGCACTTGGGCCGCTCAACACCTGGATAAGATAGTTATTTTGAAGCATAAAGATGGATTTAGGGGCTTTTTACTCCATGTCCACTTCCTTGGGAGGTTTGATTCTAAACAGTCAATACAATAATAAAAGAGAGAAAGCCATACTAAGGAAATTCAAGAGTTGATGAGACTCAGCAAGGACTGTTTGAACCCTACAAAGCACGTGTCTTTTGACTCACCAACATCACTTTACTGCGTTATTAAAAAAATAGCAATAATAGAAACTTGCTCTCTCTGAGTTCAAAGTCGAGCACATCTGAGAAGATCCTGCACCAACAGTCCTCCTCCTGGCAAGGCACTGTCCAGCCGTGTGGCACCAGCGAGAACACCTCTGTCACAGCCCCTGGTACAGTCAGTGTGTGGGCACACGCAGCAACTTTAGCTCGGTACAAAGATTAAAATTTAATTCACGCCGCCCTCTCCCTTTTAAAAAGCGGGGTACGTACAAATCTTAACTAAAAACTGGGAGCATTTGGTTCTCCACGGAACTTTTCTGTTACCCAAACGTTTCATTATTACAAAACTGGTTAAAAAATTCCAGATCATCTCGCGTAACAAACTAGAACTCTGCTTGCTTTCGTTACAAAAATAAGGCTGTTGCACAACAGGCAAAATTCACACTCAAGCAACACACAGACTCTCTTTTTATGAGCAAACACTGCCGATCCCCGCAAGCCAGCAGGATGTGTCTGGGGCTCGTGCTGCCCTGCACACGGCCAGCGTCACCCACAGGCGTGCTCTGAGCCACGCCACCGCTGCCCAACAGCCGCGGCAGAACTTGCTCTGCACTGAACTGGAGGCTTCAGTTCCACAACTAGCAACATTCAAGAGTTTTGTGAAACTCGTTTCATCCTCGGAGAACTCAGTGTGATTTTGCCTTCCCCATGAGTAAGCCTGGGATCCACGCGGGATCACTGCAGCAGATACACCTACCACTCCTGTGAGCTTTTCAAAGCTGGGACTTCGGGCAGTTTTCTAAGTTTACAACGTTATCAAGTATGTGATAAATCCAGGATGGCTTCTCTGTAATTAACTGTGTCATTACATAAATTTGTATCTGTATTCTTTTTCAAAGTTAAATATTTTAAACTTTTTTTTTCTTTTTTTTTAAGGAATATTCTATATAACCTGTTAATGTACAGCTCCACCTCACGTCACATTCCCTTCTCAGAGCGAGGTTCAAGTCTCACCAGAACGTGGGAACGGTGACAAGAACATCACAATAACTTACTACATACAACAAACTTCCTAAAAATGCATATTCACATACTCATATATACAGACATACACACGTATATATGCACGCTATCAACTCCCGTTAAGGAGTCCTCTAGAGAAGGTGCTCTAACGAAGATTTTGGCTAGGAAATGCAACCACGGACTCGAAATCTGTGTGTGCTCTTGCTCCATCTAGTTCCCTTAACTGAGCTGAGGAGGCACCAGAGGATCTGAAGGGAACCTGATTGGTGGATGGACATCTTTTAAAACTTACCACCTCCTTTTTTAAAGCTTTCTTGCCTTTATACTAAAGGGAAAATTCATAGAGTGTTCCCTTTGTACTAAATGGAAAAGGAACTAAGCAGCTTGTAGCTGAGACAACACCAACAGGAAGGTAACCTGTGCTTTACCCCAGAAGCTCGTAGTCACAAACAGTGCTCATGTCATACCTCTGTAGTCTTGAGTCACCTCTTGTCCAAAATCTGAGAGGCAACAGCTCACCTGTTGTTCAGCATCTCTGGATGGTGACCTAGCGTGTACCCTCAGCAATCTGCGAACAGGACCGACCTTGGCAGCGTGGTTGGTAACAGCTGGCAAAGCTTCAGTCCAGGGGATCTCAACAGCCATGAAGGCAGGGCCAACAGAAACCTCATGAAGCTTGGAAAGGGCAAGTGCCACGCTCTGTCCCTGGGGGCGGTGAGGCAGCAGTAGAGGCTGGGAAGTGACTGACAGAGTGACAGCCCTGCTGAGAGGGACTGGGCTTTTGGTGAAGTACGGGCTGGTCACAAGCCAGCCATGCTCTTGCTGACGAGGAGGGACAAATGCAGTGGGCTATTTCAAAACAAGTGAGGCCTGCAGGCTGAGCACAGTTCCTGTCCCTCTCTGCTCAGCCCTGGTGAGGCCACATCCAAAATATTGTGCCCATTTTGGGGACCTTTTTCCAGTTGTAGAGGGATGTGAGGCAGCTGGATAGAGTAGCCCTCCACCACACCAAAGCAGCCAGGTGCCTAAAGAAGAACCTACAAACAGAAGGTAGGGAAGCTGTGCTTGGTTAGTCTGGCACAAGAAGGCTAAGAGGTGACCTAATAATACCCCACAACTATCTTGAGGGCACGAAAAGGATGGTGCCAAACTCTTTCCATGAGTGCCAGAAAATACAGGAATGGCAACGGCCACAAATGACAACCTGGGAGTGCGTGCTTGGCACTAGGGGAGTACTGCAGCATCGGCACAAGGTACAAGATCTCCACCTCTGGATGCCTCTAACACTCTGCGAAACCACCTCACAACTGACCTGAGCTGACTTGGTGTTAGCCCTGGTTTTGACAAGGCTGGACCAGATGATTTCCAGCTGTCCTTTCCAGCTAACCTGTCTAGGACACCATAGTTACTGATTTTAATAGAACATGTGATTTATTACACAGACAGGGCTGCCTCCTGACACTTCTTACAAGAAGCTGGGCTTCCTTCGAGCCACAGTCAGAGGCTGGGCATTGCAAAGAAGCTTTCCCACGTCATTGGTTGTCCTGACTCTCTCGTGGCTAACGGTGGAGCTGTGTTTTATTAAAAATTGACTCCAAGTTTTGGCAAAATTTCATCTTAAGACAATCCAATTATAAAGTTCCAATTTTGGGTGTTAAGTCCTTCTCAGTAGAGAAATACCAATGTAATCTTTAGCTATAAGACCTCTTCTGACCTACCAAGTATAATCCCACCAAGCGTTTTCACCTGCCTTTCACCCTCATTTGGAATAGGAACCATGTCACAACATTTCACTTTGGCACCCCCTCCACAATAACAACTGTTTTTAAACAGCCAGTTGCAATGTGCACCATGAGGAAAATCAAGGTTTCGTGAAAAAGGTCAGCAACCCGTGCTTCTTACAATAAACCTGATCTAGCACAAACATAACAATAAATAAATGGGTAGCAAAAATACAGCAGTTACTGGCTTGGACTGAGATCTTCAGATAACAGTTTTTGCCCTCTGAGTGATAGCTGGCACAAACATTCCAATAACCACCAGCACTTTTACTGTCGTGACGAGCTACCTTCAACAACAGTAGCTGGAAGAATCAAAAAAAGGTCAGGAACCCAACTATGTGAGCATACCCACGAATGACAGCAGCCCCCACTTCCACTTCTTATCTTTAAACGTGTGTCTATTAGAATATCAGTGCCAGCTGCAAAAGCAATCCAAAGACAAAAGTGAAACACCAACAGTGAGTATTTTAAAAAGGAAGATCAGTAGCCCAGACTTAATCCTACTCCATATACGTGTTATTAACCCCGAATTGTTGGAGAGCACCGTCTCATGGCAAGCAGACTACTACTAAGGATGCGTTTGCTCTATCACAGTGATCCATAAGTGAAGCTGTCGTGTGCTGAAGGACAGGGTCATTCATCCAGAAGATGCGGTTGGTGATAGTTCAAATAGGTTTTCTAGGGTTATGACTCCTATTTAAAAGAAAAATAAGAGTAATTAACAAAAGATTATTAACGCTATGAATGCATTTTCATCTTCTGCATCTGTGACTTTCACACATTCACACAGCAGCTAAGGACACGGCGCTCTGCAAGAGTAGCAGACTGACGCAGCGATGTGGCCAAGTTTGTACAGACAACCCTGCGGGACTGCAGCAGGTGCTTTCCCAGGAACACAGATGCACAGACTTTGTTACTTCTGACTGCAGCAGAACAGCACCTTTTTCTTAGGACTAATTGTCCAAGCACCAAAGCAAGGCAGACTGCAAGAATAACCTGTTTTTGGGGTTCCCTGCTGACTTCCCTTCCTACTCCTCTTCCCCAGGAGATCCAGAACTAAATGACTTGCTGGCAGGAGTAACTCTCCGGATAGCCAAGAACGACCATCTAGGCCTGAAACAGCACTGCTACCCAGCACAGCTATACCTACAGCAGCAAAGGGAAGGAAATCATCTCCGGTGTGTCTGATCTACTGCCCAAAGGGGCACCATACAGCCTCTTTATCAAATGTCCAGGATCATTCAGGCTTCCATATGGCGATAAAAGCTCATCTATTTCACTATCCTTGCAGAAAGATGTTAACTGGCTCGATTTCAAATTCTTTTCTGATTTGCATATATGCATTCTTTAAAATTTAATTCTTATCCAAAAACTTGCTACAATTCCTGGCTGCTCCATCACTTCGGCATTTTAAAAAAAATAATAATGCATAATGAAGAAATGCTGTCCTGGTTGGGCCACTGAGGCTGGTTCTAAGCCAGGCTGGTTCAGCACAATCATATTTTGGTGACATAAGCTCTGGATATTCCAGTGATCAAGACCCTAGCTCTGTCCTGTTAAGTATGCCAGTTGCTTTCAATTTACTACGACAATGTGGAGCAAAATGTACTCTTTAAACATTATTTTCCTGCAGTCTCAGCTTACCTCATGTACATGCTTAGTGTCACTTTGCTTTACAAAATGCTTTGCACTGCAATTGTTTCAGTTACCTCATTAGCATGATGTTGGTATGGACAGCTATAGTGCACAGAGGTGCATCTGGTCACAGGGAGTTCATTCAGTTCAAGGACAGCTCAGTCTGAATATTTCAAGAATCCCACGAAAAGTCTGCCATATGACACTGACCTTTGATGCTAAATTTGGTTTCAGTCCAAGAAAGGAGAAGACAGTGTTGCTCTCCTTTGATTCGAAAAAGCCATCGTAGTCCTAGAGGGAAAAAAAATGGAAAAAAATGGTGAGAACATTTGTATTCGTGTTTTCCTGCTTGATCTTCCCACACCATGTGTCAGAGTAAAGGGTGCTATGCAATAATGCTCAGGAAAACACTGGTACTTACCTGCATTGCCCTATGCAAACCTAACAGCTATTCTAAAAGGTAGTGATATCACCAACCCTGATGGCAAAGTAAAACACACAGATGCTTCAATTAAAGCACTTTTCATCACCTTATTTGACAGAAAAATATAAAAAAGGATTTACATGAACAAGAAATCTATTGTGGGCATATTTTAAAGGTACTTCAGTGCCAAACAATGCAAGTAAACTTCCAATGAGGTTTTCAACTTGCATTTTAGCAAACCAAGATACTAACATGGAGAAATTCTAAGGCAACTGAACTCCTTAGGTCTTCCGTGGTGGAACAGAAGACTTATCACCACTCTATCCTTCAAAATCAGCAAGCACATCTCAGCCTTGGACAACCACATACTTAACTATAAAATATTACCATAAGGAATTTTGTTTTACGGAAAGATTATTTAAAACAAGCTTTATTATCACAATTATATCCTCTTTGTGTTTTAACTGCTTAAGCTCAGGTTCTGATCTCCAAGTGTTACTACTACTTTTATCAATTCGTTTTTACTGCACTGGACACCTGCTACTCTTCTATCTACCAGATGAGCTGACAGTTTTCAGTTTTTGAGGGACAGAGATGAAAACACAGCACGGTTTAGTGAACGGATTTGGCACACAGTGAGAAGCCAGGAAGTTTCAGGTTCTCTTAGTGGTTTGGTAAATATTTCCTCTATGACCACTGGCAAACAATAAAGCACCCAGTTCAGATTCCTCTTCTCCTCCACATAACCATAAAGTGGAAATATTAATCCCTATTTAACCACTTCTGACATGTAATACTCTGTAAATGTCGGGAAACTTCAGGTGGGTTCACGATTACAAAGCAATTATCCCTAAACATCTAAGATTAGCAGTTATGCTTAACTTAAAAGCATTCAACAAGAGATAATCCTTTCAATACGGACTGTGCACACACACACTTTCAATACAGAACAGTAACAGGTAGGCCCTGTGCCTCCACATACCTTCCACCTCCGTAACAGGCGTTCACAACGCCTCTGACCCCTAAAGTCAGCACTTCTTTGGCTCCTATCCTCTGACCTGGTTGCTTTTTGAGAGCTCCTTTCTCTTTGTTAAAGCACTCCCACGCTGGCGCACTGCTGCACCGATGTGGACACCGCTATCCCAGCAAAGTGTCACTGCAGCTGCAGTCAGCCGAGTACCTTCAGCCTAGAAACAGCCACACTTTGTGCTACGTGCTTTCCCAGCCAATGTCTATATGAAAACCATCTGCCCTCCAAGATGCAGAGAGCCAGCAGAAGCCCATGATGTTCATAAGGCCTCAGATGTACTGGCTGACATGAGTAGAAGGAGCAAACCTCCTTCTTAAGATGACTTCTTGCCACTGCCTTCTTAAAAGATGGCAGATTGCTTTGCCATACCCAGACACCAGGCAGTATTCCTCAACTTCACATCTACTGCTCTGCTGCCTTCAATGTTCAGACATTTACAGGTTCAGAGAAAAGCACGCGCTTCTTCTGTCTGTTTTTCAGTGTTTTTTTCCAAGCGTGATGCATAACTTCCAGCGAACACCACCTACTCATGTTGCTTTACAGGAAGAGCTCGGTTTATTTGCTTTTACTGCCAGGGGAACGAAGCGTTTGTAGGGATAAAGCCGCTCTGGAGCAAAGGAAGGTAAAATCTCCTGCAACGATCAGCAGCACGGACTGGAAAACAGGCTTTGCAGGCAGATGCTGCTTATCATGAAGGGCACAGAACTATTACTATCACATTTTTAAATGCTAACACATTAAGATATTAGGCACAGTTTCAAGCTCCCTTTGTTAATTTTAGGTGTGATCCATTCTGCCCAACTTTGAAATTAGGCATACAATTAACCAGAGGAAACAGGCATATTTACATTAATTAAAATCAATAAAGGTGATGAACTGATGCTAATTTCTAATTTAACATAAATTCTCATATAAACTGAACATAATTAACATCAATTAATCGCCACAAAGTAAATCCAAATAAAACCGGCAGGCCATAGCAAAAACCGAAGCAGTACTGGAAGCAACCCCAACAGTGCCACGGCTGAGAAGAGAACCATGTGCTCGATAAATACCTGGGTAAGTAATAAATTCAGCAATGATGTAGTAGTAAATGAGTAATACTGAAATTCTCAGCAATAATTACTGAAATACTCAGCAATACTGAAGCTCTGCCACAGGGTGTTCAATTGAGCCCTTGATCTCGAAGAACAAGACCAGAAAACTGCATGGCTGCTGTTCCACCTGAGGACGAGGCAGCCTGGCTTTGCTACAGATGAAAGGCCACGAGGGACACGAGCTAGATGAGCACCCACATGTGAAGACAGCGCCCGATCTGAGCAATAACCTTGTTTTCCTCCACTGGGCTGAACTACAGGTGTGTCACGCTATTGTGCAGCTGAAGGTAGGGCAGCACGGGACAGGTACAACCCACAGGGGAGAGGGAAGAACCCTTTTAGTATCAAGGCAGGTGTAAATTGGTCGAAGCTGCTCATTACAACCCAGCGAACCGTAAGCAGCCACCCAGGCAGCTGTTGCAAGCATTTCTGCAGCAGCACGGCTCGAGGAGACATCATTTCCACTGCCCACCAAGAGCACCCTTTCGTCTGAAGTGCGAGTTATCAATTTTTACCTCCAGAAGCGCCCACAGGCTTTTTTCCACATTCCTGCTGGCTGCATCAAAGCTGGATTAACTCACTGAAAGAAACCAGAAACATTTGGGCTACGTGCAGAGACACTAACTCAGTGGGTGAGGACGTGAAAATCCCTGTCTCACTTAACAAACATCTCCCTGCTGACAGCAGAGGCTGAGGAAGGCAAACGGTGCTTCAGAGGAAGCTGGGACCTTCATACACAGCCCACTCGCAAGCCAAGAGCTTCCCCTTGATAAATCTCCACGGGGCACCGCCTCACACGGAGGAAGGCCACCACCAACCTGTTTTTGGCAAGGCAGCAGCCCCCTGGTTCTGCGAGCTCCTGCAGTCCCCTTGCCACGGCACCACGCAGCTCCACGCAGCCCAGCAGAGCAGCGCTGCCTCGCCCCTGGAGGCGCTGGGAAAGCAGCTGTTAGCCTAAAAATACACACGCGTGGCAAATTGCCACCCACTGCACCGCTGCGGAAGGCAGCCCTGCACACAAACAGCATTTCGACCGTGTCTGTTGCTTTAAATTATGATCCCCGGTGTCTTCCAGAGCTGCTAATTGCACGTGATTAACACGCAAAATCCTGGCGAACTCGGGAGCTGATTAAGGCTAATAAACCAAAGGGGACGGTGGACATGAATCATCAGCGACGCAGGGATGCTCAATCCCTCTGGAGAAGCTGAAAAGCCACGAAAAAAAAAAAAAATACAGGTGATAAATCACAAAGATGAAGGTATGAAAGGTTACAGAGAATGATGAACGCCAGTTAGGGTAAAAAATACATCTCGGGATGGTTTGAGGGGACAGAGGAGCCACAGGACAATAAATAAGGTGAGCAAAAAGCTATTCCAAGCTAGAAAATGCTTCTGAACAGGTTACCAACCACCTGACTGCTTCAGACCTGGCTTTCATCTCTGCTTTCCCTGCTCCTGCGGAGTGATTCTTAACCAGACCAGAGGCAGCCCGGGGCTGAAAAGGTTTTCAGAAGCAAAGCCACCCCAGGTGGTAACGGGAGGACGGCTGCGAAGCTCGCTGCGGCAGCAGGACGGGCGGCGCTCGGCGCAGAGCTCAGAAGCACAAGAGGCACACTAAATGCTTAGGTGGCCTTACCAGAAGGCTGGAGTTCATGAAAGAGGAATGTAATAAGAATTATCTAATAAGTTAGTGATATACTTGCTTCAGAAAAATAGCTAGAGTCAGGGAAAGTGCTCAGTGGAAGTATATTATATGCTTGGCTTCGGTCAGCGTAATTAATTGTTTGTGCTTCAAGGATAACAACAACAGGTCAAAGTAAACCATTAACGCAGAGCAGGTTTCATTTAGCAGTTATACAGATACTGCCTGCACATCGCTGCAGCTGGGAGCAGGGGCACGTTTTACCTGATGACATTTCCAAGACAGCGACTGTGAGCAAAACTCCTCCCAGGAAGTTTCTTTAAAAGAGCAGGCTGGCTGTGCTGGTGCTGGCTTTTAACTCGCAAGAAGAGAAAGAGTGAGCTTGTTAAACATCTCAGGCAAATCCTTAATGTTTATCAGGTGCTTGCCACACAAAGAAGCAGAAAAACAAGCAACTTGCCCAAGCGCAGCTCGACTGCTTTTTATAATGATTTAAAAAAAAAATGTACTAATTATTGTACAGCACTTAAAGAGAAACCTATTGCCATGCTGCTTTAATTTGTTTCTCGTCAGCAATCATTTTTAATGTCTGATTGCGATCTCTCCATTATTTTAAAAGGGGCAAGGTAATTGCTCTTACAAGAAATAATGGCGAGCTCGTAATTTCAATGCACTGAAGGAGCACTCTGCTGCTGCCCCAGCTAGTGCTGGATGCCAACGAGAAGGAGCTGTTAGCATCCTTCTTGAAAAGGGCAGCCGAGTTCGCTGGCCCAGCTGACATTCACTCACTGATCTGATTAGGATTACAATGGAAAGCCTTACTCAGCACGGCTCTCCTTGCAGTGTGTGCACACGGGTGTGAGCCTGTTTGCACTATTACACTGACACACAAAAATAAGATCTCATCTAGACGACACAGGACAGCCAAAACATTGCACAGCTTCCCATTAGCTACCCTTCTGATAAGATCTCTGGGCAGGATTTTTAAAGAGCTCATGTAATTGATTCTACAGAGCATCCTGCTTCTCTCCTCCTAAGGGCTCGATGGTTATTTCCGTAATCTCTCCAGTTGTAGGCTTGCAAAAACAAAGGCTTTAATAAAGAGGAGCCCCGTGCCAGCTCCAGCTCTTGTTTGGACAGGGCATGCCAAAGGCAGGCTGCCCTGGTGTCTGCCATTCATTCAGGGGACACAGACACGGGCTGTCCAAGAACTGACAGGGCAGGGGGATATCTGGGGGGAACAGGGGCAGAGTAAGCACTATGGATGGCAACAGGTGCCCCACTCCTGTGCACCTTCTAGCTCAGTATTTTCTGTGTCCAGCTGTTTATTTAGGTAAGAATATTATCAAATCCGGCAATGACAGGAGCTGGAGAAGAGGGAGGGACTGAAACCTTGGGGAGTGAGCAATGGTAGTCATCCCCTTACAAGAAACCATGGCTAAAAGACATAAATTAACCAACCTGCACAGAACTCTGCACGGACCTATGTCGGCTTTGACGTGTTTTAAGGCAGCTGTAACTTTGCAATAGGGACGACAACCACACCAGTTGCTTTTCTTCTTGGAACATTTTACTCGTCCCGAGATCAGGTGACACCTCTGAGCACAACACAAAACACAACAGATTTCCCTTTCCCTCTGTTTATTTGGGGAATGAGGCACTGCTGAGAACATCTTTCAACCTTTTCTTTGTTTTCTGTGGTTCCTTCACAGAACTGAAATGCAAAGGCATTAAAGAAAGCAGAAAAGCACACTAACTGCACTGGTGATGTGATGTATTAACACCATGGTTATTTATAAACGGACCGCAACTGCTGCATCTTCGAAGTGTTTCTTAGAACATACCCATATAAGCATGATTGCAAGTGGTGCAATGGTGCACTGAATTAGTTATTTTATCCTTCTTCTTCTCTGACAACAGCCACAACCCTCACTAGATATTGCGCCATCTATTTCCCGTACAATACTACGTACCCTCAAAATATTACAGCCATTTAACACACTTTCTTATCTTTTCCTCGGTATGTTTTACTAGCCCAGGCCTTTTATAAAAGCCAATAACCAAAGTCATCAGGACCCATTCAAGAATAAACCCTTTCTCTGCAAAGAATGATGGCACAATACAAAGTTTTGATTTCATGCAGAGGAGAACTAGGATCCCAAACAAAATTGCTGATAACTGATGTCACACTGATTATCCATGAGTTCTGCAGAACATCAGTGCAATTAAAAAAATGAAATACCACAATTTTTGTCTTTTTTTTTTTAAACTATATTCTGTTAAGGTGATGGTTCTAATTTTACAGTGGTCATCTTTAACTGTTTTAAAATATATAAACACCCTACATTATTATACTTAGGAAATAGTGTCTGAAAACAGACAAAGGTGTCTCTAAAGTTGTATCAAATCTCTGTCAAATATCATCACATGGTGGGATGGTTCACAGGAAGACACCTGCAACTTTACCTTGAAACAGCTCTTCATGAAGTTTAGAAAGCAGAGAAGAAAGTTCAGGTGGAAACTGGATTTCTCAACAGGAGTTTACTCTCTCCACTACAGGATGAACAGCAGCACTGACACATCACTGGTACCAGCTCTAACTGCTCTGGGGATGACAAAATTCTTGCACTACCTTATTACTGCTGAGTTTCTACCTTCTTAAGCTCTAACACTGGGCAGGCTGGATACATTTTGCCTCTGGCGCCGTGCTCCTTGTATACATAGCACACAGAGCTAGAGCTCTGTCTTGCAACATGGAAAAGCAGGGGAGAAGTGGATGGCAAAAGCACAGATACAGCCTGAAAGCTACAGCCGTGTGGACCTTGCAAATGGCCTGCGCAGTCAGCACGGAGACAACCAGTGCTCGATACTGTCAGGATGGAGAAGACATCTGGGCAGGGGCTGCTTTCCAACACCAGCTCTGTCTTCTGCGTTCCTTGCATGAGAAACAGCTTCATCAGGAAGGCAAACAGCTCCGTGTCACCGTCCCCTGGTCACTCACATTCAGCCCAGGCTCTGTGGATCCGCAACTGGAAAAGGTGACTCAGAACGACTTCAACAAACAGCTTAAACTGACCACATGGGGAAATCCTAACTAATAGAAAAAGTAATTTATCAAGAAAGTTTCAGCATAATCACTCATTAATCTAAATAGACAGTATGTGATCCCTGAGGAATTCACACTAACTTGTACCAAACAAGATTATCCCTCTTGTGAGGGCAGAATGGGACCACCACGATGCTGAGCGAGTTGGATAAGACATTTGCACAGGTGCAGGGAAGCAAATGTAGGCTTGCTGGATACCAAGCTAGCCTCACAACTGCCCTGGCTCCTAAAGACACTACAGCAGGCGTGCTAGAGGTGAATTATGCCATATTGCTTGAGGATCCAGAGAAACAGAGTTCAAGTTTTGTGTACCTGTAGGCACAAGAAGTAAGACAAACTCCCCAACAACAGCTCAGGACAGAAATTTTGATATGGTCTGTAACCTGTTTTCTTAGATCCTCTCCTTTCTTTTTCCTCTTATCGATGAGCAGTTACTAAATTGCTATTTCACACACATAAAAAAGGACAAAAAAAGTATAGGATTTTTTTCCAGGATCTTAAAAAAAATAACAGAAGAGACTGACACTTAACAGCGTAGAGGAATCAGTGCCATGGTGATTCCCCGTGCACTGCCTAGTCTCTCAAGAACACTGCACCCCTTCCAGCAGTGTATTTGATTTCTTTCTTGTCTATAGACCTTCGCTGTTTTGATGGAGTTGAAACCCATGTATAACATTTCAGGGAAGGACAACAAATATCATGTGTCCCTGTCTCTGCTGCTGTGCCCACCCGGCACTCCATCAGTGCTTACTTACCCTAGCACTCTAAACCATCTGAGCAGCTTCCAGGAAAAAAAAAAAAAAATAAAGAAAGAAGAGTTAGCCTGCTATGTAAATATTTTCCCTTCAGCTCAAACTCCCACCTTCATTTTGGTTGGCCTAAATTTCAGGCAATCTCACATCAGCGGCAGATTTTGTGCATATAAAGCTGTCACTGCTTCAGCGTGCTAACTTGAGCTTGTAAGGTTAAAATTAGAGTGCAGCTTCACGGGGAAGTGGAGATTTTCTGTCTTCTGAGAAGATCCAGGACTGGCTTCTAGCCTGAGAAGGCTGCATTCACTTGTGGGGGTATCAGAGAGAACAGAAGGGGGAGGTGTGAGGTACAGGCCTAATTTCAGACTCTGCTTCTCCAGCATTTCTTTCTAGAGTTGTACCAGGGGGCTGCAATTTCTACTCAAGAGCCACGTACCCAAGATTTAGGCGTGTCAGTCCTTGGCATCATGCTACACTCCCTCTGTGAACCCAGCCCTAACGTACCCGGCCACAGCGACCTCTCCATCTGTCTGGAGTTTCAGAGTCTGTATAAAAAAGCACTTTTATCTTGCACTAAGCAAGATAATCGCTTATCCCTTCTTTTTTTAGATAGTGCTTTTAACTTGTACGATACTAACCAGTTCGTGTTATGGTGTATCCTATTGATGACTCTTTAGAAAAATATCTGAGCAACTCACCTGCTAACCAACTGGTCTGATTGTGTAAGATAAATATACAATGAGAGGTAGAACATTTAGATTTTTTTTTCCTGTAACCTTGAAAGCAAAGGATTTAATAGCGTAAACTTCGAAAAGAAAATGACCTACAGTCTTCATCTTCTCATTTTTATTGGATCTGGCTGAGACTCAGTTCATTTTTTTTTCACAGGAACCTCCATGGTGCTGTGTTTTGGATCTGTGACTACAGCAGCCTTGATAACACACCGGTGTTTTGGCTGTTGCCCAGCAGTGCCTGCACAGCATCAGAGCTTTGTCTGTTTTTTACTCTGCTCCCCAGCACCACCTGCAGTGGGGCTGGGAAGAATTCAGCTGGCCAGAGGGATATTCCATACCAGATAACATCACGCTCAGCAATAAATACATGGAGCCATGGGGCTGTCTTACAAGATAGCCATTGCTCGGAGACATGCTGGAGCTGTCTGCTTTTGGGATATGGTATGGGATCATCTCGTATCACTTGGTCATTTTATCCCCTTCCCTTCACTTACTAAAATGCTTCTCCTGACCCACCAGTTGTTCTCAATTCTCTTCCTATTCTCTTCCCTGTCCTGCTTGGAGGTGTGGTGTGAGCAATCAGCTGTGTGGCTCCTTAGGCACTAACAGCAATCTGTCTTGGTTCCTGAACAGGGACTTCAGGGGGTTCAAGACAGTGACAGATTTGATAAGCATGTGCCAGGCTGAACTTAGAGCTGTTTACCTGGCACTTGCTGCTGCTGGTCACAACATTGACTTCTCTGTTCTGGATGTTGATTGATTTGTTTCCTCATGTGCTCCATTGCTTGCTCCCTTTCCTTCTGTACATCATACACCAGGGGCTGTTAATGGTGCTGTGGCTGCGTTATCATTCTGGTTTGCCTGGAAGAACTATAAGAAAAGCACTGGCCTTGAGCCTAATCTGGTATCTGGCCCCTGCACTGCTGCCATCCCTGTATTCTGCAAACCATTTTGTGGAGACAATCAGCAGTTGGTCCTTTCTCCTCTTCTCCGGGAGCCACTTTGTGAAGAAATGATCAAAGACATCTTCTGCTTCCACCCTCATTGCAGTGGCCCTCCAAATTCTTGCATAACCCTGTGTAACCGCATTGCTTGTACTGGTGCTGATTACGGCTCTTCATAGGGTTAACCACCCCGCTGGGAATCCCACACAGCAACATGCCCCGAGGCAACTAACTGCAGGGCAGCAAGGCACCTGGGAGAATTTGAGCAGGTAGCTAGGGCAGCTTTCTCACTGCCATGCCCGTGAGCCACGCCGCCAAGGTGCACCTTTGCAGCACACACAGGGTGCTGGGTTTTGGATCTGTGACTAAAACAGCCTTGATAACACACCAGTGTTTTGGCTATTGCCCAACAGCGCTTGCAGAGCATCGAAGTCTTGCCTGTTTCTCACCATGCCTCATTCTCACCCTTCAAAATGAGTAGGCTGGAGGTGGGCAAGGAGTTTGGAACGGGCACAGCTGAGAGAGCTGATCCAAACTGCCCATTTTTCATCTGAAAAATGCTAGAGATGGACATTTAATGTAAGACTAAAATGTCGATCCACACTTTAGTAAGGGAGAGGATTAGAAACCCTGCTGTCAAAAGGTCACGTGGTACCTTCTGGTGGAAGAAAAACAAAGACAAAAAAGGAAAGAAAAGATTTTTAAAGCAATCATCATGGGCTTCTGGACAGACACAGGCTGAAAAATCTATAGTAAATGAGTGGCAGCAAGCCAACAGAACAATGCAGTTCTTCAGGTCAGTGTCTCAGTAGTACACACAGTGGTGAAAACAGACTAGCCTTCCCAATAAGCACTTTTTTCCCAAATTAGAATAATGACAATGTCTTAAAGAAAGGGGTTAAAGCATGGCACATAGCAGAATTGCTAAATGTCATCCTAAGATGACTGAAACTGGATGAATGCCTTCCTCAATTCTGAGACTTGTGATTATCTGTGATCTCATTACATGATGAAACTGCTTTAGAAAGGGCTACCCAAAGAAGTATGTACTATTACATGAAGCAAAATGTTAACTGAAGGTCTCATATATTGCACATCATCTGATCTGAGCACGTCATCCCTGTAAAGTTAAGGATTCCTGAATCAAAAACCTGTGGATTGCTATTCAAACAAAAATTCCTTCAGAGGCTGAAATATTATCTAACTCCTACTGAGAAAAATGGCTCTACTTGTCCCGTTTTTTGTAGTCTTTTCCAATGTATCTCAATTTTACTTTTCCTTAAGCAAAATGTGTGAGTTCCCTCTGTGAACACACAACAGGCACTGACATTTTCTAACTCTTGCAGAGCACTAAAGCAAGAACTGCAGCAATCAGATTCACACTACTGTAATTAAATGAGGTTCATGTGTCCGATTTGACTGAAATGTAGACTCTTCTCACAGACTTACGATGTTGCAGTAATGCCACTAAGATGAAACAACTGACTGTAAAGTCATAAAAATATGTAAATTATCAGTGACTTTGCTATGACATAACACTGGGTTATCAGTAAAGTGATTTGTGTTCTTGTGTGCTCACAGCTCTTATCTGGTTTGTTCACATGAAATAAAAAATGGTTCTTGCTGAAAAACAATCCTTACTTATTTCAAAATCCTATTAGCTAAGCTTGTTACCGAAAAATTGGGGAATGGATGTCAGAAGACTGAGAAAAGGAAAAGAAAGATTCATGATCATATCTGCAGCTACATCAACTCAGAGAAATTTCAAGGTCTCGCTCACACTTCAAAACGTGGAGTTAGTCTGTTAGTACCAGAAGGATCCCTCCCACTGTGGTACAGGAAACATTGTTTTGTGAAAAAAAAGGTCATCTTTTTGTGCCTTTTTTCCCCCTTATAACAGCTCATACATATTCAAATAGCCAACACCAAGCCTTTTTGGGCAATTACTGAAAACACTGAAGCCAAACTTCCTCTACAGTGCAGTTACATTCTGCAAACTGATTGCTTCAAACGGTAGTGTCCTACCCAGAAAAATGGGGACAGAAGGAGCTAAAAAAAAACACACCCCAAACATTAATGCTTTTACTAATAAAGAAGAAACAATAGGGCTACGAGCGTGACACGGAGTCAGGGCTCTTACATCACAACCTCAAGCATCTTTCTTGAAAGGGGATAAACAAAATAAAGAATATACCTTGCTTTTGCTTCTCTGGCCCTCATACATTTATGGAGACAGCAATGGGTCTGACCAGTCTGTACTGTCAGTAATAAGGTGTAAGTCAGAATGAGTGCCCAGGCAGTTTCCTGGTAGCGTGCTGAGACTGTCGAACTGGCAGGCAAAGCAGCAGACAGCGTTTGTTAATAGAGCAAATTGGATCAGAAGTTGCCTGGACACAAATCAGGAATAAGCTACAATTTTCACTAACTCAATGAACCGAAATCCTGATGGTTATTTTTTAGTTTAAGTTATTTAATAGTGAATTTTTTTAAGCATAGCCAAGATAAACATACGAAAACCCTCACTGTGGAAATCAAAATGGAGACATGATGTCTGCTGACTTCAGCTAACTTCTGTGTGATATTCCAACTTCCTTTCCAGTACTCACCTCCTTTGTCTCCTGCCTGATGTTCTGCCCCCAATTTATTACCTGAGAACTTCATTACCTAATGCTGTCAGGTTAAATGATGAATGTGGAATACACGGCAGATACTTTTTCCTTCATCCTAGAAAATACACAGTTTCTTTCAAAGCATGTTTGCTCATTAAAGGTGTTCCTGCAGCCAGTGAGGTCTGGTAATAGGATTAACTCTGCTCAAAACAGCCATCAGCTGAGCAGGCAGATTAACAAGATCATCTCACATGTTGCATGACATCTTTGGCCGTGCTAATGCCAAACAGCAATTTCTAAGACTAAGTTAAAACATGCCGTAAAGAAAAGCTGCAGAGATGCAGAAAGGATAAAAAACAACTGCTTAAAAAAATGTATTCCGCAGACAAAGTAGCATCACACTGAACAAAGCAAATATTGTTATTTGCAAGTGAGGAAGCTGCTCCATAAGTGATTGTTAAAATTCCTTCCATGTCCCAGATACTTTTCTTTAATGGATATTTCTCACCCTGAAGTAGGAAGGTATGAGTTAAACAACTGAGGTAGAAAGCACACAAGGAAGGCCAAAACGAAATATACGGAGGGATGCTGAATATCTTGTTTCAGAAAGCCAGTTAGCTGCTGCATCATACTCAGTCTGTTTGTGGCCGAGGATCCTGGATCCTCCTTGTGGAGGATCCTCCTGCCCTAAGCTACCCACGCAGCGCAGAGCAGCCGACGGGTTCTCAGCTGATGGGGATCACCCAGCAGCCACAAGCAGCTCAGCTGCGCTGCAGCGGAGTCAGGCAGGGGTAAGTTAGAACCTGCTTGGATTTCTCTCCACCACGCTGCAGCCAGTGCCCACACAGTACCCACACAGTGCCCACACTTACTCTGGTCCAGCTGTTATGACCCCAACATCCCCATGTCAACCTCCTACAAAATTTGCACACAAACCTCACAAAATTGCTTCCTGAGGCATCCAGCGTGGCAAATCTGTCAACCTCACCAGCCAGCCTAGCGGTCACATCAGCCCTGCCTCCTAAAGGATGTACAGATGACACAGCTGAAGCATGAAAGAATGTAGCAAGGCAGAGAGGACCCAGCTCTGGTCTTCTGACAGCATTTTGTTAAGAGTCTCAGCTCCGGGAAGATTCTCCCAGACTATAAGAGCACCTAAAAATCAGGGCTGCTGGCTAAGCAGGGAAGTAAAACATTCATATGGCACCGTTCTTAATGTATCAGTCAAAGACTACCACTTCAGCTTGCACTAGCAGATGGAGAAGTTATTGCAGCTTACACCATCAGACAAATTAGCCCACCCATCGATCTGCTGTCAGATTCGCAAGCTCTCAAGCTTACCAGTCTTTCAGCAGAAAAAGAGAAGTCTCAAGCTGCTTTTCTTTAGGGAAAAATAAAGCTTTTCCCAAGTTCAAATAGCAAATAGGTTTTGTTTATTCTAGAGACTCCAACTGCATCAAGGCTTTCTGAGCATAAATTAAATTTATGCTGTAACAGCAGCAGAGAGGGAGCTTAATTACAATGACAATGTAACTCAATCTAGGCAGTGCTCTCATTTTCTGTACCAAAAATTTCCTTCTGAATTTTTACGCTTGGCCTAGACCCAAGTAGCAGCAAAACCAGAACTACACAGATATTAGTGGCCTTACAAGGGACTTCACCATCAGCAGGCTGTACACGAAGCACGTAATGTTACCAATTCTTACATCCACAGAGGGCATCCGCCAGCTGAAGACAACACACGCGTTTATGGAGGATCTGAATTTTCACTGCAGGATCCTCCTCCCCAAAACTTTAACCTTAACCTTCAGATACTGCTGAAGAAGCTCAACAGCAAGGTCTGTCTGTTTCAGTGGCCATCAGGGCACACACACCACGGCAGCTACTTACTCCACAGTACCGGTCGTCGCTGAATATCTGCGGTGGCAGCGGGTTGCCTTGTGCGGGCTGCCTGTCCTCGGGAATGTTTTTGTACATCCACTGTCTTTTCTCCTCTGACATTGTGATATCCACTTCTTCAAACTCGATGCGATTGGCTTCCAGAAACCTCACCACATCTTGTTGCCTCTTCTTTATCTAGATGAACGAAAGGAAAAAGCAAAACAATACATCAGAGCAAGGCCCCCATAACCCAGACTCATTTACAAACCTGAGTGCATTCCTTCTATCCTGTCCCACATCCACATGACAGAAAGTCACAAGCTCAGGAAGAGAGAGGAGAAAATATTTTTTCCAGTCTTAAATTCATCGCAGTCAAACACCGCTGCTTCTCTGCAAGTTGGCAAAGGTTATGCTTCCTCGCTTCATTTTTAGAAGGCTGTCTCTCTAGTCCTACTGTGGGAATGTCAGCCTTTACTCTCTAGAAGAAGCTTTTTAAAAATAATCTGTATAGGACTGTAACAAGTAGGAGGTAAAAGATGTAGCTGGTTTTCAAAATCATTCGGGGCTACATTTTTGAAGTATATAGGCAGCTAGAAATGCAAGGTGAGCAACCTGGCATGTCCCAGAAGAGTCTATAGGTGTCTATAGGTGTCCACTGAGATAAACACGTTGGTACATATGAGAGGGGAAAAAAAGAAGCACACTCCATGCCAGCTGCATATATTTTTGTTTTCCTAGACATCTTGTAAAAATGCAGCTCCATGGTTTCCCAAAGAAGGCTTGCTGAATCTTTAATTAAGGGTGTCTGTCTGCATAATACACATGCCTAAAAATAAGCATGATCTCATCTCCTGAAAACTAACTTCGCTGCAAAAAAAGGCATTAGGTATGTACTAAACGTATGGGGTTTCTGCCCCTCAAAGAGATTATCATCCTCATGCAAAAGCCCAACAGAAGCAGAAGGCTGGCAGTTTTTAGCTGATTGCACCTACCTAATGTCAGCTCTCACCAGCTAGGTGGGCTCCAAGCAGATGCAGTCAGGTGAAGACGACATCTGCCTCACAGAGGATTTTATACCAAGACAGCAACCTTGAGAAAGAAAGCATGTGGGGCTGAGGAGAGCTGTACTCATTTGTCTCAATCCTCTCTGCACTCTCTTCAGTCCGTGCTGTATTTTTTTATCTACTTAATGAAACAAATTCCTTCAGAAAGAAGCTACAAATTACACACTGTATTTTTTACAGCTATCATCAACGGAATTATTTGATGAAAAAAAAAATACAGCTTTAATATTTTTACAGTATTCCTGGAGTGTTGGATCCACACAGCCGCTGATTGGCATAAAGCCCAGGTGGATGAATCACGCCTGTGGGCATCATATGACCCAGATGCTGTTTGGAAATCAGAGGATTTTTAAAGTGCATGTGAGCTGTTCTTGTCGCACAGCCCATCCTGTCCACCTAAATGCACCACAAAAAGGCACAGCTTTTGGTGATGGAATCACTGTTTCCTTGAAACTAAGAGAGTAGCCAGCTCAAGAAACCAGAAAGACAAAGGGCTTAAAAGATGACTGCCTTCCTGAAGAAATGGGCTGCATCATCAGTTCGTGTCTCACAGGCTTTTTTCTTCCTCCCTTTTATTTTTTTAAACATACACAGTGTTGGATTTGAGGCATATTGTGCAAGGATCATTTTTTCACGCGGAAGGCTACAAATTGCTTGCAAGCGATGCATTATCCACAACAGCAAAACGACTGCATCATCGTCATCACTCCCGGGACCGACACCAACCTGACTCTTGCAGCTTCCTTACAAATTGCAAACAGGAATCGTGTTGTCAGTGCAGAAGTCAAGGATGAAAATATCTTCCTCTCTCTTTTACAAAATAAATAAATACAAAAAAAGCTGCAAGAGAGGCCCAAAACAAACAGTTTTTCTTCCAGTTCTCTCTACTGTGCACACAAGTTTAAGTGCCACTCAGCTTTAACCAGATCCCTAATACTTTACCCTTCACACCATGAGAGTTTCTCCCACAAACACACATTTCCCAGTTTCTCCTTTTAATTTTATAAACCTAATTAAGATGTTGAAGGGAAATAAATTGTTGGGGATTTTTTTTTGCCTTTTTTTTTTTTTTTAATCCAGAAGCTTTGCAATTCTCCACATGACATCTGCGTGAGTTATCAGCTGTGGGTGTGCCAGCTGCATAAATTTAAACAAAATGCCCTGAAAATTTTTAGCCAAAAAAGTCACATCTCCTCCTCCTCCTCCCCCTAGTGAGTTGACTGAAGTCAGTAAAATGAAGCGAGAGAACTATTTACATTAAAAATCCTGTTAAATCATGCCTTGTTGTTGAAGGCTGATGCTCAGAGCATCTGCCACAACAGACGCCAGCTGATGCCTCCCCACGAAAACCACAGGACCTTTGTCTTCCCATACAACTGGATCCGTGCCGCAGGAGTGCGTCAGCCTCACGATCCTGCCTGCAGCTCACATTTGTGGTTGCTCCGAGCTACAAAACTCCGCTGTTCAGCCCAAGAAAACCCACAGCAGAGATGAAATGCTCCAAAGAGCAGTGTCACTTCTTCCTCACCACACTACACAGAGGACCTGAGCTCCTGTCAAGAGCCCGGTGAAGATCAGTGCATCCTCCTCTGGCAATCTACCAAGGGGGTTGCCCCAGCCCTCTTTGTGGAATTTGGGTTTTTACCTTGCCGCTTCCCAGCTTCCCAGAGCTTGATGTAACTAAAAGGAACCTGAAAAGGGTATTCCTACAATCAGAAATGCCACGTTCAGAAAAACTCATTTCACGGCTATTCATACCTCAGTTTGTGAAAGCCTTTGTGTTCTTTTAGGATAGGCTGCTTTAGCATCAAATTATTTTGCTTTTCTTACATCTCAGCAGACCAGGAGACTGTAAGGTAAACCATCAAAATATCCATCCACTGTGAAGTCTGAGGGGAAGAAACACTCATCTTGTATGCCATAACGAGACTGAAGCTTCCACAGGCTGGCAATTCAAGGTTGATTTTTTTTTTTGAAATTTCCTTATAGTCACAGAAGAATATTAGCCGTAAATACAAATAAGAATAGGCAATGTCACCTCTTTCTGTTAAGCAGCCACACTGCCTATGAAACAAAATCAGGATCTGCTTACCTGATATGATCCTAATCCATCTCTAACATGGCAAAGAAAGCTGAGCTAAATAGTCTACTATTGTGATTCAGTGTTTGTCTTCCACATTTTGAGCAGGCTAACTGCTTTCTGAACGTCTGTTTTCATGGGTTTGGTTTTACTCTTAGTCTGTATTGCTACCCACAAGAAAAACATCCCCGGAGACATCTCCCTTTCGTCCCAGTACTTGGAGCTGGTTTCCTTATTAGGGCTAAAACCAGCAATAATGCTGATATACACAACTGCTTAAATGAGTTAATTGCTTATTCAGCTCAGTTGATAAAGTCCACTTCAGCTGAAGCATCCAGGCTTTCTCTCCTGGTTTTCATTTCTTTATCCTGACTTGCAACAGGTAACAGCAGAACAGGCTCCCGCTGACTTTGCAGAAATACTTGGAAGCCATCCTCACACCAGGCCAGGTGGGACCACTGGGGTTAGCTGTTCTGACCTCCAGCATCCCTGAATTAATTTTGCTTAGGAGTAGGGAGTTTCTTTCAAACTGCTTTCCCCTAAGCTCCATTCCTTAACTGTTAATGACGGGGAACCTATCTGTCTTGGTAAATTGTTCCCACGGTCAATTAATGCCCTCACTGAAACCCTTTCCTGCTTCTACTCAGAATTCACCTCTCCCGCAGTTTTCAGCCACTCGGCCTTCAATATCTTTGCCTGTCAGACTGGAAACTCTTCTGCTGTAACGTTTCTGTTTCCTACACAACTAATATGGGCTCATGTCACTCCTCAACCATCTCCCAGCTAACCTTAACAGTGATCCCTAGTAAAGGCAATGGTCTTGTCAAAAAGACAAAGAGATCTGCAGCTCCTTTAGCAGCAGGATAACAAAACGGGGATGTTACCATCACAGGTCATGCCCAGAAAGGACCAGAAACTCAGCAAAATTAGATCACATCCTCTATCCAAAATTCCTTGAAAGCTTCTCATCACTTCCAACGGGTTACTTTGTTTTCTTCTCTCTTCCCTCCCTATGATTCCTGAACGTTTTCAGACCTTCTGTGCCAGGACTTGCCTACTGAGAGCTTTTGTTTAACCAGAGGTGCATATCCCATCATCTTGTCATTACTAAATGGCCGTGTGATGATGCAGATCTCGCTGCTGGCTGCTCCCTCCTGCCCAGCAGCTCCTGCAGCTTCCCGTGCACAAGCACCACGCGGGAAGCAGGGGCACGAGGGGGGCATCAGTAACATCAGCACCCCTACCCGACAGCAAAACCACACCCCAAGCAAACGGCTCAGCAGAAGGTGAAGCAGGAGCAGCTGCAGGTATCTGAGACATGCACTGCATAAACGGCGTTGGTGTTAGACACACACAGGCTCCAGCTCTGCCGCAGCTGATAGCATCAGTGGGGGAGCCTTCGCCTTTTTAAGTCATGAAAATAAAACCAAAGGGACTGCTGCACTGTAAAAGCAGGTGCAATGTAGTTACTGCAGAGGGTTACTGATCTTAATTGCTCGTACAGATGAGGCTTAGCATTGCTCCCAGATACTGAGCAGATACTACACTGATGAAGAGCTGCAAGCCTTCATACCACATCAGACGAATACTTCTCTAAACAGCGTTAGCTGCAACCCTCCACCTACCTGCCTTAGAGAAGCAAGGAAGCAACACCTCTTCCCAACACTACACAACACCTGCATTCTCTTCCTTGTTTCCACCGTGGTTTTGGTGCTTCTGTACGGAAGCAGAGAACAACCTCGCTCACCAGGACTGGCACACAGATCCTCCTGGCCCGGTGACAGCTGCAACCTGCGGTGACACAGATGCTCTGCTGGATTTTCCTTCTTTGCCTAGCTCAGGGAAGGAAAGCGCGACTGAACCCTGGCAGTTTTGACTGCAGAGAGGTGGCGGGGCTGTGACAGCCCTTCACAAGGCTTCGGATGATTAATTCATTGTTCTGGGCACAGCAGAACACAACTCCGCTGGGTACACAGGGGAAAGGGAGATGAGAGGCCGTGGTGAGGTGGCAAAAGGAAGAAGAGAAGAAAGAGGAAAATAACTCTGCATTACATAACTACTCCCAGCAGCAAAGCAAGCGGCTAGCTGCTGCAGCAAGCACGTGATAGAAGAGCAATGGCCTGCACGGAGACCTCCCCAGAGCTCACAACACCTTCAGCACTTCACCCTGAAGAAAGCCTATACATTCGTGATTCCAAATCCTACAACTTGACCACAGATCCCTTCCATCTGACCAGAAATAAAGCAGTCCCTGAGCAGCAGCCACACAGCAACCTGCCGCTTGCAGACAGAGACATAATTAAGGACACGCCACATGAAACCCTCCATCAAACCGGGAGGGCAATCTGTTCAGCTTGATGTAAAGTAAGCCTGCAGATCCCTGGGAACTGCTGAGACACCGCTTTGCCGGGAGATTTTTACCTCTACCTCTGCGTGGGATACGCACGCTACCTTTGAAAGAGCCTCGTATTTACAAAACGCAATTAGAGTTTGAGCCAGGCTTGTTTTTTTTAAAGGCTCCTCCTCACAAGCAGTCAGCAAAGGAAAATTCATGATTTAGTTTTGCTGTAAAGCCACAGGAGACAGGGAGCTTTGTTCCATATCCAAGGCCTGCTAGCCTCATATTTTCATTGTTAGATGCGGCACTGCGATAAAACACACTTAAATCTACTCATCTATATGTTCTTATTGCGAGTGGAAGCAGAAAGTTTCTTATTTAAGATGGTTTGTAAGAAGCCTTCGTTCTCTGTGCAAGCACCAAGGTTGTGCTCAGAAACACAATCTATCTTCTAATGAATGACACGACTCCGTGTCCCATCGCATCAGGATGAAACCAAACAGCACTGCTCGTGGAAATCAAAAAACTACTAAAACAAATTTTTTTGTTTGCTTGTTTTCAAATGATGTTGGGGATCCTAGTGGCTAGCACAACGCTACAGACACCTTGAGCAGCCCGCAAGGTTTTAAGGATTCATGAAGCCTGTTCTCAGCTATCACGAATTGCTCCTCCTGACAGCACCATCCTGCAGGACTAGAATCCTTCATTGCAAAAGACTAACAACTCAAACGCGAGCTGGCAGCTGAAATCTTCCAATAGATAGATGTTTTTGTTTGTAGTTTACCATATGTTTCAGCGATTCAAGAGACTGGTTAAAAAGAAAGTGTTATTTTCGTGCATTTTTCCAACAGACATCTCTCAAAGTTGCCAGAGATTAATTTACATCTCCTGCTTAGCATTCTGCGCTTAACTCCTCCTGGTTCTGTTCTCTTTTGTCAAATTGGCATATTTATAGCAAGTATTTTGCATCATGAAAACACCCCTTCACCAAGCAATATCTGTCTTCCTTTTCACAGTGTGTACATAAATACAAGTCCGATAACGGCAACCTTCACTTGTTCACCTGCTCTTTATTGCTAGGAGAGTTTGCCTCCTAACCAAACACAAGTTTTTCTCTCATCTCCACGCTATATTTTCTTGATTCATACGCTTATTTCCCTTTATTTATGCAAGTTGTTCAATTCTGAAGAATATCCTTTCTTCCCAGTCAAGTCCCAGTGCAGCAAGGTAGTTAAATTATCAGAAACTCAGTCCTTATTCCTGCAGTGATGAACCAAAAATTGGTGTTTGAATCTCGCAGTGCCGCCTCCCAAGGCTGGAGAGCAGGGAGCAGTTTGGGGTCTTGCACACAAGTCCAACCCCGCTGTGGCTGAAACTCTGCAGGGGTTTAGAGGTGTCACTTTATTGATGGGAATCCAGCTGGCTTGGTTGAATTGTGATTTGGTAGTGGGAAGAAAACACAATTATGTTTTATTTTCTTAAAACATGTTAAATAATTGGGAGCCATCTAAAGTTCACTGAAATAGCACTAAGATCAGCTTTATTAGCAGGCTTGGGACAGTAAGCGTTATAATAATCAAATTCTGTGAAGAAAACTTAAAGTTTTGACTTAAAAAAAAAGTCGCTTATCAAGAAATTCACATACACTTCCTTTATGTAATGTGTTTATCACCTAGACTTTTGAGACGAAAACACACAATTGTCTTTCTTTTTTTTTTTGGTGACACGGTGAGTCAGCAGAGCAGTGGAAGTGCTGTGAACTCCTTCTGTGTATTTATCGGTCCCGTTGTTCTGTAACAGCGACGAAATCATTCCCAGCTCCATTTTCTGTACGTACCACAGCCGAGATATAACAGCAAACCTATTGCCACTAAAAAAATAGGTCATGTTTCTTCCTTCTCAGTAGCTTTAAGCACCAAAACCCAGTGGCGCAGGAATATTTATCTACCAGAGCAGCTAAAACCACCCAGCAGCTCACAAGATGTAAGAAGTGATTTGTGTTTCGCCCAGGCAGGGTCTCAGCTCTGTGGACTCCTGGTGTGAGCCTCCTGCTGCCCTGGCCGTGAGGCTGCTCCCCCTGCACCTTGCAGAGCACTCTGAAGCACCCAGCAGGCTGTTTGCAGCAGGGAGCCACAAGATGCCACCAGCAGAGGAGCGTCCTGACTGCCTGGTAGAGTTTCAGAGACATTCAGGCAGGCTCCAAGACTACACAGCCTTGCTCAGGCTCACCAACTGCCCAGCAGTGACGTGCTGGGTTCGTGCAGAGCCCTGTCCCCACATAAATCACGTAAGTAGGACTTATTTCATCAATAAGTCACATCCATTCTTCTTCCACACTGCCACCAACCCCCCTCTGTGAATTTCAGGGAATGATAAGAGCCCTTGGACACTTGGAAAAAAACAGGCAGCCTTTCCCTACAGAGGATCATGCTCGCATTTATTTGCTTTCTGTCCCTGATGGATGAAGGATCGGAGATACTGGGATCCCAAAGCGCTCTAAAGGATTTGAAAAACAAGTTTGTGCACCGATGCTGTCACTACTGCCACCCTTCTCCTCTGCCAGCTGCTATCCACGCAGCACAGCTGTGTCATCCTGCCAGCTACAGGCACACACACCCCTGATAATGCACTGACAGCAGTAACAGCAGGACGAGTCACTGGCCATTTGGCGTGCGAAGTTTTAAGCATATTTACAGGCTTTTCCCAACAGTATATGAAACAGCAACAGAAAAATGCACTTGTGGCTTCAGATAAATGGCAGATTCCAGATAAAATTGGACTGTATTACTGCAAAGTCCTACCCACATGTTTCTGTAACACTAGGATGATGGATTTTGTTGCTATCAGTCCCCAAACTCAGGCTGACTGCCACCGCTATTATTCAGATCAATAACAAAATTACCTTTGGTCCAGCTGAGAGCAGAGTGAGGCTTCTAACTTTATTAACAAATGTCAATGTTATTCCTCTTTCAGCAAACACAGCTCCAGCCTTTGAGCTTAAGTCTTCTCACAGCTCTGGGACGTGCACATTACCTTTGCTTTCTTACTTCTGCAGCCCCATTTCTGGACGGCCACCTGTATCCCCAAACACAGATGCAGGAAACCTCTCTACTAGAGCACACTCCTTGCCTCTGGCAAGGCAGCCTCAGCCAGCAGGTTCCCACTGAACAATTTGATCCCATCTAAATCCTTCCAGTGCCACTCCTGTCTCTGCTTCTACACAAACAGATCACCCCAATGGAGATGTTTCGGGAAGATTGTTTGACCTTAGGAGACGCAGATCCAGATGAAAGGTTTAATGCGTGCTTGTTCTTTCTTTAGGCTAGGCAGGGATGAGAACTTCACTAGCCCTGCAGCCACATAATGACAGGTTTGAGCTGATGATGCTCTAGCGCTCACAAGATCAAAGAAAGCTTTCCTTCAAATAAAAACACGCAAAAATCTTTCACTGTTGTCTGAAAAACACAGACCCAATTTGATGATTAACAAAGCAGTCTTTGTAACGTTACTATTAAAGTGTTCCAAAGAATCACTCAGAGATTTTAAAAGCACAGGTAACACCCAACATCATATGCTGCAACATGTGAAAATATCAGGAAATAAAGTGATTTGTGAACGTTGTGATGGAATTTCCACCATTAAATCATGACAGATTTTTTTTGTCACATTCTCTGGCTCTGAGTGGGACCTATCCACTGAATCCTAGGACCCACATTATGTAGCAAAGGGTTACAGCCTGCTGGAGCTCCCAGCACGTGAAGGTAAACAAAAGCTCTGTCTCTGTTAAAGCAGGAAAACCAAAAGCCCACAGGAAAACCTTCCCACTGCGTGTGAAGGACACGTACATAATCACATGCTCTGGTTTGTATTTAACGTGTACTATGACTCTGTGGTTTCAGGGCTCTGCCTGCAAACACGCAGCCTGACAGTAACCCTGCTGGCAGAGCTTGCAGCAGAACAATCCCAGAAAATGGGATGTTCAGGAAGCCAGACGCTGTGGCTGTTTAAAAGCTTTCCTGCAAGCAGCAGCTCGCCACTCCCTTCTTGCCAGCAGTTATCACTTACCCTGCAGCAGCGGCAGCACTGGACGTGTCCTCTCCTCCTTCAGATGCTCAGTTTCACAGGCCAAAGTGTTGCTGGCCCACTTTCAGCAGCCATGGCAAACACACAAGGCTGCAACCAAAGAGGTTAAAACACAGGTACCTCTACTTGAGAGAAGCTCTGCAACAGGAAAGCAGCTGCAGAGTTGTAAGTAGTAAGCTAGCCCTGCTGGAGCTCTTGGATAAAACTCTGCACTGAAAACACTGAAGTACCTTTTCCCTAGGTAGGGACAGAGAGAGCTATGCCACTGCACATCCAGTCTTTGCATTCTAGTTTACGTGGACAACAGACACCCGTGGTTACAGTGCCACGAGGTCTGGCCACTCGAATAAAGCAGCAGTCATTTTTGACAGGGTTCAGCCAGGTGCTGATGCCTCTTGAGCTACCAACGTGAGGCACCAGGATGTTATATTTTTTTCTCTCCTGGGGATGCAAAAATTAGCATTTAGTTTTTACTGAGTGCTAATTAGCATCTATCAGCACCTCCGAGGTTAAAAACCATACACACACACGAATATACGTGCAGACATATGGACATAACACTATACATATACATGCACAGCCACACGTGTGTACTTGAATAAGAGGCAGATTGATGTATTTGCAAAGGTCCCTCCTCGGCATTGACTTCTGCAAGTTTGTTCCTTGCAGTAAAACAAGCACCACCTTACAGTTTTCCAAGTTCTCTTAGCAGGGCTGGTGGGGATTACTTATCCTGAGGTGAAAACAGAACTGCCAGCAAAAACCCTGGTACTCCTAACCGCCCCGACAAGCTCTGTCCTACCCAGGGGAGGTGGGCGACAACCGAAGGGCATGTTGGTGGTGGTGATTAACATGAGTCACTGAACAACCTGCGGCTCCTCAGAGCTTCTCTTCATAAATTAACTAGCAAGCCAGTTAATCCCCTTTCTCTGCTTACTTTACAGTGGCATACAATCTTAAATTTAGGTTAAACAGTGTTGCTTGCACTGTGCCTGTATCCCAGTCACAGCACCCGAAGTTCACCGGCAACACTGAGTCATTGCTAGAAACATCAGGCCACGCTCTGCTCACCTACATGCATGCCCCTGAAACACTGCCACTGCCTCTGCATCTCCCCACACCCCACCAAGAAGGAAATCCACCAACTTCAGGGACTTGCATCCTCTGTGTTCATTACGCTTCTTAACAAGCTTTCACAACACTTGCATCATAAAGATCATCCCAGATTCCCTTTGGAGGCCAGCACTTTAGGCTGCAGCTGAGGAAACCACTGCCCTTAGTGTATTTGCCAGCAGAATGCCACAGCCTGGGTCAGCAGCTTAGGGACAATTCTGCACCTCCAAGTCACACTCAGATTGCTAAAGACAAAAGAAATCCTGACTTTCTACAATAAAGAACTTCCTTAAACACCAACTATTTTTTCCACAAATCCTGATTTATTTAACATTCCCCTCGTTAGATAAATCAAAGTCTAAGCTGTCTGAAACAATTCACTTGGAAGACGCACTGTACAGAAGAGTACCAGCAAGAACCTAGCAGACAGCAAGTGAACCGTGTTTCATCCTAAACTTAATTTTTGCTTTGATTTTGCCTAAAACCAAAAGCATTCATATAACAAGTGAAACAGACTTACTCAGCAGTATAACTCATCTTTGACAAGCCCACTAGAAACAGAATATTCAATACATCAATTAAATTACAAGGGATTTTTTAAGCTCTTACAAGTACAAAGAAAGATAATTTACCTTGAATAAATATTGTTCCCTTACAGTGGCAGGCTTTGTTTTCTGAGCTTTGGTACCATCAGATAACGTCAACCAGAACCCTTTTCCATTTACTGGTACATCCCCATTGTTTCTTGAATTTTACCTGCAGGCCTTGAAGTTTTAAAAGCAGGAAAGGATTCGAGAACACAAGAAACATGACTTCACAGGAGCCACAGCTGTTTGTTTCTGACCTCCCTGTCCTCCAGAAGTGTTATGCAGGAAATTAAGTTCTTGTCTTAGTGGTGGCCTGTAAACCATGCAACCGGTGCTTCGTGGCTGTGGTCTGCACAAGGACCGAGGCTCAGTGGCCCAGCAGAGCCCTTCTACCAACAGCCTGCTTCTTCCAGCTGATCTAGGAGCTTATATCCCGAGGTTCATTTCTCCTTACTGCTAACGAGGGCACTATGCTGTTTGCAGGAGGTGTTAGAGCAAGTCAAAGCTGGAGCCAACAGCAGCATCCAGTTTACACACGTGAATAAAACCATTCAGAACATTGCACACCACTGAGGTCCTGCACCTTTCCACACACACACCAGATACCATTTAGGTTTAATATAAGTATGGAAGCCACCTGGCTCAGGCAAAAGCCCAGTTGGTCAATGAAAACATTATCATTAATCCCAACACGCTTGGGACCATGTCTTACACAAATTGTGTGTGTGGCCTTCACAGTGATAAGTAGGCAGGCGCCCTGCCTGCGGTAAGCTGTGCACGGAAAGCCTGCAGCCTTCAGTCTGAAGGTTTCTGGTACCTTTCTGGTACCAAGAGCTACAGTTCAGCTTCACTGAAGCAAGCAGCTGCATCGACCCAAGGTGCTAACAGCACGAGAGCTGCCTGCCTCGCTCCTGTGCTGGGATGGGACCGTGCAGGAGCAGCGTTGGCAGAGAATAACGTGACGATGACAACTGAGAGAGTGGCAGTTTCTACGTCGGCGTACCAGCGCCAGACAACAAAACGAGGATGACTGCAGTACGGCACAAGCTTCAGTCCCTGCCCTTCCTCCCCGGTTGTACTCTCCAGAAAACAGGTGAGTCAGGTGCACAAATTGATTTACAGTTCACAAAACAAAAATAGAAATAATCTGAAAGTCATTTGTATCAGTAAACTGCATGTAACTTAGTTGTGTTTCTTTGTTTGTTAAGTTAACATCAAATTCATTTATATGTGATCTCCTTTGACCCCTGGCACTACGACCAGGATTAGGAAAATGTATTTCCAGGCTTTGATGATGTGATTGAAGATTAAGGAGAGCAGGTCCCCATCAGTGAATTACGTCCATTCAGGAACTTGCACCCTGACAGTGATGTTCTACAGGAAAAAATAAATAAATAAAAAAGGCGGGGGCGTTAAAATTACCAAGTTGCCTGTTATCACTCATTTCAGTCTTTCCTGTCCACTTGAATAAGTCTGCAATGAGAAAGTCATTATATAGCTGTCAGAGACATTGCCTGCACAAAGCAGATCAGCATACAGAGACTCAAAACACGCTCCGAAGAGTCCTCAGGAACCCACTCAGCACAATACCTCCTTTGAAGTTTTATTCCAGCTAGGATTGCAAACAAAGGTCGGCAACAGTCCTACTGCTCCTAACGCTATGTATTCCAAAGGGTGTTGCACAAGGTGGCTTTGTTTCTGACATGATCTATCTGCCAAGAAGAAAGGTAAATATTTGAGAAGCACTCAAGCACACAGGAGTGGCGCAACTGTTAGGTACTGAATACCGTGTGCAGATGGTCTGAATTCCACCTGTATTCTTGTGCCCAAGTTCTTGCCGGGCTCCCTGATGAACACACACATTCCTCGAGCTCTCTGAGCCATCGTTTGGAGGCTCTCAGTTCTCAGGATGTACCCAGAACTCAGATCTGAGCTAGATCCACAGGGGGTCCTTAGGGAGAAAAAGAGACAAAGCCTTCAGTGCTGAGCTCCCTGTTGCAGAATTCAGCCATGACCGGGGCTCTCAGGCTCCTTTTGCTACATGAACCCTGCTGTCAGGACAGACAGAAGCCAGCCAAGCTGAACGTGAGCCACTCAGCAAGAGGAAAGCTGAGGAATGATGCAGGAACGCATTCTGTCACTCAGAAAGTCCCCCACCCTCTCCTATGGGCAGGATACAACTGCTAAGGTCAAGCCCACAAACCCACGAGATCCCTGATGTATCCTGTGACCAAGCAAGAATCCGGAGGTGTCCATTTTTCCTTCTGGTCTCACTGCTTTTGCTACAGCACTGCTCTGCAGGTGCATAATCAAAAGCACCATCACTTTGATCGAGTGAAGTCACACAGTACAACAACCACGATCCATAAATCCAACCTTAGGATCCAATCCAACAGGTGCATTTGGAGCATGCGGACAGATGTGAGACAACGCTGTGGTTATACATTTAAAATATTGCTATTTCCCACGTAAATATTGCAGGTTTGCTTCTAATTGTAAGGATTACGTTTCACTTCTGAAAAGCTACCTTACCTGCTGCTGTCATCTGGTTTTACAAACTTCTAATATCAAAAATTCATGATATTGTTTATAATTTGCAAAGTTTAATGCCATAGGTAGCCGAATTTCTGTAAGTCACATGCAACAAGCTGAAGATCCCTTCAAATGACTCCCAGAACCAATACAATTTTCACAAAAGGCATTTGTACAGCTCAACCACCTCCAGTTTTGACTGTTGTTGCTTTGGGGTGCAGAGAGGCAAAAAAATCTGCTAGCTGGTAGATACTCTAAAATCAACACATTCTAAGTTAATTCTTCCACGCCTCTCAACAAGAAGCACATTCTTCCTGAGCAGCACTGAGAAACACTGAGTTTCTCAAGCCTGTACAAACAAAGGTGGGGATGAAAGTTGTCCTTATCACTAGGAGACAAGCTTAGCCAAAAGGACATTAGCATTTTATTTGCCTTCAATTACATTATCCAACCAAATAAACACGACTGTGATTGCTCTGGCATTCTGATGTTTTATACCATGGTTTAAAGTAATTCCAGGAAGCAAAAATTCCAACATGTTTGCACTTATACATTGACCTGCATAATATGCTTTAAAAAAGCAAAGCTTTAGTCTCATAAAACCAATATTTGCTATAGAAACAACCTCACTATAACTATACCTATCTTATCAAGCTTCCTAGAAAAAAATAAAATAAAAATCCATTATTGTCTTCATTAGCAAGGGTCAGTTTTCAACTTCTGATCTTTTAAAAGAAGTCTATTCTTTTCAGATCGATGCTGTTCCTTCCCAAACACATTCTCAAGAAGTCTATGCCTGAGCAATGCTTGCTTGCTCTTGCACATTAAATTGAATTGATTTCAGTTATGTTTTTCACATCTTATGAACAAACAAAAATTTCCATGGGAGAGTTCTGCATCTCTCACTAGTCAGAGCAGATTCTACCCCCTGTTCTTCAGTAACTTCCCTATGTATCTGCTCAGCTTAATAGAGGAAGCTCCAAGGCAATAAATTATTTCTAGACAGGAAAAAAGTACAAGTGAAACAGTTGTTCAAAGTTTCTTCATTATCTGAAAGCTCTTCAACGACATTTCCTTTACCTGATCTTCAGTCCTCTGAGTGCCAGAGGTCAGAAGTCCCTCTGGTTAGGTATTTCCAGCCAGCTGTAGGAATTCCAGCAAAAAGTTACTTAGCTAATACTACCAGCTTCCTGTCTAAGGTAAATCTAGCTTGAAAACAATGAAAACCATTTAATTGAGTCAATACATACTACAGCAGCACAAGGAAAAGAACAGATTTTTATTGATAGACTGGAAAACGTGAAGTGGATTGAATTACAGTCACCTTGGAATGGTTTGGTGAAAAACAAAGAAACTATTTCCTGAAAACAGTGAAGCACTGTTGAGGGAGAAAGGTAAAGGCTAATTTTAAAGTAGCCTTTCTCCTGAGCACGAAATAAAAGACCATTTGTCTTTATTAAGGAGGAGTAGCAAAGCCTGCCTCCCCAGCCTACTAAGTGCTTGGAATTTGAGACACAGCTCACCAGCAACAAATAGAAATTCAGGTCAGAAAAAGTAGAAGATTGGCAAGGCTTGTAAAAACACGCCTTGCCTGCCTATTCAGAGGCTTCCCATTGTGATTCAATTGCATCTGTCTGATGCATGCTTAAAACAACACGATGTTATTTAGAAATGTGCACATAAACACAATGCCTCTCCTGACTCAGGAACTTGCCTACAGCATCCCTACAGCGCAAACCCACAGGCCAGCTTCAGTAAGCACCGCAGAGGAATGTTTCCACTCAAGCAACAACTAGGTTTCGTTGCCACAGGCTCTTTTAAGCTCACGAGGCATTAATATTTACAAGTTTTATTAAAAATAAAGAATACTGCTATTAACCTCTCAGTGGTCTACAAACCTTCAGAGGTGTGGCAGATGTTGCAAGGAAGCGTCTTGTCCCAACTGGGCAGAAAGTTCACGTTGTTCTTGGCTGCTCCTCATCCACTCTGTTAATTTCTATTTCTCATTCTCCAGAATTACTCCCAAAACACTTCGAATTTTGTACAACTAGCATGCATTTTGATATTCTTTAGCATAAAACAAATTGCACCAAGACACATGATCAATAAATATTTTAGAAGTTGCCAGGGACAGTTATACTTACAGAAACTGAGGTCTTTGCTGACTACACAATCAGTGTATTTCTCAGGAACGTTACAGCTAGACAGAAGACAGAGCAGTATCTATGAGGGCTACTTATTTCTCTAGACAGGGAAATCATCCTGTCTCATGAACTGCAACCCAAGAAGTATCTGATAATCTGATGTTGTTCTACAGAAGCCTGGAGTAGAAGACAAAGAATTGCACAACTCAATCACTTTTGATTTTCCTTCACTGATGCTTAGTTATTGTTCTTATGCTCAGGAGGATGAAAATAAGCTTTAAATTTCCCTGCTTAGAGATGTGCAAATACAGTTACTGCCCTTCTCTCCAGACAAGGATTCCCACATAACCTGCTGATAATAGTTTGTGATTCTCCTCAATCACTTAGCCATCATCTATAGACACCCCCACAAAGCCCACAGGGAAAAAAAAGCCCAACACTGAGCACAGCGGGAACTTAGTGCATGACGAAGATTCCTAAATGCTAAGATAACACAGATGAAGAAAAGCAGACAGTGAAGAGATGTGACAGCTCTGGTCCCGGGTAGAAGTACCTTCAGCCATTCAATTAACTATTCTTCCCTGGCTAGATCATACTCAGATGTACAGCTGACTATGCAAAAAATGTTGATCATCACCAGTATGCAAACTGTTATTCCTGGTAGATGTCATCTCCTTGTCAGACGCAGGAAAAACAAAAAAAGGCGGCAGATGTAAACTAAATTGCTTTTCAACCTCGGATTTGGTTTGTTGGGTTAATAGTGAGGAAGAATTTATGGTGCTGCTAACGGGGTATTTACCTTGAAGGCAAAGGCAGGGGAAGGATAGGGCAGAATCAGAAACTCCAATCAATAGCCTATTTGCAGGCTGGTCAAAAGAGGAGATATGGTGATCTAATTATGTGGTCCTTCTCCTCCACCCCCAAGAAAAACAAAATATAAAACTAAAGAGCATTGTTTGAAACAGAAACTAAACCTCACAATACCAGAGTGCCACAACAAACCCAACTGCCAGCACGGGCAAGGAGAGGTTTCTGTGCCGGCTGCCTGATGCACACGGACTGACTGCAGAGTCCTCAGGACGCTCGGTGTCTACTCAGCTGGCTACTGCAACGGGCAATTAATTTTTATTAGCTGTAATGCCGCTACTGAGCATCTTGAACGCTTCATGCCAAAACATATCAGCGCACACACCTGTCACCATGCCGCTGATCTGAAAGCGAATACCAGGCGGTAAGAGACTGAAGGCAGCGAACACGCATTAAACCTTCAGGTGGGAAAAGCGCCACGTCCTTCCACAACACGAAACGCTGCTGAACCACGCAGAACAGCAATTACATCTAAACCCTTCGGATGGCTCTCATTAGAGAACAAGTTCAGCTGAACGCTTACGCTCGGACTGCCTTCACGGAACTGAGGGCTGTCAATTTTCTATGAAAAATACGGAAACTCACGGGTCACACGCGGAATTAGTGCACCAAGAGGAGCTTCATTTAGGCAGAGGGACACGGTGATGCTTCTCCAAGCTGATCTGACAGGAGCTGTACCTTTTCCGGAGCAATTGGGAATTCAGGGAGGCGAGGCTCGTCTCCAGGCTCTCATTTATTGCATTTGCCTCTGCCCGCACCGGGGTCCCCCGCATGTGGGGGAGCTCAGCCCGGTTTTAAGGGCTTAAAAACCCTCCAGTCAGCCCCACACACGTCCCCAGGACGAGCCCGCCTCAGGACTTGCCCCAAGGCGCTTCACGAACAACTCCGGCAGCCCCTCGGGGATGGGGGTGAGCCTGTTTTTCCCCCAAAACGCACTTTTTTTTTTTTTTTTTTTTTTTTTTCCCCCAAGACTCCCCTCAGCCCGGGCACATCCAGCCCCGGATCCCAGCCGCCCGTGGACCCCCGGGGCCGTTTTGGGGGCTCCCGCTGGGCAGCGACCCCCGCCAGCCACGGGGCGGCTTCACCTCAGCCCCCGAGCCCCCCACTCACCGCCACCGAGCCCGAGGAGGAGGCGACGAAGACGCGGATCACCATCTTCACCTCATCAGCGGCCACGGCGGGGACACGGGGACGGGACGGGGCAGGACACCGGCTCCGCCACCGCCTCCTCCCTCCCTCCCTCCCTCCTCAGGCTCCCCCTGAGGCGAGCCGGCGGGCGGGAGCGGCGAGAGGCGGGCAGGTGGGGGCGGCGCGCAGGGGCCGCCGGGCGCTGTAGTCCTGCCGCCCGGCGCTGTGTGGTGTTAGGAAAACGTGGTGTTAGGAAACCTGCCCCTCAGGCGGGTTTGATGAATATCCCCGATGCCCCAAGGGCTAAGTGCCGCCGTCCGTGTGTGAAAGTCTGCCAAAGAGCTCGCACCGTGCCCCTGGTGTGCTGCCTGCTTGCTCGCAGCACCGCAGGTGCAGGGTGCATGGCGCACAAGATGCTTAAATTCACCCCAAAGTCAGACAGCCTCACCAAAAGGGTCGCCCCTCCATGCCAGACATCCCACCCCGCTGCTCCTCATCCTCCTGCCCCACACAGGGCTGTCCTCACTGCCCTGCCAAGCCCCACAGGCTGCCATTTGCAGGATGAAGGGACGCAAAATGGTGGCAGGGCAGGCAGGCGGCATGGCCGCCCTCCTGTCAGGGCAGGTGGCAGGGACAAGGCAGGCCTGTAGGGCACTGTGGGCTCTCCCACACCTTTCAAAAGTATTAAACACCATCATCTATTTTCACTCACTGGTATAGGCATACAGCTCTCAAGTATTGGCAGGGATTAGAACAGATGTTGTCAATCAACGGAATAACCCCAAATCGCCCTTTATCTGTCAGTTCTTCAATAAATAACAGAGAGGAATCCCTGCAGCCTTCCTTAGCTTGGGGGTCTGTAAGGGCACAGCTTCTATTTAAGTGCTTAAACCCCCCTATAACTGGTAGACTTCCACAAACTGCAGTTGTAACCTTCATCCTCTTAACTCTCCACATATGGCCAGATGGTTACTCATTTCCTGTGATTAAGCTTTCTCCTCCCACGATTTTACCCCAATGGTGAAACTCTTCCAGACCTTTGCATTGTCACTGCACTCAGTAAATTTCCATTTTCCAAGCTAAGCATAGACCATGACTCTTGGCTTTTTGTTTCCTGGTCAAACAACCTTGACTGCCAACTATGTCCTTAAAGCTGTATTTACATTTCAATATTTATCATTTATTTCAGAATATGACATGTTTGTGGGAGTCATGGAGTACACCTAACAAGAGCAATGAAGAATAATCAGGATAATCGGAGCTCATTTTGAGCTTAATTTATATCTTGTGGAAGGCATTGGCAGGCTTTCCCCTGGCTTCACTGTCCTCTGGAACAGAGCTCGGTATTGGCACTTAATGTACAGTCCTGTAACGAGAATTCAGGGAGCAATCTTGAAAAGGTTTATAACTGCATTATGTGCTTTCATGAGAGGACTTGCTGAAAACTGAATAAACTGGATCTGAGTAAACTTTGGTACAAAGGATAAAGTTTTCTGTATTGGAAAGTAAGTCTTTTGCATTCTTTCTTGCACCATCTTAAGGCATTTAGATTAAATCATTTCTTACTGTTTTGGTACCATCTTTCTGCTTGTACATTAATCCTCCCATTCATTTTATATTTGAGGATTCTATTATTTGACTTCAGTGCCACTGTCTTAATTTGAGTCCAGCTCTCGCATTGGCAACAACAAAACAGTGACAGTTAATTGGCAACAACAAACCAATTTACTGCTTAATTGCTGCCGAACAACCAGCAAGATTCTGCAATAGGTGAGTCATTACAGGAATTTGCTGGGAAATCACCATTACTTAGTGTGTTTTTTTGCACACTGAAAGATTATTTCTGACAACACGTTTTCCTGTCTTTAAGCATTCTTAAGAAGGTGAAGATGTTTACTTTCCACTTACTACCCTATTTATTTCCCTACTAGAAAATATTATGTTTAATATTATAGCTGGCCGTACTGTTATTATGTGAAATAAATAGAATCAGGGCAACTCAGTACAGCAGGTTGTGTTTGATTCTATCACAGCTTCAATATATAGCATCAATTTATAATACTAAGAACTGCATCCCTCTAATATATTTCTTATACATAACAAAACGGGAATAAAAAAGATAGGGATGTCTGGTTCTGAGTGGTGCTGAACATCTTTCACTCTGACTAAGCAGAAGAGGATGCTGCTCATCTCTCACAGACAACCTTGACACAGTAATCTGAACGAACCATGTGGCAAAGTCTGAAATAGAGTGCAATGGCATTAACTGGGAAAAGTACGACAAGTAAACAAGAAAATTAAGAAATTCTACAGGGACCGTAAACACTGCAATTAAAGTACTTTTAAGGTTGTTTTCTCTTCCTCTAAGAGTTCTTTACTTTGGCAGCTCCAAAAGCTACAAATACAGCTTCCTTTCCCACCTAGAAAACAAATACCTTTCATTTCATTCCTCTTGAAAGTAGTACTGAGCTGCATAAATTTTCAGAAGCTATGGGAAAGAAAAGGTGGTAGGAAAGGTAAAAACCAACACCTGTTAGAAAAATCCAAACCCACTACTTCATTTCAAATGCCCTAAACTGATCCCCAGCTGGCCAAGCCAATACAAGTTTTCCTTACTTTTCTAGAGTCTCCCTTTTGTTCTACCTGCAGCTCTCAGATAGACCCGAAATTTACAAGTTGCATTCCAATTAATTTCCTTGTAATTCTTATTTTTTGTATGTCAATTTCTAAAATTTTGGGCTAAAAAAAATCTTGCAGATTGCTATAATTTCTCAGGATCAAATTTAGTGTGGCATGGGCTGGAAAGCACTGGGAATCCAGCTAACTTTCTCATTTCTCTTTTGTTAGTGTTTCTGTTTAGACCATACATGCTAATAAGCTACTTTCGCCATGGAAGTAATGCAGACAGGAAAAACAAAACAAAACAAAAAAAGCGCCTTGCACTGAGAAGTTAAAAATTTCACAGCTTGTAGAGTGGCCTCTTAATTTACATGTGTCCTAAGCAGAGAGCTGTTACTTTGTGGAGTGTAAGACCTATTAGACCTCACCACATGATATTTTACATTTTCAGATGGTGAATGGGTTAAGGCCGGTTGTCAGGGTTCTGCAGCTGCTGCTGGTAAATGTCCTGAGGCCATAGCTCTGACTCTATTTCTACTGTACAATTCTAATGACTTGAAGATCAAATGGTACAAACATTTAGTTAAGTATAAGGAATGTGATAAATAAAAGGCATCATTAAAATGATTTATGAGCAGTTTTCTGTGTTTACAGGAGGTGCAGAAACACTGCATTCTAAGACTGAAGTTGAAAACTTGAATTTATGGGGGGGTGTGCAGTTTCTAAAGCTTGTATGGTAAGAATGATTCATTGTTATGCCAGATTTTCATGGAAGATTAAACAGAACTTTACTGCTGCTAAGGTAGCAAACAACACACAAAACCAAGGATTGTGGATATGTGAAAAGTATGATAAAAGATTATTTGTATAGCAAGATGCAACAAGCATAGGAGAGAAATTCTGGAGATATGGGACATTATATTCAGGCCTAAATAAGGGTATAAGATGGCTTCATCTCTCACTGGGAAGAAACACTCTGCCTGGGACATTTTAGAAGTTTTTTGGTTTGTGGATTGTTGGTATTCATCGTTTATATCTGTAGGATTTATGAAAGGTTGTTAAGAATTAGTAAATTCACATATGCTCTGCAATAATCCACACAGTTGAAATTTCTAAAGAGGTCTTCAGCAGCTCTTAAAAATTAAGAGCTTAAAAAAGTATCACAATATATTGAAAACCACAGCTTTCAAGTGTCATTAGAAGCTTTGAGAATCCTGAGCAATCATCCTTGGTAGAAATGTGACCATCATCCGAGGAAGCAGCCAAAGGAGAAGAGAAAGCAGAGCACTCCAGCTGCAATGGGGCTGCAGAGCATCATTAGCTGATCTCACAGTGCAAACCCCAGGAAAATGTGGGTAACTTAAAGGCTCTAAAACATACAAAATGGCCAAGGGAATATGATGTAAGTACAGGATTGTTTCACTTGTCAAGTAATGGCAGTTAATGTGGTGGCTGATGGCCTCTAAATATCCTGGCTAGACACAGCTCCAAAGCATATAAGATGAAGTAGTTTGGAGCCAGATTCTGCACATACTTCCTGGAAGCCACTGAATTTTTAAGGTATCAATTTAATCATATAATAAGTCTCCAGGGTACATTTTCTAAGTGGTGCATTAATGCCTGTAGTAGTGCATTGTGCATAATGTTATGACTGCCTCTACATGTACAACAGGTTGAGCAACTCACAGTCAAGATCACCCTATCCTTGGCAAAAATGGCTTTGCAAGTTTTGTAAATCACACCAAAGTCTCCCAATAGCAAACTCACACAGGACTCTGTGCTTTCCAGTTCCTTAATCATGACCAGATGTTTACATTTGGAGCATTTCACAGCTTTATCCACCATCAGATTTTAGAGATAATGTCAACAGAATTAAACAGTGTCCCAAGATATTTTTTTCTTCTTTTGGCTTGAATTACTCTGCAGCTGATTTTGTCATCTAAAGCTACTATAAAATGCAGGTGTTAAAGCAGGCACTTGGGAAGGGAGCTAGAGCTGGAACAATTTTGACAAAAGTTTCGATTCTCACTTTCACAAACTTATGGCATGCTGAGGAAAGCAGAAAGGTGTTGCTGTTCTGTTCTTGATCGGTTTTGTACCATCTCTTTATAACCTATAGCAAATAACAAAAACAAATCGCATAGCTTAGTGAGCCTTCCTTCATGCAATTTAAATTGAAATATGCCTAGATAATTCCGAAGGTAAGAGTCCGTTCTTTTCAGCTGCTGCCCTTGAGTTAGAGCATTACTAGTTGTTAGTATCCGGGGCTGCTTTGAGGCTCTCTGTGAATTCCTAATACTAAGGAACCTTGAAAACCAAACCATTTTCCTGTAAAGTCCATCATCCAGTGTAACTCAGTCATCTGACTTGCAATAGCTGAACCAGAAGGTAAAAACTTCTTCCATACTCTCAAGGTATTAAATCATTCATCATTCCTTACAGCCTTACAGCCGCATTGCCTGAACTGTAAGAAATACCAGAGTTCATTTTGCACTCATGCCTTTGAAGATCCCACTGTTTCTGGAGCTGTTGTCCCTGACAAAGGAGCAGGAATCCAAGCAGGTGTCAGTCAGTGTCCAGCCTTCCGCTCCATAAACCCTTCCAGCCCAAGATATTGCAAACAAATCAACAATTTCAAGCCAAACAGACTTGCAGTTCCTGGTGAAAGCAAACTTCTGAGCAGCTTTCTGTGTTTTCACAATTTAGCAAAAGGCTTTGTCATGATCTCTGCTAACCTGAGTAACCTTCAGTAATGCAGGAGAAGTGGGTCAGCAATAATATTTGTGTACCCAAGGACAAAGATTGAGTAATCTTGTGGAGAATAAGACGCAACTGAAGACATGAATACTGGCAACTATCCTGAAGTGTGTGCATGAAAGAAACTAAGAATAGTTAATATTTTTATAGTACTCAGGAGTTCTTTAGATACTTCACAAAGCAGAGGGAAAAAAATCCCTAACTTCAAAAGGAGGGATAAATTTGAGGATAAAGATTATGTGTGCACTGCATTTCAAGCATGGGTTCAAGTCCACAAGCAGAGCTGTGTTTGCCATCACGTTCACACCATGTGGGCATGAAACTGTTCAGGCACAGGTCTGAGGTGACCTTTGGGAACCAGCAGGGAAGACTCCTGGGCCCACACTAATCATTAGCTCAGAGCCAAAGGCATCCTCATTTGCAGTATGGGTGCACCAGGTTCTGCAGATGTGTCCCATCTCTCTGGAGGCGGTGCTGCATGACTGGCAGAGATCTCAGGCTTTGTAAAGGCTGTGAATTTGACCCTAAAAGCACTGCAGCCAACCTACTGGTATCCTTCTGGACCTGGGGTGTGCTGCCCAGTCAGCATCACACACTTGGTGGCCTGGGACTGAGGAGAATGGTGGTAGAGGTTGAGGTGGGATAGGAACAACTCGTGCGACTGTTATGCTGAGGAAAGGAGCAGATAGGAGGCAACGAACCACACTAAACAGCAGCTAAAGAAATTAGAAATCATACAGCTTCTCAAATGAAGTATATACAAATTGTTGCCCTTCCGTGTATCTTCTTTTTCATCTCAAACCAGGCTCTTCTGTGCTTTGGGCCTGCCTGTCAAACCAGATACACTTTTTATGCTCTGGCAAAGTAGCCCTGCAAAATTTGCTTATTCCTTTATTTATTCCTTTCAGACTTGTAGGTCTTCACAGCATAAAGTTTGTTACATTCTGCATTTCTACACTGCTGTATCCCTGTCCTGGTTTTGCACCGTGTTTCCTGAGACAAGAATGTCAGCACAGCTGTTGTTTAGTCTCGGAGCTATACGAAATGCATTTTGTAGTGCCATAAAAGTACTGGGGAGCTAGTGGATAGCAACTAGTGTTTTTCCATAGAGGAATAATTAACCTGTTGTTCAGTTCTAAATCATGAAGTGGTGAAAATGCTAAGTGGCTTTTTTAGCACTTCCCAAAAGATGGCTACAAAACTCAGTACTGTGACCCCTCGTCACATTTGACCTTACCTGCTCTTCTTTGCAGAAAACTCGACATGCTTTGTGTCCATGCTTTTCCACTGGGAAAGCTGCTGGTTGACACAACAAGTATGTGTTACTTTTGTCAGTGAAGGCACAGCTTAGGACAGCTTCCAGACTATTTAGAGCATGACTTGGATAGCAAGAACAAAACACTAATTCAACGCTTTTTAATTAATTGGAAAAGGCTGGTGAAAGGAGCACAACTGGTCTTCATCGGAAAACTGTAAAACAAACATGGCAAGCCACATGAGAAGTTATGAGAGATTAGCTGAGTTAAACTCACTGCAAGAAATATTATTCCTTGATTCGTCATCATGCACAGGCCAGACATCTCAGGATGCAAGCTTTTTCTGTTTCACTAAGCAACAGACGCATCATGCAGCCAGCAGGGCTGAGTCTGCTCTTGTAATGATGACATGGCAGGAGTAAGCATGTCAAAGCTGTTATTGATTTTGTTCTCTAAATGCAGCTGGACTGAACTAAAATTACTTTCAGAACAGCAGGTATAAAATAAGTCGTAAAGGTATGGCCAAGCAAATAAGTTACTAAACCCAGTAGCAAACTTTTGCTCTTAGATGCTTTCAGTGATGAGTTTGAGAGAAAAATCTGACCCTGGACTATGTTAAAAATGCTAAAGATTGGATTCAAATTTAAGAGATAAAATGATTAATGAGGTTGGGTATCAAATAAAAAGACATCTCAAATCTTGAAGTTTAGCCTGTTTTATACAGCATACCTATCTGAATCATAACCTATTTTAGCCATGAATTGGTCAGCATAGGCTGCTTCTAGATAACTCCTGAAAGAGAAGCTACCATTTTTAAAAGACTCATTGATAGTTTTTCTTAGCTGTATAAAGCTCTCTTTTAACCACAAATGGACAAATATGATACCACTGGTATTTCAGACCCTAAGTGGGTAAATATCTGTCGTGCCCAATCTACTTTCTGCACCTGAAAAACAAAACAAACAAACAAACAAAAAGACCCAACCATGAGATAACTTTGACTCAGTATTAACGTCTAGCATTGATGACTGCAGTCTGGGAAAGTCTGGGGAATATTGGTCTCACCACAGTGGATATGTTGGTATCGTAATCAGATGCAGCATTTCTTAAAGCAACCTAAATAAACTGCTGTAAAGTAGACCGTTTCTCAGAGTTTTTGGACTTCAAAATCAGCTGACTGGAGGCAAGTGTCAAGGGTCCATGAGGTCAGTAGACCAGCAAGGTCCAACAAAGACCTCAAAGGTTTCAAAGAACGCAAAAATACTGTTTCATATGCCCACAGAGCCAGTTCAGCTTCCTCATTTCAGTTCACTTGCCAGCCTCCTCATATCATCGTTAAAGCCTGTATCTGCAGTCCCTACTCCCACTGAGTAGGCCTGACTCGGGCAAGCAGGATTTGGTGAAATAAATGGGAATGTCAGTGTGAATGTGTGATGCTCAGCAAACTTGCAGATTCAGGCTGTGACATAGCAACTGTGAATGACGTGAACTCACACAGCAGATTTCTCTTTAGGATATGACCTTACAAACCTACAAACCAAGAAGCCTGTGGTGGTTCTGAGTTCTGCAGCTCACCTGGTGTGTAGCATCTTTCTAAAAGCATTTCCTAACAGTCTCTCTTTCAGTCTTTCTTTTGGGATCTTTCCACTTTGCCACTAACTGGGATGCAGTTATTAAGCCTGACAAGCAGTAGGTAATTGTTAATCATGGTTTTCACACCTACATACATCTCTACCTTGCTCAAACTCTGCTTAACCTGAGGCATCTTCACAGTATCTCCACATTGCTGTCACTTTCAAGCCTGTGTCGTCTCACCTGCTTATCCAAAAGCTGCTCCTAGATGTTGAACCAATGCAAATGGTTTCTATGGGACTTGGATTTTATGAAGATCATGGCTGAAGATTTAGTTTCTCTTGTAGGCTGGAATTTGTGCATTCAGAATAAACCCCTTTGGGATACAGGGCAAATTTCTTGCGAGGCTGATCAAAAACAGTGCCATGAACTTCCCCAGGAACTAGGGACTATTTATACCTCTTGGTAAAACTTGCATTAGCAAGTAAATAAAACCAAGTGAACTGGGTTATATTTCTTCTATTTTTAGACTTCACAGAATTCCAACAGAGATAGGAACCTTTGTTGGTGAAGCAAATCTTTTTTGTCTTTCACATGGAAAATTAATGTCTTGTGCTGATATGAGAAACGGAAGACTTCTCCCAAATGTTTTTAGTGCAACAGAGCTGGTCCTTGCACAAAAGCAGCTTTCTTATATATATATATAAATATATATATTAGTACGAACTTATTAAATTGGAATTATATCTGCCTACATAATACGTTTTATGATATTTACATTCTCAGGAATTAAGGAGATTAGAGGAGAAAATGAGAAGAACTGCATGCAGCCTTAATCTCAGCTCCCTACTTTTTGGTTCTTTCTCTGACCTTGTAGGGTTTTTTTTGTTTGTTTGTTTGTTTTTGTAGTATTGATTTATAGCATTTCCTTACATATTAGTTTTTGTTGTTGATGTCGTTGTTGTTTTTCTAAAGGATTTGCTGTTCTGATTTTTGGAAACTATTTTATATTTGTTTATTATAATGGAGAAAATAAGATTTTATTTTTGGTTATAATAAATGATTCATAGCTTCTAGGGATCATCCAGGGATTCCATTCATAGTTAATGATTAAAATGCAGTAATAAAACATGCAACGTTTGAAAGCTAAGTGATGCCTCTGAAGGTAGATCTTTGACAGAAATTGCTGACAGCATCAGAAACTCTTCCTCTATAAATATATATTCAGACATTCTAATTTCTCCATTTATTTTTTCCCTTTTGCTTTCTCTTGCAGTTGTCTTCTATTTGTGCAATTTCAGGTCAATATTCCAGCAAGATGACAGTTTCTCTATAATTTAATTTAACATTTTTCTTAATTTACATTTTTACTCATTTTTAGCCTGCAGTGGTTATTTGCATGGAAAGAAATTGTCTTCAAAGGATATATTTAGTCTGCTATACTGGATTAGAAATGTAAGCCAATCATGCAATGAGGTTAATTTTAAAACCTGTGGAAATTGTATAACTCTATTCAGTTTCCTCAGCACTGGCACCCATCTTGTTTGAGGTCATATAACCTTTAACTCCAATGTCAAATGTAATTTGCCATCAAAAGGAGTACAAGGACTCCCCTTAAAATAGACTTCTGTGACATTGTAGAATTTTTTACAGAGAAGCCTGAGCTGATTTTTTTTTCTTTTTAAAGCTGATGAGCTGAGAATTGTGGTTGTGTTTAAAAATATGCAAAAAATGAATAGAAAGTCAAGCCAGACATGGAGAAACTTGTGCTTGTTCTCCTTTTCCTGCCACAAGCAGTATACACCAATTTGTACTTCAGGGTAAAACGCCAATATTAGTAGATCTGCATTTTAGCTGATGCTGTATTTATTTAATTTAGACAATATTTAGACAATACTGTGTTTGAGTTTTACGTTTGCCTTAGCTGCTTCTTTCCACCTCAGTTTGTTCCCACTTCCCAAAGAAATTGGATGATATTTTTTAAAGAATTTTGCTGTTTTCTTGGCAGTGGCTGTCTAGGGATGACTATCACGTTCATTATCCACATCAAATCTATTTATATCTATTGGTTAAGATTCAGCTTGTGATTACTGAGCTGCAGATGGAGCTCCCCGAACAGCAAAAGGAGTCCACGCATCCGTTCCAGTAACAGTGGGAGCCGTGGTGGAGAGGTAGCTTAGAGGATCTGTCATTACAGAGTCTTTATCCCTTCAACCTCAGAGAGGTGTCAGAAAGAGGCAGTGAGTGCTACCTCACCTGTGTATTAGTTGGGCCTTTCAGCAGGCTGAAGAGAAATCAAATTATTCAAGGTGCCATTAATTTTACTAATCATTAAAGAGGGAATCTAAGTAGATGCAACTGTCAAAAGTCCAATGAACTATCAACAAAATACTAAAAGGATATATTTTTAAAGTACTGAAAATGACAGGGTAGGACTTCTTTTTAAAATGTATTTTTCCATCTGAGCTCATTAAACAAGACATCAAGGCAGCTCCGTTATAACCTACAAACTTCTGGATGATTTGCTACAGGGATATTTTTGTTTTCTAGGGCACGGACTCACTTGAATGTTTCATTTCTTATGTGCATGAACAGGAGCTGAAGAAAGTATTTCAGGCTAGAGGGAAGGACCAGGCAATTGGACAGTATATTTACCTCCAAGGCCATGAGCCACATGGCAGTGTCCCCACCTCCGTACAAAGCTGTGCAGATATCTAAAGGGTTCCAGATGGACAGCAGGGTGTCTCCTCGTGGTGCCCTGCAGAATTAGGCTAAACTAAACATATTTAATATGATTGTGAGCAGCTAAGCTGATTATCTCTGTGTGTCAGATAATACATCATACAGCTGAGTGGCTAATAGATTAAACAGAGAAAGGCATTTTCAGTTGCTTTGGATTATATTCCCCCTGCAGGACTGACACCACGAACCTGGAAGGCACAGGAAAAAATCTGTTTTTCCCAGGTCTCCAAGAAACCTGCTTAAATATATGTATATAGTAAACAATGTATAATAATAATAATGTATAGTAAATAATGTCTTCTGTACACAGAAAATTGGGCAATCTTTATGGTCATCTTCTATAAACCTTAATATGAAGGAACCTTAACATGGATGAGGGAATAAATAATTAGCTGTATGAAAATCTGTCAAACATTGTAAGAACTGTTTAGTTTGGTTCTGAAATACAAGTCTTCGGTTTCATAAAGGGTTTTGAATCTCCAAAGCGTAAATGAAATACCACTACTAATAAAAAGTTACTTGCATAAAGTCATAACAGTGTGCAAAAGCCTTCAGTGATACCTGTCCAATATGTATCCTGAGATTTCACATGTGTAACTATTGATACAAATTAAATTAATGGAACGAACATGGTAACATTATTTGCATTAAAATAAAACAGAGATTTTATTTTCCATATTTATATTTTATCCTTCTATTTTTGAAAACTGTGTTTATTCACTTAAACCATCCCAGAGTCCAGGAACTCGGTCTCCTTCACTGTGAAATTTTAGCCATAGCCAGTGGCATGGCTTTCACCCTGGTCAGCCTGGACCATCCCTAGCAATCCTTGTAGATAGTTTGGGAGATAGCACGGGCTAGCACACTAGCAGTTTGGAAACAGCCACACAATTTTGGAACCAGAGACTGACAGAGAATACAGCTTGGACAGGATTTCTGCAGGTCATTAGTCAAACAGTGGGTTTCAAGCAAGGACAACTGGACTGGGTTGCCCAGGACTGTGTGAAGTCAAGTTTTGACTATCTCCAAGGACAAAATTTCCGCAATCTCTCTGGGCAGCCTTTTCCTGGGTTTGACCACCGTGGGAAGGGACCCCCAAGGATCATCAGGTTCATCCCCTGGCTGTGCTGCACAGGACAACCCGAAAATCAGACCATATGTCTGAGAGCATTGTGGTTGTACCTGTTGGGGCATACGTGTAAGATACATGGTTGAGATGGTCAAAATACTTTAGAGGACTCTTAAAAGTATCTCTGTTAGGAATTAGTGCCATGAAAACTTCCTCCATGTGCAGCAGCTGGTTGCCAGAAGCATACGAATTTTAAAAGAAGATAAACAGAGCTGGTTTAGATCTCTACCCGTTGCCTTCAGTGGCTGGTTTTCCTGCTGCAGTCCCGAGGAGGAGGAGGAATAGAAAGAAAAGGAGGAAGAAAAGAAGAAAAGGAGGAGGAGGAGGAGGCGGCCATGCAGGTCTGCCGCTGGCTCCTGGCGTGCGGTGCCTCCGCCAGTGTCGAAGCTCCACCTAGAGCATCGGCGCGACACTGCTGCTCGCCTGCTGTCCCTGCCTCTGTCCCTACCACCCAGGTGTCCTCGGGAGAAAAACCGAGGTGTGCAGGCCTGAAGGACACCGGCCCCAACGCAGGACGAGTGGGGAAGGGAGGCTTCATCTCATGCCGACATCTGGGTTGGGCGGACCTGCGGCACCCCAGGGTGGGCAGCACCTCCATCGCCAAGCATTTCAGCAAAGATGTTTCGACGCCTCCAAGGAAATGGAAAAGCAGTTGAGAAACCCCAAACAACATATTATGGGAGGGAATTATGTGGTGCTGTTGTTGGGTCACTTGGTGGTTGTACATCAATAACTTAAACATCAGGCTTTTCATAGGAAAAGTTAACATTGAACCAGTATTTTAATATTATAATTATTTGGGTAGCTACAGGCAGCTTTAGCTAGCAAGTGATGTCAAGCAAACTAATAGAATTGCTGATACGGGATACTAATGAAAGAACTAACGGATTATGGATTTATTAGTATCAGTTGACGTGGTTTCCCGGGAACTCAGACTGTCAAACAAATTTGATACTGTTTCAATGAGATTAAGCATTAAACTGATAAAGGAGATTGTTATTGGAATAGTGCTTTTACCAAACATATGATATAATCTTTAGTTAAAAAAAAAAAAAAAAAAAAACTCTAACCAAAAATGACATTAACATATTTCATAATTTTTAAAAACTGATCAAATACCGGGTCATAATAATATTCTATAACCGAAGTGTTTTAAGTCCAGGGGGCTGCATAGCTTGTGAGCTCCTAGAGGGATCTGTTTTAGCATGAATCTTCTCAACATTTTTACCAGTGACCTTGATGAAAATATAGCATTACTGCACATACAATTTGCATTATGACACACAAATTGATAGTGTGGAAAATAGCAAAGGCAGTGGTTTTATGACCCAAACTGATCAGTCATTTGTTGAGATTCAAAAACTGTCCAGTTTTGTTAAAACAAATATTAATCCAAATACAATCTTATGCATCTAAGAAGAAGAAACATAATCAAATTTTTAGATATGGGGCTGAGTGCTTAAATGCAGCAAGACATTGAGAAGGAACAACATCAGAAGAAATCCCAACAGGTTAATCAATAGCACTTGGGTGATGATACCACAGGGAAACGTCCCAATCAAAACACTGCATACATAAGAATTTGAGCTATGAAGGACCATATTAGGACTGCTGTCTTCAAAGATTGCTTCTCTCCTATGCAAGCACCTCACCCTATGCCCCACAAACAAGGCTAACTACACCCCCTCAGCTTTCTTTTACTGAGGCAGAGTGGCAAGGAGCAAAATACTGTCAATTGTTGACCAACCTGTAGCACTGGAAGGAATCATCCAGCAATGTAAATTGTCAGCCCCAGCACTCCTTGCACGTCATATACATCCTGGTATCGCAGAATCGCAGCATGGCTGAGGTAGAAAGGCACCTCAGGAGATCACCTAGTCCAACCCCTCTGCTCGAGCAGGACCATGTCCAGTCAGGTTTTCGGAATCTCCAAGGATGAAGACTCCACAGCCTTATTGGGAAACCTTCCTGTGTTTGACCACCTGCAAAGTAAAATGTGTTTTCTTACATTTAAACAGAATTTCCTGTATTTCAAAGAGTGCCCGCTGCTTCTTCTTCTGTCACTGAGTGCTACCGAGAAGAGCCTGGTTCCATTTCTTTTATTTCCTCCATCAGCAAGCTACAGACAAGATCCCCCTGAGCCTCCTCTTCTCCAGGCTGAGCAGTCCCAGCCCTCAGCCTCTCCTCACAGCAGAGGTGCTCCAGTCCCTTCTTCACCTTGGTGGCCCTTCATTGGACTCTCTCCAGCCTGTCCATATCTCTCTCATACTGTTGGGCCCAGACCTGGCCCCAGCACTCAAGGTGTCTCTCACCAGTACTGAGCAGAGGAGGAGGATCACCTCCCTCGGCCTGCTGCCACCATTCCCCATCCCACAGCCCCAGATGCCATGGCTGCCTTTGCCACAGTGGTGCCTTGCTGGCTCATGTTAATGCTTGCATATAATGCATAGTATATCCTATTGTAAATTTTGTTACAAGTTATGTTCAGTCAGTCAGTACCTAATTATCATCCTGGTCTAGGTATATGGCTGTCTTTGCCACACAGAGGCTAGTTAGGACTGGAAATGACCTTTGAGCTAGCATCCAGTTAAAATCTCAAGGTTAGCTAGTTTCAGCATCCTGTTTTTGAGAACTGCTCTAGCTTGTTTCACCATTACTATTTCACAAAGTGACACTTAGTGTCACCAAGTCAACTAGGCAACTTAGAGGTTGCCCTTACAGCGTGCTGACGACACAACCCCCCAGTTCTGGGGAATAGTACTGTGGTGAGTTAGCACGATACCTGTCCCACCTCCTCAGAACAGCAGCTTCAGTCAGCAGTGCAGGTGAGCCCGACTTGCTCTGAAGTACCCGAGATACAGCCCCTCACCTCCTTCTGCAGGCTCCCAGGGAGCAGGAACCTGCAGCAGCTGGGCAGAGCAGACAGCTGGGGGCAGTCACGACTTACGGCTCCGCACCTCTTCTGCTCACTTCGCCTGGGTAAAAGCACTTTCCAGTTAAAAACGTGCACTTTCTTACTTTCACTTGGCTCCAGCTTCTAACCACTAAGTTCCATTACGCCTTTTTACTGCTAGACTGAAAGCCATCCACCATCAGAAACAGCGTAACTCACTATCCAATGACCTCTCAACCTTTCTTTTGTATTGAATCCTCTCTAAGGTGCTGTTCCCTGTAACCTGGAGTTTTACAGACCCCAGGTGGTTCTTGAAATGTGTTTGTGAAGCCTTTTTTTTAAGTTTTTCAACACCTTTCTTCAAGTGCAGACACCTGAAATGTATACACGGCATTTGAGTTCATGGGTACCACCTGTGGCACAGAAAGACGTGATGCTGCTTTTTCTCTCCAGACAGACATTTCCTGGAAGTAGCCATGGCAAAAAAAGGAACTAAACCCTCAATGAGTGATACTTTATTATTATTATTATTACTTTAACTAAAATGGACTTTAAGCCCTCATTACAAATTTGCCCTTTCCCCAGCCCTAAAGCTGCAGTAACAGGACCCAGGAAGGTGCAGGAGAGAAGGAAAGAAAGAGAATGTGCTCTGTGGGACAGGGGAATCCTGCAGCCCTTTTCTTTAGCCTCTTTTCTTCAGGAAACATTCCCCACCACCCCCTCACCATCCTATGGTAGCTGGCTCATCACATTTAAGATGGTGCCTCCGGCAGGCAGACAGTTCATGTCGCTGTGTTGGGCTGCTGAAGGGCTCCCTAAGTGGTCAACAGAAAGAGAGAAAGCAAATGAGCCAAAACCTACTCCACATGCTCTGTCTGGGTGTGTGTCTCTCCCTTTTTGTTGATATGGGATCTCTAGAGGACTAGCCCCCTGAGCCTTTGTAAGACTAGCCCCATTGGCCTTTGTAAGCATCCTGCACACAGTCCTAAAATGTGTCTGAGCAGGCCCAGGATTTTGCTTTAACTCTCAGAGATATCCCTTCCCTGTTTGCTCAGCTGGATTCCCGTGTCAGCTCAGGCGCTGTCCTTGCTTCTACTTCGACTCCACAGTGATTGATCTCATTATTTACTAGGTCTTAAGGGAGGATTGACAAGTTCAGTTAGAAAAATGGAAAGGGAAAATATATCCACAAAGCAGTCTTCATCAATCAAAGCATCCTTGAAACACAATATGGAGGCACAATATGAATAACAGAATATTCCTGCTTTTATTACCCCCCAAATAAAATAAAATAAAATAAAATAAAATAAAATAAAATAAAATAAAATAAAATAAAATAAAATAAAATAAAATAAAAAAGCTAAGTTACTCCAAATCCTGAAGAGACAAAAAGAATATTGGTTTAATGGTATTTAATCCTGCTAAAGAGAATTCAACTAAGCTGATGAGTACATTGCAAAATTTTATTTATTTCAAGCTGTAAAAGCTCAGATTTACCCTAAATAGGATTTTAACAAATTCGGGTAATTAAGTTAAGAGTGATGCCTCCAAATCGCTGTCCCAATCCAGTAGTACTTAGACTTCCCAAGGCGTGTGCTTGCTCAGGAGCAGCTCAGCCTTTGCGGTGATGGGCAGCTTGGGAAGCATCTCACAGATAACTCGCTTCTGTCTGTCTGCACCCCTGTAACAAGCTCGATGTGGGAGGTTCTCATACAGAAATCTGAATTTCAACTCCCTCCTCTAACAGTGGGTACAAATCCCCACCTTTTACTTCCCCAAAGACTGTGGGAGATAATGCTGTGGGCTGAGATGTTGGTGCTTTTCCTCCCTCACTGGAAGTGATCCATTATGAATTAAAAAAATAATACAGTGATGATGATATGATCAGGTGCCTACAAGTGGTGTGAGCTGCTCTCTTTGTGAGACTAACGCAAATAATCAAGTTGTCTTTATATTTGAAGAAAAGATGAAGATTCTTCTTAGTTCCAGTAGTATGCCTGTGTAACTGGGATAATATAAATGTTTTCAAAGCAGTCATATTCAACTCTGAGGCCAGATTTATTTTGATACAGCAGCCATTCTCTTTACTGGTATCAAAGATACATTTGACCTTATTTTTCTGCACCATAATTTATATCACTAAACTCTACAGAGACAGAACAAAATTAATTTGCTATCCTAGCAATAGAAATGAAGTTAAAAGTCAAAAGAGACGGATGTTCAGCAGCAACACACATTGCTTTTGATTAAAGAATGTGTCAAAATTATTTGGCCACTGAATATTTTTTTTTGTCAAAGATTAATATGCATATTATGAATATGAAAGTGTAGGTTGTGCAAAAGCAGCAGAAGCAAGTCCACAAATACCATGTTTGTCCTTCAGAAAGAGATTTTCTGGAAAAGCATTACTAAAGCTCACTAAGAACAAATGCAGGGTTTAATATAAAACTACCTGATCCTGAACAATCTGCATGAAATCTTCCTTCCAGTAGCATACGCCTTCTGAAGAAAGGTGTTAACTGCAATGTCTCCTTCAAATAATTTTTTCAAATCAAGCATTCAATACTTGTTTCTTCTCCACCTCTCCACAACTTAATGGTGTTTGTTGTTGGTCGTGGTGTTTTTTTTTTTTTCTTTTTTTTTTTTTTTGTTATGGTTTGGTTTGTTTTTTTGGTTTGTTTTTGGTTACTTAAATTGCTTGTCAAATCCTTGCTGCTATCCCATAAGCAAAAAATATTTTGTTTTAATTTGGGACCTATAGCTACAACACAGTTAACGCTTCATGCTGTAGAAATGGAGTATCTCATTATGTGAAAGCATTCATTCATCACATTGTAAGTTATATTCGCAGAATTCACAAGCAACCACTTTTGTCTTTCACCTAATATTTCTCAGCAAGGCAGCCGTGAGGTGAAAATCAAAGCAGGTAAACTAAAGCAATAATTTGGACAAATTAGTGAAATCTCTAGTGTATACTCTGTGAAGTATACAGCAACGTTTCCTTAATTGCACCATATTTTCCCCTTAATATTTCAGTATTTAACGGCCTTGGATAATTGTATTGTTATAAATAATTCACCATGAACACTGCCAATTGTGCTTCTTTCAGACATCCTCAAGTTCAGCTCAGTTCATGGACGCCCATTCTCAGCTGCCTGTCAGAGCCACAAAGGGGCTGTCAGGAATGCGGCGGCAGCTCTGATGCCATCGCGGGCAGAGAATGCTCCAGAAAACCTCGTTGAAGGGGGTTGCAACCAGTCGTAGCCCGAGAAGTGATACCAATAGAAAGGCTTTAAAAGAATTGTGAAACTGAAGTGTAAAAGGTGAGCGGTCACTTTTCAGCAGACGACTCGGGCCCACTTGAGGAAAGAAGGAATGGAAAGATTTTGCATCACTTCAGAGCCCAGGGCATGGGAGACAAGCTTGGAAAGTGATCTCGAGCTGTTCATTTCTCAGGATAGGTGAGCACACAGTAAGAAAAGCATTTTGACAAGTGCATTAAGAAGTACAAGGAGACCACGATTATTTACAGCATTGAAAGAGGCTGCTGCTTTAATTTTGGAATATTTGGATGATGGGATTGCAGATAACTGCGAGCAGAGGGAAGCGTGTGCTGGCACACAACGTACCTTGCATGCAGGAAAATATTTCAGCACGTGCTAAAGAACTTCAGCTGGACCCTAACTACATCCATACGCATGCTCTAATAAAGAGATCTTAGTCGAAGCTGACCACATTCATAGCAGCAGAGGAAGGGAGCAACAGCAGCCTGAACTGGTACCCTTGGCTACCCAAACTTGAACTCATTTGGGCCAAAATCTCGTTGATATAAGTTCCTGGATTTTGAGCAAAGCTCTTTTGTATCAGTGTGGATGTGAGCTACTGCATCTGGTGCATATATGTGGGAGAGATGTGTGTAAAGGTTTACACACCTGTATGCAGTGTGCAAGGCCTGTTCTGAGGGAAGGAGTCAGAAACCCTGAAGGCTGAAGGAGCCAAAAGGGACCTTCTCGGGCATTTCGTACTCAATCCAATGGTTTTCATTAGCCTTGGATCTTTTGTAGAAATTGGGTGTCTAAGTTTGAATCTCACAGCAAAAATCGACACGGTGCCTCACTCCCGGTTAAGGCAAGCAGCATGTCACTTCAGTTCCCTCGTTTATATCACCATGTATTTATTAAGTCCCCACTTCATCACCACGTTATGGTATTCAAAGCACCACCCTGAAGATTTTCCCTGTCTAAATTCAAGCCCCATCTTTGTTCTCCCTTTTATCCATCACATCAGATGCAGCGGAGGAAATCAATAGCATTTTTCCGTGCATCAGGGCTCTCCCATCGATACGTACATGTAACGATTACATGAGCAAGGGTTCTGCTGATCTGAATAAGCCTGGGGGCTTTACCCCTGTTGGTACCTCTGGGAACATCGAACTGTGTGACACTGTGACCTGATTTCGTTTTCGAGGGCTTCCACCCTTCTGTCAGAAGCAGCCCTCCTCTCACTTAGGCTGCGAGGCAATGCCCCTTGCTTTCAAGCAAACGAAAACAGCTTTCTACTTCCCCCTCCAACTCCTGAATGAAATACCCTGGTCCAACAACCTGCCCATCCGAGCAAGCAGTTACGGCATCAGTCTTGCTTTGCGAAGAGAGAAGAAAACTGCAAAACATTATTTCTTGCTCAGGTGATTCACACAGTTGTCCTGTCCAAGGGAATCCGAAATGTCACACCATTTATCTGTCCTGCATCAAATGCTGTGTGGAGGGCAATGCCTTAAACACATCATTTGAAGATTTTAGATGAACAGGTTCAAAACTTCCATCGATTAGTCCCACTGCTGATATTGCACAATAGCTGAGTTTATCCAGTTCAGCAGCTGATTTGAGCACGTTAACCTTGTCCTGACTGGAGCCGCTGATGGAGAAGTCTGATGAGATTGTTCTGAACAAGAACCCCACGTTCAGTACAGGTACTGAATATATACAATGCCTACATTCAATGCCTTTATTACTTACATTCAATAACTAATGATTAGTTAGTTGCTAACCAAATGGTTAGTCATGGTAATTAGCCTATGAATTAACAACACCAAAAAAAAAAAAAAAAAAAAAAAAAAAAAAGTCTCTTCCTTATTTCTTAATGTTTCCTGTTGTTTTTTTTTTTTTTTTTTTAAGTTACTTTCTCTGCTTATAATTTTCTTATTATAATGTTCTTAGCCGGAGTAGGCATGGAGATGGATTATGAATCTCTTTCATCCCATTTACAGCAGCAACAGCATTTCAGATTCTGGCCTGGCCTGCTGCCAGGTACAAGCAATACATTTCCTCCAGTTGCAAGCAATAAAATTATTCTGTCTTTGTTATTCCACATTTCTCTGGATCTTTTTGAAGGACAGCAATGATTCTCCGCCAGCGCTGCTGTGATGAATTATATGCTTTAGCTGTTTAGCACAAGGGTGAGCTATACAAAGCCACAGGAGGCTGAACTTAAAAAATGATCCATGTGAGTTTTTATTGTTTTTCACATCACTTTCATAATAGTAATGCAAATACAGCAAAAATACTAAGTGCAATTAGGGAGACAATAAAAATTAGGAAATTCACAGACTGGTTGTTGTTTTTTGGCACGCCTGTTTTCTGCGATTTTAGAGTCAAAAAATTAAAAGCTCCGTTCAGCTTGGGAGACTCCGTGTCAGCTCTATGCCTCCCGAGTGCTTTGCTGCTTTTGAAAATGTGTTTCCATTTCCTCCTCTTTTTACTGGAGTTTATGCCAACATGTTTACAATCGCATCCTAGCCTATTCATTAAGTTACACTTTCAAGAAACCTAATTATGCACATTCAGAGTTCTTGTACACAATCAGTATGAATAAGACAGTTTGGAGCATCTTCTCAACTCTGACTTTCAGAATCATGCTTTTTTTTTTTTTTTTCCACTGAAATGGGCAAAATTTCTTCTCCCAAAACTTGCTTTACAGGGGGTAGTAATTTAATTTCGAGTGCATTGAAGCTGTACTTTGTCACATATTTGATTATATTTAATAGTGAATGTGTTTGTATGGTTTTGGGGTGTTCACCTCATTGCTTTGTTTTCATTTGGATAATTGTGGGTTTGTTTTCTTAAAAGGATTATATTAGTTAATAAATCTAGTACCTTACCCCATTTCCTTTTTTTCTTTTTTTTCTTAAATTTTTCATGTAGTGGTTAATGAGTGATCATTTTGAATGTTTTGAGCCCCAGAGACAGCGCTGTTTAGTGCAAATACTCAGTCTCCCTCTTTAGTGTATTCAGTTTGCCTTTCCATGCAGATAGTTTATTACAACTTTCCTATTGAATATTCTGCTTTAATTTATTCTAGCTGAATTCCTGTGCCATTTTTGTCACCGTCCTATGAGGACATATTCCATTAGGAAGTTAAACGAGGTAAGTAAGATCTGGTATTTGGTTCTTTTTCCCCTTTCTCTGCCCAGAAAGCAGTCTGCTTGACTACATTTGTTATGAAAGGTTATCATTAGAGAGAAAAAAAAAAGGAAAAAGAAAAAAAAAAGTAGTATAACAGTTGATGGTTGGAAGTTTTACTTTTCCGTGCAGTAAAATGCAATAGGGTCAGTGAATTAGGTCTGTCCTGGAGTTCAAACCTCCTTGCTGGTCTTACAGGGCACTTTCACCCTCCTGCCACTGTTAACACCTCGCCGTGAGCCCCGGGGCTCACCTCAACCGACATAACGCCCGCCAGACGCCCACCAACCCACCGCCCCACTCCAACGCTGACGTGAAATAAAAATAAATAACGTGAATAAAAAAACCGCTTTATTTCCATCTTCCCTGACGAGCTGCCCCTTCCCGGCGCAGCCCCGGGACGCCCCTTCAAACCCGGGGCGATGCCGGGCAGGGCAGGGCAGGGCAGGGCACTGAGGAGCCAGAGCAGCGGCGCCGCCACCCTCCGGCCGCCATCTCCGGCCGCGCTCCCCTCGCCCCGTCCCTCACAGGCGCTGCGCCCCGCAGCCAAAATGGCGGCGCCTCCTACGCTCACCGCCTTCAACGGCGCCCTTCCGTCCCGCCCCCCGTGCCGCACCTAAGCCAATCAGCCCCCTCAACTTCACGCCTCCACCAATCGATCTCCAGGGATCTCTAAACTGTCAGCGCGGGCAGCCAATGGCTGAGAGGGAGAGCCCGCCTCCTCCCGCTGCCGGTTGCTGGGGCAGCGGCTGTCAAGAGCCCCCGAGCGGCCCCTTTAAGCGTAGCGTGGCAACGGCGCCGCGTCCGCAGGTACCGGCGGGGCCGGGGCCGGGGCCTGGGCCTGGGCCTGGGGCCGGGGACAGGGGACAAGGGACAAGGGACAGGGGTCGGGGACAAGGGACAGGGTGTCCGGGGCCGGGTGCGCGGTTGCCCCCGGGGAGCGGGGCCGCCATGATCCGGCCGTGGTGCGTTGGGCTCCCAGAGGCGTCTGCGGAGCTCCGGGGGGTGCTGGGGAGGGGCTGTCCCGCGCTGTGTGGCTGCTGTTTATCTAATAATTCGTTAATTTAATCATTTTTTATTTGTTTTTGGTTTTGTTTTTATGTAACAGGCTGACAACTAACCCATATTCCCCCCCGAATTATTAAATGTACCAGGGCCAGAGGTACCTCGGTGGGTTTTCCTCAGGTTTTCCTCAGTTAAACTCCTTTCCTAACCGACCCAGGCTGCTCGGTGACGGCTGAGGAGCCAAGGAAAGCAAAACATTTCGGAATTAGACTGGAGTAAAACTCAGATGTCCCAGTGACTTGTTTGCTCTAAAGGCAAACTGCGAGTTTTTATCTTAATCAAATTACATCTTACATCGTAAAGCGGTGGAAAACCAAATCTTGCAAGACCCAACTGACCACGGTTTCCCGTTTTGTAGAAAAAGTGTGATAGTCTTACCAGTTTACAAACCCAAAAACCATTTGGAGATTCAGGAAATTAATTTAAGAGGTTCCTCAAAAGAACTTGTATGGGTTCACCTTTCCCCATTTGTTTTCAGCCCCTTGATTTCTCAAAATACTTCCAGAAAGCATCAGAAATTGCAGTTTGCTACCTGTCAAAACGGTGCTTAGCAAAATATTCTCAAAAGTGGGTAATATCCAGCACAGAAGTGGATAATTCTCATCCTCCGGTTTTCACATTTTACTTCACAAAATACAGTTTGTCTATTTTAAATACTGTTATGAAAAGCACTCTTCCTAAGGATTATTGCCTTTTCAGTGAGTGCTTGTGGGACTATAAAATGACTGATCAGCGTTAAGTTAGTAAGTGAAAATGAGTGTTCTTGTTTTATGTATATAATTAGACATCTTGATAATTGAATTGTAGACATTTACATTTTTCCCTGAATGCAGTCCCACTCGTTTTCATTCACATATGCTTTTTTTTTTTTTTTCTCCAGAAAAAAATCTGTGCATGAAGACTTCTTTCCGTCTTTCAGTATCCTACAGGCAGACAAAAGTAAGGTATATCTTGGCTACACCCACACCGCTGGAGTTATTTGCCCCACACAGAAATCAGTGCTGCCACACAGGTTAGCCCCACTTAGGTTAACACCTTTAGATGTGGTGCCTCTGCCAGTGGTGTGCCCACCCCAGGAGCCCAGGGCTGCTCTGGATGCCACATGTGCCCCCGTGGCCCGGAGACAGACCAGGCTGCTTGAATACCACCAGATTGTTTTATCCAGCACGTTGCTCTCAGCAAAGAGGGGAACACAGATGCAGAGCCAGGAATCAGTTGTTAATCTAATTAAAATCTTAATGGTCTAATCAAAGATTTAGTACTAGTCCAGATAATAAACACGGTTCAAGTTAGGCATAGTTAGAGTGATGCAGACAGCCTCCAGTACCAAGCACACTTTCTGGTGTTAATTTCAGCCACATCTGGGACCTGAATGGATCTGACTGGCAGGGGGGAGACTTTACAGCAACTCACCTCTTCCCGTGCCTCCCAGGGAAGGCTTTGGGATGGTGGATGCTACCTGTTTCTTCTTCCTCACCTTGGGTCCATGTGGGATCATTTTTATGCTTGTTAATGCACTGTACACATTGCTCTTTCTTCATTGACTCACGGCTCCATCTGTCTTTACTACATGTGGTGTGTTTGTTCTGTGTGTTACCTGTAAAACTGTTTTTGCCTTTTTCCCAAGATTGCATCCTTCTGATGAGCAGTTACTGAGTGCTGGTGAGCTGTTACAGCGTGGGGCCCAGTGTCACCCTGCATTTGTGCTTTCAGGGCCCTGCAATCCTCTCATGGCTGCGCTCCTCTCTGCTCCATTTTCCCAAGGGAAACAGATAGTTCACTCCCAGAGCGAGCTACCTGTTGCTGCTGTTAGTTATACATGGAACTATAGGTGCTAGAGCACACAGTTGTACAAAGCTAAGCAAAAAGCAAAAACGAATTAGATAAGCCACCTGGCTGTTAGCTAATTTTGCCGCAACTAAATAAACTATAGCAAAGCTCCAGGCATCCAAAATGAGTCCAGACAAAGCCTGACAAGTCCCGTGGCCCATTTTGTTAGCTGAAAATGCAGCCTGTGGCTTCTTGCAAGCAATGGCATCGCCTATATATAGCTTTTGTGAGTATAGCCTACAAACACAATTACAGTTTTCGATGTTTTTCATTCCAGATGACCGAAATAATGTGAGGTCTGTGATACAGCCCTCCGGAGTATTATCTTTATATTTTCAGAAAGATAAAAGACAGAATTAGTTTTATATTAGTTTATATTTTTATATGTTTGTTTATATTTTATTTTATATCTTTTGTGTTCCCTGTGACTCTGTCTCATGGAGTCAGAACTGACGCAGCTTTACCTGTGCACCATGTAGAGAGCAGAGTGTTCCCAAAACTGCATCTGTGTTTCAGTTTGGGAGCAAGGAGCAAGGCAACAGAAATTCTGTGCAGATAACTGTGAGACCAGTTAGGTGTGAGTGTTGATCTGCTCGAGGGTAGGAGGGCTCTGCAGAGGGATCTGGATAGGCGGGACTGATGGGATGAGGCCAGCTGTATGAGGTTCAACAAGGCCAGGTGCTGGGACCTGCACCTGGGGCACAACAACCCCATGCAAGGCTAGGGGAAAAGTGGCTGGAGAGCTGCCCTGCAGAAAGGGGTCTGGGGGGCTGGTCAGTAGCTGGCTATGAGCCAGCAGTGTGCCCAGGTGGCCAAGAAGGCCAACAGCATCCTGGCTTGTGTCAGGAACAGTGTGACCAGCAGGGCTAAGGAAGTGATTGTCCCCCTGTGCTCTGCTCTGGGGAGGCTGCACCTCGAGTGCTGTGTTCAGCTTTGGGCCCCTCACTACAAGAAGGACATCGAAGCCCTGGAGTGTGTCCAGAGCAGGGCTATGAAGCTGGTGAGGGGCCTGGAGCACAAGGCCTGTGAGGAGCGGCTGAGGGAGCTGGGGGTGTTTGATCTGGAGAAGAGGAAGCTCAGGGGAGACCTCACTGCTCTCTGCAGCTACCTGAAAGGAAGGTGTGGGGAGTTGGGGGTCGGCATTTTCTCGCAGGTAATCAGTGATAGGACTAGAGGGAATGGCCTCAAGTTGCACCAGGGGAGGTTCAGGTTGGGTATTAGGAAGGATTTCTTCAGTGAAGGGGTTGTGCAGCACTGTAACAGACTGCCCAGGGAACTCGTTGAGTCACCATCCTTGGAGGTCTTCAAAAAAAGTGAAGATGTGGTGCACAGGCACATGGTTTAGTGGTGGACTTGTCAATACTAGGTTAATGGTTGGATCTGATGATCTTAGAGGTCTTTTCCAACCTGGATGATTCGATGACTTAGGAGTAGAGCTGTTTGGGAGGATGGTTGCACCTGGATAAACTCTAATATTCTTACTTGATCCTAGTCTTGCCCTCGTTAATGCGTGTGAGGGTCTTCATTGTATTTAGAGACAGATACAGTTATGGTTAGGTGTATACTTTTGAAATATAGCTCCATTAATTCAGAAAAAAAAGCGCATACTTATTGCTGATCATATGAATGTTTGCAATTGCTGACCCCTCCTGCATGTGTTTAGCAATCTGTAGGACAAGTAATCTCAAGCATAGCTTGTCTTCTTTCTCAGTTTTGTGGTGTAATTTCAGTTCTCATCTTTGATGTCAGTTTTAGGTATCTAATTTAGTTGGACCTCATTGAAAATATTTAGGTACTTAACATTATTTTGGAAAGGTACTCCCCAAGTAAAGAAAAAAACGCTCTCTTCCAAATAATTCAGTAACAGTTTCCTAGGAGCTTCTCTGTTCAGAAATCTATGGGGATATTTATTCCTCTAATTCCTGCTGTATAGATTATGAGGGCAAATCCATCCTAGTCACTGGAGACAGAGTTGAGTGTGCTAACCATGAACTGGGCCAGAAAGCTTGAATTTGTAATGAAAACCTTCTTGGCAGCTGACATTTCTGTTCTGCTTGGCTATGCAATTCTGCACGTATGGGCAGTGGAACAGAAGGCTAAAAAAGCGTGCTAAGTTTATTTTATTGGGAAAGCAAAGTGATATAGTGAAATACTGACCTCTTTTTTACAGGTATGTCATATGCCCTGCAGTGTAGAAGGGTTTTGATTGAAAGCAGCTCTTGTATTTTATTTTATTTTATTTTATTTTATTTTATTTTATTTTATTTTATTTTATTTTATTTTATTTTATTTTATTTTATTTTATTTTATTTTATTTTATTTTATTTTATTTTATTTTATTTTATTTTTGTGTATGTAGTTTACTTAACCATTTAGAAATGGGTTAGGAGTTCATGTCATTCAACAGGCAGAACTGATGGGCTCTGGTGCGAGTCCTTTTTATTCACCCATTAGAGGCTTCATGTCTTGAAGTTGGGAGATGGTAGAGAAATAAACTTGAAAACTGTGGTGAGAGACATAAGACACAGGAGGCTGCACATAGTTAATATTTTATACATTGATGAGAAAATTCCATTGACTGAGAAGGGTAAGGAAATTTTTGGATATATTTGCTCCATGATGTTCTCACCAAGTGTCTCAGAAATTAGAAAATAAAGTGATTTTTACCTTGAGTTTGGAGGACTTTTCAGTGTACATCAAAAGACCATCTGCAGGAGCAGCCATTCTCTTTTATACTTGCTGCAGTAACATTTACCATATACCAGCAGCATGGTCTCCTTCATCAGATACTTACAAACTTAAAAATAGTTATTTTTTTAAAGGCTTTGTTTGCATTTTCGTATCATGCACATGACACAAATACGTGCTCCTTCCAGCTCTTGAGGGCACAAAACTCTAGATGTTGTAGGATACAAGAGTACTTCCCAAGGCAAAGGGAAGGGCCCAGTAGTGGTTAGGGCTGGAACATGCTCCAGGCAAATGGGACAACTGATTTTTCAAGCACGTTATTTAGCATCATTGGACTGTGTCCTGGTTTCAGTTAGAACAGAATTCAGAAATTGAGATATGGAAAATTTAGTCAAATTCTACAAATACCATCTCAGTTCTAGTCAGAAATAAGTCGTTAATTTATTGGGTAAAAAGTTTTTCAGTCTGTTTAAATTAGTTTCCTAAATAGCTTCAGACTTTTACTTGTCTTTTGTCTTGTTTTCCAAATTCTTCTCTCTCTAACCTGGCAGTAATTCCTTGTTCAAGATTTAGCTGTGGTACTCTTCTCATTCCTTTTCTGGTGATGAAGTGCCTCCAACTACTGAGTATAGTACTTGCTCCGTTCCTAGAGTGATGCCTGTCCCATTCAATATAAGTAATAAAGCTAATGTAGCAAAGCATGTGGCGTAAAGTTATAGGAATTCTGAATAATTTTACAGTTCTTCTACCTTTCTTAAGGGCAAAATCACTCTCACTTTTCTCTCTCTCTCTCAGTTGTTACAGAAAAATGCATTCTGAATGGTAACTACTGCTTGCTGGACTGACCTACAAAGATCTCATGCTTGGGAGATGAAGATGATAAATACAAAGAAATAATCCAGCTGCTGCCATTGTGACTACCAAAAGGTCTTTTGTGTCAAAATGAACAGTCTTTGAGAAAAATCTGGAGAGCAGCTAATTTAAAAAAAAAAAAAAAAAAAATGGGAGAAAGAGTAAGAAGCCCAGATTCTGAACAAGACAGAAAATCAGATGGGGATAGAAATAGTGACTCCTATTATTCGGATGAAGATAATGTCTCTCACTCATCTGGCCAGTCACCCACACTAAGCTATCCGTCTACAAGCCAAGAAAAGAGAGATCACAAAACACAAACTTCAAACAGCCTTGTGCACTACCAAGGTAGGTAGATCGCAGAAGTTGTTCCTTTGTAACTGCTCCAAAGAGTTGATTGTGTTTGAAAGCTGAAATAAAAGTGGGAAATTTTATTAAGCATTGTAAGAATCTAGAAATAAGGTTCATGTGAATTATCCTACAGATGGCAAGTAGACTGTGACTGTTTTGTGAAGAATGAAACTAACCTGTTCCTGCAAGAGGACAATTTTAATGGTTTTCAGAATTACTTGTATTTTTTTTTTAACAAGCAAGCACAGCTCCTGAAATAGCCTTTTGTTGAATCATGCTGATGTTCTCTTTCAGTCTTTGATGAAAGGAATCAAGGCAAGCCTGTACTATGCAGTCTGTAAGAGACAATTGTTATGATGTCTCTGACAACATCCCCTAAAGGTCTCCCTGTTGGGGAAGTCTACTTGACTAAGCTTTACACTGCTATAATCGTGTACTTTCAAAACAAGCCAGAAAACAAGCAGCAATGTGGCAAGAGAGAGAAAACGTTTTTGGTGACTGTTAGGTACATATGGAGTGGAAATTCAAAAGAAAGGTTTTTTTATAGGCCTTCCTTGAGAATAAAATATTTCCAATTTGAGATGGGATAGCTCCACTGAGCTCCCTCACATACATAAGCTGCTGTGTTGGCTGTGGGGAAAATGAACATCCCTACAAAAAGGGAGAGAATGGTTATACAGGTCCTGGGCTGGGACGCCTCTCTGCCACGTTTTGACAGCTTGTTCTAAATAGTTATGCACGTCTTCTGATGAAGCAAGAACATCTTGTCTTTCACAAGCAAATGCTGTTTTCTTTGTAAGTGCTTGATACTGTAGGAACCATGCGGCTAATCGTATGATCTAGCGTGCCATAAGATCTGACCTGAGGTTGCCCAGGGAAAATATCCTTGGGCCTGGTGCAGCTGGTGTTTTGCTGAACATCAGTGTGTTCACAAGTGGCATCTCCTCCACAGCAGTCATGGATGGAAAATTTAGTTTTTTAAACTGTGTTTCCATGTCCAAACTGTCCAAACTGTGGAAAAAGTGAGCATTGAACAGAAAATGAATGAGTATATGTGCAAAACATTCAGAGGAAAATATATTTTAAAGCTGTTATTTTTGCTGTCAAATATTCTCTCTGGATTAGAAGAAGTATGGTGAGCACCAAAAGGAAGGCAGAATTTGCAGCTGCTCATACCCAGTGTATGGGTTACTGCATTATTGCTGAATACAAGCTTTCAGACCTGTATGATATCTAAGCTGGTGCTCAGCTTCTTTATTCCAAACAGTGGTGTCCCTTAATGAATATATACTCCCTGTATATTCAGATGTTTTAAGATATATTTTAGTATATCATGTCCTTTTTTCACTGAGTGTAGCTTGAGAGGCAAATAAGATAGAAACCTGATGTTTAGCTTTCATCTGTGGGGATGATAATAAAATAGTGTCAAACAGAAATGTGGGAGTGATGCGCACTGGTAATCAAATAAGGATACTCCGTGGAAAATAACTCGTGATACAGAAATAAATTATTCAAGGGACAACTGAATTTTCATGGATTTATAATTTTTCTTTGGAGGCTTTTTGCATTGAGCCTTTAAGATTGCTGTTTTGTCTGTAAGCATGGCAGCTGGGTTTGAAAACACTGTTTCATTTGTCTGAGAGAATGACATCTTGCATAATACATAACTAGCAAACACTCAGCTAATTGTTGCCATTGTACAAGCATTTGATAATATTGTATGCATAGGAGTACGGTATTTCTAATCAAATATTAATGAAACGTCTGTTATTTCTGATACAACTTGCAGATGATTACAATGCTTCTATATTGATGGCTGAAAATATTACCTCTTGCAGATCACAAACGGAAATCTCCATTTTTTATCTATGAAAAGAAGCATAAGCCTCTCACATATATGCTTTCTATTTTCTGGTTTGAAAGCTGCAATCCCTGCTAAGTATTGTAAAATTGTTTCAGGCAGAGCTTTATTCCAGAAAGGATGTCTGAATCGACAAATTGCATTGTCTTATGGTAAACATGCTTTTCATTTTTCCTCTCTTAGCCGCAAAGAAATTGGGTTCCAAATATGCACCGAGCAAAAGAGGGACACGGTGGGGTTTCCGTTCTCAGAGCCTCACTCGGGATTCTCCTGCGAAGGATATAGATCTCGTTACAAAAAGAGTTCTTTCTGCTAGGCTGCTGAAAATCAATGAGCTCCGAAATGAACTGACTGAACTCCACATCAAACTAGATGAGCTGCAGAAGGAAAACAGGGCGCTGAAGAGGCTTCAGCACAGGCAGGAGAAAGCCTTGAATAAGTTTGAGGATACAGAAAACGAAATCTCTCAGCTCCTTGCCCGACACAACAATGAGATTAGAATACTGAGGGAGCGCCTACGAAAATCTCAAGAGAGAGAACGTGCCACTGAGAGAAGGCTGAAGGATTCGGAAGACGAACTGTACAGAACAAAAACTGTCTTGCAGAAACTGAAAAAGCTGTCTGCAGATAAGCACCTTGCCGAAAGAGATGACCTGGCAAAGAAACTCGCCTATGCAGAGAGCAGACTAGAGGACAGTGAAAAAAGAATTAAGGTGAGATGACCTTTTCTTTTGCAAGAAATTTTGGTTCAGGTATTTCTTACCAGAAAGAGCTTCATGTTGTTTTTATTTTTTCCACTGTGCTAGAGCAAATAGAAAAATTATTCTTTTTTACATGTAAATAGCATCAAGTAAATTATTTCCAAGGTAATTATATAGTTATATACTCAGTAGTCAAGCATTGAAATTGCTATTTACAAATTAAGTGTTACTTGTCAGTGTATACACAGCGAGCTTGTGCTTTAAAGTGCTTTTATAACTAGTAATAATGTTTCAGAAATGCATGCAGCTATACTGTAACTGTATGAAGTCTAATTTATCCTCCTGAAGGTGAAGCATTTAGTAAAAATTTACTGGGTATTCAGGGAATCGTGTACTAAAATTCTTCCTTTAAAAAAAAAAAATCCTGTCCCCTATTCTGCACATCTGAGAGCTGAGCTGGGGAAAAGTATAGCAATCTTTTTCATACCAAAATGAGCTTTAGTACACTTCGTAGGTATCCATTTTAAGAATCTTGTGCAATTTACTTTAATACTATTCAGCAAAAATATTTACCAATATGTCTTAAAAACTCATCTCATTTAAAAGTAATTGTGTTTGCAGCTTTAAACTGCTGGAAGTTGTATGCAATGCTTTTTTTAACATTATATTGGTCATTAAAATGATTTTAAAGTTTAGTGACTATATTAGTACTTAAAGCTAAATTACATCACAGAGATAATAGATACTGTAAATCCAAAGGATTTTAATGGAAACTAAGCTCCCGTGAAATAAACCCCAAAATATCAGGATAGAAAATGCTGCTACTCAGATCACCTCACCCTGTAGCGTCACCATCTGGCACCTGTAGTTTTACGATCAGGTATTTCAACATTTGTGGTAGTGGATAATGTTAAAATGAATCATGCTCTAGAAGTACATTTTTTTCGTCTGTTTTTTTCCTCCTCTCATCATCACAGGCTCACTTAAAACAGGTGAGAGTATCTAAATGGAACAACAGTCACAAATCTATTTCTTGGAGAAGAAGGTTAAAATTATTTCTTGTCATCTTCCTTCTAATCCTGTACTTTTAGGGAGGTGTCCTGTTTTGAAACCATCAGGTCAAGATTGTCTTAGAGTTTCAGAGGTGCACTCTTTGCCTGTGCAAGAGCCTTGGGGAATTGACTAGCATCATGTCCCATGATGTCCTCAAATTGTCCCTGTCTATTCCAGAAAGATGAGCTGCAGCAGCTCTGCAGGTGCTCTGTCTGCCCCCTGAAAATTAGGGTTAGGGTTTATGCGTGTTTACTGTTACAGTAGTGGTGGAGCTGATATCCAAATCCAAGATGCTGGTTTTCTGTAATTTTTTTTAAGTACCTTGAACATAAAAAAAAGAATATAAAAAAATAAAAAAAGAGAAGAAAACAAAAAGTATCCCTGCTGATAATAATAATAATAATAATAATAATAATAATAATAATAATAATAATAATAATAATAATTTGTTGTTTTTATTGAAGGATCTGGAAAAAAATCTTGAATTAAGTGGTAACAGTTTTCAACGAGAGTTACAGTCAAAGAAAAAAAAGGTGCATGAAGCTCAAGAAGAAAACAGAATTCTCCAAGAAGAGCTTCAACAACTTAGTCAGAAGCTGAAGGTAAAGTGTGAAGCAATGCAAGCTGGGATCCAAATTGTGGCATTTTATCTTTGGAAGTATCTGTAATCGAGTTTGAATAGTTTACCAGTGATTGCACTTTCAGACATGTACTTGATTATATCACATGTGAGTTCTTTTCCTGCTTCAAATGAGAAAGTTCTGTGCTCTGACCCCGCAGCCAGTTTAAGAGCAGGAATGCCTCCATGTTAATTATTGTCAACGCTAGTTAAGAAAAGCAAGATCAAGCATGTAGCCAAGAATTGCCATTAAACCACAAGATCAATTGGAAAACTGGGTATTGAAGACTTGATTGTTAAGATCAGATCTGTGGGCATATGCAGCAATTTATGTTAGTAATGTATGTGCATTACAGCAGGTTTGTGTACAGATTAATTGGATATACTTGTGACACACATGTGTACCCTGTGACAAGTAATACTGCAACACTGAAATGCTTAACACTTTATGATACTAAACGTTTATTTGTGCGATCCATAAATACATCACAAGTCTTATTCACGGTTATGGAAGTACTGGCATTTAGTTGTATTTTTGCTGCAGGGTTGCAACATTTTTTCAGACTATTTTGCTAATGATTTGGGGGAGGGGAGGAGCTCTATCTGCATATTTTTACAGCATAAGAAAAGTTAAGAATTTGATTGTGCTCCCCAAAACATTGAACAAGAACTAGTGATGCCCTTACTTTATAATTACAACAAATATTTTCAATTTAATTTATGGCTTTGGTAATGAGTAGTGAATGAAACTTTAGTAACTCATTCTGCTACACCTCTTTGACTCACAGGAAAAAGAAAGAGAACTTGAAGCGAAAAATATATATGCTAATCGTATGTTGAAGCTATCACCAAGAAAGGACATGGATATTATACAAAGAAAGAAAGGTAACACATAAAACAACAAAGGCAAAAAGATTAGTAATGTCACTTTTAAGTTAGACTCTGCTAGGTTATCTCATGCATGCCATTCAGTGTTTGACCCCACTGCCACTTGTCCAGGAAGGCTTACATTTTTGCACTGCTTTCAACACAGCAGTCATTACAAAGAAGAGCACAGCGTGATGCTGTTTGTAACTGCAGCAGAACTAGAACCTAGAACTTCATCAAAGTGTTTTTAATTAATTTCATATCAGAAGTTCCGGGGTGAAGGAGGAGGGGCAGAAGGTTTAGTAAATTTTCTAGTAGATCATAGATAATGTCTACATGAAAATAAATTACAGAGGCTTTAAAAAAATAAAACCTCACTGCTATATTTTGTGGATGTTTTTTATTTATTTTTTCATCAATTCATATTTATTTTCTGTCAGATCAGCTGCAGTACGTTTTTCATCAGAGTGCATATGTCACAGAACATAATCTTCTAAATGCATCAATGTAGTCATTTCTTCTGGTGTGACAAGGCAGCCTGAAGCCTTATGTTACCAGCATAAATATGTGTTTATATATGTATGTCTGTATGTGTACTCAGACAGTCTTCAATAGATCGGTAGAATCTACTTGTCAGAAGAAGCAGGAATTTCTGGGGCTGTTTTAAATATTTATTGTGAGCATTTCAGTTTATCTGCTGCTCGTTTTAGGATAGGTATTGTACTATCACTCCATTTTAGGTTCAGGCTTTGAAATGTCATTTAACAGATATAAGGTTGTGTTTTAAAGATACAACTTAAAATTAACTTAATGAGTTTGTTTCTCTAAATGTACCTTCTGAGACAAGATGATGATTAGGATATTGTATGGAAAAAAATATTCAGTATACTGTAATTATTTTATAAGTAGTTTTTTTCCTGTTTGTGGTTTGGTTTCAATGTCAGTTTTTACATGCAATTTTTTAAGTTAGCATTTACAGATACTGAAAAACAGTTACGTGAAACTTCCCAACACTTTCCACTTCCACAGTTGCAGATACTGAGAAATGAGGGATAGATGCATAGTCTGGTATTTTCAAGGGAAAATGTGACTTGATTCGTTTGTATTTTCTACAGCCAACAACCAAAATACTAAAAAAGGAGCACAGCTCACAAAAGGAGTACAGACCAGTGGATACTTCTCACCGGTAGAATTTCCTCCAGAATCAGAACTTGTTTGTGGTGACACAACAAATAAGAAAGAAGGGATTCTTCCCAGAATAGTGAGTTCCATAAAAAAAAACTCAAGACTTCCTCCAAATAAGTCATCTATCAGACTGAATATTTAATGCACAGCTTGTATGTTAGAAAAAATGTATATTTAAATATACAGAAAATATAATTTAGAAAACACTCGGATCTTTAAGAGAAGTGTTGCCTTCCCAGAAATGCCATGTGCCATTTTTGTGACAGTTCACCATGTTCAATGTCTTACCAATAACCATTAGTTCAATCTGTTTCTTTTTTTCTACCACTTCTTTGAAATTTTTAGGACTTTTTTTTTTTTTAATTTATTTCTAATGCTAATTTGAGCAATCTGTTGTAACAGCACTGGCTGCCTTCGTCTCTCTTTTTGTTTTGATCTTAGTTATGGTTTCTTTTACTTTCCAAATTTATTTCACAATCCACAAATCTAATGCTTCCTCTTATTGTCAGAGTGATGGCATTTCTTCTGTCGTTTCTCCAGCTTTGTGAGCGTGGTTGCGTTTTTTTATGTTACTTTTTTCTGTTTCCTTTTTTAATTATAAAATAGCACCATCAGAAGCATTTCTGATACTTCTGTGACCTCAGACTAAAGTCAAAGAGATTTGTAAGGTAGAATTAGACTGATTTTAGTACAAATTTTATAATTTTCCTTATGTAAATCTAGGGCTACTTGTAAGGAATTATGCTCTGATGGTTGTCTTGACTGGCTTCCTGATAGGACTGAAGTTTTTTCATGGCTGACAGCTTGGTTCGTATGTTGTCTCTTCCAGAATCCTTTCTGTAAATATGGATTTAGTTTAATGTATGCTTTCTTCCAGCACTTCGGTGTGTAAGTTATGTAACAGCACACTTGGTGTAAGTGGAGCTGGTGGAATGTAAATTAAATTTGGGTAGTCTGTGCCTTCATCAGTTTCCTAAGTCAAGCATTTTACATGCTTGTTTGCCATCTCTTTGTAAAATTTATTTTTAAAAATCACAATAATAGTCGTGTATATGAAGGGAAAATACTTGAAATTGTTCGGGCAGCAAGTTCTATTTTCTTTGTTCATTAAGTAGTAACTGTTTCAATTATTGTAGAGCAAAAGAAACTTCTGTATGCAGTAAAATATACTTTTTAGGGAAATAAGAACAAGCTACAAAGTTAGTATACACATATTGGATTAGGCTGGCTTTCATTTTACTTCATTGCCACTGATTTTCTGTTAGTGATTTTTATGCTGACGTAAATATATTTTCTGCAGCTTCTTTCCCTTTAAATGTATATTTACTTACTAGCTGGTTTTTCACCCAGGAATGAGCCTTTCTCATTCTCTGTTTACTTGATACTCCGTGACATTAATTCCCACTGTGAAACTGACTGAATCTGCAACCCACTCACTTCAGTAAAAAGATCAGATTGTGGAAACTAATTGCTTGCTTGTTAAAACAAAAAGGGGATGGGGTCTGGCTTCTATTAAAGTCCTGGAAAAGGCAATTACTGACTTCTAAAGAGAGCCACCCTTAACACAGGGACAATTTTGGTTTATGACATTGGAGCTGCAGTCTTCCTGACATGTAATACGAAATAGAATTGATTATCTGTTCATTTTGTTTCAGATACATAAAACTATGTTAAAGATGATGAGATTTTAGGACCAAAATCCCTGGGTTGTCAGAATTGGTTAGGCTTACATGACTTGCTCATTTTTGTGTTTAGCAGTGAGAATATAATTTCATATTGAAATAGAAGTTCATATCATATTTTTCTTGTTGTTCATTTATTTGATTATTTTACCCTATTAGTTTGTTTTGTATCAATTTATTTCAGGAAAAAGAGCCTCAAGACATTGAATGGAAAGATCAAGGAGACCTCCTAAGACAAGACCAAGACAGGGAAAGGGAAGAGAAACTGAAACGTGCTCAGGAAATACAGTCTTTAGAGGAGAGATTTCAGAAACTGCATGACGGTAAGAAAATGGGCAGCTGAAAGCTGGAAAATGCAATGTAGAATACTAATCAAGTGAGGCTGCTAGTTTTTTCTTTTTGTGTGTGTGTGTGAGAGAGAGAGAGAGAGAGAAGAGTGAAATGATTTTGCAGAGATCACTACCGTGGAAAATTATTTTCAGTATTATTATGCAAAGAGAATCAGAAAAAAATAAGGAATATAGAGTAATTTGTATCCTGTATGCAGATGTGATTAAGTATGTAGCAGTAAAAATGCTGTCCACTAAGAAATATTAAAATCTGAGAGATTCGGCTTAGGATGACATAGAGATAAATCAGCATTTACCTGCTGACTTGCCAAATGCCGTTAAGGTAGGCAGTAGATTTTTACTATTGTAGTACAAATCTGCTTTCCTTAATTTGACCTGTTTTTTCAGTACAGATCTGCTTTACTTGTATCACTTGAAGTTGTAGTTTCTCTTTTCACTTGTGGTTATCTGAATCATTTGGTGTGGCTATTTGAGAAATGCTAATTTCTGTTGTTACATTTTAATACTGCTTTTTTGTTCATTTGGTTTTCAAAGCATGCTAGTGACTTACACTCCTAAGCCTCTTCATATTTTGAGGTATTTTAGATGGACTGCGTCCTGCCATGTTAAAATATTTTTCAGTGATTATAGTTAAATAATGGAAGCAGTTACAAGGAAGAATTCTAAAAAGTTATAGCTGCTTTCAGAAGTAAATTCTGTGTAAAATCCCCTGCATCCACTAACATTAATGCATGATTTATACAAGCCAAGAATTTGCTCTGTTATGTCTGTAAGATATTCTGACCATGCTTCCCATCTTAATGTATGAGCTGATAGTTTCCCCATCTTATGTACAGAAAGGTAGCTACTGTCCTTGGTATAATGATATGCTACTAAAAAAAAAGATACATAAATGGATTCGTTGCAGTTATTTCAGTAAGTTTGATCTAAAGTACAGTAGATAACATGGAACTTTGTGAAAACAAAAATCAGCAGTTTGAATGGGAAATGCCAATTTCAAAGGGAAATGCCAATGTGTTGAATGAGGCAAGTAGTCATTCAACTTTTGACCTAACGTGTCTATGGTGTCTCGACAGAAAAATATTTTGAAGACAGAAACACTGGAAGCCTCCTTTGTCTTTTATTTGCACTTCTTAGTAGCTAATTATTGTTTTGCACTTTTCACATCCTGTCATAGCTATGCCAATTGACATTTGGTATTAGCACAGGCACTGTCACTGAGTTCATGTGGTGACACACAAGGCACTTGAGCGAAGCTGTCTATATGCAGCAGATGTAGTATGTTTTAAATCATTCACAACTTGAAGCAAATAATGACTTGCTATGACTATGTTGCCTGATAGCTTAACAGCAATAGTTCCCTTTATGGGGGGAAAAAAAAAAAAAGCATATGTCCCAGTGTCAGTGATGCTGACAAAGAAAAATAAAGTACTGTGCAAGTCAGAACTATTAAAATCGGTGATGCTATATTCATTTTCATTCAAACACAGGAAATAAGGCAATTGGCAGAAATGAAATTCCTCTGAAGTTCTAAAACATGAATAACATCCTAATCCCTTCATAAAAATGACAGCATGCCTTTATATCTTAGCAGAGAACCTAGTATAAATTTAATTGTAACTTTTGAAGAATTTATTTTTACTGTAGCAAAACCACAGTATGCATAGAAGAGCATATTAAAAACTCAATGGCTTTTACTCAGATAATTTTCAAAATATTCTTATAAAGGCACTGTAAGACTAAATCATTCTAAATAATGTTTAAACATTTCCTGCAGAGTGGGAAGAATATGGTAAAATGAAAAAAGAAAGCAGCTTTTTATTGGATAAAGAAGATAAAATGAAGATGGAGACAGAAACACACAAACCTGAAATAGAAAGTACTGAAATGCTGGAAGAGCAACGAAAAAAAGAGTTTCTGCTTGCTAGAATGAATGAAATTGATAGAGAAACCCAAAATGTAACGAACATGAGACTTGCTTCTCAAACACCACTCGTAAATACAAGAAGATCCGATTCCCTGGACATAAAAGAGAAAAATGATCAATACGTTGAAATTCCAGGGAAGGTTAGTAATGGCTTTGCCCGAGGTGACAGCCAGGATGATGCCACAAAAGCACAAGGGCAGAAGCAGAAAAATGTAAGGACTGTAGAAGAGTTAACATTTGGCAGTTATGTACCTTCCTTTGGAAAAGGATCAGGGAGACCAAGCTGGCTAAATCAGAAAAGTGACTACTTAGGCGAAAATATCAAGGAAAACGCAGATTTTAATAGTAAGAGAGAAAAGAAGTCCAATTTAATGGAACAACTCTTTGGAAGTAGTGCCAGTACCACCCTCCATTCTAAAAGTAAGGACATGACACCTTTTGACGTAGACTGGGAGTCTAGTAATACTCTTCTTGGCGATAAAAACAGTAAAGTCAAAGTGAAAGAAGACACTGATCTTTTCAGTGAAGGAAGAAACCTAAACAGACACCGTCTGCAACAGACCGCACTCAAGCCAGGAGTTAAAACCCTTGGTTCTTTAGAAGATGACGTTGAAGAAGTAATCTTACAATGATCCTATTTTATATTTTTCATATGTAAATACTGAAAAACTATTTTCATGTGATATTTATTAGATACAGAATTAACACATTTCAGATGTATTGTAAAGCCTTATGAAGGAATCAGTTACTTATAAAGGGTACTTGTATAGAGGAAAGATGCACTCTGGTAGTACAGCCTCACCTAGAGGCAGGAAACTTCTTGTCAAAAGTAAGATCCAAACGCAGCAGTGACTGTTGTGGCAGGAAGGCAGTGAAGTTGTCCTGAGGGATCTCTGATAGCTGAGTTAGCTGCTGGCTGGCTGCTTCAGCCAGAGAAGATGCTCTTGCCCCTTCTTGGGCTCCAGGCCTATGAACCCTATACCCCGGGGCACCACCAGCCTTGTGCAGCTGTGGTGCAGGGTCCCAGAGGCTCCTCAGCCTCGTGCCAGTAGGGATGCTGTGGGAAAGGAAGGCCTGGCAAAGCCGTCCTGGTGCTGCTGAACCAAAACCCCTACGCACTGTGAGAGGAGCTCAAGTCCCCATAGCACATGCAGGGAAGTGGATGGGGAAGGCAGCGTGGGTTGCTCTTGCCATGGGAAAGGGCAAACCCACTCATGGGATTGTCTTCGCCCAAGGACCAGGGTACACCTGGATGTTTCCAGCCACCCAGTAGTTGCCCAGCTAGCTCTGTCGGTAGAGCATGAGACTCTTAATCTCAGGATCATAGGTTTGAGCCCCACATTGGGTGCCGTAAAGGACTGTGGTGGTTTTACTCGGGTGGGCAGCCGTGTTCCACCTCAGCCACTCTCTCACTCCCAAAATATGACACAAAGAGCTCGAGGTTTTGAGCTCCCTTTTCCCTTTAATTAAATCATCCTTATCTCAAACCTTGAGCTCTTTGATGTCATATTTCCTCCCCCTTCCTCTCTGAGGCTGTCAGACCTTCTGGTGTTAACTAGCCAAGTGGCTTCTGGTACGTTCATGTCCCATTGTTTCCATGTCCCAGCACCCAATGCTCATAGCACAGTCTTTAACAGCCCATTGTACCTCTCAACCTTCCCAGTAGCTTGTGGGTGACAAGGGATGTGGTACACCCACCCAATGCCATGCCTCTCAGCCCAGGAGGTGACCAAATTGTTTCAGAAGTGACTCCCCTTCTCAGACTCGATTCTGTCTGGTGTACCATGTCGCCACAGCACTTGCCCTTCCAGGCCCAAAATAGTGTTTTGGGCAGTGGCATGGTGTACTGGAGATGTTTCCAGCCACCCAGTAGCTGTGTGGCTAGCTCAGTCGGTAAAGCATGAGATTTAATTTCAGGGTCACGGGTTTCAGCTCCACGTTGGGTGACAAAAAGGGCTGTGGTGGTTTTACTCGGGTGGGCAGCCGAGTCCCACCTCAGACACTCCCTCACTCCCCCTCCTCAAAGAGGAAGGGGGAGAAAATATGACACGAAGAGCTCAAGGTTTGAGATAAGGATGATTTAATTAAGGAGAAAAGGGAAAGGAAACAGAAAAAGGAAAAAAAAAAAAAGAAAAAAGTAAAAGAAAGGCCACACAGAAGCACAGAGAGAGAAAGGCAGTCAGTGAGCGATGCTCGGCCATGCCCGGGGAAGCGGCGCCGCCTGGATCAGCCCCTGGCAAACGGTAGGGCTGAGTTTCCACCCCTGGGGCAGCCGATCCCAAAGGTACTGGATGCCCCCTCCAGCTGTGGCCTGCGTGCTGCTGCCAGAGGGCTGGAGAAAAAAGCATTAGCAATATCGACTGTGGCGTACCACCAGAGGCTTTGACTCTAGTTCGTACTGAAGTTCTGGCACGTCTGGCACTGCAGCACTTCATTCAGGCCCTGATAGTCCACCCTTAGCCTCCACTCGCCGTTTGGCTTCCACACTGGCCCTGTAGGACTATTAAAGGGTGAGTGGGAGTGGTCTGATGTAGTCAATCTGTCAGGTCTCACTGTGCTGAAATCTAAGCCACCTCCCCTCCTTCTTCACTGACCTTGGTGCCTGCAAGGCTTTTTCTCACTCCCCTCTCCCTCCCAGCTGCTTTTTTTGAAGCAGTTTTTTCCCCTTGTTTTAAATCTGCTCTCACAGAGGCACAAACAACATCACGTTGGCCCAGCTCTGGTCAGGAGCGGGGCCCTTAGGAACATGGGGCAGCTTCTGGATCCTTCTCACAGAAGCCACCCCTATGGCCCCCCGCTACCAAAACCTTGCCACATAAACCCAGCACACCATCGCTCTCTTGATTTTTGGGAATTACTTGACAGGCCATTATAGATCAGTAAATGATACTCCTGACATTGGAGCATTGTTATTTGTTGCAGAATGAGTTGGCTGAGAAGGCAGCAAGATTTTACGTGGCAGCACTGGCACTGGGGAAAGCTACAGGATGCGCATCTCTGGCTAGCCAGGGTGGGAAAGATTTTATCACCTGTAGGCTGCTCACAGCACACTGCTTTTAGTTTTGAATACTTCTTTTTAAGCTTCAGTTATTTTCTTTCTCAGACCACCAAAGAGCCTCTTAGCTGTGTCAGGAAAACGCGTACGTAACATCAGTGTCATGAAATGGATAGAAGGGACTTGGCTAGCACAACGCCACAGGCAGATGGGAAACACTACCCCACAACCACGTTATCCCAGAACAACCTCAACAGAGACACAACTAACTCAGGAGAAGCTGCTCTCTTTTCTGCGTAGGTTTTCTCTAGACGTTCCTACCAAACTTACCCAACACTCCTCATGTATTCAGGTTATATTTATTATATAATGCCATTTTTTGTAATTTTCTATGTAAAACTCCAATCATTGCTACGTCTTGTTTTGTTTAACAAAATGGTTTTATTAAAAGAGTTAAGTAAAGCTTGTGCCTTTCGATCATCTTTCACACAAAGTTCTGACTTCGTATATGATGGTTTTGTGACTGGAGGTGGGGGGGGGGGGTTGGTGGCGACGTTGCTGCTCACGTAACTCATTTTTTGGCACATGTACGTAAACTGAAAATGTAGTCAATGAAGTATAAAGCAGAGGCATTCCAGAAAATAAGCTGAAGGTCATCATTCTTTGTTAGAGTGACAGATTTTTAAATGCCTCTCTGATATGCTCCGTATGAGCCTGACTCAAACCATACTGAAATGCAGGGAAGGATTCTCATGATCTCAAGATGCTTTGAATCAAGATTTCCGTGCAAACAATAGCTTTGCTGAAAAGAAAGGCTGATGTTTGCATCACGCAATAACTTTCTTTGCTCTCCCATTCAGAAAGAAAATTAGTCACAGATCCAGACCCAGTGTGTGGGACCGTTCTCGCTGATTGTCCTGCAGTGAAAAGCAATCCACGTTCACCTGCTTGCTGACAGCCCAAACCTGCTCATGTTGATTATAATACCACAGAATTAACCTCAGTCATTTTACTTACAGAGGGTCAGAATATAAGTGAAATTCTGACCAGAAGCAGTGAGTTTAATGGTCTGTGTTACTTTTCCACGATGACTTTGGAGAATACACTGTTCCAAGAGGCAGGAGAAGTCTGCAGGTAAGCCGTGTAGGTGTGTGTGAGTGGGTGGTTGTTTGTCATAACTCTCTTGTCCTAATTGTGGATGAGTGCTGCCCTCCCAGACGGACGGGCTGTGTTCACGATGACGTTGCCTGGGCTGTTTGTTTTTCTTTCCTGGCTGAGGATCCTAAGACAGAAAACAACGATGTAGCCACCATGGTTATTAAGGATCCTGTAGTGTATGGAGGGATGATTTTGTTGTTGTTGTTTCTTTGCATTCAGACCCATTAACATCTGGCAAATTCTAATTATCGTGCTGAACTGGTGTGCCCTGCTGTTTCAATTATAAATGTATAGTTTCTATGCTGTGTTGTATTATCAGCTTCTTCTTAAAATCACAAATGTTCACCTTGTGCTACCAGACTTTTCCTGAAGCAAATGCTGTGCTGCCTTGCACAAAAATAAATAAATAAATAAATAAATAAATAAATAAAAATGTATATCTCCTTTAGGAAGGTGAGAATAAATTAATCTGCTAGGAACAGGACCGCAGGTATACTTTCAAATTTTCCCTGGCTGCTTTCAGTCTCTACAGGCTCTTCTTTTTTCTTGCTGTGCTTTACAGTTTTAGAATTAAATGTATGCAAATACAATTGCAGTTAGAAGTATAAAGTAAGCACACAGAGTTCGGAGATGGACTCTTGTTGGGGCAGAGGCCAGGTGGTTGGATTTCTTGGTTCCTTCCAACATCTGCAAGCAGAGTTTCTGATGTTGAGGAGGAACAGGTATCTTTCTACTGACTGGAAGTGACTTGTGCAAGGGTCTGTGGACCTTACGATTGGCCTCACTGATCTGCAGTGGTCCCCTTTACCCCTGGTCTAAGCTACACACCCATGGAGTCTGTGTGTTGCTCTGGTGGTGGCAGCACCTGACTGATAGCAGAAGAATCCCCCTTTTGGGATGAAAAGCCCGTCACAAATGTAAGCTGTTTTGGTGATGATTTGGGATGCTTTGATGTTTCTGTCCTGCTGTGGGTTGTGCTTGTTAGGTGTTCAGAATGTGCGACCATTGCACCTGGTGTGTTTTTCTTTCCTTTTGAACCACAGAAGATGATGGGAGAACTTCCTGCCTTCTAGCATGGAAATATTATTAGAGTTGAATGAATTGTTTTAATGCGATCCGCAGGGAGACGCTTCCTGCTGCAGCCAAACTGGTCTTCAGCTTCTGGTCCCCAGGAGAGTGGGCATCAAACAGAATTCTCTGGGGAGCATCCAACAATGATGTTCAGATGTCAGGACACACTTGACAGAGGAAATAGGAAACTTTACGAGAAAAGACTTTTTTCTCTTTGCGAAAGCACAGATGAAATATTTAGGGGGGGATCATGGCAGATAATCGGCAATGCAAGAGAAGAGATGTAAGCTGGAGGAGGAGAGCTTGGGATGCCCTTCACAACTCTGAAGCGAAGCCTGAAGAAGACTACAATAGTAAGAATAAAGAACTGGGAAATGCTAGAAAGGATTGACCATTTTTCTCGTATCTGTGGTGTCTTTGCAGTAGCTAAGGAGTAAAAAAAGTGGTTTTTCAGAGCCCTCATAAACGCTGTGCTTCTAACAATGCTTTGCTTGTTGCATATGTACCTAAGGAGGTGAACTGCAAATCTATAATGCTTCCAAAATGGGGCTGCTTGGAGAGGATGTGCTTCGGCTACCTGCTAGCCTCGGGCTCATCGCTGGTCCTGAGGCAGAAGGCCTAATGCAGCCAGCCCAGGGCCCATCAGCATTGCTGGGGGGTACAAAAGAATATCTGAATATCTGCTCTGGCGTGGTAGGAGTAGGAATTTGATTAGGAAAATGTCTTGAGGCAAGTGGCTACAAGAGCACCAGCAGGGCTTTCCTGGATACTTGTGCACCAGAGAGTGCTCAGGGTGAGCCTTTACTATTAAAAATATATATATATAATAAACACTGCAGAGTGCTCTAAAGCCAAGACTAGAAAGAATCCACGCTGCAGAAATCAGCATCTTCAGGAGAATCATGCTGCCAATTGCAGGCAGGGAGGTTTTGTTTGGTACTTTGCAGATCCAGAGCTCCTGACTGTGATTTTTACAGTTTTTCTTTTCAGACATGCCTTCTCCAAGCAAAAGACTGCTGAGACTCCTAGGGATCTCAGAATCAAGAATGTTAGGGATTGGAAAGGACCTTGAAAGATCATCTGGTCCAATGCCCTTTCTGGAGCAGGAACGGCTAGGTCAGGTCACACAGGAACACGTCCAGGCAGGTTTTTAATATCTCTGGAGAAGAAGACTCCAGAACCCCCCTGGCAGCCTGTTCCAGTGCTCTGCCACCATCACCGTAAAAAAGTTTTGTCTCACATTTAAGTGGAACCTCCTATGTTCCAGCTTGCACCCAGTGCCCCTTGTCCTATCATTAGATGTCACCAAGAAGAGCCTGGCTCCGTCCTCCTGACACTCTCCCTTCACATATTTATAAACATTAATAAGGTCACCCTTCAGTGTACTCTAACTAAAGAGACCCAGCTCCCTCAGCCTTTCCTCGAAGGGGAGATGCTCCACTCCCTCAATCATCCTCATGGCTTTGTGCTGGACTCTCCCAAGCAGTTCCCTGTCCTTCTTGAACCTTCTTGTCCTTTTCCCCACCCAATTCTCCAACCTGTCAAGGTCTGAGATACAGGCAGCAAAAGTTCAGACAAGTCTGTTCGTTTTGAGTCATTTTCTCTCTCTATTGTCAACTTGTTGTGCATTTTTGCACAACATGTAGACTGTGACACTTGCGTCTTCGTCCTTTAGGTTGGATTCTGTTGGTTTCGGCCTTTGCACATCCTCCACCAGAAAAGCAGCTCCTTCCTGGTTTGGATGCCTTTGAGAATGGTTTAGGTTCATAGGATGTTGTTGATGGCCTTAATTCTGGAAGCCACATGAGTGCTTTTGCTTTTGGGTACTCTCAGTGGCCCCCTCACCTGCAGCTCTCTAGGCTTAGGGAGCCTTTCCTCTGAACAGATGTCGCCTCTTTAAACCTTTGGGTTTTCTTGTTCACAAACACTTCAAACTGGAAGCCCAGCAGCTCCCTGGTGATGTGGCCATCTTAGAGCACGTGCATGGCTCTTGATGATTTCGTTCATGGCTCTCATTCTGGCAGCATTCCTTGGCTGTGCCAGTGGAATGGTCTGGTCCGGAGAGCCCTCAACTTTTTGACACCTGTCTTGAGTTTTCCTCAAGCTGAGAGTTTCTGTGCATCTGAGAAACTGGTGACAGAAAACACAGTCTTTTGGAGACTGGGAACAGGGAAAGAAGAAGCTTCCCTCATCAGAGAAGGAAAGGAAAAGCAGAAGCAATTGAGTTCAACTTCCAGCAGTGTTTGTCACACAGCAGAAGTACTCGCTGAATTCCAGGCTGTACTAAACACTACTACGTGTGCCCCTGATTGCCAAACTGCGTATATTCCCACCACTTTCACAGGTTGCATTTTTAATTACAACTCCATAGAGAAGATAGAAATTCAGACTCTATTAGACTGATGTCTAATCTTCCACACTTCTATCAAGGCACAGCCCTTGTCATTTTGTGCAGATGTTGCAGTCTCTCTATGGGAACAGCATTCTCCTCTGCTGCCTTTTCCATCTGATGGTCAAAAACATCTCTGGAGGTCTTTGGGACCTCCTCATCCATAGCTGCAATGCTTACTGCAATGAAAAAAAAAATATGAACGAACAATGAACACCATGAAGAGAAGAAATACATGGGAAATGGGACAAAGAAGTGTTGAGGGCCTGCTGTTTTGCCATACCTGAATTGCCTGAATGTCAGGGCTCACAGAGGGCTGAGGTCTTTGTGTTAACCGAATGCGTGAATTCTAACACCAGGACTAGCCTGCAGAAGCAGCGCCTCAGCACTGTGCTCATGGTCTCCAGGCCTGCTCCACTTGACTATAAACTGAGCCTTTACCATCCCCAATTTTGGCTAGACAGGGGCAAGCATTTGCGTGTGTCTTCAGACAACTGTTAAAATGCCTCTTTCCAGCAGCTCAGCACATATTTGAAGCTACCTCCTTCTGCCAAAGTCCTCTCTGTGTACCAACATGTAAACCTATTTCTTAGGTCCCACTGAGACCAATGAACGTGTTTAGCTGAGGAATCACAGAATCACAGAATTGAAGGGGTTGGAAGGGACCTTGAAAGATCATCGGGTCCAACCCCCCTGCCAAAGCAGGTTCCTTAGAGCAGGCTGCCCAGGTAGGCATCCAGACGGGCCTTAAATATCTCAAAAGGAAGGAGGCACTGAACAACTTGGAGCAATGGCCTGTATCTGTATCTTAAGAGCTGTCCCATGTTTGTGCAAGTGAAGACAGTTGCCAAGAACTTGTCCGTCGTGCTCCTTTGGGAGCCTTTACTCCCAAGACGCTTCTTACCTGCTTCATCAGTATGCTGGGTCAGCACAGAAGCAACATGTAAGAATATTCCATATTTCTGCCGCTGTCTTTGAAACAGCACAGAGAAGTATGAATGGGAAGCTCCATTCATTACCAGATCCAAAAAACCCTGTCTAGGACACTGTTCTAAAACCAGTGTTATGCACTGCCAAAGGAGGGCAGCTATCGGCAGAACATCAAGATCTTGCTGTACCAAGTAGTGCTGGAGCGAGAGGCAAAGCAAATAAGGATGGGTATCTCGGTATACCTGCCGAATGATATAATTGTTAATTGATAAAGTTACCTCTTGGCTTTGAAAGGCTTCCAGTGGGCCTTCGTTGGTGGCTGTTGCACTGCACTCAGCTTCCCTGGTGCTGCTTGATAGTGGGAGCTGAGTGGTACCTGAGGTCTCCTGAATACAAAGAATCGCAGAATTAACAAATTATTAACAAACAGAATTAACGATTAACAAAATTATTAATCGCAGAATTAACAAACAATTAATTGTAATCTGGATTTGTGTTTCTGCCTGTGAAGGGCTGTCACAAATAAGTTCTACTTTAAGAGGTGTTAAGCCCAAATAGTTCCTTTATGGCAGTGTACCTTGATGATTTAGGCGTTACAAGCACCAAAATGAACCCATGTGACAAGAAGGTTGAACTGTCAAGTTACGTGAGGCTCGAGAAGGGCAAGTTGAAAAGAAAATGGGGTGCAAATCTTTCCATGTCTTCTCTGTTTAAGGAGGATCATAGCGGATCATAGAATCACTATGCAAGAGACCTCCAAGATCATCTGGTCCAACCATCACCCTACCACCAATGTCACCCACTAAACCATGTCCCTAGGCACCATGTCCAAACATTTCTTGAACACCCCCAGGGACAGTGAAACCCGGAATAAAGCAAATAATGGTATTTTTCCCTTGAGCTTTTAGCAGGACAGCCCTCATTTGTTAGTATTTAAAATGCCACTGTTACCTCTGCAGCTTTCTGCTGGTACTGGGAGTGAGCAAAGGTGGTCATTGAAGGGGTCATCTGCCCGTTCTCAAAGTGTTTCCTCACTGTGGCCAGGCCCCCAAGCACAGTATAGGACTTGATTTCCTCTGAGGTCTGGAGTGATGAAATAAGGCCAGGTGTTTTCCATTGTGGCTGGTGGCTACTTCCCCCAAGTGGTTTCTGGGCTACCTGAGCACCCATAGCTGAGCTATTTTATAATGTGGTAATTTCACATTCTTCCGTTTGAGCAGCAAGAGCTCTAAAGTCACCGCGCTCCTGAATATGATTTTACAGAGCCATTTTGTCTTTCGAGGAGACATTCTCCTGGAACGCCATCAGCGTATTGCTAGTGCTGGGAGGGCTCTCTTCTGGAAATCCTCCTACAGCTCTGCAGCCACCCACTGCAACCACAAAGCGACGTCATAGCTGGGGAGAGGGAGATGGGTGCATGTGTTTCAAAGCTTGAAAGAAAAGCAGTAAGAAAAACAAACAGTATTGCCAACATTTTTCCAACTGTGTCATACTTTTACTTTAGAACACATCAAGTTCATAGCATTTGATTTGTGGAAACCAGAATGCCTTTAACTAATAAAAGTTAATGCGTTGTTACCAAAGCAATGTGTTGCTAAATCCAAACTATCTTCACCAAACGAGAAAATGAAGATACCACTTTTTTTTGTAATTGATGAATGCTGCCCATAGTTTTGATAGGATATTTGTAATTTGGGCTGCCTTCATCAAAAGTTATCTTTTCAAAACATTAATGGGCATCAGGCACTCCTCCATAATACCGAAGACAAAATGGAGAAGGCTGGATTTTGTTTTGCATTTGAGAGGAACCTCAGGTTCTCTCCCTGGGCGGCCTGGGGACTGCCCTGCTGAGCTGAGCGTGCTTGCCCCTTGCCACCCCAGTGCCAAGATGGAGGGCACTGAACTAAAGGGAGAAATCAGATCAAAGTGGTAAGGCTAACCTTCAGTGTCGGTGGTCTGTCCATTGCCTCAGGACACCTTCTCAAGGATTGCCTCCCCCGTTTAACGCCGGACATTTCCACCAGAGAAATGCCTGTCTGGCTCCCAGGCTGGGCGGCCAGTGCTGGTGGCAGTGAGCTTCTGCCGCTTTCTGCTTGCTGCTGTAAAGACATGGAGGGGGTGTGAGTTAGCAGCTACTGGGAGGAGCCAGGCTGGGCTTTCAGGGGGCAGAAAGAATATGTAGAGGCTGCAGGTTGCTGCTGGGGCAGTTGTGTTCTCCAAGGCCTCAGACATAGCTTGTATCTGAGACTGGGCTTCCGTCTGCGTTGTTGGCTTGTTAGGACTTTTCGTTTGCTTTCTTTGTTTTGGGACAACTCTTTAACCAGGATTTGAGTGGTCCGCAGTATTACACAGGGGAGGAAGAAGCACAGGAGAAGCGCTGGGTTTCTGCAGCCCAAGGGCTCTCATGAAGGAAGTTCCCTTGTGACATGTGCACTGGTTGGCACAGAATTGGACTTTAGGCCTCAACCTGACTTTAAGCCACTTTCCCCACCTGCTCATGGTTGCTTAAATCACTACAGGATGCAAGGGGTAATGGGTATAAAATTGAACCACAGAAGGTTTCATCACCTCGTGATCACTTCTTTCACCACTTCTTTACAGCTTAGGTGACAGAGCACTGGAAGAGGCTGCCCAGAAAAGTTGTGGAGTCTCCTTCTTTGGAGATATTCAAAACCTGACTGGATACAATCCTGCATGCTCGAGGTGACCCTGCATGAGCAGGGGGTTGAACTAGATGGTGTCTGGAGGTCCCTTCCACCCTCAGCCATTCTGAGATTCTGGGATTTGGCCCAATGACAGCCCTTGGCTGTTGCAAGCAGCAATGTGTCTGAAGATCTGAGTCTCATATCTATAGTCCCTTACAACGAAATGTCTCATTTTAAAATTTGCCGTTACTGAGAGTTCACATTTAGACACAATCCTAACTTGTAAATGTTGGAAGCTTGAAACAAAGTGTGTGGTATCTTTCATGGTACTTCATATTTCTGGAAAGAGAATATTTTGAAGTTTGTAAGTGCATCGCAGAGTAATTCCAAACACCTGTTGGGCAAGGCTGACACAAGACACTGCTTACAGAGCAATAGTTTCTCTCTGGTGCTTGGTTATTTACACACCTTATTCCTGGGTAGCTGTTGTAATTGACCTCTGTGTACCTGCTGCTGTTTTGTGTTACGTAGCTCTGGATAAAGTTTTATGAAATATATTATGGCCCACTTTCACTTGTGCAAGCTGTCCTGCCAGTCTGATGTAGCTTTCTTTCCTAAGCTATGATCTGAGGTCATGCTCCCAACAACATTTACATATGCTTTGGGATGAAGATGCTTCATTACCCTTGACAGCAAATGTTTGAGGAACAAAAAACACGCTGAGCCTTACACAGGATGTCGTTCTCAAATTCAGAAGTGATGTTAAGGACACATTATTTTGTCATTTTATTGATTATTTAAGTTACCACTCAGGAATAGTTTACGGATCATGCAGTGGCTGTATGGGCAGTGGGTGCAACAGCTGTCAAGAGCTCCTGTATATCACATGAGTTTCCTTTAGAGGGCACCATTGGCTTCCCTGAAGTCTACTGAAATTGTCTGTACTCGCTGTAATGAGGCTCGTCCACACCTGGACGTTTTAGGTGCATTTGTTGAATATTTTTTTGCTCCAAATATGTGGAATGCTGTGGGCTACTGCACATTACCTACCATCTGCAAATATTTGATCTTACATGCACCTCACAATAAACTTCTCAGGCCTTGGCTATGATGATTTTTTTTTTTAATTGCGAAGAGAAATGTTGGAAGGAGCATGCACTCCAGGATGCTGAGCTATGCCTTCTAATAAAGAGTTTAAGAGGACTGGAAGGCTGAGCTTCAATCACAGAGGCCAGTATACAAGAGTCACCATTTCCACCATGTGATCTCAGGCACAGGATCCCCCACCCTATGTGACCAGTCACTGGATCTATAGAGGTATACTGGATTCTTCTTCCAGATGACTTTGTTTTACTGCAGAAGTGATTTATTTATTTATTTATTTATTTTTGTAAGTTGTACCATAGTTTGGCAGGATGTGCCTATGTGGACATCTTGCTTGATGAAGTGAAACCAAGAGGGTGCAGATTTGGGAGGTGGACAGGTAACATGAGTTGTTTTCTAGAACAAAGAAAGTTGCTGTTAGATTTCTTAATCTGTTTTTCTGCTTCTTTTTTTTTGTCTCCCAGCTTGAGGCAATGCATGGTTCAAGGAAAGTCCACAGTGATGTAAGCAGGATAATTGTGTAAATAAATTGTGTAAATAAATGTCTGCAGAAAAAAAGAAAAAAAGAAAAAAAAAGAAAAAAAAAAAAGAGAGAGAGAGAGAGAAGGATTAATTTTAGAATTGAACCTTCAAAAGGACGCATCTCAGTTGTCCAGATAGCTGTTGTAATTTCATGGATATGAAGGAACATACAACAAAATGGCCATTCAGATGCTTACCTTCTCTCTCACTCCTTATTATGATTGTTTATGCACTGCTCTGTGCAACTGCATCAACACGGTGCTGATAACATGGGTTCATGTTTTATACTTATGAGCATAACTGCAGAGCTGCAGTGAGCCTCTCTCTAACATTGCAGATGACAGGGGACTGTTCAGTGAATTTGCAGAGCCAGAAGCAAATCTTTAATCATGCTCATGACATCTTTCACTGCCTCAAAAGGTTCCTGTTGCCTACAGTGGGAGCCGGCTGACTGGTACAGGCAGAGTATTAGGACAGGGCTGAGGGAAAAAGAAAAGCTCAGATGAGGATGGTAAAGCTGTCCTTTGACAGCTTGCAAAGGCTTTTTGCCTGCACTATGGAGCACTCAGAGAGTGAGAGCAATGGCTGGAAGAGGAGGGAGCCCAGCAGAGGTGCCTAGGTATGTAATCCTATGAATTTTGCCAACCCATCGCTTCTCTCTTCTTCCATCCCTGCCACAGGAGATTTTCATAACACCCAGCAGATTAAACCTCCAGAATGGGTCTGATATTCAGGAGACAACATCAGCTTATCTCCTGTTAGTGGGGTTCGCTTTTATGCCTCCATCCACCAAAGCTGGCCACCTCCCTATTGCAACACACTGAGAACATGAAATCTCTTCTAGAGTGTCATAAAATGTCTTTTTTTTTTTTTTTTTTTTTTTTCCTAGTTATATCAGCAGGTCCAAGTTGGAATAAAACGTAATTCTCCCGAACTTCTAGTTTATTTGGGTAGTCTTCTATGGCAGGCATGTTTACATCTCTGTGATCCTAAACTTCAGGGAATTGTGTTTATTTTCAGGCCTGCTGAGTCTCTGCAAATCCCTTGAGATCTTTAGCTATAATTTTAAAACCTGTTGCTGCGGAGGAAACCTGGAAAATCAGGAGCGAGAGGTCTCAAAGAAATAGAAAGTACATTTAAGAAACAAAAACATCTCAGAGTTAAGATCGGTCCAGTGAAGGACAACACAAATTTGAAGGAATTTATTTACCTATTGATCTAGGATGTTCCCACACGCTTTACTTCCAAGCCATGTATAACATACCTCACACTTAAACTCTTTAAGAGCACCTATCTGCAGGGGAAGCAGGATGGCAAGTCCCAAAACGCCCCCGAGCAGCCAGGCCATGTGGCAGAGCGCCTGCAGTGGGCCTGGCAGGCGGCAGTACTGTGTGCGTGGCCCAGAGGTGCTGTATGTGGTACCTGACTGAGGTTTACCTCACTACCTTACTGAACATAATGATTCCTCATGAGATGAGCAGGATCCACGCCATCAAAAAGTGAAACTAGAGAAGAAGACGGACACAGACACAAAACTAGTGAAGGAGAAAGCAGGCACAGACACGAACTGAAGTTGGTTCCTGTGCTGTCCTCACAGGCTCCAAGTCCACCTTTCTATGGCAATCCCAGCGCTGAAAACAGGTCAAGCAGTCCTCAAGGTGGCTGTGACAGAGCCTTTCAGCAGCAGAGGGAGCTGCTTTTCTTACTGTAAGCACACTGCTCTCCTCTTTCTGGAGGATACCACAGCTCTTTGTATGCTTCAGCCTCGGAGACCTCTCCTAAAGGCACATGCTCCTGTCTCTGGGTCCTCCACCATCTGCAAGCTCCCTGCAGCTTGTGCTTTCTGTGCAAAAAAGCAAACAACAGTGAAAATCGGTGTGTGTGTGTGTGAGAAGCATCTGATTTTCCTCTTTTGAAGGCCTGCCTCTGGCAGTGGAGCCTCTGCTGCTGGATGGTCGATGGTCAGTGATGCAAAATTACGAGGTTGTAATTTTTGCCCTCTGTCACTGTGTCCACACTGGGTTCTGCCTGAATTTTAAACAAGAATCACCTTCCCAAAGCACAGTCTGCTTCTGTCCTGGAAAGTTAGAATTTGACCATATTTTCTTTCTTTAGGGGGAAATAGATAATACAGCAGTAGTGTTGCATCTTATATCAAAGTTATATCCTATACTCTGAACATTGTCCCTCATCTGCTCTGTTGGCAAGATGCTTTCAGTGAAAAGGGAGCATTCAGTGGAATAGGCTTTTCAACAAGGGGAAAAATAAATCATCTGGGGTGGAGAGAGGGGACCACAGAAGTTATTAAAAAAAAAAAAAAAAAAAAAAAAGACACAATGAGTGTTGTGACAGTATTGTCAGAAGTGAAGCAGTAATATTAAAGCAACATATTTACAGATTTAAAATAAATACAAGTACTTTGTGTGTGTGTGTGTGTGTGTGTGTCAAACCTAATAAATTCTAGAATTTATGCTAAATTATGTTGTGTAAACCAGAGGTGTGAATGTAGTTATAGCAGGACCAAATACATCTGAGGAGGACTGGGCCAAGTGAATTACCTGATGTAATTATCTCAGGGTCAGAAAGACCCTCAAATGCAGAAAGCTGGTAGAGATTACACTGTGGAGACAAAGCTTTGCCTGTTCCTTGTACCCCTTTCTGGCTGGATACAGTACTGTGGCTTGTTGTTTTTGTGTGTGCGTGTGTGTGTGTTTTCATAGTTTGTGTGGAGCCACTTAGGTGTTTTTTGTTTTGTTTTGTTTTTCTATAAAACCATTTTATTTGTGAAAAATTTAGTTGACTTCTCACTTTCTCACAGGCCCATTCCTCTACAAACCAGTAACGCCCTGTGTACCTGATCTCGGGCTTCTCCCCCTTCCCCTGTTCCCCACGGCACATCATCAACCCCTGTCTGCTCAAGCCATGAGTTTCCCATTAATTGTAGAAACAATGTTCAAGAGATTTCTATTGCAGCTACTCCCAGTTCTGCTAAATACCCCCACTCCAGTAGCTAAGTCTTTAAGATCTGCAAGCTAATCTTTCAGATTTAGCTACTGCCTAAATGGAAGCGTTCAACAATATTTTGTACACTGTTCTGGTGGTTTAACTTCCTTCAGATGTAGTTATAGTGTTAGGGTGGCTTCTGACTCAGAAAATAAGTGACTGCTTGGTATGGCTGTGCCTTCAGGAAGTCAATTGCCTTAAAGGAACACCAATCTAGTATTTTTTTTTTTTACCTTTTCACATCTTCTGTTTCTCTCTCTCATTTTAGAGACTCTCCATTTCCATCAATCCTGACGCTGTGCCCACTGCAGCCATGAAAGACCCCATAGCACTCCAGTCTCCTAAGCCTCTTTCACTTCTTTTTCCAGAGTTTTTTTACTATTATTATTCCATCTTATGGCCCTTGAATAACTCCCATATGACTTGCAGATGCACTTGCTCCTAACCTTGTTTTTCAGTGCAACAGCATAGGAGCAGAAGGGAACATCTGGATCACAAAACCCAGTCCTGCACTCAGACAAGAAACCACATCATGTAATCATCGACTGAATCTGATTTAGCTCAGTCATAATGTAAGTTGGCTCTTGTGCCCCATGCTTCCTTCTACACGGTGGTTCTCGCTGCTTTAGTGATGAGAAAGCCTCTGACTTCCATAATTATGTAATTAGTTCTTGTTTGGTTCTCCAAGATATTTCTGCAAATAACCATTACTTCTTTGCTTCATGAAACCAAGATCCCTTTATCTCCTCTGGAAGTACAGGTTCTCCAGTCCCTCACTGTCCTTATACCCTCCAAGTCTCTACAGTGCTTTCTCCTTAGGAGGTGGTCAGGCAGATGTAAATCGGTGCAGGTGTCTGCTAGAGTCATTATTAGAGATTATTTTGAGTTACAGTTGATATGTGGACGTGAGTAGCTTCAAAACTAGGGGAGCTAGGACCCAGTCATATGTTCTGTACCTTGTTTCTTAATAATTAATTAATATTATTTATTATTGATTATAATAGTTTGCTCAAAACACTAACGAAAATGTGGCTGCAACTCTGAAAAACTGATAATTTGATTAGGACCTATATTAAAATTCTATGACAATTACTCAAATACATCATAATGAAGTTTGTCATCCAATGTATTGCTGGTAACTAATGGGACCTATAGATGTAACATCCACCCGCTAGATCTGATATTTTTCAGCTGGACGGGCTTACTGGGTTTTGCACCCAGCTAACATGAGGACAAAAGACTGACGTGGTAAGGGGCAATTTCCCACTGCCTCTGCTGAAGCCAGAAATGTTATTTTTCACGTAACCGATGTCAAATGCAGTGCTTATAGAAACCTCTGCTCTTTCTCAGCGTGCCATTCCTTATGCATTCAGAGATCATGTGGACCCTTTAAGCCATCACCTTGTGCTGCAGCTTCATGATTAGTTCACCATCTACTCTGACTCCTCAACTTCTTTTCTTTTCCCCAGGACATAATCTCTGCTCCCACGAGCACAAATTATGTTATTTTTCCAAGTATGTAACTATTTGGCTTCCTGGTAAATGAATTCTGTTTGCTTGCTTGTGCTCAGTAATCACAACCGCTGGAGGGAAGACCAGACCTTTTTTGTTATTTAACAGTCCTCCAATTTTTGCTTTATTGGCAGACTTTATCAGCAGTATTGTATTTCCTTCCAGCTCACTGGTAAAAGTTAAATAATACGAAGAGATGTGGCAACGCACTGCAAATGCACTTCCTTGGTGATGATTCCCCGGGTACATTTATACTTGAGAGCAGTCAGTTAGCTGGTTCTATCATCTACAGTTTTAGTGGTGGTTCTGCAGAAGTATAATTCCTAATTACTAAAATTCCTTATATATACACATATTTCATAACTTGAATGCTTAAACTAGTGTTTAAGCATTTATCATCCAAATCTGTGACATGGTATGACTAAAGGGGTACTAAGTTGTTTGAAAGAAATTGTTTTTGTTATTTTCTTATTGATATTGATTGTGTGTCTCTCTTTCCATTTGTTTAATAATGAAAACCCATATCTGCACTTTTTTTTTTTGTACTTACTAGAACTGATTTTAGGCTGACAGAAGCACGGTTAATTCTGTAATCCTTTTAATGTCTTTTACATTCTTGTACATAGCTCTATATTTTATCTTCTTGTTCTTCTTATTAGATTTTTTTTTTATTAAAAAAAAATGACAGAAGACAGTTTCCATTGCCATAAGCCATTATGATGCCTTCTTTTATGTTTGTGACAAGATGAGACTACCAAAGGGTTTTTTTTTTGTAAGAAACAAAAACATGAGGGACACCTCCAGAACAGACAGCTATAGGTGTATGCAAACCAAGTCCGTCTATTTCCAGAGAGCACTCACGAGTGAGGAGGGAATTCCCTTGGCTTCTCTTCATCTAATGGGTATGGTGTTTGCTGCTGTGCTTTTATGCTGATGATTCTCCACCTCATCGTGCTCTTCTTTCTTCATTAATTTCAGGCGACTGATGTTCTCGTCTCGGCATCCATTGTTCCTATTTATGGAGAAGGAAAGTCAGTTTGCTCTCTTGAGACTTCCTCTGTTAATCCTGGCAGGACCCCATTTATTTACCTGAGAAAATGGTTGAGATCTCATTGCTTTTCTCACCAGCCCACAGTGAGGATTTCCTTTCACACATAAATGTCGTCAGCACCTGATAGAAGTGGAACCGGGTCAGAAGCGGTTTTCCCCTTGCTGCAAAATCATTTCATATTTCAAAAGCTCTCCTATCATGTACCTGGACAAAGATAAGGCTTTTCCAGGTATTTTATGTTCACCTGCAGAGTGAGGAAGCTGGAGGTGGTTCAGCACATGGGACGTGCATTTAGACCACTGGTCCCTCTGCAGCCCTCACGTGGGATGGGAATTGGGCTGGTCTGCACTGAGGAGAAGGTGGAGAAGGAGCACGAGGCAGGTACAGATGGAGAAGCCCAAAGTGAGGTGTCTGGGTGTGGGCTGCAGGAGCACATCAGATGCCTGAGCTTCTTTGGCTGATGGATCCCAACAGCGCCAATTCAGCTCACGCTGAAGAAGGCACCTCATGCTGGGCCGGCTGAACTGTGCTGGTCGGGAACTCGGTGCAATCACCCACACGCTTTGATTTTATTTTAGATTAGCAGTGATTTCTGCATGACTGCTCAAGTTCAGCATGATTCCTCATCCCCTGTTGAAACTACTCTGCTTTTGAGGTAGCTGAGCCTAAAATGGCCTCACTTCTGGGCCATCCTTGTTTGTTTGTTTGTTTGTTTTTCCCCTTCCTTTACTGTTTGAAATAACAGGCTTTGGATAAAATTTTCTAGGAATTTGCTAGCCCAAATTAACTGCTATGATATATCCACCTACCCCAGTGAAAGCGTAAGTCCCTTCAGTATTACCACTTGGCTACGGTTCTCTGTTAGCCATCAGGACAGCTTCATTTTTCTGCTTTTGAGGGTTGAATAGAACTGTTACCTTCCTACAGCCATACCCCAGCAAATCTGGAGCTTTCACTTTCAGAAATGCTGTTGAGATATCTTAACTCAGAGAACTCCTGAATTCTCAATTCTATTAGCAGGGAATGTTCACAAAATTCCACATCTTTTCTTATGTCCTCCATTCACGCTCTTCTTTAATATCAGGCCTCAGAAGGTTGTGTGTGCTCCAAGTCACCCAGCGACAGCCTTTCAAAAGGAGAAATTTAGGAGCTCTTGGTGAGTGTTTCTGACAGAGGAATGAACATCTTCTCATGTACATACAGTGCTGGTTAAAATGGCTCCACTGAGCCATTCATTCTCTTTTGGCATGCAGGTGGCTGACAGCAAGGTACTGTGGTTTTGTTTTCTGCACACCTTTCCTTCCCTCTCATTTACAAGGCATGCTGTCTATACATAGCCTAAGGGCAGCACCTCTGTACTGAAAGGAGCTGAATTTTTCCCCAGTTTTGTTCTTCCCTGACCCCATTCCCGATATGCTCTGTCCTAAGGGCAATTACCATCTGGAATGGGGTCTGTTGGTGAGCCAGCCTGCAATGGCAAGGACAGAAGAGCATCCCTCCAGATCCACTACCAAGGCACTCCTCACCCATCTCTCTGGGATGCTCCAGCAGATCTCCACCCTCCCTTTCTCTCTGTATTGCTGCTGGCCGATCCCGTACACAGCAAATATCTCTATGTGGTTGCCTGACACAGCTGTTTTAACTTCTTTCTGGACCTCTCTCCTCCGTTCCGCCCAGGCCTGTTTTGCTGATGTGCCTTGGGTAATTATGAGCTCCCAGAATGACTAACGCGGGTCCCAGCCAAGCTGTCTCCTGGCCTCTTTTCTTCATGAGGGATGTTTGTGTTGGCCACCCCAGCTGGGGCCCTGGAACTGGGGATCTCAGTTCACATCCCTCATCTTCAGGCTGCTCTCGTAACCTGCATGAATGTGGGTGCAGACGTGTCAAACAATATGTACCCAATGTATTTATTTGTGACTTACAACTTCCAGGAGATGCAGTTTCATCATCCAAAGCCTACCTAGAGCTCCTGCCAAGGCTCCTGCTGACCCCTGCAGCATTTTTTTCTCTGGCATTGAGTTAGCAGTGCCCTAGCAATGCTATTTGGCCTGTGGCTTTTGCATTAATTTTGCCTTCCTTCCTTGAATCCTTCACATCAGCTTTGGACCATGGAAAGCCATCTGATGTGAGTGGAAGGGCTTTCAGACCCTCCACAGCAAGCCAGGAGGGAAGTCACAAACTGAGGCCAAGCATGACAGCCTTTTCTCCCTGAGGCCATTCCATGCACCAAGATATCTCAGCGTTTCCTTACCGCTTACAAAAACTCTATACTGCCAGCTTTGTGTGGGGACATTTCCCAGGGACAGTGGCATGGACTGGGCAGGGCTGGGAGATGCTCCTGGGGGAGGTCATTGCTCCTCAGGACCAAAGAGGCTGGGCTGAGGCTGCTGTGAATAGTGGGAGTGCCTCAGCCTGAGCATTTCCGCAGGGGCTGGCTGAGTGAGGATGGGTGCTCTGACAGCACTGATGAGTAGCAGATGTTGTCTGGGCAGTCTGAACACTTACTGGGCAATCTGAACGGCTCATCAGATAGCGTTGCCCAATTTTCAGAAAGGTGAACACACAAATTCAGGCTCCTAAACTGAGCTATGCCACTAAGGACCTTAGATCTGTAACAATTAAGGAAGTAATGGCCTTTTTGTTCTGGTTTGTTGCATCATGCAGTGAGGTCTCGATCCATGGCTACAACTCCTAAGCAATAAAGTAATACAAATAATTAATAATAATAATGAGCTGGGTTTCATTATGTGTCTTGCACTGAGTAAAATCCCCTGTGAGCTGTTACTGCCTGTGAGGATATTTAATGCCTTACTGCAATTTGAAAATGTAGTGCAAATGACAGTGTAATAAACCAAAGAACTTCATCAACTTCTAATTGAAATTAATGAGGACTGAACTACTGCCTTGTACATCAAAGAAGGGACTTCCTCCCCATCCTTAAAAGTGGTTGGCTGCAGGGGTGGTGCGGCTTGGCTTGAATTATCATCTTTTCCCACCTCAAACAATGCTTTTACTGCAGAAAACAAGTCTTAATTCAGACTGACACTAAATATCCAGTACAGTACAAAGTGATATTTTTCTCCCAATCCTTGTAGAGTTAGTGCATGGTCCCCAGAACCTGTGCACATACCAGATCCTAAGAAATTACAGACTTCTGTATTTTGGGAGACTAGGAGGTGAAAAGAGATTCCTTACCTACAAGAATATTTCCTACAACACTACTTCAGAAATTTAGGCATGGACCAAATCTTACCCCAAAAAAGACTGTTACTTCAAGGTCATTTTATACCTCTGTGACAGGAGCATAAAGGTCAGAGATGGCATCAGCCTGAAGCATAGTGAAAAAGGTTGTGGAAGCCCTTTCCCTGTCCCCTGGGAGCAGAAGTGAGTAACAGAGACGGCTGGTACTGGTCATTGGATTTTATTAGCATGCCATAACAGAGGCAAATAGGATTCTCCGTGCTGACATTTGGCACCAATATGAGTTTATGGACACCGAATGATTGCAGCAGGGCATGGCTCAACCCACTCAGTTCCAGGTAACAATGACCTCTGCGTCTTCAAAGGTGCATGCAATATTTACTTTTCTAATAACTTTCTGCTAAAACAACTACTTAAAACAGGAGCTATTTTTTTCCCCTTCACTAGATTGCACAACTTCACAAAACTTTAAGAACATCTAACGTGCTGCAAGCTTTATCATGGTCATTTCGGTCACTCCTCCTCACTACACTGCAGCTGTTTGCATTAGAAGCCGTGGGTCATTTGAGAAGAGAAGAGTTATGGTGATGTATTGTACCTCCCTACAGCAGACACAAATCAGGAAGATTGTATTTGGAGGCATATCATTAAATTTCAACCAGCAGGTTTAGTGGAGAAGTCATTCTTCCTATGAGATCACTAAAGCTGCCATTGTCCATAAACCATTTCAAAGACCTGAATAAAGGGCTACTTAAGGTCTTCAGTTGAAAATGGTTAATGCTGCATTTTGTAGTTCCTTTGTTTTCCATTCTCCTACTTAACAGTTGTTTTTTTTTTTTTTTTTTCCTCAGTGCCAGAAAAAAACATCTAGTCTTGAAAACCTATTTTCAGGACCGTTGGAGAAATTGGGTATTTTAATGCTGGCTCTGATACCTACAGGGTGATACCTAAAGGTCTCTAAGCTTTGTGGTGTCTGCAGCATATGTGGATGGTTGGCTTGGGTCTAATTCAAAGACCTCAAAAGTCAGTGGAGACTATTCTAAGCAAATCCTTGCAGATCCTCTAGAAAGAGGGCAGAACTTGTGACATTCTGTTATATTCTACTTTATCCAAATTTGAAAACGTAACAACTGCAGCTTCTGCTTTCTGAAAACATGATTAGTCTTCACCTCCCAGAGACTTTGAAAGCAGCAATTCCCAGAGTCTGTGCACTCTTCTCCAAAATATTTACCCTCTTGGAACTAGAAACGCCTTGTCAGGCTGCCATCTTTCATAAGGGAATTTACTGCTTCTTGGTGGGGAAGGATGGTTTCTACGGCAATGTTATACACTAACGAGGAATGAATCAATTTACATTTTAATCATAGGGGAACCGATACCATCAATTGTTGAGTGCTTTTACTTTACCTGAACTCACCGTTATTGGACCGATCCCAGCAGATTTGCCTTTACAGAGACATTTGCTTTTACCATGACATCCCTTGAGTGCTCAGCCTCCATAAAAATAAATAAATTCTGCTGAAATTGTGCTAAATTCATTACCAATTAATTTTATTGCACTACATGAAATTCTAAATAAAAAAGACAGGTTTATTTTAAGCTTTTAACAGACTGTTGTAGTTAATCATGTATATCAGGCAAGAGGCTTGGTTGCTAAGAAAATCTTTGGCACGCTTCCATGGGATTTGTGTGTTATTGACAGAAAAAGTACCAAGTTATAGGAAGTGCATCTGCTAATTTGAATGGAGAAACAAAGAAAGAGGGAGAGAAGAAGAATTTTATGTCCAACTTTTGAGTCAATGCCCAAATTTTGAGTTAATGCAGGCCTACTCCAAAAATAACATACTTCCTATCAAATTACAGAGCAGTTGTTTGACTTTGGAGACGTGATTAAGGTTTATTCATTTTTTAATCTCCCCATTCTATGTGGACTAAACAGAAGGACCTCTGGTTTTCCATGGGTGCTGCACAGAGGTTCCTATCACGAGCTGAAAGGTAACATAGATGTCCAATACATTAATTACTTGCAAAAACACCCAGCACATGTGTTACTTGCAGGAGAAACCTCAGTTGCATTTGAATTTGGTGATCTTCACTGTGCAGTTGTCTGCCCTAGGATCAGGCACAGCTTACTCTGTAGTTTTCCCAATTGCCGTGACCCAGAAGAGGAGGGGAAACAATGGCTTGAGATAGGGAGAGAAAACAGCGGGACCTGTCTTAAAAAGCTCTGACATTCTTTGCCTCAGGAGATGGCAGTGCAGTGGGCATCCAGAGCTTTAGCTGCATTGATCCCACCTGCACCAAGTACCGGGGCTTAGTCTGGAGCTCAAAATGCTGCCAGGTTTGGGGCAGACACAACCATTGGTGATGCCAACATGGACGTACCACCTGGCACAGGCCATGGTTTGAAGATTTTCTAACTGTGAAGACCACACTTATTCCACTTAAAAGCTTTCATTTGTGGTATTTCCACATACACTGGAGTCACCAGGTGATCAAGAACCAGGCACTGGGATTAGATGCTGTTGTCATTTTCAGAGACCATAATTTTAGCTGCTCCGTATTTAAGACCCTTGGCTATGCTCCACAGTTATGATGTACATAACCCCTTAAGTTAGGATTTTGGAAAATGGGTCCCACAGGTTGACAGGCCAAATAAAAACAGTGGATGTATGGTGGGAGGATACATTATTCAGCGGGATGGCAGACTTCCATAAAGTGACCTGGTGGCCAAAGAGCCTATGCAGAGAGTAGAGTCTCCAGACACACAGAGAACATTGATCCAGAGCGTGAGGTTCAGAAAATCCTGTGGAAAGCAAATTATTTTGTTGGATGATAACTTCATTTCTATTTGTTTAATTCATATGGGGTTTTGATACCATTTTTTATGCCTGGATGAGGAAAGTCAGAACTGCAGCTGAAGCCTACAGCTATTGATGGCACATACATTGCTCAGTCATTGCCTCCTGTGGCGTTTATTTTCCTGGAGGAAGAAATCTTGATTTTTGGTTCTCTTTCCTTTAAATGATTCTTTGTTATATCAACTTAAACACGGGAGGATTTTATAGGCGGAGGAATAGGTTCTGGTTCCCAATTACCATTGAGCTAATTAATTTGCAAAGCATTACTGGACAGTGAGGGAATCCTGTTGAAGGTAAGAAAATAGGAAATATAAGACTTTCTGTTATAATTCAATAATAGTACTAGAAAGAATTATTCATCCACTAGAGGAGATAAACAGGCAGGTTCTTTTTTCTTTTTTTTTCCCTATCTGCTTCTATTATTCTGTCCACTCTGTGACTTTGGGCAGTCCTCCCATCTTCTCAGTCTTCCCTTTCTGCAAAACAACAAATCAAACTGCCTTGCTGGAACGCCAGAAGGGTGGACGTAGTGCTGTAAATATGTAACAAGCTCTATTTTTTTTTTTTTAGTTAAGAGGCAGAATGAACTAATATTTTATATATGTGTATGTATATATATAATGTTTGGTAGTGTTCATATATATGAAGACATGTCAATAAAAGAACAAATTTAAAAGCTATCATGGAATGCCAGAGGACAGTATCAAATATTTTATTCCAATTTTTCTGAGTCTTCTTTTAAAACAACACCAAGGCAAGGCAAACCTGCTCAGTCTCCATATCCCTAGAAGGATATCATATCCACATTTTTAAAAACGCCTTCATTTTCTTATGAGAATGTCTATCTACAATACTTCATGCATTAAATTCTTCCTGCCTGCATAACATATGCACAGAGCATATGTTTTAATTTTAGTTCAGCACAATATTTCGAATTCAAACAAATTAACCCAAAGTACTATCAGCTTTTTTTTTTTTTTTTTTTTTTTTTTTTTTTTTTTTTTTTTAAATATATGCCAGATTGCATAGCAGTGTTATTAATGGAAAAGGCAATCATTTACCTGGGCATATTTTATTTACTTCTCATTAAGAACAAAGCATACCTGTCTTTTTATTCAGAAAATCATACAGTAAAAGAAAATTCATTGCTAATGAACTTAACTTGTTATTTTTTGCAATTGTTTTAAGAGCTTCTTGAGTTGAAGGTAGCATTCAAGCTTTATTATTTAGAGCTATTCTCCTTAAAAACTTGTCCAATTTCCATGCTTTTTAACTAGGGAACATATTGATCTTTAAACCTAAGATATCTAGGAAGTCAGAAAGCCTAAATTTACTGGTAAGCAGTCCACAATTTTAATTCTGTGAAATGGCATCTGGTATGCATATTGAACGTGTACCCCAACAAACCCTTTTTCTTCCAGAAAAGGCTGAGCTTAGCATAGGATGCCATTTATCCAATATCCTGACAAATATTCTATGGTAATGCAACCACCAGAGATGCTTGCATTTTAGGTACATAAAATTTTATGATGAACCCCCCTTTAAGATAATTCAGAATTCCTCTCCTAAAAATCCTCTCACTGGAGGAAATTTAATAGTTAATATTAAGGTATGCTATTGAATACTCAGGTATTGCAAAGAATTGCATAAATCACTTGATTAGCAATAAGAAACGGGTTCCTTTTTTTCCCTTTACAGCAAAATGGTCGCTACCTGTAGAACATTAAAGACAAGCCCAGTATATTCCACCCACATAAAGCAATATCTTTAAGTTTCCTACCAAAGCTTATTCTGTCTACAAAGAATGCTAGCTAGCCCAGAAACACATCTCCTCTTTCATCTCCTGCAAGGCCTTTGGCTTCCACCATGCCTTAAAACTTTTGCCCTCTGACCCACTCATACAACCCCTGCTTGGCTTGCCTTGGGTGCCCTCATCTGGGCTGGCTGGAGCAGAATTAATTTTAGTCTTTGCCAGCTCCTGTTGTCAGGAATGGCTCCTGAGCAGCTCAGCTGAAGAGGATGGAAACCTCTGGTGCGAAGAAGTGGAGAAAGGGAGAGAAAATGAGGCATGTCTGCAATGTGGGAGTGCAGAGGGTGAGGAGGGAGGGAAGCCTCTCGGTTTGGCTCAGCTGGATTGGAAGCAGGTGTGCCCACGGCAAGGTAGCTCAGAAAGGGATACAAAGGATAAGCTTGCTCTTAGGCCTTTACCTGAAGTTGCTGCATTTATTTCAGCACAGGGTAGCACTGATGTGCAGGAAATGAAGAGAAGAGAAAGTCTGGCTACAACCCCATCTTGTCTCTGTCTTCTGTGCCTCACATTGAGATGATACCCATAGCTCAGCTTCTGCAGGTGAACTCCTGCCTTCTTTTCACTCACAGAGCATGCCTCTGTCTGTTTTTCACCTAAAGAGGAGGCGGCCATTGGATTTCCCCTGTTCAACAGTCTGACAGTGAAAATCCTAAACCAAGACCTTGCCCCAGATGCTTCTCTGGTTAGAGAGTTTGGGCCTCAATCACTCCTCTCAGGGTACCCCAGAAGCTAGAAGAAGGAAGACCCTCCATCCATCCCTTCTCTCAAAGCCAAGCCATTGTGCAGAAAAAACACTGGAGACAAAGAGAAATAGAAGAAAAGGAGCTATAAGGAATATATACAGGAATATTTTAACTTGATATGCCATTTTCTGGAAGTTTTCTACCTCTTTCTGTATATCAGACATGAGTACCCTCCTGCTGGGTTTATGTTTAGACAGTGGCCTCAACAAGGTTGTGCAGAGCCCAAACTTGTCAGCACGCCTTCAGTATGTTCTGAAAAAGTCTGCCAGACAGAGTTTCTCCTGGAGATAAACAATGCTCCTTCTCTGGATGGCCTTGTATTTGGGCAGGCACCAAACTGCTCTGCCTTGTTTGCAATAGGGCTGCTCTCAAAACAGGGTGATTTAGGCATATAAGGAACTGAAGCGCATAGCAGGATTTGAGGAATTCCCAGGATTAACCAGAAAAGACTCGGATCCTAAATTCTGCATGAATCTCACTTTATTTCTTTTGTTTGTTTGTTTTCCTTTTTGCTTGTTTTTGTTGTTGTTTTGTTTTGCCTGTCAAGATGTGGCAATGGATCAAAGAGCTGGAATTCTGTCTCTTAACTCAGGCTGCTGCTGTATGGCAAACCCAATTTTCACATTGCAGAACAACCATAAGCCCTCATTCTTGTATTGAGAGATGCATCAGTACAGCAAAATATGCTTTTCACATGGGCACCAACAGACCTAGTCCTGATTTATAGTGTTATACTGGAAGCTGAGTCAGGCTAATCGTGTTTATCAGATATTAAGGGAACAAATTTTCAGTGCTGTGTCGAAGCACTTTCCTATTTTGAATTTTATATGAAAACCAACAGCATCTGCTTATTCCAGTGCAGAGCAGAAGATAGACTACAGCAAAAAACAGTAGACTAAAAGCAGGATGTTTTATACAGTCATTTCTTAACGTGGTAGTCATTTGCTCATTTTTCTTTATTTCTGGGCTGTAATTAATCTTAAAAAGAAGAATGGTTTAAAATTTAAATGAACTATAAAATCTATAAAATATGAAATGAAGCATCCAAGACCAGGCACTTGGCAATTACATTTATTACTGCACATTGAGTAAGATACAGCATCAGATGCAGAAGGACGATTGACATCAAACAGGTACTCTACATAAAGTGCAACAATATGTGTTAGAAAGGAAAGGCATTTGGGGGGCATTTGATTAATGTACTTTTAATTGGACTTTCCTGCCTCATTGGTTTTATTCCCTCAATTTAGCTCAAGCTGCTCAAATACATAAATAGGCAATGCACCTACTATAATTAACAAAATATACTGTTTGCAAATTGCCAGAGTTGTCAGATTGTGTATAAACAAATAATATATTATGCAAATATTGCAGAAATCCTACAGAAATGTAAACAGGCAAAGAAAGTCTAAGAAAAACCCTACACCCTCCTCTTTGAAAGCTACCTGGAATGCTTGATTTTCGTGGTTTGTGTTCAACTGCAGTTGCCACTTTAGTTCTATATTTCATTAAGCATTTGTATGATGCTCTGCTAATGACTTTGTGGATGGAATTTGAGTGCACTCAGTTATGTCCCTCATGCGACCTCTCTCGGCGTATAAAGAATGTGTGAGACTGTATCTGTAGCACGAAACTGAAAAGCAAACAGATATTGTATGAATAGCGCAAAGAAACCCAACAGAAAATGTTAGCTTATATTGTTATTTACAGCTTTGGAAAGATTTTAGGCCTTTTAAGAACCCCCTGGCATGTGCTACAAATCTAGGATCTAATTTTGAAAGAATATATAAAGAGCATAGTTTCTAATAAAGCAGATTAAACACATTTAACAACTGAAGAGACCTTATAAGTAATTTGGAATTGCTACTTACATTCTCAGCAAATATGAGTGAAATCTGGGCAATAAAGCACATCTATTGTAATTCCACAATCAGGGTATGAGTTAAATGAACTATTTGTTGGATGAATATTTGCAGGGAAAAAAAAAAAAAAGACTGAAAAAATGTGTATTTTCTATATTTTTTGAACGATCATGTAGTTGCACAGAATTTAAAAATCAGTTAGTACCAGGCATTATCTCTTCAGAGATTTTCTTCTTTAAATACTCTTTGGTTACCACATTAAAAACCCAAAGGATCTCTCCTTCCTCAGAAAAACAATCTTTAATTTGCATATTAGACATTGCACATTTTTACCCTGGGAGCACTACCTACTGTTGAACATGGGGGAATGGGAGGGAGAGGAAAGGAAGGGCACTCCTACCATGTTTATGGTTCTCTACAAAATTAGATTAGAAAAAAGCAGAATTTTTCATTTGTGGAATGAAAATGGAAAATTAGAGAGACATTTCACAACCCACCTGTGTATTTAATGAGCCAGGAGTGAAAGACGTGATTATTTTCCTCCCACAAATAAAGGAAACATTATTCAGGAGGAATCAAATACTGGATTTATTACATATTTGCTACTCCCCACTCCTCCTTCAGAACTCTTTACTGTAAAAAAGTATCAAATAATGATTTGCTTTTTCTTTATAATGCTTTTCCATTTCACTTCATGTGTTCAGCCAAATAGGCTCCAATGCTTTAATAGTTCTAATATGGGTATAGTTGCCCACATCAAGCAATCACAAATCATTTTCGCAGAATCCCAGAAGGGCTGAGGTTGGCAGGGCCCTCTGGAGCCCACCTGCCCCAACCCCTGCCCAAGCAGGGACACCCAGAGCAGCCTACCCAGGACCATGCCCAGGTGATTTTTGAAGGTCTCCAAGGATGGAGACTCCAGCACCAATCTGGGAAACCTGTGTGAGTTTTCCATCACCTGCACAGAAGTGCTTCCTGATGTCTGGAGTGAGCCTCCTGTGTTTCAGTCTGTGCCCATTGCCTCTTGTCCTGGCACTGGGCACCACTGCAAAGAGCCTGGCTCCATCCTCTCTGCACCCGTCCTTCAGGCATTTATGCACATTGGCGAGGTCCCCCCTGAGCCTCCTTTTCTCCAGGCTGAACAGTCTCAGCTTCCTCAGCCTCTTCTCATAGGAGAAATGCTCCAGTACATCTTACACAATTGCTATCCTTGCATTTTCATTACTTCACAATCACACAAACCTAACAGTATCTAAAATACTACAATTTTCTCATTGGGAAGTCAGATTTTTGGAAGGGATAGACACTTTGTGGTGCTGATATTTCTGGGGAATCCCTTGGTGAGCTGCAGACTGACCAGGCACTGGGTGCTCATTATTGCCCCAAAGCAGCACACGTGCTTAGCTAAAGAATTAATTTTACAGGGGAAGGAATTCAAATTGAATCTCCCTAGCTATCTTGCTGCGGAAAACAGTAGGAGAGCAAAATAAATGTCCATTAGGAGGTAATAGCTGGAGTATGCTCCACCACCGCTGTGTCTGCACTGATTATGTAAAGCAGCTGTCAGTCAGCAAATTCCTTTGGGAAAATTGTTCTTCCTTCTTTCCAAATTAATTACATTAAATGTGGTGAATTACATTAAGGAATGGGAGTATGGAGGAACGGTTGTAGGAAGTTAACTTCCGTGCTACCAAAAAGTTTCTATCAATCAGCTATTTTCGTGGAGGTGCACGGTGTAAGTGAACCTCCCATACTAATTTCTTTGCCAGCTGGGCTAAATACGGAAAATACTTGTACATTGTGTTTTATACGTACGCATTGCTGTTTTATTTTGAAGGAAAAAAGCTCACCTTTTCCCGAGCTACGAAATGATACACGTCTCTGAATGATTGCTGGTAATATGCTTTATTACACATAAGTGGCATTGACATTCCTGGTATTTGTAGGAACAACCTATTCAGACTCATTTACAATTTTTTAACAGCATTGCCCCTGTACATTTAAGATGCTTCAGCATCCTTTAAGCTGAGTGTAGGACAACAAACTGATATGATTATTTATGGAATATTTACAAACCTAGCTGCTGCTGCATGGCCTGTTATCTCTGCATCTTGCTATCCCCTTAACAAACAAAAGCTTGTCTTTGCCATCCTCTGTCCCCTTCAGTGCTGCGTCTCGTGTCTGAGGAAGGCGGTGTAGGATAATTTTATTCATGTACACACAATTTTCCTAAAGGAATCTCAAGGCCTTCCAAAAAGCATCATTCTGCTCACTGAGAGGTGGGGGCTTTCAGCTGTACGCATCTGGTTTGATTTGAGATTGCCGTAGTTATTTTGTATCACCGACAATCACTTTTATCACTACACCCTCTAATCAATTTGCTTGCAGCTTCACTTTGTGGGACAAGTGGGTCAATGTACCGAATTACTCTGTTTGTATTCTTCTGAAGTTAGCCATTACTTTTCTGATCCCTGAATGGTGGGAGGCTGGCTCCAAAGACATCACCGAGATATATGACACTTAACATTTACCAGTATATTTGTAGTATAGTCTCTGCACGGAGGCTGAATTAACTCAGTCAAGTTTGAGGCAAAAATGAGTAGGATTGCACAATATTTGTCACTACATGTATGCTATAGTTTACCATTTTATCAGTCATTCTAGGGTATGGGTGTCATAACATTATGGCAGTAATCTGAAGTTATGAACCTTTCTTCTGAAGGTAATGAATATTCAGCAGAAAGGAATGGAATTAAATATTCCAAATGTCCTCTCATTACATTGGGAAGTGTTCTTATGAGACCAAGCTACTCCTGCTAAAATGGTTTTAAAAGCATTCCAACACTAGCTTTTTGACAACCCTGAGCATGCCATACAAATATTCACTTGTGAGAAACCTCCAGCTTCTCTAACACATAGGTCCCACCTTGTAAGTACGTGCAAATATTACTGCTGGGCTTGGCGTAATTATTCAGAAATGCTGAAGAGAGTGGATGAAAAGGCACCTCCACTGAAGAGAAAGTATTGATTCAGTGAGGCAGGATTTCACCCAGAGTGCAAGAAAGATGGTTTTTACTATAAGGTCTAGGCATCTGCAGTATACCTGAGGAAAAGCAATAGTCGTACCATAGAGCTAATTTATGTCATCAGAAATATTTGCTGTTTAAGTTGGTGAATGATAATAACTGTACCCCGCTGTAAAATTGCTCGCAATGCAATAAAGTGAAGCTCACAACGCATCTGTGATGAAAGATCAATCATTTCCTGACATTTAGCTGAGAGTTAGCCAGTTAGAACAATAAACAAGATGAGACAGTTTTTTGTGTTGTATCAGCAATTCGTCTTTTCCAAATGCAGCTTTCATGATAACCACCATTTGTTGCGCTGAATGCTGCCCAAATGTTCTGCTTCTTGATTCAAAACGGCTGTAAGGCATTTCTAAAAATGTTCTAATTTACCTGTTTCTGCTGCTGAACTCCCTCAAGCCCTCAAAAATAAGCTGCAGAATCCTAGCTTCTGTAGCCCGTTGTATTGCCCTTCGTGTCAGGTGTTTGTGGCACAAAGTGCATCAGCTCCATTATTGTCGGTTCTTTTGGTCTGAAGGATCACAGGCAGCTGGGTGGAACAGAGACAACCACTTCAAGCCTTTTTAGCAAGTCTTGTCGTTTTATCTTTCCTGGGAAGAAAGTTTAATCAGCTTCAGTGGTGGCTAGTCTGATCACCATTCACACTCAAAAGGATCTGTGGTCTCTCTGAAATGCTGGTTAGCAGGCGGGATTCGTGGTATTCAATTTCAGCCCTCTGGGCTGAGTCCAAGCCAGTTTCTGGATTTCACCTCCTCTCCATGGAGGGACAGCCTCCTCTAGCAGATATGTCACCCTGCCTCTCCTGGAAACCTGTGCCATGTTTCTCCAGAAAGACTGCAGCACTGGTGGGACTGAGAAGGGTAAATGAGATATATCCCACAGTGGGGGAGCATGTTGCAAACTGTTTCTTGACAAGTGGAGGGCTACGAAGCTGGTGAAGGGCCTGGAGCACAAGTCCTGTGAGGAGTGGCTGAGGGAGCTGGGGGTGTTTGGTCTGGGGAAGAGGAGGCTCAGGAGAGACTTCATTGCTCTCTACAACTGCCTGAAAGGAAGGTGTCAGGAGCTGGGGGTCGGCCTCTGCTCACAGATAACTAGTGACAGGACTAGAGGGAATGGTCTCAAGTTATGCTGGGGAGGTTTAGGTTGGAAATGAGGAGACATTTCTTCTCAGAAAGAGCAGTCAGGCATTGGGACAGGTTGCCCAGGGAGGTGGTGGAGTCACCGTCCCTGGGGGTGTTTAAGGAAAGGTTGTGTGTGGTGCTTAGGGACGTGGCTTAGTGGGTGACATTGGTGGTAGGAGGATGGTTGGACCATCTTGTAAGTCTTTTCCAACCTTTGTGATTCTGTGGGTCTGAGAACAGGAGATGGAGATGATGTATATTCCAGCTGCCATCACGCCATGGCTCAGTCCCACTGCCCAGCTCTCCCTCCAGCATACACCAAGTGCTACTGTGGCCCAGTGGCTGCAGTCAGATTTCATCGCCAGGTCTTTGCCACCTCCCCTCCACCACTCCTGGTCCCAGCCACTGTCTGACAGGAGAGATTCACCCATCCTCAAGCCTGGCCTGCTCGCTTTGTCCCACAGATGTACAGTTCCCCTCAGGCCATCCTGAAGGGCATGCTCAACCCTTGTGAAGAGCAGCCCATGTCTGTCTACTTTAGTCACTTTGTATTTGCTGCTTTCACACCTTTTTGTGTGATCTTTGAGCATCGTTTGAACCAGAACCTGGCTGCAAGCCAGGGCTCCCAGCTGAACCCCGCGGCACCCATTGCAAGCACCAGGTTAGATTTGATTCCACATTTTGAACTGTCTTTGGACACCATCAGTTAAACAGTTTGTCCTTCATCCATCAATGTTATATGGACCTCCATTCTCCACAATTTCTCAGTAAAAATGTTGTGTTGTCATTTATTTATTTATTTATTCTATTATCTTTAAACATGTAACCTCATCTTAAAAAAATCAACATAGTACAATTCAATCTATTTTCAGCAAACCCCTTTTAGCTGTTATTAATTACACTCCCCTCTTTTAGATTGATTAATCAAGTCCTGCATCAGTCATTCCATTAATTTGCCCAGGACTGACACCAGGCTGTCAGAGCTGCAATTAGCCAGGTCATCCTGCTTGGCTGTAGTGTAACAACTGGTCACACTTTCTGAAGTTGCCATAAATAGATTATGCTCATTCTCTTCAATCAAAAAAATATTAATTAGCTAGATGATTACTTGCTGTAAATCAGAACTGTTTCAAAGCAACCTTCTAAGCAAGCTGGGTAGTGTTAAAGTGTGATATTAACTCAGTTTTCTTGTGGCCAAGGGAAGCATTCAGGAAGGACATTCTCCATGTTGGGACTGACAAGGACTCGGCTGTAGCTCCTCTTTGCAGCATTTGTAAATATAATCCTTTGTGGCTGCTTGTTAAGACATCAAGCACAGAGACTTGTCTCCTCAGCCTAATGAGAGCAGGGATGATCCCCACAGGCACATTCCCAAGCTGTATTCCGGCTCCTGGTCTTCAACAGGCAATGCTTACAACATGGTGTGAGGTGTATCCTGAAAACTGCTGCTGACTTTATATCTCGTGCAAGTACTTTGCAAGCTTGGGACATCCCTCACAGGTTCTTCTGTTGCTGCTGGCTGTCTAGGTGTGACCATAAAAATGGGTCATGCCAGCAGTGCACCTAGCCCTGTGCCTTTAGGTCTGGCTATCAACGTGTTGGCCAGCGAATTTCCCTAGTCCCAATGTCTGCAGTATCTGTAGCCTCTGGAAAGGGAAGGACTGAAGATCTTAAGCCTTCCACCCTCTATTTTGTCCCATTTCCCACTCCATTACCACCTCCTTTCCTCTCCTCCCAGGCACAATGGAAACACAGAGAGATCTGGTGCTGCTGGAGGGGTGCCAGGGGCAGGCAGAGGCTGGACTTTGCCTATGGCTGTGAGACTTTTTCCCCACCCGTGCTCTGCCTGCCGGGGCTGTCAGCTAGGCACGACGGTGCAGTGTTGCAGTGTTGCTTCGTTAAGGGGGACGATGAGTGCTAGTCAGCCTCCTCAGCAACAGATCATCTTTCAGAAGTCCATCGCTTGAAGATGGATGTGCCACTTTATCTTTACAATCTTTTAAACTACTAGTGCTTAGCACTGTCTCACACGTGCTTAGTAATATATATTTGGCCAATTTTCTGCTTGTCAGTCTGGAAAATCAGCATATAGTCATCCTCGGTATCGAGCTTTGTACACAGCTAATGATAAGCGAAAGCACAGGATTGCTAACAAAGACAAAGAGCATGAGCCGACATTATTTCCTTCAAGCTTCATTCAGCAGGAAAGCCCTGTGAAATGGAGCACATTATTCCCAAAAGCATTTTGAAAATGGGTGGGTGAACATCCTCCATCACTCCGAAATGCTTCCCAAACCTCAGCGGTGCTGCAGAGAGGGGTGTGTGATGTCCAGGGCATGCCTGGGTGGCTGGGGCTCCTCAGCAAATCAGGAATACAGCTCCTGTTTTTTTTTTTTGTTTTTTTTTGTTTGTTTGTTTGTTTGTTTGTTTGTTTGTTTTTGGTTAGTTCTCTGTAAAATAAATAAAGAACAGTTTAAGTGAGTGAAAATCTGGATGGAGCCTGAGCTAGGTTTACAGCTGAAATGCATGCACATGGAGAAGAGAGGACAGGGGCCTCTCCAACAATCTGCCTATATTTGCCAGTGGGTCTGTAGTACACTATTTAAAAAGACAAGAGTCTTTAAAGTGTTTCCTTAACGGTTTCCTTAATTATTATAATTAATGAGTGTCTAGTAGCTTGCTTCAGTCATTGATGAATTCAAATGCTGTGTTTCTATTTCCTGCCTCATCTTAGAAATTTGGTAAGACAAGAAGTCAAGAATACAAAACAGTGACGAGCAAGCAGCCTGCAACTGGAACTTGAACGGAAACAGTGAGTAGAAGAATAATTGTACTTTGAAATGCAGGTACAGTTGCTGGAAAAAGGCATTGCCTCCAAGAACACAGGGAAGGGTCACAAAACAGAAAATATCATAAAGCTGGAGCACCTCTCCTACACGGACAGTCTGAGATGACTGGGGCAGTTCAGCCTGGAGAAGAGAAGGCTCTGGGGAGACCTTACAGCGGCCTGCCAGTGCCTAAAGGGGGCTGCAGGAAAGCTGGGGAGAAAGCTGGACTCTTTGTGAGGGAATGGAGTGATAGGGCAAGGGGTGATGGCTTTAAACTGAGAGAGGGGAGATATAGATTAGACATTCTTCACAATGAAGGTAGTGAGGCACTGGCACAGGCTGCCCAGAGAAGCTGTGGATGCCCCATCCCTGGAGGTGTTCAAGGCCAGGCTGGATGGGGCTTTGGGCAACCTGATCTGGTGGAAGGTGTCCCTGCCCATGCATGGCAGGGGGGTTGGAACTGGGTGGTCTTTAATGTCCTGCCCAACCCAAACCATTCTGTGATTCCACTAAGACAATTCACGTCTTACTGCCTGGCATGATTAGCTGTGTTGATAACTTCTCTCTTTTTTTTTTTTTTTTTTTTTGCTGGTGACAAGAGAACATGCACCTGACAGAGCCTTTTCACTCAGTACATACTGAACTGTAACCTCACATTTTGGAAAGAGCAGACAATTATGTATCATTAGGCAATCTAATATCAAATGACGAACAAACAATTCAGGAATAAATCAAGATCCCACTGAACCCAAATTACTCTTTAAGCTAAACAAGCTATGAAAATATAATTGTATTTTGGGAGTTCATCTTGTCTTTCCAAATAACTCTAAATATTTATTTGATAACAACTCTGTTCATAGGTTGTGATTTTTTTTTCTTTAACTTTCCCGAATCAGTTAATGCAATATAACATGAGAGTACACACAGTATAACAGTGATATAACACTGGAAGTGCAAGTTCATGCTTCTTTTGTTAGCGTGGCTCTGCAAAGAACGGCATTATAGACTGCCTGAGCATCTCTGCTGTGCACCTGCCTTCTAATGAAAACCTGGTTGTCTGAATCAGCTGGGTGACAGCAAGGACTTGCAGCTAATTGCAAATCAATACAAAAGTGGAAGATATTGGTAGTTCATTAGAGGGAGAAGTTTGGAAATCAGGTGTTCACATAATGAGGTTCTGTTGTGTGATTAATCTTTCTCTTCCCGTTGTAAAGCAAGTATCCACTGGAAAATAATATTGTCCATTTTTTCTCTGGGAAGAAAAGAATTCACTGTGGGAGTCAAAAGAAGCAGGAAAGTCATTAACAGATGTAAACATGGTGGTTTAATGGGCTCTATTCAGAACTTGCCAGCAGAATTCTTTTTGTTTGAAAAGAGAAATGCCTTTTCCCTCCTGACAATGTCTGAGTCCCTAAAAATCATGTGTCCTAACTGTACACTCTGATCCATTTGAGTAGAATATTATATGCATGAAAAATGCTCCTGAAATCTGTGCTGCTGATTTCAGGCACAGGGGTCCATTACTCTGATCACCTCAGAGAACCTGCCCACCAAGGGTCATTTCCAGCTGATTAGCTTAGGCATGGAGGGGAGACGTGATTATATCTGCTAACCCAAAACCATTAGCACTGATGCTGTTAGTCCAAAAATAAATTATTTGTAAACAATAGTAAAGTGTCTGTGATCTGGTCACTAAAGTCAAGAGAACACAGTTAGCACTGCTGCAGTTTTGGAGAATTCCCTTCCCTTCCCTTCCCTTCCCTTCCCTTCCCTTCCCTTCCCTTCCCTTCCCTTCCCTTCCCTTCCCTTCCCTTCCCTTCCCTTCCCTTCCCTTCCCTTCCCTTCCCTTCCCTTCCCTTCCCTTCCCTTCCCTTCCCTTCCCTTCCCTTCCCTTCCCTTCCCTTCCCTTCCCTTCCCTTCCCTTCCCTTCCCTTCCCTTCCCTTCCCTTCCCTTCCCTTCCCTTCCCTTTCCCTTTTTTATGTACGTTTCTTATAATTGTGTTTGTACAGAAAATTCTTGAAAGTGTGACCTGAATGCACCCAAGAGTCTTAGAAACTGGAAAAAAAAAAAAAAAAAAAAAAAAAAAAAAAGGATCTTTAAATGCCACAATTTGAGGGACTTTTACAAGTGTTTGGTTAGAATCAATTGCAGCTAAAATATCTGATTCTTGTTCCAAATAATGATTTCACAAGGCTTCCCTAAATTTTCACACCACTCCTGCTCACAGTGTCACCACAGGACACTGGACCACTGGTCACTGTGAACACGAACTAGTAGAAATAGGATTGGAAAATTTCACCCTAGCCAAAAATAAATAAATAAATAAATAAATAAATAAATAAATAAATAAATAAACACAATTCTAAAGAAATCTGAACAGAGGAGAGAAGGGGACCTCCTGTATCTCCAAATTCAGCGTCCAATGCTGAAAGAATAAATCACATCATTTGCTTTGCTTTATACATCCATCATACTTAACTGTAAAACTAGTTAAGTTTCTTACCTCACTATTCCTACCAGACGTCTGGTTCTAAGTAGGACTCTCCCTATCAGATGCCTCTTCTAACTTCTATAACTCATTTATTCACGACCAGTTTAGAATCATTTATTCTTCTGCCTTTTACTTAAGCAGATTTTCTCTTTCCTTGTGTTCGCTATCCTCAAAAACTTACAGAGAAAGATAAACTTCAAGAGTGTCACAACTAGGTCAAAGGAAATGGCTCTTCCTCTCTCTTTGGCATTTGCAAAACATCATCTGAGATACTGTGCCTGCTTTTAGGCCTCTGACTTAAAAAAAAGGCATTGACACACAGCACTGAGCCTAGCCAAGGGCCACGAGGATGGTCAGGGAGCTGGAGCATGGGATGTATGAGGACAGACTGAGAGATGTGGGTTCATTAAGCCAGGAAAGGTCTAGGTGACTATCAGGGACTTATAGAGAAGATAATAGAGTCAGAGTCTTCAGAGTGGTCAGAAAAAAATGCTGAGAGGCAACACACACAAATTGCTGCAAAGAAATTCCAAACAGATTCAAGAAGAAATAAAAAATCCCAGGAGGATGACCAGGCACTGAACCAGGTTGGCCAGAGAGGCTCTGGAATCTCAGTGCCTAAAATAATCTAAATTTCACTGGGCAAAAACCTGAGCAACCTAACCTACCTTTGAATTTAGCTCTGCCTTTGAGGACTTTCAAACAAATGACCTCCAGAGGTCCCTTTCAACCTGCATTATCCTGCAGTTCTGTTCACCTCAGTTCTCATTTTGCTAAGCTACCCAAGCTAAAGCTTTTGGTCTCCTTTCATTAAAAAAAAAGGAGAACCTCAAACTCATGTTCATCCAAGGTGGTAGATTATCATCTTTTCTTGTGCCAGTTGAGAATCTGTAATGAAAGTGATATACTAATCTCATTTACCTGTTTGTAAGAGGTGCATTCACCCATTTACAGGTTGATATAAAATAGAAGCTCAGGCTGTAGGGGTTAGGACGTTACACTAGGAGGAGGTTTCCACAGTGGGGCAGACCAGGAGGCAGCATCGGTGAAGAGAGGGGTCCATCTGTGCTGCTAAGGGTGGTGAGGAGCCAGTTCCTGACCCTGAGGCCAGAGGGCAGCTCAGGTCCCCACTGCTTAGGGCTCTAGAGAAATCAGCCACGATCACTCTGCACTGACTCTCTTCTAGATCCTATTGTATTCCACGGGGTCTAGTGTTAAAGGTCACTGCGGTTTACCAGAGTAGAGGTACCAGAGTGTCTACAAAACACTGACTGTAGAGGAGAGAGGTTTTTTATTTTTTATTTTTAGATTTTGATCTTGGTGCCAGCAGATTAAGCAGTTTCTTTTTTCCTTTCTTCTTTTTTTTTTTTTTTTTTTTTTTTTTTTTTTTTTTCCATTTCTGTTTTACATTTGGAATTAATACAGTTATTTGCACTTTATTTCTCCTTCTTTTGAGGTAAGGATGATATCAAAGTAACTGGCTAATTGCAAGACATTCCTCAGGGGCAATGAATCATAAAGTCAGTATTTTAACTGCTGTCCAGCTTTCCTAGAATAATCAAAGGAAAAATGAATCATGGTAGCTACAAGAGCTGGTTTGAAAGCTGGCGTCACAGAGATCAAGAAAGGAATTTGTGTGTTCCAGTGACAGCCAGAAAAGCTGTCTAGCCTGCAGCAAGGTAGTGGATGCTGCTCCTGGATGTCCACAGGCAGTTTGTGTCTGTCCGTCTCTGAAGACATCCTCCCAGATGTCCTTCAGACCCAGTGGGGTGAGAAGCCAGCATCTACGTTGTTCAGAATGAAACCTCCTCGAGCACTCACCTTCCTACACACTCTGCACAGTACTTGGCTTGGGTCTCCCTGGGGACCGTGCAGGGACCCTGTGTGTCTAGGGCATAATAATAACTGTGTTATAGTATGATGGTAAAGAATGCATTGCTTACTACGGGGCCTGGCATCAGCATGGTGGAGTTTAAGGATGCCTTAAGCCTTCTGGGCTAGCGTTGGAGGAGTGTGAAGGCAAACGGCACTCGACAGCTACAAGTTATCTTTGTGTGGTAACAGTCCCTGGGACAAATGATCACCAGAACCAAACCAGAGAACGGTGACCCATTCAAACGAGAGTCTAGGGGCAGATTCAGACACATTCTGGAATCACATTTGCCTCTTTCACAATCATGTCATCTTGGCACCATGTAGTCCTCCTGTGGTCATCTGATGACAACCTATGTAATGGCAGAGGCTCCTGTTCTTTGTTCCAAAGTCTGTTGCTTTGTGCTTGGCATTGTTAAATGTAACTTCATCCTCAAATGCTTCTCCGATCCTCCTTTATGCCTTCTGATCCTCTTTTATACCCTCAATATTCAAATCTTTTGTATGTTGATGCTGCCTCTCAACTTTGCATCATCATCAGTTTTCATTAGGAGACACACATTTTCCCATGGCAATATATACTACATGAAAATATTAAATTAGAGATCAAGACAGACCAAAGCTGCTCCTGGAGGAATTCTGCTGCATACTTCCCTCTAGCATTATGACTGTCTTTTTAGCATAAACTCCTATCATCTGCCTTCTAACTATCCTCTTTTCAGTTCCTATACGCATCCTCTTCTTAAACTGATGATCCCGTATGTGGTATAGAAAGTAAATAAGCAAAGTCCAAGCGTATTAAAGGTATTGTATTTCTAGGGAAAGATAGCGTGGAGAAAATAATTTTGTCTTAAAAAAAATCATTTTGTTATGGTATAATATACCTTTGGCAAACACAGAATAAATACTGTTCCATTTATCCTGGACATACTGGAAATAAAATAAAATAAAATAAAATAAAATAAAATAAAATAAAATAAAATAAAATAAAATAAAATAAAATAAAATAAAATAAAATAAAATAAAATAAAATAAAATAAAATAAAATAAAATAAGATAAGCTCAGCTGTACTACTCAAGATGCCCCCCCTTTTCTTCTCCTCCTTTATCTCCCCCCCCCCTTTTTTTTTTTTGAGCTCTACTCTTCTTGCCCTCCAAGAAATTCTTCAGTCCCTTGTTCTCTTTCCCTAAATGTGTCTACTTATTTCTAATATCCTTCTGGGATGGTTAATTGTCCATCTTCCTTCTCAACCTTTTCTTAACAGTTCTGGATGGAAACTCTGTACTATTTTTTGCACTTTTTTGATTTCAGAAAATTCCAGCTCAAGTGTTCCCTTCCCTAAGCCCTTCAGTCCATTGCATTTCACTGCATAGTCTTCCCAGCTTATCAAAGTTTATCATTTTGAAATCCTCACTGTTGGTACAGATCACTTTTGTTAATCCTTCTATTTCATCACCATTCTCTGCCAGACATCAATGAGCTCCTTGGTGAATTCTCTGTCTAAAACAGTAGGAGCTCTGTTAGCTTTGGCTGTGGTTTGTAAGTCCAGATGAATGAGTTCGAATGAAATTGTCTTACCTGAGGCATCTCCCTGGCATTTGTTTGCAGATAAGATGAATGCAGTGCCGCTGGCTTTCCTGTCCTATCTGCATATATAGACATCTGAGTGTCTTTGAACGTAAGGTAGGCCAGCACAAAGGTCCTGTGGAAGGAGTCATGTAAATGTCTATGTCTGAGATAGTCACTGCAGGTTCCTCCTCCAGACCCTGAAAAGAAACAGACATTTTAAGGCTGCAAATCAGAAATGAATAATTCTAGTTGAGTGACTAATTTTGATAGGGAGGCTAGACAGTTAGCTTGGATGTAGGCATCTACACTGTAAATATCTGCTGCTAAAAGAGATGAATCAAACTCCAGCAGGGCTTTAATTAGTGGTTTCTGAAATGAACTACTGCAACTTGCACCTGTCCCAATTCTACTGAGGTTGTGGATTCCCTGTGCTACCTCTGCTGGAGACAGGGTATTGGATTAGTGAACCTTTGGTGGGGTACATGCTGCATGCTCTTAGTCAAGATAATCTATGTTACTTAGATTTTTAGTTCACTGTTAATTAACTGCAGTGAGATTCACTTGGTAGTGAATAGTATTATCCCTCAATAGGTTTGTATATTAAGTGCAAAAGACAATGATAGTTCAAAAAGCTCAAAAAGTGTGTGAATACCTGCCTTAAATTATATGTTAGGTTTTGTATGGAATACTACAGTTTCTGGAGTCCTCTACACGAGATGGTGCACATAAGCTGGTGTCTGTTCATACAAGGTTATCTACTAAGGATAACTACTCAGTCATCACGCACTGCAAAATGATGTGCCAACAAACATATATTTGTCTAAAGCTGTATGGTTCACTTAAATTTGTGTGGCCATAAAAAAGCAAACATTTCCTTTCTTCACAGTGCATTTTTTCTGATTAACCTTGCTTTCCTATATTCTTAGTTAAGCAGTCAACAAAAGATTAGAAATATATCACCTCTTCCTTTGAGCTAGGAATGCTTTTTCCTCTAATTGTCCATACAAAAAAAAATGCTATTGAAAATATTACTCTAACAACAAATAATTCAATTAGGTATTTATTTTTGTTTGTTTATTTAAATTGCTAGGCCCAACACAACTTTTCTTTGAACATACGGTCTGTATTACGGTAATCAGAGATGTAAAGGAATAAGTGCTTTATAAAGAAATATATCAACTTTTACTGTAAAACTACAGGAGAGCAGAGCAAACTGTGCTGGCTATCAAATAATAATGAAATACCTTGACATCTAGATGACTTTATGATATGTTATATCTTCAGTTTAACATATAAAAGAACAATAGTACCGAAGCTGAGCACTATAAAAGTATCTAGTACATTCTGACATTTTGACATAAGAAAGTTTAAGGTGATATACGGACGCTCGGCACCAGAATATTACCTTATTTCCACAGGCCTAGCTGAGGCCATAATCTGGTGGGGTGGAGCTGAATTTCCCCGAGAAGGTGGCATGCAGTGATACAGGAGGAAAGGCCCGCTGCCATTTCAGCGACACCAAGTTCTGCCTCGGGAAAGTTGCTCAGAGACTACAGAGCTGTGCAGTCATGGCATCTGCCACATAATCACATCTCATCAGTTTAAGCTCTTCTTGTCCCTGTGACTATTTCAGCACCATTTGTAGACATATTTACATTTGCAATTTTCAAATGCATACTGATTTTTTTTTTTTTAATTTCTTATTTTTTTTTCCAAAACTGTCTGGATTTTTCTACAGTATGAAAAGTGCAACTGTTCTCTGTTTTTCATCTGTGATGGATAATTCCTCACATCTGGTCCACTTACTGGTCAGACAGCAAACTTCTGAAACTGTTAGATAGAAACAATGAATAGCAAGTACTATTTGTGGAAAACCAGCCCTTTTTTTTCATCAATAAGAACAAACTGATGATTGCTCTGAGCCTTTAAAACCCTCCTGATAAAGAAGACAGTTGGGCTACAAGCACAGTTGTATGAGGCCATTCTCTGGAATTTGGCAGTTCATAAATGTCCCTTACTGCAGCTTTTGGTGTAAAAGTGGCACATATTTAAACATTAACAAGGGACGGAGCTGGTCAGAACAGGTTAGATTTTACATTTGGTTATATCAAAAAAAAAAAAAAAAAAAAAAAAAAAACATCTAGCCTGAACTACCTGGCATTAACAAAACAAAAACAAAAACAAAAACAAAAACAAAAACAAAAACAAAAAAACACTCAGAAATTATTTAACATGAAAGTGCAGCGATTCTGCTATGGATGTTACACGGTATTTGTCAGTAAGTGATCTTTGAACATTAGCAGCTAGGGAACTTGACAGTCAGATACACTAAATTCAGCTGTCAAGTAACACAGTGACTCATGAGAAATTAGAATTTAGGAGGAAAAAGAAACTGTCTTGTGTGAGGAGAAGCAGAATCCTGTCCATTGCGGCTACGATCTCAAGAACTAGTCTTAAAAAACAAGTTTCAGTACTTGACACGGCTCCTGGTTAGTACCATGGGAGGCAGAGAGGAGGGACAAAGACAGGATTTTATGGTTTTATTTTCTCTTTATGTGGTTTTCTTTTGGTTTGAAATACAGAAGTCCTCCAGGGCTCTGGGCACCCCATCAATTATCTTGAAATTTAACTAAAGCAAACTTAGTACAGTCTGTTGATTGTGTACTCCAAGCAGTTACATGCAGACTGCCCCATTCATTAGCAACAGCACGTCTGCAGACTGCAGCTTGGGCTTGCTTAGATATTGCATGTAAAGATATCTTAAGAGAAACTTGGCTCACACTACTTTTAATTTATCTTACTATGCTAGTTCAAGAGAGCTTTACTAAAGCAGACTCACGTGGATCTACCCCCAGCTGCTTGAAAATAATAGAAATGGAAAACAATAATGGAATTTGTAATTAGACAAATGCCAGTTTCATTACTTCTGACCTCCATATCACAGTTCCAGATAAAAGAACAACTGCTCCATACTCCTAGATGAAAGATCATTTAGATCAAGGCTCAGCAAGGAGCCTGGGACAAACCTGATATATCTATTTAGAGCCATGACAGGGAAGAGCAATTTATCAACATCAGTAAATCATGATGAATGCCAAGACACACAAGTCCCCTAAATCAAATAAGGGCCTCAACCATGTTTTGTCTAATAATTGCTTTCTGAAAGCTGAATGCGAGGTAGGACATAATTAATTGGATTCTCCCTCCTCTCCCCATTACCACTAGCACAGCCCTGGAGTGCAGACTGTGAAGGTTTAGGATGTTGAGCTGGAATGGGAAATTAACTGGTAGGAAGCACAGGAATGGAATTCTCACCTTCTCTAGCAGGGAAGATCAGGTGGGACTTGATGGTTTTTCTGAGTAACCTTTCCAAGCCCCAAACCTGTTTTGACAGTGAGGAGCTCTGCACTCCATCTGCTATCCTTGACTGTCCCATTTAGCCCAAATACTGTGAAGTTTCTATATATACTTGGCAGACATGAGAAATCTGTACTTGTTTTAGGTACCATATGATACTTAATTCCACCGTAATAAGGTGCTAATCTAGAGATGAAAGGGTTAAGGCACTATTTTGGTCTTGTTAAACAAATTAAGGCACTGTTTTGGCGTATGAAACAAACCAAGCCTTGTTCTGTCAGGGAACAAACGTGATTTTGTGTGACCTTGTATATATGTAGTGTTGGGCAAGTCATTTACACATTCTTTGTCTGTTTCCTCTCTGTAAAACAGGAATACCAGGGCAAATCCTACTGCAACAGATTTATGGAAGATATGTATATTATACCTCATGAGGATGCCATAATAGTAGGAGCTATGTAAGTGTCTTCCAACTAGAACACCAATATAAATATTTCTCCCATGTTTAACCAAGTTATACAGCGTGTAGATGAAGCTGTAGAGCCTGTGACAACCAACAGGTAGCAGAAAAGTGATCAAGGAAGAACCACATTCATCTAGTTTCCTGATATTTGCTTGAAATGTAGAGAATATGAGAAAAGAAAACGCTGGGGTCTGTACCTGGTATGTTTGGGTTTTGTCACTAAGAGAAAAATATCACACACACACACAGAGAAAGGATTCAGAGGATTAAGTAAGCTTCCTTCCTCTGATACCAGTTTCTCCTGTGGAGAAAGAGAAATGGGGGCAATGGGATCCCATGAAACTCGGTTTTCTTTAATTTATCAAAAGAGAGCTGTCCCTGAGAAACAAGCTTTCAAGCTAGAAGAGAGAGCAGCTCTAATGTTCACCTATCAGCAATCTTCCGTAAGAATTATACCTTTTAAAAAAGAGAAAAAGATGTGTTCTGTGGTGATCCTTTTCCTTCTCAGCATTTTCCCTGGTTGTTCTGTCAGAAAGCATTGCTTTGAGAATGCAGTCCTTCTGCAAGTGTGTCAGTGACTAAGATTGTTGATGTTTTTCAAAACCTACTAGTAAAAATCCCCAAATCTTGGAAACACTAAATCCCTAGCATCAAGAAGATAACAGCCAAGATGCAGCTTATGTAGGCTTGCTGTCTAACATGGAGGGCTTCCTGCTGTGAAATGAAGTGTTGGTCTCACTCTTGCAAGTGATCATCTTAGGGAGGGGAAAAAAAAAAAAAGGACAAAGGAGATACCCAGGAAATACACAGTCTAACCTTAATGAACACTGAGTTTCCACTGACTTGTGATAGCCTGCTGCTCCTGCCAGCAAAATGGCAGAGGATGATGTACAACATAATTAATACCTAGATAGTGAAAGAAAAGACGGATGAAGAGAAAATTTAGGGAAAGAGCAAACTGTTTCTTGACATATGCATGATATAAAAACAAAGAAAAACAAAACAAAAATGTGGAACTTGAAGCTTTTTCCACCTCATAATCCACATTACCCTTTTCTGGTTCCAATCAGCTGTAGTAGGAAAAAAAATAGGCTGAGTTAAACCTTGTTGAAACAATGAACATAACTGCTCTTTGTTCAAATTAATTGTAAGGAACCGTGCAAGTGGCTTTATACCAAAATACAGCCACTTGTTACCACTCTAAACAAACGTGTGCCCTGTGAGATCCCACTCAGGAATCTGAACTATCTGGGTGGAGGGCTGAGATAGGTGGGGTTTCTGTGAGTGCTCCTCTGGGGGCGCATGGGTGGCAGAGAGAGAAAGAGAAAGGGAGAGGGAAGGAGAAAGGCAGGGGGAAGAGCAAAAAGCGAACGAAGAGGTTATGATATTTACTTTTGTTGTCATTGTTGTTGTTGTTTTTTAAGCAGATGTGAGCTTGCTTTGGTTGTACTCCAAGCCGACACAACTTGTTGTGCCCACGCTATCAGCAAAGGCTTAGTAGCTCAGGCTTACTAACCATGGCTACGCTGTTTATGGTTTGGAGCTGACTCATGCCCATCCGGAGTGAAGGCTCACAACTGTGCAGTTATATCCAGAAGAGACCAGAAGAAGAAATAGAATTAAAATCCAGAAACGGGCAGAATAAGCAAGCTGTATCTCCTCAAAAAAGTAATAATATATACATACACACACACACATATAATACATATATATATATGTATATTAGGTCTTAGACTTGCAGTGGGACACTTCATAAAAATCTAATCAAATATTGATATGCACATGGAAGAAAAAAAAAAAAAAGAGGGAGAGAGAGAACAGTGATTTCAGGCTCAAAACACAGATAAGAGGTGTCCAAGTCCAAAATGACAATGTGAAGAAGTCTATTCATTCTGAACATATCACTATAAATCTCTCAGTTATCTTCTGTAGGTGTATATGAAGCATCTCAGCATCTATCTCACATCTGCACCAGCAGTAGTACCAAAGCCATGGTGTTCCTCCAGCTGCCTGAAAAGAAAGAGGAAATATAGTCAGGAAGCTGGGTTGGCCTTAGAGAAACATCTGGGTTCAGAGCTCTTCTTGGACAGTTTCTGCATTTTACAAGAAACAGTCAGTGAAGAAAATTCATGAACAGTTCTTGGAGCAAAAACTGAAAAACTGGATCTCCCCCCTCCTGGGTAGAGGCCCTACAGCTAAGTGTAGGATCACATCCTCCTCTCCACTGGGTGGAACTCAAAGACTTTTCATTCCTTTGGTGCTGATAAATTACTGGCAGTTGCAGCTCCAACAGGCTGCAGATGTCCCGAAATGCTAGCCAAAAGACCCCTGTTCTCAAGTCTGTAGATCTGCTTCTATTCTTAAAAGGACATTGCTGCCACATGGCCTGAGGAGAGGAGAGGGCCCTCTAATAATGTTGAAAGCCTAAGCCCCAGAGCAGAGCTGGAATTACCATCAGCATTGGCTAGATCTTAGTGCCACCTTCCTCTGACCACAGAGGGAGCAGGGAGCTGAGATGACGCTGTACAGAAAGTTCATAAATTCTGTGTGGCATCAAAAAGATTGCAACTTTCAATACCGTGAGCTTCACTTTTAGATGCAGATGCGAGGTCTCAAGAGAAATAATGGTTTCTGAGCTACAGAGGTTGCATCGTGGTCATCCTGAGGACATTTCATGCCCATTTCAAGGGCAGCCACCCCAGATCTTTTCATGTCTCAGTATGTCCTATAAATGTGCCTGAACTCCGCACCGCAACAATCTGCTCCAAAGGCAGCAGGACAATCATCGCGTGTCTTGTATTTTGAAATTTTGACCCTAATTCAATGGAAGGTTTTTTGTTCGTTTGCTGGCTTGGGTTTTTCTTAGTTTCAGTACGGATAGGATTTCATTCTCCAGACGTCTTTTCTCTGTGTCTCACAGCATGACGGTCAGACTTGGCAATGTTTTCAGCCAGTGGTGTAGGGCCTGCCTATCATAATGAACATAACATCATGAAGGATGTTACAGAGGGCTACCAAACAGAGCCAACCAAAGCTGGTCACTTTGTGCTGGAGCATCAAGTACAGGCTGTGCATTACAGCACCCTTCAGGCACGCTGGATCCAGGCAGAGGTACTGCGTCTACTTTACAAAGTAACAGCAATGCTAGAAAATTTCTCTCATAACCTAGCTACATACTTAGGTTTTAGATAAGGTATCTGAAGGGAAACAAATAAGTAAATGAACAGCAGATGTATGAAGCTGAAGAAGTGGGCCTGAGGCTGTGACCTCATTTGTTTCCATTTTAATGGCCAAGACAAACTACCAGCAAAGAAGCCAGAGAAATCTTAAATCAGCAATGTCATTTTTAATGTATGCCTTATTACATACACAAAAATATATTTTGTATATTTAATACATTTTGAATATATTTAATTGCAAGTTGTAATATGCAAAATATAATGTAACAGATTACAATAAGATAATATATCATATTATATTTCCTATTGTATAGTGCTCCATGCCTATTTATAGATTTTGCATATATATAGTTATAAATATGAATATGAAATCGAGTTAACTTCTTAATTAAAGGAAGAATTTTTAACACAAATGACACCCAGTAGAGCAAAGCAACCTCCCTTCTCCTCCCCTCCAAAGACATGTCTCTGGCATACAGAGAACCTGCGGAAGAGAATGCTGTAGTAAAGCACTGGGGCAGTTTAACAGTACGGAGTACAATGCAGAAGTGCTTTGAGAGTACATTAGCACACTGTGCTTCAGCAGCTTTGATTTCTGCTCACAGGTGGTAAGAAGAAATACTGTTAATAGCATGTCTAGGCTCAGCTTACCAACTTATTTTAATAATTTAATGTCTTTGCTGAAGATTGTTTTCTGAGGGTTCACAGCATTATCATCACAACTTCTGCTGGCAGTGAGGATCAAGAAAATTAAGCCCAGGGGACACGCTAGCTGTACATATAAAGCTGATCCTCATGGGGGTGACTGCGTGCCAAAAACATCTCTTAAGCCTTTGACATCATCACCACACAGGGGAAAAAAAGTAAAAGAAAATAATAATTTTTTTAAAATTATGTTACAAAAAGTGTGAGGATGGTTCAATATATGTTATACACCTCTGAAGTTTTCTGCTAGAATGCATTGACTTTATCACTGCTACATCAGTAAAGGCCATATCAGGTATGGCCTCAGCTACAGATTCCTGTTTGTTAAACAAAACCAAAACAGAGATCTTTAGTCAACTCCAGCTAACCCTCTTCTCACTAAACTTCTCCAGGGTTTAAATTCCAAGTGCTTAAATTAACAGCTATGGGATCTGTTTGGTTCCCCTAAAATAACAATGCCTACAACAGCTAATCGCTTATCACCTGGGAACCAGAAGCAGCGATATGAATTTTCAGGAAAAGTGGTTTCTTTTTTGTTCTGTTTGTGAGAGAGGGCTTTTACAGAGTTAGTCATGAACACTTGTAAACATTTTAAGTATTTATTTTCAAATGTTTTTCTTCTTCACAGTTGACAGGGAAAGGATTTGCAGAAGCAGAACTAGGCCCAAAGTCAGCTTGGGCCTAACTTTTCTTCTACCAAAGAGAATAGTTTCATGGGTTTCAGTGGCAGCAGCTGGCTGAGGGCAAGTATTTGGGAAAACCCACCAATGATGTCTCTTCCATTTGAAGAGGATGCATGATATGAAGTTTCATGGGTTTGGAGAGCGGTGACACTTGTTTTAGTTTTGTTTGGCTTTACTTATTTTAGGGTGTTAGGAACTAACTCGTAGGAGAAATGAAATCTTACTAGAATCTTACTAGAGCATACCATAAACACCCTGCCTGTATCCGTATCCATATATATATATATATTTATATATGTATATTTTAAGTGACAAAATTTCACCAACAAATACTTTTTTGTTGTTGTTGTTGTTCAGTGACTATATCCTATTTACTGCGTAGGACCAAGTGCTGTTCCGATAAGGATTCCACCATGCGCTGCTGACCTGCAGCATTCTTTGAGCATTAAGGCCTCTTAATCTCCTGAGTGGTTAAGTCTTATTGAGAACAAAACGTGTTTGTCAACAATGATTCTAAAATGGCAGCCCGAAAATGTGTTTTTTTGTTTTTTTTTTTGTTTTTTTTTTTTTTCAAGGAAGTGTTTAGAAGCCATAATTTATAAACTCCATAAAACAATATGTTTAGAAGGCATAATTTATAAACTCCATAAAACAATTTGCTGTCTTTATTTCACGAATTTCAATAACACTTCCTCATCTTTTTTTTTGATTACTGTGAGTAGACTTTGATATATCAACAAATATAATTTTATGACTCTGTGGCTGGTTAATATATTTACTTGCTACATTATCCAACAGTTAATTTAAGATTTCCCATTTAAATTATACTGACTGTTTAAAGGCCTTACTTGACAAGATTTCCATTGCATTGCTTTTTTCCTCTTGTCAGCTCAATTATTTATTGACGTATTTATCATAAAATAAACACAAAAAGGAACAAGTACAGTTAGCCCAGAAAAACATATGCAAGGAAGAGGGAAAGAATTAACATTTACACTTCTTTCTAGCTTCGAAATAGCTAATAAACTAACCTCCCTATCCCTGGTGTAAGGTAACAGATTGATTCATGCCTAGCATCTGACTCTCACCTAGCAATGGATGCAGCCTCAGAGTAAAGACCACTGCAGCTCCTGTTCATGGTCTCCTGCATGGTCCTTACCCTTCCAGTTTGAGGCAGATGAAATAATTGCAGAGAAACTCTGTGCAGAGATCGTGAGGAGCTAGTAATAGGGGGGTACGGATGTGTTTCTTTTGCTTAGCTGGTCCAGAATCTCAACAGAACATTTGCTTTTGCTGTTCAGAGTTTCACTAGATGACAAGCTTAGAAATTTTATTGTTTTTATGTTGCAGCAGCATTTTGCCATTAGTCAGAACGGGCTCCCCATATCTTCAACTAAGAATTGTATATGGTGCCTACACCAAAGAAAACCACAACCAAACAACAAACCTACCTTTTGCTTATAGTATTCCTTACAGATAAATTCTTACTGATTATTGAGAGCAGCTGGGCTTAATGCTTTGAAGAGAAATAGGTCATTAGATTTTTTTTTTATTTTTTTTTCCTTACTGTATGTTAATAGAGGAGCTATCATTTAGCCAGGCCTGCTCACTTTTAATGACCCATCTTTTCAGGTCCACTTTGGTTTGCCTGAACTGAAAGAGAATGACTGTTTGAGAGCTTGGGCCAACAGAACTGGGGGCAGCAGCTTTTAGATTTTTATGGACAGGAGGCTGGAAGTGGTAGGGAGGCCCTTTAACCTAGCAAAGCTGCAGCTAAGAAGAGGCATCACCACAGTTAACTGCCTAAAGGCTAGAAGGCAGGACAAATCTGCAGCACAACTGCTCAGGCTGTTCCAGCAGCAGCTAAGCAGTGTTTGTTGCCCCCAGCTACAGACTACTGCCCTACCTCGCTAGCTGGAGATTAATGTGCTCCCAAACCCCACACTGCATGTGTGGCTGCTCTCAGTCCTATAAAAGGGTTTGGGTTAATTAAATACCTCTAAATAGATGTGTTTCTAACCCAATCATTTTGATAGTAGTGGCCATAAAAATTGGTACACTGAGGAGAGGTATATACCTGAGAGGAGTCTCTAGCTTCACCTGGCTCAGAGTTAGGTGGAGCAACATGTGAGACCTTTGCTGAAGCCCTACGAAGAGGGGCCAGGTCTGCTTTTGCATGCTTGATGTATACCGCAGCGTGGAAAGTGCTGTAGGGTGTTTCTTGGTTCTCATTTATCAACTACTTCATTCTAGAGAGCTTAGATGTGCTAGGAATAAATTTGTGAACAATTAGTGGAAATATTAGCATATTCAAGGTAAATCTCTTGCATTCAGAAAGTAAATAGCACCATCACACTGGAAATACTATCAGTGTATTCTTACAGTTATGTGCTTGTAGATGCTTTTAGAACAGGCTGGCATAAAGTTAAAGGTCCTGAGGACAGGGCTATTGCAAAGCGGAATGAGACAGGAGAAGATTTAAGATGATACAAATCTCTGAAATTCCCTTCTAATGGAGATCAGAAAGGCTCTTACCCTGGCTGTGCAGGTTAATTCAAGATTTACTGTTTTATCTCAAAAGGCGGTATCTTTCTTGGTCTAGCTTTTCCACACAAGGAGATTAGAAGGTAAGATGCTGAGACAAGGCAGAGTGAGAACACTTTAGGAATATTGCAAGTTGTGGCAGCTCGGTGTCTGTGTTTAGAAGGCAACATGAATAGAGGTGGTGCTGAGCCTAAGACAGGTGAAGGCCTTCGCTCTTGCGTTAGCAAGTCATGCAAAACAGTGTGGTTGTACAAATAGGTCACAAATTGCCTCATGGTTTTACGTAACATAGTAAGATGGCTAGAATGGCAGGTGGTTGCTTTACTTTGACAGTGGGCTGGATAACTGCATGGTGTGGTTCTCATTTTGTTTTAATATGCAGTTGGCTCTCCGGAGTGAGTGTTTCTACTGTACTCCTGCACCAAGGCTTAACAGGTCTGATTGTCATGGAGTCCTGATTCTCCTCAACTTTTTATTTAAAAAACAAAAAACAAAACAAAACAAACAAACAAACAAAAAAACCAGTTTTTATTTGGTTTATAAGTCACAGTGAATGTTGTTGGAGGTATCTGACAGGACTTCTCTCACCCATCTGAACAAAGGTAATTGTTTTACAATCCCTCAAGAATTATCTAAAAGTTTCCTTCTTTTCCATGATTTCATTTATTCTTTATTCTCTGGAACCAAAGGAAGATGAGCAAACAGGGCTGAAGGCCTGCACGGGTCAGCAAGGAGCTCCTGACAGAACTCACACATAACATGGAAGGGTCCAAGAGGTGGAAGCAGGGACAGATGGCTTGGGAGGAGCACAGAGCCACTCTCTGACCACTGAGGGATGGGGTTAAGAAAGCTGAAGACAAGCTGAATCTGGCAAGGGACAGAGGAGCAATAAGAAGGGCTTCTTCAAATAAGTCAGAAATTCAGGAATACTAAGCCCTTGAGATCAGAGGGAAAGCCTGGAGCTAGGAGTACTTCACTGTGGTGAAGGGCACTGGCCAGTGTCATTGTGAGGCCACCCTGGGCTGTATTTGAAAGGCCACGATGACTGGGAGAGATTCCTGAGGACCGGAGGAGAGCAAATGTCACACCTGCGTTCGAGGTCAGCTGTGTCTTGATCCCTAGGAAAGTGATGGAGAAAATAATCCTGGAAATGTTTACAAGTATATTAAGAACAGAAAGGTAATTGGGAGTAGTCAGGATAGATTCATGAAGGAAAAATCATCAAATCCTTATATTCTTCTATGATAAAGTGACTGGTGTGGAGAATGTGGATGTTTGTGCTGAGATTAGAGATGCAGCACTCTCCCATGCCATCATTATTGACAAACTGCTGAAGTACAGGCTAAATAGTGATACGGACAGAAAACTGGCTGGTCCAGACCTGTCAGGGTGTGAGCACAGAGGTGTGATTAGCAGCATGAAGTTCTTCTGGAGGCCGGTCAGTAGTTGTGTACCCCAGGGGCAAGGCTGGAGCAACTACTATTTAACATAATTTATGACCTAGATGATGGGATGACAGGAGCTGATTTTTCACTGCTCTGCCCTAGTTAGGGGAACCCGGAGTACCGTGTCCAGTACCGGGCTCCCCAGTACAAGATATACAGGAGTAAGTCCAGGAAAGGGACACAGAGATGATGAATGAATTGGAGCATTATAGAAGAGGTTAAGAAAGCTGGGACTGTTCAGCCTGGAGAAGAGAAGTCTCAGGAAGACCTTATCCATGCCTGTAAATACTCGATGGGATGCTGTTGAGAAGCTGGAGCCAGATCCTTTTCAGTGGTGCCCAGTGACAGGACAAGAGGCAGTCGGCAGAAACCGAACTACAATGAAATGCCCGTCTTGGTGTTAGAGAAGGTTTTCTGTGAGGGTGATTAAATTCTGCAACAGGTTACCCACGGAGACTACGGAGTCTCTATCCTCAAAGATATCCAAAACCTGATGGGACACAGCTCTTACCATCCTGTTCTAGCTGACCCTGCTTTTAACAGAGAGTTGGACCAAACGATCTCCAGAGGCTCCTTCCTACCTCAATCATTGTGAGATTCTGTGACCTTAAATGTTAAACAACTCATAGTCTGGTCATAACATGAAGTGTCCGAAATGGTCCAAGTTTTCTGGGGTGTACAGTATTAGCCAGATCCTGCTCCAAGCTTTATTGGTGTGGTTCCTGTTGACTTCTATGGAGACTGTGTATATCAGTTGCTCTACTTCTGCAAATAATCAGGAGAAATTTATGGCAGAAAATGATAATTAATTGACTTCCAAATTCAACTGCCTTCCTAATATACCGTCATGATCCAAATGCACCAAACTGATCCCAGAAGGGGGGGTCTATGTCATACATATGAGGAACTCATTGCACTTTTATGGATTGCTATGATAGAAAAATTAGACTTGCCTTCTGTTCTGTAGTAGCTAGCTATGAAGTGTGTCTATTTTTTACTTTTCCTTGCAGCATTTGTGCAAAGCATGCTTGAATGAAAGTTGCCTTTTTATACTAAAGGAGAGGTTTAAAATGTGGTTGTAGTTGATGAAGGTGGTAGAGGTGTCCCTGAAACAACAGTAGAAGGAGCTTTGCTGAAAACCACAAAATGCTCTATGATTCTGTGTTCCAAAAGCTTGATAGCTTGGAAGCCATCATGCTAGCAGTGTGGTGAATTTGGAGTGCTTGAACATTTTTCTTATTCAGAGGTAAACCATAATGCTGTTCTGAAGCTAATTTACAAAAATTTATACAGTGTATGGGAATTCCTTCACACTGATTGAACTGCTTGGCCTTTTTACAAAGGTAGCTGTCACAGATTATTAATATCCGGTGCTGAAGTTAGAAATTTCTCTAACTTCAGAATTGCTACTTAAAAGGAAAAATTGTGATAAGAAAAGACAATAATTACCTGACTTTGGGGGACCTATGTTTGAAACTGTTGGTCTATAAGTGTGTTGATTTGTTACTTTCTGTATCTGTATCCCCTTACCTTGATAACTCCACCATTGGCCTATAGCCACACACTCAGTTATAGGGTACAGACCATGATAACCTTGAAACTATCAACCTGAGGTATCTGAGTGGTTCTGAATCACAAATGTCATCCCTTGGACAAGAAAGGTGATATAAGGCTATGTTACTTTGATCTGTGCACTTCCTAAGTAGTTGTTACTAAATAGTAATAGCTGTGAAGTTAAAATAAGCTATAAACTAATTTCTGTGATGACAAAAAATGTGGCTTTTCTACTACGGCCTACATCTATAGTACAGAATTTTTCATTACATGCTGAAAGAGAGCATTCTCCCTACTGGAAGGGTTTGGGATTCAATTGAAAACCTACATATTAACGTTTTTTTTCTCTTCCAGACTGTTCTACAGAGCAGCGTATTTCCTGAGTGATTTTATCCCAAATTGCAATGTTTCCATCGGACCTGAGCTTGGTTCAATGGAGGAAGAAAACCATCTGCAAATAACTTGTCAGCTCCTAGTTCTTTCATTTATTGCAGCTAAAATTTCACATTTTCTTCACATTGCTCATTAGTTTTAGCTAATTATAACAATGATGTCAACAGGATTGCTTCTCCTTTTCCTCCAAAGCCAGAAAAAAATTACCCCCTCAAGTCTACTGGACTTTCTTCCTTTTCCCAGGCTTCTACACCTTTCTGCTAGCTGAAAAGTTTAAAGAAACGGGAGTGAGTGGCTGTGGAATGGAGGTGGAATGGTTTTAGAATTGAACTTATGGGTAAGCAGGGAAAGATGTGAAGACCCGGTGTGGGTTGCTGAGAGAAATTTTATCTTCTTCAAAACTTGATGAGGCCCTCAGCTACTGGGTCTAGCTGAGCAGAGGGTTGTACTCGGTGACCTCCTGAGGTCTCTTCCAACCTGAATTATCCAGTGAGTCTAAAAGCAGCAGGACAAGATCAACCAAGAACTAAATGAGGAGGAAGGCAGTCGGCGAGGTGGCCAGAATTTTTAATTTGTTCATCCAAAGTTTTGGAATGGTACGGAATTAGATGTGTGCTTAATACAGATTTTTTTTGTGTGTGTGTGGCACAGGAGAAAATATTACAGTTATGCTCATTACTACGGTTGCATGCAGTTCTCTCAATTTTCATCTGGATTAATGGAGGCCTAGCTCTGGTTTCTCTTCCTGAATGGAAGCTGTAGGGATTGATACCATCATCCACAAATAACTAAAGATGCACGGGACAAATCCTGGAGATTAGGTGAGAAAAGGAGCAGGGAAAGGTTAAGCTATGGAGCCATCCTGACTCATTTCCTTCCTGTGTTAATTAATATTTAGATGTTACACCGCGTAAGACTGGACTCAATCCTTGTCTCACATAGTTACCTCCTGATGAAGTGTGTGCTGTTCAGTCCTTCTACATGGAACTATGTTGCTCCCATCAGGTACTTAAATGTACGAAGGCAGTATGAACCAGGCAGCGGTGACTATAGCTTGGTGGTGTACACGCTTCACAGGGAGCAACAGGCTTTCTGGCCCAGCAAATCAATACAAAGCTGTTCCAACAACATCAGCAGGAGAATCTAATCCTTCCTAGTTCTGAGATCCTCTAGCTTGTTGTCAAAATAACACTATAGCAGAACAAGAGGTACGGGCTTCAGTCCCCTCAGGTAAGAGCCCAAGGCCTCTGGCTGCCACATCCCTGTGGGTGACCGAGCTCTGCACAGGGGGCTCGGTCCTGCTGCTCCAGCAGGTGCTCGGGGGATCGTGTGGTATCCAGCTCATGGGACTTCTCTTTATTTTTGCATTAAAATTATATTCTTTATTAAAATTGTATTTTGAGAAGTGCTTGTTGGCAGCCTAACTTGGCTGACCGTGCAGCCTGTGCTGTGGCTGTGTTGTTCCCCTCGCTGTGTGGCGTCGCTGGCGGTTGAACGGGGACCGTGAGGCGCCCCCACAGCCCTGGAGGAGCTGGGGGGGGGACCCACACTGGAAATCAGCCCGGGGGCTGAAAGGGGAGAGCGGCTACGACGGGGACGGGGCTGCGGCGGGTTTCAAGGGAGGAAGAGAAGCCGCAACCGGGGGAAGGAGAAAGCGAAGGGCAATTAAACGGGGCCGAGCCACGCCGCGGCCATCACCCTGAGGGGACCTCCCTGTGGGTGAGGGGCGGGGGGTGGAGGGGGGGAGCTCCCCTCAGGGCCGCGTCCCCAACGGTCCCCGCGCGCGCTGCCGCTCCCGCCCCGCCGGCCTCTGACCCGCGCGGGCCGCCCCTGATTCGCCCGCTCCCGCCGGGGCGGGAGCGGCGCAGCCAATCAGCGGGCGGGGCTGCCCCGTTCCGCCCGCCCCCCGCCGGTGGGGGGTCCGCCGGGGGCGGCGGGCAGCGGGCAGAGCCGCGGGCAGAGCCCTCAGCGCCGGGCGGAGCCGCGCTCGCCGCTTGGGTCGCCTCAGCGCCGGCGGGCAGCATGCCGAAGAGAAAGGTAACGGCCCCGCCGGCCTCCCCGGCCCGCCCCGCTCCTCTCCCGGCGGCGGTTGGGGGCTGGGGGGTGGAAGGGGGCGGCGGGGGCAGCTCCGGGCCTGGGATGAGGCTGAGGGGTGAGGGGGGTGTGGGGGGGGGCCCGGCCGCGGGGTCCGGGTGTGTGGGGAAGGAGGAAGAGGAGGAGGAGGAGGAGGAGGAGGAGGCGGCGAGCCATGTTAGAGCCGACCCGCAGACCCGTATGTACCCGCTGCCGGCCCCCCCCCGGCCTCCCGAGCCGAGGGGCCGCGGCTGGGGGGCTGCCGGCGCCGTGGTGCTGCGGGATTTGCCTCCCCCCCCCATGCTGGTTTTGGGATCTGGGGGCCTGGCCCCTAAAATAAGGTGACCCGCGGCCTCCCCTGGTGCTGCCCAGCCACAGGTGGGGGGATGGAGGTGCCCCCCAGCCCTGTGCTGTGCTGCTGCTGAGAGACATAGCGTGCTGCTGGAGCACCCCGAGCCCCAGCAAGCAGACAGAGCTCGCTCCCAGCCAGCCGTGTGGGGCTGGTGGCCTCCCTTGGCATGCCTCGCCTCGGTGGCAGCCAGCCCCCAGCGCTTTTCCTTCCTCTGTCCCTTCCCCACGGCCCCCAGTGCCTGCCACGGGGGAGGAGGTGACAATTGGAGGTCTTGGGGCGACTCTGGGGACCTGGCAGCCCTCCCGCCCCGGGTCCTTTGCCCTTCTGCACTAGGTCGGTGGGAATGTGTCAGGCTGCCCTTCCGAGCGGGGAGCAGGGTTGAAGTCGCTCGTGGAGGTTTTTTTGCTGCCCGTGGCGAAGTGTTTGTCAAGAGAAACTTTATCTTTGGATAGTAGGTCCATGAGAGCATGGCTTGTTTTTAGAAGACTATTAAAAAAAATTTACGCGTGTTGTCAAAGCGATGGAGACAAAGCTTACTCGGTAAATTGTGATTTACTTCGTACCGCACAGGCGAGCGTTTGCATTTTAAGATTGTGCATAAAATACCAGTTTTGGGAAGCTCTGGGTCCAGGAAGCGTTTGAACAACACTTTTGAGAAAAGTGGAATTGCTGAAGTGTTCCGCAGTGGTCAGTTTTCTTCCAGAGTAACATCCACGGAGTGAGAAGTCAGTGGTACAGCAGCAGCTGAGCAGTTTCATCAGTCAGCTCCCACCTGGACAGAGAGCCATCAGCTAATCACAAATTCTGCTCTCAAAACAAAATTTTTAGCTTGGAAAAAAAACTGCCGATACCAGAACGTTGATTGGGTGATAAACCCCAAAAAACAAAATGAGAAAACTTCATAGTTTTGTGGATAAGTAAATAAATAATATCGCAGAAAGGGCTTGCTGCTGCTCACGCCTGCTTTTGCGTATGCCTTGGTTACCTCAACTGGCTGGTCTTTTTTTTTTTTTTTTTTTCTTCTGCTCTTCTGTCCGTCTCTGAACAAAGTTTGCATCTCTACGTAAACTTCAGCGAGTGGCTGAGTGTCTGGCACGGCGCTGTTGGTGGATGTGGTGAGTGACTGCACTGGGCTGCCTGTCCTCTGCAGGGCCGTGGCGTCAGGGCTTGGTGTATCGCTAGCAGGTTGAGGTTTGTGGGGAGACTGGAGAGCTTACCGTGTGTTCAGACGGTGTTGAGTGCTGCACTACAACAAAAGGAGGTTGAACTCTGGACTCTTCCTGTCAGATTTCTGCGCGCTTTGCCTGTTGTAATAACATGTTGTGGCGTGAGCGTGGCCTTTCACAAGGTGTGCCAGTGTGGGATGAACCAGAAGGCTTGTTGAGGTATCGATAGCAGCGAATGCCTTGGCACGGTCGGGGGTGTTTCCCCTTGTTCTGTTGCCTGTCGAACTGGAATTAGCTCTTGGGTCATATTGGAAAACTCCTTGACCTTGAAACCGCCCCGGTAAAAACATCTCTGCATTAGGCATGGAAGAACGAGGAGCCGTCCTGTGCCTGGTGGCGAGGAGAGCCGCCGTGTGGTCACACACACCCACCCACCCACCCACGTGCGCAGGCTCTGGTGTCATCGTCACGGAGGTGAGCAGTGCTCACACCTCTCAGCAGCGCGTGCACCACCTCAGGGGTGTGACCAGGCCAGGCGGGACCCATCCCGTGCAGAGCTGGGGCCACGCTCCAGGATGATGCGACTTGGTCTCTAATCCGGCCCCAAGCAACACGACCTACGCTTCACAGGCTGTTTTGAAAACATTTAGAGCTGGATCAGGTGGGAGGGCTAGTTCCAACTTTTTCTTCTGATGCCTTGTTTTGGATAACATCTTTGAATGTTGCTGTGGCTTCAGAGCAAATAAAAACGCTGTGATCTAATTTGCTGCTTCTGTAAACTATTTGCTCCCTTGTAGTCAAGGATGTTAGCATCGACTGTACTGCAGAAGCTGTGAAAACGTAGTGGGGAACATCTGGGGCAGGTTCCTGTTCCGATATGCAAAGTCCTTTTCTCTAAAGTCAGTAAATATGCCCAGCTAGTCTGTAGAAACCGAAAACTTCTGAATATTTGGGTTGGAATGCTGCTGCTTCAGTAGAAGTGAGAAGGTGCCATGCTTTGGGCTTGGCCCATTGTAATGCTCTTAGTTACATGATCCAGCAATCATTTTTTCTGCAGGACTCTTACTTTCCTACTTCTTTTGCCAACCAGGTGTCTACTCAATGTGTCTTCTAATCCTTGGGTTTAAATGCAGGTTCTCACATGTACTGGACTAGAGCTGTTAGATTTCGCCGGTGTTTTTTCCTCTGGACCTAACCTCTGTGCTCTTTGTGAAATACTTCATCATGTTTGAATTTCTGTTTCTGTGATGTTGTGGGTATTCAAAGAGGAATGTGTTCCTGCCCTGCTGGTAGGGAAACGGGGCACAGAAATAAAGGGAGAAAGTGTTGGAATGGTCCCCTCACCTTGGATTCTCAGTTTAAGATGTCTGAAGTGATGGTTTCTTAATGAGCTCTGAGTGGTGCAGTTGTTACTTCTCCAAATTTGTCGTCCTGCCTTACGGTAAGCACACAGAAACTGAGGAACTTTCAAATAGTAACCAGTTCTCTGAAGTGTGGGAGCAACTTGTGATTAACGCCAATTAGCTAATGAAGCCAAGGGTCCTGCAGATGACAGCTTGGTTTGCTGGGGCTCTGATCCTGCTGTCACTGCTCGGTGTGCAGGGGGAGGTGTAGGTCTTGTGGCAAAAGCAGTAGGCGAGCTTGTGTTCGTAGTGCAGCAGTGAGAAGTACACTCAAGGGCTGTAGGGCTCTAATTCCTGTCGCTTTCCAGGTATTCATACTCCAGGCGTGCATCAGACTGTGCCAAGGAACTTCAAAACAGAGTTGACAAGGCAGAAGCTCCAGCAATGCCCCTGGGACTCGCACCTTGATGGTCAAAGTGCCCCGTGTTGGGCTTGGAAGCTGCTGGTCTGTAGCAGAGGCACTTTTGGGTTCATCCTCAAACACAGCAGGGCATGGGATGGGGGAATTCTCTGGTCTGTGTCATGATCGGGAGGTTGGTTACACATTACAAGGGCAAAGGGAGTCAGCAGCAGATCCTTAATGTCTTGTCTGCTACCCCCTCCCGTTCTCTCCCCAAATTCCCCCTGTGTTTTGTGTTGACCACTTCCTCCTTTCTCCCTCTGCTGCATGGGGACTAAGAAGTCAGAGCTCTGCAAAGGTAGTTTCTGCTCCATTTTTTGCCTTGGATCAATCTTAGGTCGTCCAGTAACTGCTGGAAATCAGGATAAACAACATCAGAAAAAGCCTCTTTGGATCCGTGTCGCTGAGGTACCCCAATTACAAAAAAACCTCCTGCCTAACGTGCCAGCAGAGTCCTTGGGTGGGCTTCTGCCTTGGGCACCCTTTGCAGGCACAGGCACAACGTTTGCTGTGCGGTCAGGGACACACTTAGATTCAACCAAGGCAAACAGAACAGAGGTGCCAGAGCGTGCTAAGACTGCAGGATTCTTGTAATACTTGGGAAAAGGCTGTTTTGTTATGGCTTTTCAATTTTAGAGATTGTAGCGCTAGTAATAAATTTGTAACCACTGATGATTTCAAACCCTGATGTATTTAAAGCAAAACAAAATTGCTGATTGGCCTTGACCGACTCGAAGAACCTACATTTTTCATATAAAAAACAAGCAGGAAGGATCATGGTTTTATCTGCATATGGTACATTTAGATGTAGTGCAGTGTAGCAGTGTTGACTGGCACTGAAAAGCCATTCTTGAATAATGCTGCTGTGCCACATTGCCATAAATAATATTACAGGGCTGTTAAATACATGCAACATATATTTGTCCGTGGTTTATATTAAAAAGCTTAAAAGAGCTATTAATGTAATTTTAGCTATGACTGTTTGTTTTTTTTTTTTTTTTTTAGAATTATGGTGATTATAAACTCATCGACCGAGTTTTTATAGATCTAAAATGCTTCTGATTGCTTTATGCAATTCTGTAAAAATCTGACCCATTTAATAACAATTGGTTACAACGTATAGGAATTTTCTTCTTTGACCACACTGAAGTACAACTGGAATTAATGAATGGGCACCCTCAACGTTCTTGTTTTTTCCCTGAATTAAAAGCCATTTGTAATGCTGTTCCGTGCGTTGAAGCATGTTGTCTGATGAGGTGCAGCCAGTGACACAGTCTACTTTATAACCCATCACCTTCTATGCCAAAACTAAGCAGATGCAAGTCATCTTGTTGAGCACATGGATTTTAGGGAAGTACCTAGTGATGCTTGTAAGGGAAATCAAAAATAAGCTTGATGGTAGTTCAACAAGCCAGTGGGGTTGTTGTTATTGTGTGATCTGGCCAGGATGTTGGTATTATTTTGCATTCTAGAATTATCAGCATTAAGTTGTGTTTTTTTTTTTTTTTTAATAAAAAATAAAGAAGTCCTGTGTATGTATCTGGATGTAGCTGGTATATGCCATGCAGTTTAGTGCTGCTTTTCCTTTATCTTACTAGAAAAACTTTTAGTTTCTCTGCTGTTTTATACCCAAGCAGTAGGTAGAACTGCTGTGTACCAAGACGTATCCTTGTTTCAGAGAAGTTGTATGAAGTTGAATTTTACTCGGTGCAAGTGTGCCTTTAGTGCAGGGTGTAAGCTAACCAGATCACAGCTCTTGTTGGAAGTTAGCATCTCTCTTTGTAAACCAAGCTCAGGTAAAATGGTGATTTCTCCCATGGTCCGTTAGCCAAAAAGGTGTTTTCGGGCACTGGACTTAAGTTGCAGGCTGTGATCCTCTTAGAGCTTGCTTACTGAACAGATGTGAACGTGCCCTTAAATTCTTTTTTTTCCTTGGATCATTTTAGTTTCGAGGTGCTACATGATGGTGCAACGAATGTGTGATAACCCCTTAGGAGGGAGTAGGGCTGGGAATGAGCAACTGGCAGCATTCAGAAGTAAGGTCCTCCTGTTTCAGTTTTACCATCAGCAAAACTGGCGCTGCGGGACTTCACGGGTCGGGCTGCAGTTTGACAGACTTTTTGGGTGGCTGTATCCAGACCGAAGAAGCAGTTCCAGACACCCGTTCGTCTCCTTACCTGGATTTAAACTGTGGGCCATCGTGCACATTTGAGGTAGTTTTGAGGCGGGCCATGCTGCTGCTGTGACTTCCCAGAGGCTGGCACGAAGAGGAAGCTGGCTGTCTGGCGGGGATGTGCAGAACTCTCCCCAGCACCGTGGCTGCTGCTGCCAGCCAGGCGCTCAGCAGAGCACAGCCACAGCCAGCCTTCCTCTGGCTGTCCCCGAGCCCCTACATTAGGGTACGTAGAGGGGTGTTCCTTAATTCATTAGGCATTGCTCCTCAGAACAACTCGGCGGTCAGGTCGTATCCCGGAACTGCTATGGAAAAAGATGCGCTGGGCTTGTTTGGTTATTTTCTTCCCTCGGTGTCCCTTGGTGACCAATTTTCAATTAATTACTCCTGTAGCTCGGAGATACCGCTCCTGTCTTCCTGTAGTAAAGAGTGGGTGTGCTTGGTAACAGTGGAAGCTGCAAATATAGAAGGCAATTCCCCAGGAGTGTTCGGATCTGTCTGCACAGAAAGATCGTGCGCGTTCCCATCAACACCAGCCTCGCTGGGACTGTGTAGGTATGTCAGCTCTTCCCACCCAGATTTCTCTGTTGTCCTAGTGCTGAGTTAGCAGCAGCAGAGGGTGCTCCCATGGCTGGAAGTCGAGTGGCTGCTGACGTTTACTTCTGCGCTCTTCTGTTCCTCTCAGGCAGAGTTAAGGAGAGGTGTTGGTGCTGTTCATAGTGGGAACATCCTTTGTCACTGCCGCATCCTTTCGTATCCCACCTGCCTCCTCCTCTCAGCCTTAGCCCCTTGGTTTATCTTCTTTTGAAATGTATTTAGGTTGTCTGTGGAGCTCTCCTTTCTGTAGTAGGGCGATGCTCTTGTCAACCCCAGTTGGAAACATTCCTGGGACAAAAGGGGCTGGTGGGTCAGGGGCATGGCACCATGTGTGCCTTACTTGGGGCCCTGCTGCTGTCAGCTCCGAGGTGCCTGATGCTCTGTGGCACCTCTCAGTCCCAACAAAACCAACAAAGGCTCTTCTCTGCATTTCTCTTGTTTTTATCACAGTTACATCCTGTGGGAGGAGAGGAATTATACACCTTTCTTCTGTCATTCATGGTATATCTCTTTGTCAGAGGTGGCTATTTTTGAGAATCAGTTATGCTATTAAAAATAGTTGCATAAATTAATCTTTTTTTAAAATTTCTTACATATTTTTCCAGAAGTATTTGGTGCTGTTTTCCTTTGCAGGCCTGATCAGTTCCATTTAGACACGGGTGATTTCAAAACCTGGCCTTTAAGGTTTTAAAAGCTCCAGCTGTGCGTGTAGACTTGCATGAGTCAATCAGCTCCATCCCACTTGCAGAACTGGCACCAGCTTTGAAAGGCCGGAGAAATATTATTATTAGTGGTTGAATATCATCCATCATATTCTTTGAATCTGCCTTTTTATTTTATGGTGGCAGTAAAGTTGCTAAGCAAATATTGAGACAGGAATTTACACACTACCAAGCTGAATTCTCGGGTCTGGAGTTCAGGGGAGGCTGGATGACTTCAGATAGATGAGCTCTGCTCACTGCTCCCGTGGCTGCTGGGCATTTTTTAAAACACAGCGAATTATTTGAATAAGGAAGGAATAAGGAATAACTGTTTTAAGTTACACTGCTGTTTTTAAGATCTGAGCTGCTACCTCTGAAAACTCCTTCGCTCTGTTACAGGTAGAAAATGGCCCATTACCAAACCTGACTTGAGGGAAGACAAATTTGGAATGTCTTGTCCCTGTTTTTTTTCAGTCCGTTGTCCTAGTCATATAACCCTTCAAGTAAATGGTGTAAAAACAAGAAGCCAAGCCAGTTGTGAGACTTGCAAAGTGTGCCATCAAATTTCAGTGTGGTTTAAATTATATTGGTCAATCATTGCCATTCCCATTCAGTGGGAGCAGCAAGGCCTCTATCTACAATGAAGAAAAAGTACTTTTTCTGGCAGGTTTGGGATATCTAGAAATACCCCAGGCCTAAATTGTTTTCTGTCTCGCCTGTCTGCTCTGGAAAAGAATAAAGCTCGCAGAATTTAACTGTTTGAAAGTTAAGGAATTTAATAAAATGTGCTTGTTTTGTTTTCTGAGCCTAGTGATTTTGATTATATCCAGGCAGCCTGTATTCTTATTTTCTCACATATTCTTTGAAAATGCAATGCATCTTTATTCTGTTTGGCTTGAATTTCTAATGAAGAACAGAGATTTTGATCAGGAACTGTTTTTTCACTCATTTTTTTCCTACTAGCACATTAATACCAGGGGATATTAATGGCCTTCCTTATATTTAAACTTTTAAGTACGGTTTGTGTTTTCAGAACTTCATGATCCAACAACATTCTCCCCCAAAGGATTAGAAAATTAAATATTCTGCTCGTAGTAGACACAAATAAAGACATTAATATTCTAAAAATGATGTCTTGTATAGTATTTCGTTGTAATGTTGTAATGCTTCTTAACAGAAAAGATTAAATATTATATAGATTTAAAGAATAAGTATTTAAACTTTTTTTTTTTAAAGTAAGGAATAAGTGTTTGATTTAACACAAGTAGCAAAATGTAATTCGCCAATTTGGTGTCTGGAGCAGGAGGGAGTTTCTGTGTCACGCATGTTTTAGAGCTTTATAAATATTTCTTGACAAGCTTTAGGAACGTGCAGCTCCCAGCCTCCCCCTGTACAGAATCAAGATTTTATTTATATATGTAAGTATATACACACATACAAAGTTTGCACAGATTATGCATATGAATAACTTATATCTACATATGTTTGTATGCACATATATATGTGTGCAGATATAGATTATATAAATAATGTATAAATATACCCCCACCTCCGAAGTCGAATCTACATAGTGGAACTCTCATTTTAAAAAGCAAAAACTGAAAAAAATATTTTATATATATATAAAATCTAAGAGTTTTGGAAGAGTGCAAGACATGTCAGTCTGGATAAGTATTTACAAAATGAAACCACTAAACAGATTTATTCTGTACTTCATGGTTCTGGCAGAATTACCCGTTTTTGACATTAATGGCATTTTATTTTTTTTAAACCAGGGTCAGGCTTGTTGTAGAAAAGAAGAAATGAAGGAGTGCAGTAGGAAGAATACCTGATTTCTTAAAGCATTTAATAGGGTGATTTAATTCCGCTTGCAGAGTTCATTCAGATTTCCTTGGCAATGAGCATAGTTGTATCAGCTGCGAGCAGATCAAAGAACCAGCTATAAACAAAGGTTAATGATAAGATCCTGGAGGAGCTGAAGGAGGAAACAATGGCTAGAAGGATGGTGCAGGAGGTGGTTGGTGTTAAATTAGTCAACCCGCAGAGTCTCTGTTAATCTAAAACAAGAAGCAAACAGCATTTTAATTACATTTATGAAATGGCACGAAATTCAGAGCTGCTGTGAAGACAGAAATAATTAGAAGGTCTTGCATGTATGGGGAAACAATTCATTGAATTAAATTTAGGCTATAGCAGAGCTCTGTTCACAGGGAAGTAAGGGGAGTGGAAATTTTAGGAAAACATTGCAGTATCACCCCCCACCCCCCCAAAAAAAAAAAAATAATAAAAGGCTTAGGGCTCGATATGATGTCTTTTATTTTTTTTCTACGGTGGTTTTGTTGCAAGCTTTTATCATGTTTTGGTTGGTGAAAAAAGTTGTTGGAGGGAATGACCAAAGCATTACGTCATGGAAATCACAGCTAGAACAGCGAGCCAGGAAAGTATCCACAGGCAAATCCCATCGCAGGCAGTGCATTGAGGTGTGGCTGAGCAAAACAGCTTGCAAAGAAGGGAGGAAACACTACAGAGAGTGCTCATGTGGTAGGATGGTGAAGGCTTTCTGCCTTTCGAACTCCTTAAGCTGGTAATTACTATGAAATTGGTACCTGCTTTATGCAAGGGTATGAAAGGACTAATTTCTGTCCCACCAGAGCTGAGGTATTGTCAGCTAGTAACAGGATCCTTCCCGGAATGAATGATCTGTTGCATTTTATAAGCCACCTTCTGTGCCAACTGTTACTTCTCACGTTCTTGCATTCTCACTTTTCGTGCCTTTAGTGTGCTCTCCTTTACGATAGTGCAACCCACTCAGTTATGTATGAAGTGTTTATCCTGAAGCTGGTCACTGCAGGTTCAAACACGCACCTTTGGATCTCTCAAATGAACAACAATAACTTCACTACCACAGGTTACTGTGTCCCCCATTAAATCCTGCTTATGTTGCAGGATTTCAATAAGAGAATTAAAAAGGAGAAAAAGCGTCTCCACCAGGTAAGCAGCCTTTAGAACAACAACAAAGGAAATTGGTCAGTTTGTTCTTTTACATGTTTTCTTAAAACAGTTATCTAGTTTTCTCTTTTCAACTCAACAGTTCTGTAATGGTGTTGGCATTGCAGGCACCACCGTATTGTGGTGGTGTGTGGAAACACCAGTTCTTGTGCATACTTCACAGCTGGTGAAATGCAAGAACTTTGTGTGTGTAAATAAGTTCAATTTCAATATTCCTTTACCTTTTTTTTCTTCTGAATACTCCCAGTAATTTATTAATATATATATATATTTTTCCCAATCTTTACAAAACCATTTTCTAAGTTGTAGCTTAAGGAAGAGAAGGCCAAAAAAATCCCAAACCAACCCCACCACAAAATCCAACTGATTGCTGCTAGGCACGGGGAATCTCGCACACAGCCTTGCAGGTTAACCTGGTGGTATAAAAGTTGTGCAGATCTGACAGAGCTCGTGAAGCTTAGCTGCAGCTTCGTCTCCAATTGTATTGCCACTACATAGTGCAGATGGAGGCATGACACAATGTGTGGTCATCTGAACCTAAAACTTGCCGTTAGATTAAATGTCAAAAGCATATTTATAGTTAGCCAGTCAGCTCCTTTGCCGTGCCTTCTCTGTACCTCTGCGAGTGGAAAAAAATAATTCACCATTATCTGGGCCTTATCGGTTGTTTCTTTTATTATCTGCCTCGTCTCGTAGGCATCCACGCAGAGTCAGATGCAGCAGGCCTACAGAGGCTGCTTTATGCGCGTAACGTGGGCGTGCGAGGGGCTGCGGCTGGGGAATCACCGAGGCTGTGCTGTGCCCTTCTCTGCTGTTCAGCGCCAGCTGTGGTCTTGATTTTGCTTCACCAAATTCACCGTGTGGATGGTTCCCTCCCTGGGCAGTTTGCAGGGCAAGGCACGGTAACCAGGGCACGTTTTAATGTGCCCGGGGTGAAACACGGTGAGCCACGTGCCAAGAGGACAAAACCAGGGTTCCTTTGGTGGTTTGGCACCAGCAGAAAGGGCAAGAGCTGGGACACGGAGCTGAAGGTTTTGGTGGTTTCTATGTAAAAGCCCCGTGACTCCCAGATACGAGTGCAGGCTGCCACTGCCTGTGGCATGCCAAGTGGTTTGGGAGCTGCGCTTGGCTCAGATCTGTTCACATCCGAATCTCTGATCCCAAGGGAGAGGAGAAAGCGCTGTGGAAACTAGCACGAAGATCCACGTCAGGCTGGAATGCCCGAGCAGGGCTCACAGAGGGGAAAACAGGCTTCTGTTCCTCCTTTAGCAATTACGTTGTAGCCCTATCTGACAACTTTTTGGGGTCTGCCAGCCTATGGATCCCGGGCTGCTCGCAACTGCCCGTGCCACTTGGCTGTTGCCCATTGCCCTGCCTCAATTGTTTGTGCAGCTGCGCAGCCAAACGAGCTCACTGGAGCGGGCTGGGGGGGGCTCCATACTTATAATCTGTATCTGTATTTATAATATTTATGTACTCGTTGAAGCAGCAGGCTATTTTTCAGCCGGATCGATTACCTCAGTGGCGACACGGCCCCCCCCCGTGGCTCTGCCAGCCTCCTGGGGAGGCGAGGCCCTGGGAGGGCGAGCGCAGCGGGGAGGCACCGGCGCCAGCGTGGAAATGGGAGCCTGGTGCAACCCCGCGCTGCTTGCCCGCGCCTCCCGGGTGGCTCCTGTGCACCTCCCTCCGTGGAGGAAAGCTCTCGGCCTTCAGGATCGCTCTTGGATTTTCCTCAGAAGGAATTTTGGGCTAATTAGCTAGCTTAATCAGGCTGTTACGTAACGTGTCGTAGCGCTGTACAGCGGTTGTGGCTGCGTTAAGGGTATTTTAATATAACTTCACTTTTCTTTTTTCTGTGGTTAGCCTCATGAGCCGTTTTTAAAATCTGTCGTCAAGCAATAATACTGACATCTAAAAACACCCTGCCCCATCTGTCAGGAAGGTGGACGTGTCTTTCGGTGGTGCTGGAGATAATGGGGTAAATTGCTGTGCCTTAACTATACGATGTTGTGGGATGAGAGTTTGCTCCCGGGCGATTACTGCAAGACTACTAGCATGTGACAGTGCTGGCTGGTGAGGATTTAGCCCTGTTTCAAAGCTCCTAAAAGTGAAACGGTGTAAAACAGCCTGATTGTGGGGTGTGAATCGGTTTCATTCAGTTTACGGGGAGTTTTTCAGCCTGGCTTCCAAAGGAAATGAATCATGCCGCCTTTCTGTCCCTGCCCCTATAAATCTCAAGCCTCTTGGCCCCCGTGAGGAGAAGATGAGACATTCTCTCACAGGTTTCATATATAAATAGGTGCCCAGCGCAGGAAGGATGCTATTTGAGTTCCCCATAGCAGAAAGGGTGCAGCGCAAGTTTGTGAAGACTTGAGAAAATTCAGACAGGAGAAACAGATGTTAGGACTTGATGAGCGCCGGGAAGGCTGTGAGGAATCTCGCACCATGTTGTGCGCCGAAGAGGGAAGTTGTAGGAGCAAGGCTGCTGGTGGCTGCTCGTGGAGCTGCTCGTTTGCGTTTTGCTTACGGCTCTTCATGCTCCCAGCATCACACCAGCGAGCCGTGGCACCTCTTTCATAACCAAGCCGAGAGGCTTTTAGGAATGCAAACCTGAAGCAGTCCTGCGGGAGGCCGGCGAGGCTGCAGGAGCTGGGGGAGCAGCCAGGCTCCATTTTGGATGCCTGACTGTTGCTATTCTGAGTTGCTCTACCCCGCTCGGTGCTGCTCAACTTCCTGCTGTTTGCTAGCTGCTCAGACGGTCGCTCCTCGGCTTTTTTTAACCCAGCTGCTCTTGTGGCATGCCTCGCTTCTGGCTGGAGAGCACCGAGTAACAAAGCCACATTTTATTTTCGAGTGGGGAGTTGCAGAGTGTCTTTCTGTAAATACATTAGTGCCCAGGGACAGGAGAAGGCAGTGGGCAGCTGCTGCCAACCCGCCCGTCCTTTTCTCTGCTCCAACCTGCGTAACTCCAAGGAATTGTGTCAAAACCATGTGTGTGTAAGGGGGGAATTGGGAGGAGAAAGGAGAAGGTACCTAGCCTGCTCCTTTACTGACTGAAAAGCAGAAGGGCTACCAAATTGCCTGTTAAATGCCCTTTTTAAACCCATTCCTTTCTCGTAGTTCTCCAGCTGCTGTCATGTGCTGGCTTTCCATGAATTGCTTGCATCTAGGTGGAAACCTTGTCATTTGCAAAATGTAAAGTAATGCATCTTGGGCTGTAAATGAAGAGCAGAAGCTGGATTTCTAGCAGCGGTTTAACTAATGTTTCTTTGGTACCTCTGGCAGACAACAGTGGCCAGGTTGAGGCTTTGTTCTTACAAAGAAAGATGTTTGTCCCTGGCTTTCCTGCAGAAGTCTTGGTGTTTTACCGATTTTTGCTGTTTTGATGGTGGAGAGGAGATGAGGGGAAAATACTGTTCAAACTTCCAGCTGAGTGAGCCTGAGGCACAAAAGGAGCAAATCAGATAAAGAAATCACTCATTTCAGTAATGCTGGGCTTTTTTGGTTCGCCTCATCTCATTACCAGTGAAGTTCCTGTTTGGGAAGAAACATGTGAAGTTTCTTGGGGATTTCAGAAGCCCGAGAAGAGCAAACCTCAGGCTTCCAGTTCATACTGTTGCGCTGCCAGCTGCTGATTAGGTGAAGCTCCCAGGGGAGCCTGCAGGTGCTTTGGTTAATTGGCTGCGGGGATCACTGGGGGACGCTGTGTGGTACACGTGTACCTGGGGATGATCAGTCCTGGTGTTCTGCTTGGAAAATCGAGAATGGCTTTGGTACGATGGTGCCCGTACCAGGCTTCCTGAAGTTGCTGCAATGTACAGAAAGAAACGTCTTCACCATAATTTTGTTTGCTGTTGCTTGGATGCTTTTAAGTCTGTAATAAAAGCACTGACTTAATATTTTCTTTTAGTCTCCAGAGGGTGCTGAAGGCAAGGATGCAGCAAAAGTAACTAAACAAGAGGCAAGTATATTTCCTTTTTATTTTTTTTTTCTTTTAATTCATTTTGGCATGTATTTCTTTAACTGGAGATCTGTGGTCTTGCGTATCAGAAGGCTACGAATCGCTCTGCCACTTCTGGTGAGGTGTTTTCAGTGCGAGTAAAGACAGTTTGCTTGAAACCAGCAGCGATCCACGTTTGTAGCTTTTTTGGGCATAGTTTGTTTTGGTGCACTGAGGTCTCATAGGACTTAACCGATACACAGAATACATTTCAGAACCATTTAGGGCTTTTATAGATAAGCTCTGGTAATGCAGCAGCGGGGGGTGTCACTGCCTTGATTTGTGTTGCTGTCTCTAGTGAGTTGGCAGAAGAGGGTTAATACACGCACCTCAGCCACGCTCCATCAAAGCTATTCTTAGCTGAAGTGCCTGATGGAAGGGTGTCTTGAATTCAGATACCAGGCTCTGACCTGGAGCAGCTGACACATTTGTGTGTTTTCTTTGTCTGAATTCGCTTTAAGGGCACAGCAACTTCAGACAGAAAAGGCAAGGAAGCAGCAGGTGGTGGCTTGACCACTACAGCGAGGTTTGCTGGAGTTCGTCTGTCACAGGCCTTAACGTGATTTTTTTTTTTTTTTTAAAAGGAGGGGCTAAGATAATAAGGGGATTTGTTTTCTTAGATTGTCATCTTTTGAAGCAGACGAAGTTAAATCAGGACCCGACGGGTGAAGATTCAAATGAGCTAAACCTTAATTGCTCTTCTTGTAAATCCTTGGGAAGAAGTCAAATGAAGTTTCACATTTTCTGCCTTGAGAAGTTGGTTGCTGGTCAATCCAGCAGAAAAAAAGATGCGAAGAAAATGTCAAAATATTCAAACAATAGGAGCGATTATAATGAGCTCCTTAAAAAAAAATAATAACTGGGAAGGAAGTCTGAGAAGAATGGGTTTTGGTATCTCAGTATCTTCCTATGAAATTTTCTCCAAGACCAATTAGTTTCTCTTTCACAAAATATGAAAAGGCTGACTAAATCATCGTAAAAATATAATCTTTTTTGCTCTGAATTAATGGTTTTCTCTGTCCCAGTTTAAATATTACTTCTTCAAGGGACAGAAATGTAAGGTTCCTTCCCCTAAAAGTTTGAGAGCTGATTGCTTACATAAAGGAGGACCAAGAAGCTTACAGAAATATACAGGTTCTCTAGAGAGAGCCTGCTTGCTCTGAAATGCGAGTGCTCTTAGAGTAGTCTTCAGTCAAGATAATAGTGGCTGATGATGCTACAGGAGGGGAGGAAAAAAAGAATACCTTCTCAATAGACATACCTGTAGCTCTCAGTGGGTGAGTGAGGAGCATAGTTGAAAGAATTAGTTTAGAAACTGTGGGAGCTCTTGGAATGGGTGGCATGTGTGCAGAAAGGGTGGCTTCAATCTGAACCAAAACAGACCCATACGGATGGCATTGAGGAGGTCTGAAGAACTTGTCAGTCTCCTTCAGATGTGCTGTTTAAAATAGTTAGAGAGTACGTAGGGTGAAGTCAGTGCTCCTGGGCAGTGGGATGGGGAGGGAGATGGCACAGAAGCCATAGAGGTTGACATCTGAAAAGTCAAAGAGCAGTATTGAGAAATAAAGCTCTGCTTAAGTCACCCCTGTGAGAGCAGGCAACAAACTTGCATAGTAAGAACTGCCCATCGAAATCTGGGCAACTTGGACCCGCTAGTTTTAAATGAGGGCATCAGTAGGTAATGGAAACTTGTTGGGGCCCAAAATATCCAGGTTGGAGAACTACATGGCATTAGAGATGGGATGGAATTGTTACATGCCTCACTTGTCTTTAATATTTCTCTAGATTAATAGAGAAATCAGTAACTACAGCTGAGTCCTTTGGGGGTTGCCAAGCCCTGCGTTAATGGGGTGTATATAGTGTAGAAACTGGGCCCGCTATCGTTTGGCCACAATAATAAAAGTGTCAATGGGATGTTAAGGGACATCAGAGAGGTTCTGAGGACAGCAATAGTGTTAATGGAGATCTCACTTACCCTTCAGAGATTTGGTAAGAGGCACAGGATGGCACTACAAAGGCAAAAACCAAGTTAAAACTGTAAGTGCTTGCTTCCTGGAGGAACAAATCAAAGGGCCAATAAAAGGATAATAAGTCCTTGATGCTCTTCAGTAGTATTGTAAGAGTTAGTTAAAAAGACAGTTAGCAGAGAACTAATCTGTAGTTGTGGCTATAATATATTCAGGTTCGTCATCCTTGCAGGAATGTAAGTCCAAATAAACTCCACGATGGTAAGTTTTGATATCAAGAAAGGGAATTTTCTTAAAAATGATAGCCTATTAAAAGGAGCAGCTAAAAGGTTTAATGGTTGCAGGTGGCAGAGAGGCTATGTGATACACCATGCTAGAGGCTCGCAGAAGAGCATGCTATTCTTCAAAAGCCCTCCCAGTCAGAATGGCTTAACAGCAAATTAAAGGAAATTTATCATTTTTAAAGGTGTTTCTATAAAGACGGAAAATAATGAGGGAAGGAGCAAACCCTCCAGCAAGCCAAATGTGAAGCTGAAGTACAGTAACGAAACCCCTGCTGTGGGTAATTCCTACCGAGGTGCTCACAGTGGGGTCACTTCCCATGGGTGCAGTATCTGGAGGATGTTCTTGAATTGAGTCAGAATGAGATCTAGGCAGCCTGGCTGTATTCACCAGCACCCAAATGTGAAATTGCCAAACTTTTATGTGTGGGACGTAACTTTTACTGCTTGGCCCCGGTACCAGGGCAACTGAAGGTAATGAAATGCTCCCAAGACTTTAGATAAGGGATTCTGGAAAATGAAGGCTGTAAGTCTGACTTGGAAAACTAGTAAAATAATATAAAGAAAAATTAACGCTACAATGCCTGCATGTAGACAAATGTATAATAATTTATATAGCATAATGAGGGAGCCAACACCAATTTTGCAAAGAGGTTATACTTCACACAGCTGAGTTGTTTGTAAAAGGCAACAGGTGCATAAATGCTGGCATACTGATTGCTACAGCCTGCTTACATGTAAAGAACATTTTGGATAAGGATCCCCAACCCGTTTCTTCAAGAAACGAAGCTTGCATGGATTAAAAGGAAGGTATTCCAAACAACTGATAACAAATAAAGGTATGAGAAGAAAGTAGGACATATAGCTATAGCTATATTTCATAATATAGCTATTCACAATAGCTAATTTTCATACTGGAGGAGAATTATCAGTGGAGTGTTAAGATTTGTGCTTAAGCTTGTGTTGCTGAATATATTCATTAAATAATGTAGGAGAGGGAGTAGTGGAGAAATGACAAACTTTATAAAACATGATCAGAAAAATTTAGAAGTGAGACTGAGAAGGATGTAATGTCACTGATAACTAGGTGATAAAATGTAAGTGGTGGTAACTCGGTATGGAGAGATGTGAATTAATTCACGTGGCAAGGAGAAGATGGCAGTGATTGGCACCAAATCAGCTGGTAATCAGGAGAGCGATTATGGAATCACTGCGAGCAGTTGTTAGACAACAGCGGTTCTCATCACGAAGTAAACAGAATGTGGGACAAATACCGGAGGACAGAGTGGGAAACATCAGCGTATCACAAGATTACTTTGTTGGGCACCCAGATGCAAACTACAAAATGAAGTTCTCCTGGCTCTTCCTTAAGAAGGATAGAAAGAAAAGCACACGAAGTACAGCGGCACATACAGAGGGTGTGGAGCAGCTTTTCAGTGGGTTCCAGCGGATGGTCTGGGATTCTGGACTCCTCATATAAGAGGGGATAAAATCGTCAGGTGCACAGAGAAAGGCAGTTAGTAACCTGAGAACCAGAGGGATATAGTGCAAGTAAGAAGCCAAGCAAGTTTAGAGGAAAGGCCACAAAGAGTGGAGACTCTACTTTTTCTTTTCCACACAGCATTATAACCCCATTATGGAACTCATTGCTGCGGGATGTTATGGAAACTGAAAGCACCAATGAGTTCACTGGCTTCTGAGACAAGTTTATGGAAAAAATGTCCCTTGGGGGCTTTTAAACGTGTGGTGTATATGTAACATCCAGGTTGGAAAGTTTGCACATGTAGATTGCCAGAAGCTGGAGCAGTAGGAAAGTGCAAAGTGTTGGTTGCTCTGTCTGCTCCATTGCATAGGCTCTTTCCAAGGGTGTTTGCTGGTGGACCAGTGTCAAACAGACAGCTGGGTAAGCATTGTTCCTGTCTTAGTACAGCTGTTTGAATGGGGAAAAAAGTTCCCAAATGATATTAAAATCTGGCCTTTGACTTGACTCTGATTACCTCCTTATAGGCAGATAACACAGCATACATACAAACTCTGCATGAGCATTAAAGTGATGTACCAGTCGGGCATTCAGGCATCTTTAAAGGAGCTGGACGGCTTGTGCTGAGTTCCTCATAGCAATGCAGAACATACATGAAACCAGTGATGGAGCTGGCACAGGTGGGGAACGTGGGGGAGGTTATCATTTGTGTAGAAAAGCACAGTGTCTTTTGAAACGCAAATGCTGACACAACATTTTGATGCCCAAACGTTGAGGGATAGAAATCATCAGTTGTGAAACAGACTTGTTTATAAGAAAAGAGAGGTTTATGTTTTTGTTTTTGTTTTTTTGTAAAAGATGCATAAATGTTTAATAGCTGAAAATATCACTAGGTGGTTTTTTGCTAAGACTTCTGTTTTGCTGAACCCAGATCTGAAGTTTTCACTACTGCTTTCCACAAAGGGTGGTTAAACGGCTCCATTGAATACAAACTCCTGCATTCTTCAGACATAAACAACAGCTTTTTTTCTGTTGCAAGAGATATGTGGAGCCGTGGTTTTTCATCTCAACTTAAATGCTTAATGCATAATTAAAAAGGTGTTTTTGATTCACTGTTTCAGCTGTGTTACACAGGATATTTGTTGCAGTTGAGCTGTCTCTTTATTTTGATTACAAGTGCGATTCCAGTTTTATGATACAGGCCAAACTTTAAGCGTGTTTGCTAACCATGCTGTGTAACTGGATCGTGGGTTCATCTGTTTTAATGATTTCAGAAAATATTGTTAGCAAACCAGTGAGCTTACAGATGCTTTGAAGACTTAACTCATCTTCAGTGGTAAACTTATAAGAAAGAACAGAATGAAATAAAGATTAATAAGGGAGGTGATGAAGGAAGAAAAGCACAATATTTGACGTTCTTCTGTCCTTTTTAGAATTATGTTTAAATAGAATTCATTTTCCCTGTGATTCTGCAGCTGCCTTTGTATGCCTCGTCATATGCACTCCTGGATTGAGTGCGGGGGGTGATGTGGAAGTGAGGGCACCCCTCTTTTTTTTTTTTTTCTTTTTGAAATTTTAGGGCTCCGATATCCTCTAGGGAAGGACGTTATCTTTATTCTGCTGTGTATCAGATAGTCTTTCTTACTGGCTATTACAAATAACATCTAATAAATTACAGAAACATCATTCTAAGTATTTACGAAATTCAAGTATTTTTGAGAAAGATTCAGTGTCCTCTGCACAGGTAGGCACACGTAATGTATTTGTGAACCTTTCAGAGTGCAGCAACAGCCTCAGTAGTACTTGTAAAATAGGGGGAAAATAGTATTTCACCATATTGAGAGTAGATTTAGAGGAAAATTTGTCAGGAATTACGCATCACTTTGTCCTTTTAAAATTTGGGTCCTCCAAGATGAGGACACCCTGAATTGTGTTTGGCAATAGATGGGTATTTCGGCAGGGGCGTGTTTTATGCTGTCATCATGACTGATACTGCGTTGCTTTGAATGCTGCTTGCTGTTTGCCTATAAAAATGTCTTCTCCTTTCTTCCTTTTCTGTAGCCCACGAGACGATCAGCAAGATTGTCAGCTGTAAGTATCTGTGACAGCCCTTGGTGTATACTTTTCTAGTGCTTTCTCAGCCCCATCAGGTTTGTTACATTTTGCTTGATTCAATTTTAATTCTTGCTGAGAGGTATTTAAGAACTCTACAGCTAAAGATAATTGCATTTTTTTGGGTTTGGGAAGTTAGTCTGATAGAAGATGCATTTCCCCACCTCAGTGCAATGCCGTGTGCTACATTCGGTATTGACTCAGTGTCCTTTTGCAGGCTGGTAGTTGTGGAAGTGCAACTTGTCTGTGAAAGAGAAAAGGCTGTCCTTTGAGGGCTTCATTCGCTGCCACTACTAGTACTTGGGTTTAGTTGCTCTTCTCTGTTAGAGCACATCTGATAGGCCTTTTTTAATAGTTACTTCTGATCTCCATGTTTGTCTCTTGAAATGACCCTTGATCTGCTTTCAGCTCCTAGAGTGAGCTAAAGAAAATAGGTGTGTGTACGGTGAGGAGGTGCACTAAGGTTTTTCAGCCTTTTTCGAGGTGCACGGTAACGAGTGGGAAGTAAGGGAAGGGGGGGGGGAAGCTGCGTGGAGCTTGGGTTACTGGCTTCTGGTAACGTGTTTAATACATCATGCAACTGAAAATGTCTTTTTAGAAACCTGCTCCACCAAAACCTGAACCCAAGCCAAGGAAAACCACTAAGGTAAATATACTTCAGCTGCCATCCTTGTAGCCAATAATAAGCAAGTACACTCCCTTTTTGCACTGCAAACAGTTGAATTCGCTGAGTATTTGTGAGAGGCATCAGCTCCCCTGCCCTCCTCCCAGTTCTCCCCTCAAAGAAAAAACAAATTAGATCATTCTTTTCTTTCTGTTCCACCCCTTCCTGGCCTCATTACTGGCCCAAACAAAACGTCTTGCCTGTTTGATATGCAGACTATGTTAGTTTGTAGTTAATTTCTACTTCAAAAACATTCTTCACCTTTCCTACACCTTTCCTGAAATTTACAGGTTTGGTTTCTACAATAGGATTTGAGATTACTGCATGCCATCCTGTTTCGTTGTCTAGAGGGGCAGTACTTCATTTCATAGTGAGATACTCTTATCTCTTCTTGAAGCCTGGCAATTGCTGAGAATGCACAATTATAATTAAAGGTGAAATTAAATATATTTAAATTGAATGGTTTGGGTTTTCTAGGTCAGTTACAGTCAAATTAAAATCTTATTAGAGTCTGAAATACCTTTCCAGGATTTCAGCATGTGAATCATGTACTTCAGAAACTGTAGATCTATTTGCGCCCAAGGGGAATGCTAAATAAGAACAATTGCTTTATCAGAAAAAAACATACTGCTGGAAACTCAGTCCAGCACTCCTCACGCTTACATTTTTCAAGTCCTTGTATTGGGATCTCAGCTGGGCAAGTATCAGAATATGAAGTCCGTGTGTGAAAGTAAAGCTATGGCTTTGAACACATTATATATAACTTAGCAACTTAAAATACTAACAATGCCTTGCTGAGTCTGTCCTGCTTCTCTCTTAAAAAGAGCCACTGGGAAAGGAAGGGAATGTGGTAGGTTCTGTATCTTCCAGTGTGTGTTACGAAATGAACATGGTGCAATGAGTCAGGTGAAGCTGCATTGACATCCAAGGCTTATTTCAGGCAACTGGACTCCTTTTCAACATAACTCTAAGTATTTTTTTTTTTTATTATTTTTTTTTTTTAGTACAGTAGTCTGTTTTTTCAAGTTCTGACCAGATCACATTTTAAGGAGTATATTAATCTTGGTCTCCAAAACAAAAAGCAGCAAATGTGTGCTGTGACCCCGCTAATAAACAACTAAAGATAATACAGCTTCAGCATCCCTTTTATTGTTCAAAGCTTGCAAAGTACGGATTTACTAAGTCCTCAGTTCATTCATTTGTAGCTGAAGAGTTAAGATGATACACACCACCAGTAAGCATCTCGGGCATTGCAGCTGCTGTGTAACATCGAAGCTCAAGAGTGAAAGGAGTAATTCAGGCTCTCCTGTAGCTGGGATTAATGACATCCCTTCCTCCTTGCCCCGATGCTTTATGGGGACCTCTCTGGAAAGGCTGCAAATGTTCCAATGCAAAGGGAAACTGACCTTAATATCCCTGCTCCCAGCTTCTGTTGCCATTTTGCATGGAGAATTTGGAGCGAATGATGCCATGGAAGATATTCCCAGGGTTTATCAGAACTATTTTAGCTGCCAATGAAAAAAAATACTCTGCCAAACATGATTTACATTTTTATCCCATTACTTATGTTTTTATCTTTATCCTATGTTTCTACTGCTCTGAGATCACAAATATAAATACATACAGAAAGCAAGGAATAAAACAAAAAGTAGGTTCAACATAGGAATTGTTCAAGAGCATATCTCCAAATGAAACTGTAGATGTTAGGATAGTTCCTTTTGATAAATTCTCTGCTTTGTGTTGCTGCAGATGGAATTTTATCAGTTTGCCTTTCTCATGTGTTGGTTGGTTCTTTCATTGACATGAAATGAACATCACAGATGTTACCAAACCAACAAAAGGACAGCCAACAAAAGTGCTTAATTTTGTTAATCTAATTTATTATTTCATGTTAATCAAAACTGTAGTGCTGCTGCACAAGCAGTGCGGTGTTTGTGCTTGGCTAAATAAGCTTTCCATATATTATAATTGGATTTGTTCATACAGATATTTTAGATACCTCTGGCTTTTAATCAGTGCAACCAAAATAGTTCGAGGGTTTTGTTGTATCCCAGTGAATTAAGAGAAACAACAAAGAAGTAAATTTTCTAGAAATTTAGGGAGTCTGGTTAACTTTGGGTATAAATTTTTCAGGTGGTGTTTAGCTGGTTTTCTGTTTGAGTCCAGCACAAGCAGCTTGCTAGAATTTGCTTCGTACTTCATATGAAGGATTTTTGATAAAGATGTAGAGTTGTGGCTATTCATGCAACATCTGTGCCCATGTTTTTAATCTTCTGTCAGAAGGAACCTGGAACAAAGGCCAACAAAGGTGCTAAAGGGAAGAAGGATGAAAAGCAAGAAGCTGCAAAGGAAGGTACTACACCATCTGAAAATGGTGAAAATAAAGCTGAAGAGGTACTTTCCACACATACCTCCTGCTGATTGAATCAGTGCTTTTTTAATTATTCAGCCTTTCAGACATTGATAGCATGTTCATAATGTTTCTTTTTATTGCCCATAATGTTATTGCAGATTCGCATCTCTCGCTCAACTGTTAGTGTTTCAACATCCAGAGGTGCCCCACCCAGCACACTGTCAGTAAAAGGGCAGATTGAAACAGTGAAAGTTAAGGGTACGGTAGAGCATTCTGCATGTGTGCAGTGAATAGAAACAGGTAGTGGTGTGGTGCTTTTCAGTATGAACAATGGAAGCTGACAGGTAAGGCTTGTATTGCTTTTGAAAAGCTGGGACCAATGAATTAAGAGAAGCGTGTGAGTGTACCTGTTTTGTTTGTGTGAATGTAATATCGACATAGGGTTGAAATTGAGCTGTTTAAAAATAAGAAATCGAAGGAGTAAGAGTAGGGTGGGTATTCATACATATGTAACAGCAATTTACTATAGTAATTAATTTTTCTTTCTTCTCCACAGGCTCAGAAAACTGAATCTGTAGGTGACAAGAAGGAATGAAATATCATGAAAATTTTGGGTTGATTTTATGTACCTCTTGGACAACTTTTAAAAGATATTTTTATCAAGTATTTTGTAAATGCTAATTTTTTTAGGACTATGATAGTTGACATATTAAACTGTATATGAACATTTCCCTTCTCATAACAGTGCTTTTAGAAATTCCCATTGTTGCCAAGTAATATAAATATCAACTTAATATTGCAAGGTATGTGTAAAATTGGATCAGCATTCCATACACTTGCTTTAAGAAATTAAGTCTTGTGCATATGGTGATGTTTTTACTGTGCGTATTTGAATTTTTCATGCAGTTTTTCTAGAGCAATAATCAGTGGTGCTTTTGTACTTAGGGTTTATGTGATTTTAATGAAACATGGATAGATGTGGCCACCTGCTGACTATTTTGGGTTCTTTTAATGGATTAAAATAAAAGGTCTCCTTGCCTGCAAAACTACAGCCTCCTAATGTTTTCTCTAAATCTGAGGAATGCCTTACTCATATTTTCAGCTGTTACAAGGAAGACGAAATGATATAGCAACGATAGTTTTGCATGCAGTCTGTTTGGATTTTCTTTTTTGATGGTGTCTGATGAAAAAAAAAATACCCGCACAGGAGTAGCAGGTTGGGATTTTCAGTGGCCCGCAACCTAAGCGACTTTATAGGTACATTCTTCAGATACTCTGTCATAGGGTGAGTAGAGCTGACGTACTCTTATCAGGATATCGTGTCTGTAATGAAGTATCAACAGAGAATGAATTGCTCGATTGCTACAGACATGCAGTAACTGCTAAAATCAGCTTTGTTTCTCCCCCTGCTCCCTTTTCATTAACTAGAGAAGACTTGCATCATATTCTCTGGCAACACTTCTTTCTACCTGCAGTCTCAAATTTAATATAAACAAGTAATTGCTGTTCTGCTTCAGCTGAGGACAGTTGTTAATACATTGAAATCGCTGTTAAACAGCGCTATATATTTGTTACCTGGTAGAAATGGAACAATGAAAGTTATTTTTGAGGTGATTGTGGTGATGTGGTGGAGTAGCTAATGATTTTTTAGTATCCATGTTTCAACTCTGCAGCTCATTATAAGCGCCTTTTATAATTTTTCTCCTTCTCTTTTCTCTAGGGGCCCTGGTATTTCTATTGTTACTTCTGGGATGGGAGGGGTGAGAGAAAAAGATGTTCCCTGTTCTTCAGTAGTATTGATTTGTATTGCTCAAGTGGTGGCCATTATGTCTGAGGATACTTCTTGCTTGTTTAAGTCAATAAATGAATGACTGTTGCTTGACCTAGTGTTCTATTTATTCTTTGGGAAGAAATCTCCAGTTGCCTTTTTTTAAAACAAACAAACATACAAAAAACCTAAGCCTGTCTATCATTTTTAAAAAGTTACAAGCTAAGACTGAATACAAAAACAAATACCATTGCTATATGCTAGCTAGAGTAGTAGTTAAGATTGGTATCGAGATAAGCACTGCTGCTGCTCTTGTGCTAGGCTTGCTAACGCCAAATAAAAGGAGTCTGTTTGCTGCATTGTGGTCTTAGTTTTGGAAAAAAAATGGAAATAAGGAAGGTAGAGGGCTGTAGTAAAATTTGTAGCCTAATCAGAAGGAAAGTCAGTATCTTTTTTCACTGATATGTACTGAGTAATCCTGCACGGTACTTCTCATTTGCTTTCTGATCGTCCCCGTTGAAAAGTCTGTTAACTTAAACACTATGGTCTTGGGAAGTTTCATCTGAACTTTTTCACATAATCATCAAGGTGCTTTTTACAAGCATTTGCCAATTTATGGGTTTATCATTCCTGGGGATTGGTTTTGTGACGTTATACTCAGTCCAGTTTTTGTGGAGAACTAAGGGATTAGTTGCTTAATCTTACCTAGCCAGGTGGAGTTGTTGAAATGACCCTTCACAGCAGTGATGTAACATCATAAGACACTGACACATCTGGACAGGCTTCTTTTAGGGGAGCTTCTTTGACTAAATCTCTGTCAGACAGAAGTTGGTCCTTAAATTAATTGGACGATATTCAACATGTAACAATTCTGGCACAAAATTCGTGTCAGCTTGACCAGATTAGTAGATTCAGTTCAGTGCTAGAGTTCTGCTGGAAGCATTTAACAATAGAAAATCCACTTAGATGAAGTTTAATGAAGCACACTATCCTGCTGATTCAATTAATATTTCTAATTTTTCAGAAGTGCTTTGTAAATGTGATGCTCTGCATTTTTTTCATTTATTTGTCAAGTTCTCAGAGATGCAGAAAAATTTTCAAAGCACTGTATCAAGTTGTAAAACACTTTTTTTTTTTTTTTTTTTTTTTTGAAAGCATCTTCAAACATATGTGGCTAGGGTGTTTTTGTGGGCAGCTGGCGATCCTCAGAGCACCTTCAGGAAGTATGTAAGCATTTTAGTTTTGAAGTGTTTCATGAAAGGGCCAGATGCTGCATCTTAGCCTTGAAGAAACTTGCATCATCAGTATTTAATGATTGGTTGCTTCACGCTTGTACACAAGATTTGGAAGAATCTGTGAGTATTTGGCCTTCCTGGGAAGTAATGGATGGGTAGCTCAGGGTACATACAACAATTTTATGTATGTATTTATTGGGAAGGATGGACTGTTCTCAAGTTTAGAGAAGGCAGGCCCATGAGAAACAAGACTCAGTGAATGATCTGAAAATGTCACTCTTTTGTAGTCAAAGGCCCACCTTTATATGATTTTTCTTGGTCGTTACTTTCTGCTTTTTCCATGTCCTTGAGTGAACTTGAGCTAATTGTATATGTCAGCCAAAGGATGCTCTTGATATTTTGACTCTTGAAATGGCAAATGCAGCTTTTTCCAAATGGAGAACTGCAGATGAGACATAAGTCTTTATGGGGGTGCTAATGGAAAAGGAATGCTTATGCTAAACAACAGTGAAAGGTAAGTTGTTCTGCTATGTTTTGCCCACTTTGGAAGTTATTTGGTTTGTTCATTAAAAAAAAAATAGAAAAAAGTAGGCAAAGGGAGAAAGAATAGCAAGAAAATTAGTTGATTAGGGAACTTAAAGGATGTCTCAGTTCCCTTATTAGAACAAACAGCAAAATACACGTATGTAAGAGCTAAAGCTTTAGTGGAATAGGAAAATAATATGTGGTTTGGGTTTTTTTGGTGCACTTTCTTAAGGAGAGTCAAGGAAGAGTGGGAAGGGAGAGCACGGTTTGAAATTAAACCACTCTTACTATACTGAAGCGTGCATCATGATATTAAACCTCAACAGCCACAGTATTAATTACATTTCTAATACAATTATATAGAAATTTATGTAACCCGAAGGAGATAATACAACTGAGAAACAAGTGACCATTCTGTATGCTATAAAGATAAGATGGTGTCAAATGAGAAAAGAAAATAATCTGCAATGTGAAGGAGTGTGTGGCTCCCCTGAATAAATTGCTTTTGACCTGGAACCCTCATGGGATCTGTATTTTCACTTGGGTCATTGCGCGTGGAACGCTGCTGGGCAGCTGATTGGTATCTGATTTTAAGCAACACCTTGGCCCACTATCTTAATTTATATTAAATGAGTCAGTAAACTCATACATTTGAATCAAAGTGTAAAAAGATAGCGGAGACTGTCTGTAAACAAGTTCAGTAGCCAGAACTCTGTCATCCTCCTAATTTAAGGATTATGGTTCTTTATCTGTAGGAAAACTAGAGCAATACTCCTACCGCTGGTTAAATTACCACAAACGGGATGGTCAGCAGCACCATTCAAATGTTCGGTGCAATGATTGTTGTAAAGGCAAGAATTTTCTACTGCTGTTCTCTGTAATAAACAGACTTTTTGCTTTAATCACAAACTTTGAACTCACTGCAAAGCTGCTATTTACCTAGATTACGACCCACCGATTGCCTTCTGTAATAACCAATTCTGGATTTACAATAAATCAAAATAATTATAGCTTTTCTACAGAAAATGGACAGAACGAGAAATAAATTGTTTTGACATACTACTCCCTTTGTGATGAACCATAGTATTAGCAACAAAGTGGTGTGTATGTAAGAAGCAGAGACTGACGAGTGTAGCAAAATGCTGTTTTCTTGTCAGCACCTTCAAAGAGAGCGATAATACGTTCTTGTGTAGAATGACTTCACTAACACTACATTGCAAATCTGTCTATTGATACTAATTAGTCGTTTTTCCCCCCTAAATGTGAATAGAAAAGAGTGGTTTAATACCTTTTAGGGGGATAAGGCTAGTAATTTAAATTCCTGCTTAAACAAGGAATTGAGTGCATGGGCCCACTGTGCTTAATTTCAGCACTGGCGTAGCGTAACTTGTAGGAATTGTTTTATCACTGCTTTGACTCCCGTTCAGAAACAAATTTCAGACTTGGGGGTTATAAAAACGAACTTATATTGGGAGGTTTCAGGTACCGTGCTGCCTGATTACGAGCCTGCCTCTAATAACGAACGATTTAATGCCAAGTGATAGAACTTGGAGACAACGCAGAGGCTGGAAGCAATGACCTTGTCAGAGTCTTCAGTCCATCCTCAAAATCAGCATAAAATGCTACTGTATTTCCTCACAAAGTAAAGGTTTTAGGACAAGAACTTTTGCCTTATCTAGGGCAGCTGGAAGGCCGTTCTAAGCTCTTAATAGCATCAGAATAAAATCTGGCAATGATCTAATGTCTTAAAAACAAACCAACCCCCTTCTAATTTCTGATAACATTCTGTAATGGCAGAAGACCCGAGCTCTTACAATAAGATGAAGGGATTGATTGCCACTCCAGATTAAGGAACAGATGTAAATACGTCAGTTGCAGCTACAGGAACTGACAAGAAGAGAGAAGCCGTGGGTCTGGAGATATTTTTGTGATTGCTTACAGTCACTCCGAAGCCGGCTGCCTATTTGGCCCCAGAGGGAGGAGTGCTGCTGCTGTGGCAACAGGAGGCAGCCGGGGGATGTCCCAGGACGAGGCTGGAAGAAAGCTCCCGCACAGCAGCACGTGGAAAAGAAGATGTGTGAATACTCCAAAAGCAGCCTTAGTCTGTGGAAGGCAAGCCAGGGAAAGGAGAAAAAGGTAAGAGATGGAAAAAGTCTCAACCCTGTAACCTGGGCAGGTAGGGGTGGAGGAAGAGACCTCGTGCAACACAAGGGAAACTGATTTTTCTAGGGGTAGGTACAAGAGCAAAACCCTGCAAAATTCTCTGCACATGCAAGCAAGCCATGAGCATCGCCAAAGTCTGTTTCCCCCTTAAGCCTTGTATCAACAATTCAGTTACCGAGTCTACTTCATTTTTTTCCTCCCCTCTGGGATATATTTCTGGTAAATCTTGTAACTGTATTTATTTCCTTGAGGGCAATAGAGAAATCAAGCTGCCGTGTACTTCATTGCAATTAACTATCATTTGTGCATCGGTGCCAAATTCCCACCTCGAGGATAACTGCTCGGTGATGAGCTTCCAGAGCCTTTCAGGAAGCTTTGCCTGCTTTGCCAGCCAAGGGAACTAGGATGTGCAGGTTTCGACCTATGGGGTAATTCTGAGTCTGGAACCTGTTACTGAAGTCTTCCATGCCATATTTCAGAGTTTTATAAATTTATTCAGTTTTTAAATGTCGTGGTCTCCCTACTCTCTCTCCCCAGCTGGCTCCATTTGGAGTGCTGCTCTAGGACCTCATTACCCTGATCATTAGCAGCTCCCTGCTCAGGGACACGATTTTCCTTTGTTAGTTGTCCCTGCTAGCACGTGAGCCTCGAGCCAAGCACAGCGTTCGTGGTGACAGGTCGCAGTGAACTCGGCCTCCCAAAGCCAGTAGCAGGGAATCCTCCGGGGTGTGGGAGCAGTCACCTCTCTGGCAGTAGAGCTGGCACTAGGACTGTGGGAACCGTATGAAATTTAGGAGCTGCAAGCTCCAGTTACAGCAGCAGTTGTATATACGTTTGTAAAAGCATCCCAAAGGCCAGGTAAAATGAAACCGTATTTCCAAGTAGATGTCACCCTCAGTGATGAAACTGCAAGAATTTAAGGAGAATTGCTGCCACACGAGTCATAAGTAACTGATGTTGGGAGACCTTTCTTTACCTTTTTTTTGGCTCTGTTAAGCCCCTGTCCAACTCACATGTTCTCAGGGGTGTCTGACTAATTTTTGAGATGCTGGGCGTGTTGAGTGGAAACAGTGATCATGCTCCTCACCTGGTGAACGCAGCAGCCAGCAGGGAGTCCTGTGTGACCTGGTTTGCCTTTTCAGGACGGGCTGGTGCTTTTGGCTTATAGGCCCTGGAGCACATGAAGCAATACGTATAGAGCAGCCTGCAGTACAAGTCCTGCATTTACAGAAGATCCAGTGGCTGACTCGATTTGTCACTAAAAACAAGAGCCTCGTTTTATATCAGCAAACATGGAAGATACTGCCTGTCCCCTTTATTTCATAAAGCAATTAGACAATGGTGCATTTGATACCATATAGCTCCTTGCAACAATGCATCCTCATGTGTAGCAGTCTGATACTTTCTAAGTTATTGTTGGGCCACGAAGGGCTCTGTTATCTGTTATGGCTTTCAAAACTGGGTGGATTTTTTCCTGCTCAGAAGGCCAGATAACACAAGGCAGCAAGAAGCCCTCAGCCCAAATCCCATTTAAGGATTCTTTTCAGTGCTCTTCATGCGCTAACTAGCCTTCCTGTTCCTCGTACGGCCTGGCCGAGTGTTTGATCACCGCAGCATCATCTCCTTTGCAATGTGCCTCAAGCACTTTAAATAGACTCACTGCAAAGGACTGCAACCAGCTGCTTGCTGCCTCTAACCAGAGGGAGTCAGCAGTTCAGAACCGCGTGGAAGTTTGAGGCACACCGTGAATCTCCCTGATGGCCGCTAATTTATGTTTACCTCCATCTAACGTTAAATTGTTTTCTCCCAACTTCTCAGCAGCTTTACACTTTCTATTTTCCAGGTTTCTGTTTTCCACATCAACTCTTCCTTCAGTGATCTTTCCTGTAGTCCTGAGAAGCTTCTACAGACAATTATTTGAATCTCAGCTGCCCTGCGTCTGAAGTTTTCATCAGCCATAAGAACCAGGAAAATGCAAGCTACGATGGGCTCTCTAATATCAGTGTTCTGTAAGCTTGAGGTCCCTGCACCCAAATTCTCATCAACATTTACAGACCCAGACCAAATGATACAGCAGTATTTTGATTTGTATCATATGCCACATACGTTACCGTATGGTATGATATGTATAAGAACTTAGCTATTTTTACTAAATCATGGGCTGATCAAAGGAAAAAAAAAAAAAAAGCACAAAATTCAAGTGGTCACTGTATTTAAAACAAAAACGACAACAAAAAAGCATTTCATAGCTTTGTCATTATTTGCTGGACAAAAGGAAGGATTGAATAATTCAGACGTTGTGCAAAAATGTTCCGAGATGTATTAGGGTTTTGTTAGAAACTGGGTAGGATTTAGCTCAGCCTCAAACTTCTGAACAAAGGCCATTCGTATTGGACACATTCCATATTTTACATGCTACAGTCACGTACAGTTTACATACTAAAATCTGATTATTTATTTTTTAAGAAGCGAAGCCCAATGGCAGTCATTGGCGCTGTGTTTGTCACAGTGTCATGAAGCTAGCAAAGCAAAGGGTGCCAGGGCTAGACACTCGAACCCAGCTGCTTACCCTGTTGAAGTGTCAGCACAGCCCCTGCATTGGGTCCAGGCCAACCAGCTTTCTCCCAAGCAACCCTTGGCATGGTTCAAGGTTTAGCTCAGCCCAAATTTTAACCACCCGAGCAGGACAGCTGCATCCGCATTGTCAAGAGTTTAATAAAATGAGTCTGGCCAGGGCAAAGCAGTCAGCCTCAGGAAGGGTGTGAGCACCAGTGCAAGCCAGTTTACTAGCACTGGTAACATTCAGAGCTGAGAAATATAGCAACAAGTACTCCTTACCTTCTGCACGCTGGAATTCAAAGTGGTATTTTGTGTAACTATGCCATGACCTGACCTCCTGCAGAGAGGCCTGTGCTGTCAGAAACACCCAGCATTAAATGACCAGAGAATACTTGGTCTGAGAAGGTCTCGGATGCAGAGAGTGGTCTACCATAAAGGGCTGAAGAATTTTCTTATTTCACTTGGGTAGTATTTGGTTTTGATTTAAAGATCCAAATGAAAGAAAGAGGGGTTAGGACTTCTGATTTGGTTAGTTTTCTTTCCAACACGAGGGCTTTAACTGAGATAAACAGAGCTGAGGCATTGCCCCGTTATTAGAATTTAAGAGTTGTGTTGTGGGGTTTCAATGTGTGTTTTTTTTTGTTTTGTTTTGTTTTGTTTGCTTGGTGATTTTAAATAGGATTAGGTGCATGAATACCTCTTCCTGTTTTTGTTTGTTTTTAAGAATGTATACTTTGAAAATGAATTTAAGTAACAACTTTTAAACATCACCGGTACTCAGGTCTGTGCACTCAAACCCAGCTGCCTATACTGTTAAAATTGTCAGTAACTGTTATCCGGAGTCTGAGGAAAAAGGCATATATTCTGCTGGGTTTTAAGAACTGACAGTAATGTTTAACTTTCAGTGACCAGGAACATCAATCCTGGAACTTCAGTGAGAGCCTCTGTGATGTTAAGTTTCTGACTCTGAACTTTGGCATAAATCAATTCTTCAAGTCAGGCATTTACCTGAAGGCTGGAAAGCTGACACTGTTTGTTTTCAGCATTCTAAGGGAATGCCCTTTAAAAAAAAAAAAAAAAAAATCCCTATTTTTTCCCATTTTTAAAATAGTTTTACATCCTGTTCAGGAGTTTGTTACAGCGCAGGTGTCTTCCCCCTGACTTCTGCTGATTCATCAGCTGCTCTCTGTCTCTGTGTTCCTTGTTCATCCCTCAAACACAGCGAAACCAAAACTCAGAAACTGCCAGCTGGCAGGCTCGCCAGGAAATATTTTTGGTAGTTTATTAGGCAACTCTCTTTTCTGTTTTGTGCAAAACAAATTTTCCAGAGTTCTCTGAATTTTAACCATGTGTTGAAATGTAAGGTTTAATCTGAGACGTAAAGATCAAGTTCTGATGAAATTTTGATCAACAGGATCCAGGTGATCCCTCCTTTAAAATGTCAGTATGTTATTTTCAGTGTTACTTAGATTTCAAGTAATTCCTCCTGCAGCTTGTTCTTCTCAAACCCTACTGATTTTTATGAATTGTATCAGATTACATAGGAGAATTTATCTTTTCTATTTTTATTTCTCAGCTTGCAGGAATTCAGTGTTTTACCTTGTTGCTCAGATCTAGAGGAAAATAAGCTGTAAAAACCACAGCTTTCATTTCTTATAAATGTCTAGCAGATAAAGCTTAAAACATGATCCAGCTGTTTTATAAGACCGAGCATACCTGGCATGCAAACAAAAAGAAACCCAGTATAAAAATAAGGTAAGGATTTTGGAGGGTCCCAACTCCTCAAACGCTGAGATGCTGGGTTAGCATTCCTGGTGTTTTAACTCGGTGGTTCAGACTTCAGCTGTATTTAGGTGGAAGGTTAAATGTGCAGTCATTTCTCCTCAAAAGCGCTTTCAAACATATATACCAAAACCTTATGCACGGACTAAGTAAATGTATTTTTATTATGGCCAGAGTAATGAACTCCCAAATCGGAACTGTGTTAAAGACAAATACCTGGGCGTTTCTTTAAATGCTCGATCTAGTCATCGTGAAACATCTCGTTTCTTTATGCGAGTTGATTGAGTTTTAGTGTTATTCAGTGCTTTGCTTACAAGGGCCTGCTGAGAGGCAATTAGTACTAGTGAAACTTGATGCTGAAAGATCAAGTTCAATTCCTTCTGTTTTATTTGATCTCGGAAGCCTGAGCTTTAACAGAATGCGCCCATGCAAAAACGAGCGGCATGCTCGTGTTCTAGATCTTGCTTCAGGAACACCTACCCTAGCGGGGTAGCTGTGATAAGCTAACCCAAAGCTGGGTGAGAGCATGTACAGCAGTTAACTACGAAATAATTTGGAGATAAAAATTGTAGATGCTTAATTTTCCAACAGTAGGAGTTTCTGGATATCTGTAGAATTCTGAGGGTCCCCAACGCTGCCTGTTCCCACTCAGGATCCAGGCATCTTCTGCTTGCCTTGCTTGCAAGCCCCCCTTGTTAAACGTTTCTAGAGCCCATTTACCACCCTAGCTCCCAACCACAATGGTAGCCCTGCCTTTTATCCAGCAGTGTTGTAGTTTTCACCCGCTTGGATGCTCAGGAAATCCAAGTTCAGTTCCAATTCTTCCTCCGGGAAGCAAACACTGCAAGCACTTTGTACCTCCAGAGAGAACGAGCCAGCCATCCGGGCAGACACCTTTGAAAGAGGTTTCTTCTTGGCCTGCACTTAATGAGCCTCTCCACTTTACATGGAAAAACTCAAGATTAGTTGAGCTAGAATGAGCACAATCTTTTAGTTTTGTGATAGGTCCTTACCTGGAAAAAAGGGAAGCCCATGTGCCGATCTCCATCTTTCATTTTTATTGGGTTTAAAACAAGGAAGCAAACAAAAAATCAGCATCGTGTTGTAAGCAAGGGTAATCGTAATTCCTGTCTCTTGTACTTATATATCGGTAAAATCAAGAGATGGAAGCAATGATTTTACAGCAGCAGCTATCTTACACAGTTTATATCTGTTACTAAACCATGCCTACCTGGCACACCAAAACCCTTTTGCAGATTATCTAGGCAAACTGAAAAATTAAAAGTAATCATTTCAAGGCATCAGTTGGATGCTAGAGAGGAAAACAAAATATTAAGAAATCTGGATCTGTAGCCCAGGATTTTCTCAGAAGACTGAACAGTAAATGGAGATCAGAACCTCAGTGATGTGTATTTCATGGGTGATTGACAAATCACATATGCTATGCAAGGGAGGCACTGTCAGCCAAATGGTTCGATGCTAACAGCACTAAAATCTTTACTGTAAGTGCAAATATTGGTACTCCTTGCATTGCATCATTGCTGTTTTGGGGAAAGCAGATATTTCTGCTACATAGAAATAAAAATACATGACAGCTCTAAGCGAAATCAAACCACATTTGAAGGAAACATGTAGGAGAAACGAGGCATTGTCTTAAGGCTCGCAACAGGGCAGTGCGGTAGCGGATCAGCCTAATGATCCTTCCATTCTGCACTTGTTCTTTTGCTGGATTGCCCACAGAAGTGTCAGTTCTTTCTTCTGAAGACTGCTGAAAGCTTTGCCTTGGTGGTTCTGAGGCAAAACGAAGCCAAGATGGCTATATTTTGTGATGGGGGGAAAACATCATTTTTAATCTGAAACCTTTCAATGACTTCAGTTCTTGCACTACGTCCTACGGTTTACTGAAGATCCTTCTTTATCTTCTCTGAAACAGATATTTTATGTGCCATTTTTTTTCTTCTTCTTCAAATACTTTATTCCATTTCCTTTGTCTTTAATTCTATCCTTAAAATAATATTTTTTCTTGGTCTTACCTATTTTCATCATGTATCTCTGAATTCTAATTCTTTTGAGATAAGGTGGAAGACTCAGCATGATCTTCCAACATAAGATGGATCATTGGATTTTTTCACTGTTTTCATATTAAGAGTTCTAGAAAAAAAAAACACATTCTTGATGGTGAGTACATAACTAGAATGGTCTTTTTTAAAGTTGAAGCTAGGTATTGAATTTAGCTTGCTTGCTTTTATTTCTTGAGGAGCCCATAAGGAGCATAACTGACTTCCATTATTTCTTCTGATGGATTATTTTGAACATATCATCGTGAAATTTTACCTACAATGTTCTTCTTCTCTTCTCTGGGTAGATCTCTGATCTTTCTCCTGGTTTTATCTAAACTGCATACAGTGAGTATCTGTAAACGCTGAAATATGTTCCCTTCAGCATTTCCTGTAATTATATCAGACTATATCTCAGATAAAAGTATGACAGCATTTCTCAAGTTATTACTTTGATGTAAATTGTAGTAGTCCGCTGCATGAACTTCAGGGGAATTCCAAGCCTATACCAAATCTACTGCTACCAGCCTCACACTGAAGATTCAGACAGATAACCCCTCATCTGCATTTTAAAAAGTTGTAATGCTTCTACAAGACTACTACAATAATTTAAAACATCAGATCCAACCCCCTAATCGTGAATGGCCCTGAAATTTGGTTGAACGGAAATCTAGATTTTCATTTGGAGAAACAGGAAGATAAACAGTCATTTACAGACACTATTAAAATGTGTCTGAATACACTTTACAATTTGTGAACATTAAACAAAAGTCACTTAGGCTTAAAATAAGCCCTCTGAGGTTTACAACTCTAAAATGAAACCAGTGAAGCAAACCATTGATACATCTTAACTCTTCTGCTCAGTGGAAAGTGCCTTGGTGTACTGGAGTACCTTACTAGAAAGAATAGTAACAACAAAGTTTTGAAAGTTTTGTAGAAGTAATGACATCAGAAAATGCCTGCCGGTACAGAAAGCAACATAGTAAATGTTGTTTTCCTGCTCCTATATACATTTTGCACTACCCTTCCTCTAAAATAGACCCTGCATGTTATTTTTATTTTCCTAAGTCCTGCTTAAGAAGCAAACAAAAACAAGGTCTAGAATCGTGAGAAAACCTGAAAGGCATCAAAATGGACGTGGAACCAAACGTGGCAAATACCCCAAATTCTCTGTGAAGAACAGCCTAACAGCGCACAGTTAAGTACAGCAGTTTAATCTTTTTTTTCTTAAAATTCTCTGGATAATTAGGAAACATAGTCAGCATAGAAAGCTGTACTGTCAAACTGATTCGGTTACTGTAATCAAAGTTCATTTACAACATACAGGGGCAAAAATTAAATTACTTAAAAGAAAAGAAACAAACCAGTAGAAGTCTTTTATTCAGTAGGAGTTAACATAGGTCTAATTCTTAGTTTCTGTTTATAAGGGGAATTTTTCATGTTCATTCACATATTTAATAGTGAAACTGAAAGGATCTTGTAGTTAGTGCAGCCTACGTGTATTTGGATAACAGCAGACTAGAGGATGACTTTCAACCAGACTCATTTTCCGCTCAAAATATAAATGAGGCATAGATCTGGTTTCAGATTCTTGTTGGGACATTCAAGGTTTATTATTAATTTTTATACAAAAATGAGAGATGTTTTCATAAGTGACAGGACTTTTCTACCTGCAGAAGAGAAGAACACTTAAAAATACGTTTGTTAGGGGTGAATCGATTTGTGTGCTTTTATAAAACAATAATTTGTCAATGATGGTGTTAATTTGGGTAATAGAGATCTCTAATGCCACGCTACTGTTCACCATCATGGAAAAGAAAGCAAAAGGTGAAATGGCGTATTTTGGGTTGAGCGGGAAGACATCCATGTTCAGTGGTAGTGGTGCGCTAGAGAAAGGAAATAAAGGTCAAGAATGGAAGCATACACTTCAGTATTTAGGATCGGGACCAGGGTGAATGCATGTTGGCTACACCATCCGTAAGGAGCTTTCCAGTTGAATGTTCCTCTAGGTTACCAATGTAGAGTGCAGAAAGGATCTTTTAGGCATGAAGCATAAGCAAGTGGGTGTTTAAGACCATTTTGGTGTGAAGCTATTTAGCTAAATTGTAGGTTATTGTTTAAAGCTGCAGAAGGAATTTACTTGGGGTAGTATTGTATTTTGACACGTTTGGTTCCTTATGCGGGTATGTATTATACAAAATAACAACAACAGTAAAAAATAAAAAATAAAAAAACCACAAACAACTTGGCTGGCTGCATAATAACATCACTCTTCTCACCCTTGACAAATTAATGGTTGGTTTCAAGAGTAAGAACCAACAGTCACAAAAAGACGAGCAACTGGTGGTGATAATTCCCATTTGAGGGGGGAAAAATAAAAAAAAAAAATTAACCAAGAAAGCTTAGTGAATGCCTTATGTTGCTCACACAACCTACCCCCACTCCCCCAATATTGTGATTCAAGTATTTAGCTACATTGTCCGGCTTGGCAATTTACAAGCCATAAATACTTTCCTTTGTCTGTAAAGAAAAGACCAGATTTCATGAGAAACAGAAAGCATTTTCATATCAAACTGCAGCCAACATGTAACGCACTTTCTGGCTGCAAGATAGCTAAACTACACTGATAACTGATATAAAGTATAACGAAGGAAGAATACAAATTAAAAACAAACAAAAAAACTTACCAAGACACACAAATTGAGAAGAAATCAGAGATACTACATTTTTTATTTACCAAACATAAGCAGTAATCCAAGAGCATTTTCCCGAACATATCTATATTTGGATACTTTTAGTGCCAAACACGTTCTGGAAAAAAAAAAAAAAAAAGAAGGAAAAAAAAAAAAGCCAACATAGCTAGGAAAAATTTTAAAAAGTCTTTGCATCAGTCCATAACTAAGTTTTCAGCTTTATTAAAAGCAAAATCTAGTAAATTTTATTATTTTAAAAAATTATTTTAGTGAACATGTATGTATATTCAAATTGGAAAGCCACAAAAATATAATGGAACATTTAACATCAGCAAAAAGAATGTGTAATAATATCAGATGTTAAAACAATCAAATTATCAGATTTAAAAAAAAAAATCTGATATTTTCCTTTTTGTTCTAACAATTGTTATATCTGAAGAAGGAAAGTAATTCCACTTTTTTTTTTTTTTTTTTATGCCAATTTTTACAGAGTGAAAACATCTCTTAAAAAACATTAAATTTCAGTGACAGAGTAGAAGAGATGTATTTTTACTTAAGGATAATGTAAGGTGACAAGATCACTCAAAAGGAAGGGAATTATTTGAAAGTCCTACACTCAAGATTGTAAAAATTCAGAGATGAGGGTGTTTTTCTCCACTAGTGTATGGTAACAAAAACATCCTCAATTGAATTGCATCAGGGGAAAAAAACAAAACAAAAACAAAAACAAACGCCCTGTTAATCTCTGAAAAAAATTAACGGAATATTTATTACTGCTGCAGGAATTGTTAAAACTCTAACATGCATCACCAAACAATAATAACGCTGCATCTTCTCTTGTGGCCATTGTGACTTCCGTGTTAAGCCACATATAAACAACATCAACAAAATCAGATTTTATCTGTACGGAGAAGAGGAATGTATGTTTGTAAAAGCTGCTCATTAATTAGTATTTGTAGCACTGCTGTGGTCGGGCTTGAGTCGGGGAGTGGGATTCCATTTTGCTAGGTGCTCTAAAAAAAATCAAATGAAAGACACAATCCTTATTTTAGTCTCAAAACACACGAACATTTTGATTCTGTGGGCTGTATTTTAATCTGCATCAGGAAAAGTTACAAGCTGCCAAAGGAACGGGGAAGTTCAATATATTCAGGGTAGTTTTCCTCTACTTTCAGACTCGTCGACCGTTAAAAATTCTCAATTCCTTGGTTTATAGGTTTAGTGATGTCATATTTAAGTATACATTCTTATATGTAAACACCAGGGGAAATTAAAATGTTAATCACATTATTCGTGTAGTCCTTTGTTGTGAGAACCACCTACGAGGTATTACGATACATATTTTACATAGCTAAGAAAGAGACTCCAGTCGCTTTATTTTTTTTTAATCTTTATTAGGCAGTAAATGACTTCGTTGCCATTTCACTTATTTCAAGTGTTTGTCTGCAGTGAAGCCGAGGCAGAGCATGGTTATTGTTGCAAAAACCGGGGAAAGGGAGACACCCAGACATTTTGTAATTTAAAAGCGAGGGAAGCTACAGATGAACCGATCGGGCATAGCACGTAGGGTGTTGCTGCTTCAGGGACATCTGCACCGGGGAGCGCTTCTACCCTCACGGTTATAGACCGTGCTAGATTAGGATTTTAAGGTTTGGGTTCTTTTTTTTTTTTTTTTTAGGGTATTTGATGATTGTACGCCAAAAGGCAGGGGAGCTGGGCTCCTGCTGTATGAACCCAGTTGTTAATCCCTCTTTGTGAGGTGACCGGGAAGAAGCGAGGGAAAGCGGCGAGGTTTTAGCTCCTCTCCCTGTGCAGGGAGGCAGAGGGCGGCTGCGGCCAGCTGGGTGCCCAGCACAAAGCTGCGGGCTCTGGGGCCGAGCTCCCGGGCCCGGAAAACACGGATTAAAACCGATTTGGCCCCAAATTACAGCGGGGAGGCCCGAGGGCTCGTTGCGCCCGCTGTATTCCTGCCTGGTTCCCGTGCCACCTCAGGCACTCCTGGCCCGGCCGGTTACCCTCCCTACCAGCCCCGTGTGTGAAAGCCGGACACGTTTTTTTGCTAAAATCGCCGCTTTTTGCCCCGAAAGCCGCTCCTCCTCGCAAGGCCGCGGCTCGACCCGAGAGCGCCCGGGCTCGCGGCGAGCCATGAGGCGGGCGGCCCGCCGCGCTCCTCACCCCCTATTTTTACAGATTTTCCCCCATTTTCACCTAACCACCATCGGGCTGCGCTTTGTTTCCCCCTTCCCGGCCCCGAGGGGCCCTCAGCACGCCCGGGGGCCGCGTTTTGGGCCCCCCCCGGGGCCAGCCCCGCGTTACCTCCGCTGGTCCGGCAGCTCCGCTCCCGGGCGAGGCGAGGACAGCGAGCAGCGCCCTGAGGAGGAGGAGGAAGATGAGGATGAAGAGGAGGATGAAGATGAGGAAGGAGGAGGATGAGGACGAGCTGAGGAGGATGAACTCAACCTACAGGCGCCCCCGTGGCAGGAACCCGGCGCCCACACACGAGGCTGGGAGGGTGGGGGGGTGCTCTTTTTGTTGTTGTTTTTGGGTTTTTTAATGTTTATTCTCTTTTTTTTGTCCTAAAACCAACACGCCTGACTTATGCGCGGGCGCCGGGGGGCACCGGAGCCCCCCCCTCCCTCCCCTTCGGGGGGGGGGGGCGCTGCCTGAGGCAGGGGGGAGGGAGGAAGAGGAGGAGGAGGAGGAGGAGGAGGGCCGGCCTTCAGCCCGCCTCCCCAGCGGGGCCGTGCTCCCCGGGGGCATTTTGGCTTCGCTCGCTTCCCGTGGCTGCGCCACCGCGGCTCGGCAGCCTCCAGCCTCGGCGGCCCCTCCTCCTCCTCCTCCTCCTCCTCCTCCTCCTCCCGCTCCCTCCGTATCCCTCCGCGCTCCGGCCGCCCTCTCCCTCCCTCCCTCCCTCCCTCCCTCGCTGCCGGCGCAGAGAAAAGCGCCGCTCCGACACCCAGCGGCCCTCCCGCCCCGCCATCTTCTGCCCGAGCACACTCACACACACACACACATTTACACGCTCATTTACACACTCACACACACAGCACGCGGCGCCCTCCCTCCTTCCTCTCCCCTCAGCCTGCGAGGGCAGGAGGAGCGACACCCCCCCCACTCTTCCTTCCTCCTCCTCCCTCCTCCTCCTCCTCCTCCATCTTCTTCACGGGGGCCGGGGGCTCGGGGGAGGGGCGGCGCGGCGCCAGGGGCCGGCGGGGCTGAGGCGGGGGGCGCGGAGGGAGGAGGAGGAGGAGGAGGAGGAGGAGGAGGAGGAGGAGGGACTCTTTCTCCGGGCGGAGGGATCGCGCGTGCGGCTGGCTGGCTGGCTGCTGGCGGCGCGGGCGGCCGCGAGTTGTTGTTTCCTCCTCCTCCTCCTCCTCCTCCCGCCGCCGCCGCTGCCCGCCCGGGGCTCGAATGGTGGAGCCCGGCCTCGTCCCGCTCCGCTGACAGCCGCCGGCCGGCCGCTGGGCCCCGGCGCTGCCGCGGGAGCGCGGCCCGACCCCCCCCCCTTCCTCCTCCTCCTCCTCCTCCTCCTCCCCCCCGCCCACCCCCCTCTCCCTCCTCCTCCTCCTCCTCCCGCCGCTCCGGTCCTCGCCTCGCCATGTCCGGGGACGGCGGCAGCAGGCACACGGCGGAGCTGCGAGCGGGTGAGCGCTGAGGGGGGGAAACGGGGAAAGGAGGGAGGGGGGAGAAGGGGGAAAAATCAAGGGGCGAGGGGGGCTCCGCAGCCCTCAGCGCCTCTCCCCGCTGTCCCCGCAGAGCTCTACTTCCTCATCGCCCGCTTTCTGGAGGACGGACCCTGCCAGCAAGCGGCTCAGGTAGGGGCGGATGGCGCCGCCGGGGCCTGCCGGGGACGGCAAGGGGTGGGATGGGATGGGATGGAAGGGATGGGATGGGAAGGGAAGGGAAGAGAAGGGGCGGCCGGGCCGGGCCCCAGCCGAGGGCCCTCCCTTCCCTTCCCCTCCCTGCTTCCCCCAATTTATCGATTTTATTGTCCCCGTCCCCCTTTTGTTGTCGCCGCAGGTCCTGATCCGAGAAGTGGCGGAGAAAGAGGTAAGCGGCGCCGCTCGCCCCGCCCGCGGCCTCACCCCCCTTTCCCTTCCCTTCCCCTCCCTCCCTCCCCTCGCCCCCTGCCCGCTGTTTGGGGGCGGCGGGGGGGTGCTCACGGCTCTGCCCCCCCCCGTTTGTGTCCCCCCCTCCTGCAGCTGCTGCCCAAGCGCACGGACTGGACGGGCAAGGAGCACCCGCGCAGCTACCAGAACCTGGTAAGGCAGCGGCCGCCGGCCCGGCTCCGGCTCCTCCCTTTGCCTTTTCCCATCCCCTCCTCTCCTCTCTCCCTTCAGCAGCCCGAAAAATTGAATTTCCCGCAAAAAAAAAAAAAAAAAAAAAAAAAAAGACGACTTTAAAAAAAAAAACACACACACACACAAACTTCAGGGCTTTATTATTATTATTTTATTTATTTATTTATTTATTTATGTTTAACCGGGCCCTTCCCTTCGTGTTGTTTGTTGTGTCCCCCCCCCCCCCTCCCCTCAGGCGGAGGCGCGCAGCCCCCTCCGCCCGGCGGGGCGCGGGGCCGCGCCCGCACTGCGCGAGCCGCGGAGGCGCTGCGGACGTCACGGCCGGGCCGCGGGGGGGGGGCGGGGCTTCGCGCCTCGAGGGGGCGGGGCCTCCGCGGGGTGGGCGGGGCCGGCGGGATGGCGGGAGGCGGGGGCGCGCCCGCTGCCCGCCCGTGCACACGCACCCGGGCGCGCTTTTTGCACGCCGCTGTGCACACGCACGGCCTCGCCGTCGCTCCCCCGGCTTGGGAGCTGCAGCTTGAGGCGTCCCCGGCTCGCTCCCGAGGAGCCCCGCGGGGCTTGCTGCTCGGTGTGCACCAGGAGAGCCGGAGCGGCCAGGCGCACAGCCCAGGTTTGCTGCCTTTTCTTGCCTTTTTTTCCTTTTTTTTTTCGTTGCTTTCCTTTTTATCTTTTATCGCCCTGTGTGTGCTTTGCATCTCAGGTGGGGATCTGTGATAGAAAAGGTAATCTGTGATAGAAAAGGTAGAAAAGGTACTAATTCCCCTACTGTAGTTCAGGCCTGTCTCTGCTAGCACCAACATACATATATTTCCTGTTATCCTGTGAACTATAGTAGTTGAGAGGACAGCAATCAAGATGTCTGAGTTGAGCAACTGTTAGCAACTTGTTGCCCCTGTTGTTTTCGTTACAGGTGCACTGTTGTATAATTCAGTCTCTGAATTTCTGAATAATGTTTCAGGCGAAGAATGAGCCCTGCTTGTAGTGTTCGTCAAAGCAAGGTTTCCTTTCGGGCTGTTTGTAGTGGTTCTGGCCTCCACAACTGAGATTTAGACTTGTGGAGAACTTTTGAGCTTATGCAAAAGGAGAGGGAACAGCTCCCATCCATAATGCAGCCAGTAAACACCAGGTCACGTGAAGGTTGTTTTGAACATGCATAGGTGAACACGACAATGTGAATTATGGACTTTTCTTTGGGTTGGAACAATTTGTTTACTGTATTTCTTTTTTTCCTGAACCAAGAGGTGAATTCGCCGAGGCATTGTAAATGCATGTGGTTGTTGAAGGCCATGTTTTCCATTTCAAGCACCGGTCACAAGCTGAGTGGTAAAACTTGGCACAAGTCGCTCCCTTATCGTGTTTTATCCTTTAAAGAGGTGGAGGTGCAGTCTCAGTGTATGGTGGGTTTGGGGTTCTTTTACGTAGCCAGTATAAAAGAGGATGTCAAGACAGAAAGTGAGAAGAAGAAATCTTAAAGGTTAAGCTAAGAAGCTCTAATGACAAGTTCATTCAGACCCTTCTTTGTTGTAATGCAGATGGATACTATAACTTAGAATAGGTACGTAATGACATGAGGTGTACATCTCGTAATTTGGACTTGATTCCGAATCCATGTGCTCGTGGTAATTGGATCCATACGGTGGTAATTGGGTCCCTTCTCTTTTCCTGCTTTTCTTAACAAAGCTTTCTTAGGCTGGCGGTAAACATTTGTGTGTCCTTCTCCACTTTGCCCCTACCTGGAAACTGGGGGAGGAGAGAAAAAGCAGTTGGTTACTTTGGTACTTCTCTCCTTCCTGGATGTTTGCTCTGGCTTTGGTTGTCAAAGATGTGTGAACTTAGTATCACTTGACGTTTTAGGCTTGTGAAAACTGGCACAGAAGTGCATTTGCAAGGTGAAGGTTGTTTCATACAAAAGAAGTGTTTTTCACAATGTCTTGTGCTCATTAAACAAAAACTCATTTAACTCCAACTCAGGAATCTTTCGCTGCGAAGCTAGAAGTTGATGTTGATTTAGCCCCATGTTCTTTAATTCCTCTAGTGATAACATAGCAATAATGTATCTATATCTTTTTTTTCTGCCTTTAAGATGCTGACTTTTCTTTCTGCAGAGGGCATGTTTTGTCATGCGCTGGCACCGTTCCTCTGACTTGAATGCCTTGAACTTTCACTAAACTTCACAGAAAGGGCTGAGAAAAGCTAAGAATCAAAAGTACTGATCAGTGTAACTTTAGGAGCCCGACTTTTACTCTGGAAGGGAGGAAAGGCGCTGTGCAACAGCTGATGGGATTTAACCCCAAGCTTCTGTTCTATTATTTGCAAACCCATGCCATTTATTATGGATGTAATTATGTGGATCTAGTGGAGCATATCTTTTCAAGAGACATTGTTCCTGGTTTTGTCCTCTTTTTGAAAACATTTATTTATTATAAGAGTTAACTTTCAAATATTAAACCAAAACATGTAGTCTTAATATATTTTATTTCTGTGGCTTAATTTGTGCAAATAATCTTAAATTGGATGCAGTTTTCATCTCGTAAATTACTTAAATTTTTCTCTTTTGGCCAGTGAAAACAAACATTTCATTTTCTTATGAGCTAACACCACGCTGTGCAGGCTTGTAATGCCACAGGGAAATGCATGAGTTCAGAAATGCTCTGCTGTGGTTTGTTTTCTTCAGTGCCTTGAACTCTAGTATTTCTATATATGTATATAAATATATATATATATATATATATTTTTTTTTCTGTAGTCACTATTTGGAGCATAAACTACTTGATTCTTGCTCTGAGGCTGAGGTCTCTTATTCCAGAGTGCCAAGTCAGTGTTTCTGCTGCCAGCCCTACACCTGTGCGCTAGGGCCAAAGACTTTCTGCGAATTGCATCCCTGGTGCATTCCATACAGCCTAAGTACCAAGGGCGCCCAGACTCCTCAGGTCTCAGGATGTTTTTATTTTCATGTATCAGCTGTGAAAACTTATTGAACTGCTGTTTTTCTTTTCTTCTTGAGAGGCAGAGGGTTTCTCTTGATGGGGGATGAAAATTGAGGGCTCTTGAGAGGGTTAATAGCTCACTTGAGCAGAGTTGAGGGAGCCTTCTGAATTGCTGATAGGCTTTAAAACATGTTTATTAGGGCCCGGACACACAAACAAGCTCTGGTGCATCATTTGACTCCGGGGTAATTGTTTTTTCATGTTGCAGTTTCGCTGTGGGTGTAGCTGATCTAATTGTGTGCTGTTGCTGAAAGCCATCCAGTCCCGCTGCATCCTTTGTGTGCTCATCCAAGTGTGCAGGCAGTCAGATAAGGGAGCTGAACTGTCTGAGAAATGAGCAGCACAGCGATGATTTTCAGATGATTCAGCTGGCTCCGCGCGCTCAGCACCACGTGGGCCTCACAGCGTCAGGAGGGAGATGGTCGGAGGGCCTGGGGGATCTGCTGGGGATGTTACTTTTCGGGGCAAGCTGGATTTTGGCTGGCTGAAGGTGACTTCAGATTCACTGTAGCCATTCAAAGCTATCACAGGGATGTTTTAGGTCTTCTAGGGTACAAGCACCACAGGGTATACACTCAGAACTATTATGTTAACTTATCTGAAATATTCAGGTGTCTGTGATTTTCTCTGCTGGATTTTATTTCTGTTGGTGGTGCTTGAGGAGGGGGAAGGCAGAGAATCCCCATGGAACAGGATGATAGCGCAGCGGATTTAGCAGGCAGCGCAACACGCTTTGTTGTTCTCAGAGATTGTTTGTTCCTATCTTGCTGACATTTGTCACCTCCTCTTCCCCTGCCCCGAATTATTAAATGTGGTTTGGAGTGAAAATGAAGGGCTGTATATTTAGGCCATTCCAAACTTTGTTCTTTGTAACTTCGTGCACCTTTGTGTAACCAAGTGTCAGGGGACCGGGACATCGACACCGCGTGCTGTCACTGTGTTTCATTGTTCTTATACTTTCTAACACAGAAAGGGCTTCTAGGCAGTGCTGTGGTTACTGTTTAATAATTCTCTTTCTTAATAAGTAACCAAATAGTCAGTGGCTTGTTTCTTCAGGAAGTCTTGTGCTGAAAAGGTATTTGATGGAATAAGGAAGAAAAATGAGACTTAAATCAAAGAGCTACCTCATCTAGTCCTTATTTACAGTATTTTGAGGAAAGTCTGTGTGGTGTTTGGGAAGGTGGTCTGAAAGTCTTAGATATGGTGGTATGAAAACCTGTGCAATGGTTGGGATCCTGAGCAGTGGTTTTGTTCTTATTATCAGCGTTGCTGTTGGACATATGTAAAGTTAAGTAACTGCTTTTTAGTTCTACAACACCAGTGTTTCTGTCCTACAGATTGCTCCCACAGCTGGTAGTTGAGATGGTGTTACAGCCTCTCTGTTGACACCATTATATTTTAATGATTAATTGCGCAAAGAACCAGTTCCCTTTCGTTACCTCAGGAGCAAACCAGTGTGTATCAGTGAGCTGCTTTACACTTGTTCTTTCAGGCTGAGACTAAGGTGGTGAAAGATGGACTAAAGAGGACTGTTAATTTTCTAAGGTGCACCTTCTCTTAAAGAAGAAGAAGAAAAAAACACAAAGAGGTTTGGAATGAGTCTAGTACAGACACACAGGTACATCTGTGCTGACAGTTGTACGTAGCGTTGAACCTTTTGGTCCACGAGGCCGAAAGTGCTACTCCACTTGTTCGTAACTTACCACGTGGTAAGTAGCAAGCTTGCAGCAGCTCGTTTATACCAAGCTTTGGAGGAATTTATCTGCTCTGGTCTTGCCTACTAAAAGTATTAAGTAGTTGAAAAACAGATCAGGTATTCTTAGGACAGCTGTTTTTTCATGCGGGTCTATTTCATGTTAAAATAAAGGGCATTCTGTAGGGAGCACTGGCCAGAGATCCCTGTGCTTTTAGATCATGCGTTGTTGAAGGTACACCAGAAATAAATGTTTCTGGGAAAATCGCTAATTCTCCAACTCTCACCTCTGTTGTTCCATCCCCCCGCATCAAAATGATTCAGAGAAAAGTAATTGCATGTTATTGCAATCCCTAATTTTAAGGCACTAAGGCAGTAGCTAGCGGTACAGGGTTCTCAATTTGATGGATGGCCTGATATAGTACAACAATTACTGTAACTCAATTTGGAGCTTGTTTTGGGTAATAAATTGTACAGCGCAGTAGTTAAAGCTGGCTTGGCTGCTGGTTTTAGGAAGGTTGAGCTCCCTTCTCTTGAAATAAAAGTAGCTGACTGGCTTAGGTCCTGTTAAATGTCCGTGTGTGCTGTTAGAGTCGCAGCAAAGCCTGCGAACTGGTAGCATGGGGGGGAAACCAGCAACGCCTTGGAGAACGTTTCAGTATGCATAGTGCTTGGAGGAGGCTCCAGAAGAGGGTTATATTTTACTCGGTGTCTAAAAGAGTCTGTGTGTAACTGAATTATGCATTGCAAATTTAACTAAGGAGTCTAGGTTAAATTATGGTTCTGTTGATTCATTCATTGTGATTGTGACGCTGAATTATTCTGCAGAGTCATGCAGAATGAACATATAAGCACTTATGTCTATTTCCAAGGTAATAATGTTTTGAATGTTAGTCCAAATAGCTGTCTAGCTGTGTTTAGTGTATTCTCGTGCAGTTCATCTGGGATAAGTAAAGCTGGGGGTAGGAGATGAAGGGTGAGCTTGAGGGTAATGCAGCTTCGTATTGTCTAGGAAATATTATTCATGCTGAACGTTTGAAATTTTTGTGCTTTCTAGTGGTTCTGATTCTTATTATAGTAATGTTTAAGAAATATTGCTAACTTGTTTTCTGTGTGTTTTAAACTAGAGGTGAGTTAGCTCGTCCTTTTCCTCACAAAAGCCTGTCTTCTGCGTTCCTGCCGGAGGAGCAGGGCAGTTAGATGGTGCAGACAGCCTAATGGGAGGAGGACAGAAACCAGCTAGAATTTCATCTAGGTGGGGCTGGCAGGAAAAAAAAAACAACTGTGTTTATTTACTGCTTGACATCACAATTTTGGCACAAAATTTTAAAATTCGTGTGTGTAGAGTCCAGTCTGCTTTTCATTTAGAGCTGTATGAATTTTAAATACTTGTACATCTGTCATGTGTTTTTTTTTTCCTTCCACTTTCTCCTTTTGGGATCAAAACAAATTTCCATCATTCTATTGGCTTGTCACAAGCTCTTCTATTTTGGACAAAGCTTGTAAAGTATCCTTTTAAAGAGTAATTTTATTTCTTTTTTTTTTTTTTTGTCACTTAAATCTGACTTGGAAGTACTTAATTTTTAAGAGGGCAGTAGGTATATTTTATGTTGGTTTTAGCTTTTTTATAGTTTGTCAAAAAGAGAGGAATTGTAGAACTAACATAAATTTGTTTAAATACTTTTTTCATTTGTGACTTCTACTTTAATGCTTGTAGTCACATACACAAATGAATAGTGTTGAGATTTTTTTTTTTTCTTAAGGAGAAGAAAGTGCCCTGAGAAAACTTACTTAATAGTGTGTTTTTAACAAATTTTTTTTTTAAGTTCCCTCATTTACTCTTTTTTTCTATAGGAGAAAAAGGGAAGGAGCAGGTCTAAATGAAACTTAAAATGAAATAAGAGGCTTTTACCTTAGCAGATTTTTACAGAGAAATAAGCCTTATTTTACTTTTTAATTTCCTCCATGTGCTTTTGTCTTACATCACCAATGGTACTTTCTTATACATGGTTCCTGGAATTTGTTTTATAAACTTCCTGGAACTGCCAAGCGTTTAAATGGCCTGTGCCACTCGTTCGATTTTATTTTTGTTTAGCATACAGCTCGCTTGGTAGTGTTGAATCAGTTTGTTAACGAGCTGGGCTTAGTAGCAAACAATGATTACTCAGAAAAATGCTGTTCAGAAGTATCACGGTACTGCTGCGTAACGTGGCACGAACGGCTGTGTTCTCACAAAGGGACAAGAAGAGACTGTGGTGTGGATAAAAGGTATGCCTTAAGATGCTCGTACCTACTACAAATATTAAGAATAATACAGATAGATTCCCCCTTTTTCAAATCATTTGCTTCACAAACTGCAGGAAGAATTGAGCCTACCTTGTTTCTGCTACACCACAAAAAAATGAACACATGGCTTCTGACAAATCATGAGATGGATGACTCAAGATGCGGGCTAGCTGTAGTTTGGGAATGTGTCAAAGCTGATTTGCTTCATTTGCTTTAGATTTTGTGCACTTGTGAGGATGCTTAAAAAAAAATAAATGTGTTGAGCAGGATAAAATGACAACCATGTTGCATAGGTAGCTCAGTGCTGCTGTTCGAACAGCAGCAACAACAAAACCTAGTTGTTAGCCTTTGAGAGGTAAGTTCAGATTCCAGAGTTGTGAAGTCTGGATGCAGATAGATCCCTACAAAGGGCTGTATTCGTTAAGTTTTTGTGCTCCTTTTCATAGGAGCAGAGGAGAATAAAAGCCAAGGAAATAGATCTGGGCTGTTGATGGTGGGAACCGTACGTAGCTTTGTCACTACTTGCAGCTATTCTAATATTTTAGGGCGCTCAAGCGTGTGTTTTGACTGTGATTCCTCCTTCTCCAAAGAGAAGCAAATTTCATTTGCGTGTTACTGATAAGAAAAATGAATCAGAATCACAAGTTCTCAGTTCAGTGAGATTATTTTTTTTCTCTCATTTACGAGAGCCTCTCTGATGTCATTAAATTTACCCGAATGAACTAATCTGTATAATCAACTGCAGCTTTTCAGTGTTACTTAAATAATTTCTAATGTTTTTTAAAAAATAAGCCTTTATTTTTTTTAAAACTTATGTGAATTTTCAAAGTCATTTGACTTTGGGGTAGTCAATCAAATTCAGCAGCTTGCAAGACCTTCTGCAAATGAAATGTGATTCATAGAAGAGTACCAGAAGAGAAAACTTTTCCTCCTTCACTGGAAGGCTGGGCTGGTGGGAATTCCCAGTGTAAGCAGGGCTTTTCCAGAGCCCGTTTCAGACGCCAGCAGCCTTTACATCAGCAGACTGTTGGAATACAAGAAGCGGTCACAGCGTGTCAGCAAGGGAGGAACACGTCTGGTGAAGAATGAGGTGTATTCCCATTAATTGGCTGTAGTACAGAAGCATCAGTTTGCCTAAAATGTCAGTCACGGCCTTTTGTAGTTGCAGAGCAGCAAACCGTCACAAGCTTTTGCTGCAATGCTTTTGTTTTCTGCAAAGTAAAAGTAAACCTGTGAAAACATTTTGGGCTGGATCAGGGTTTAAGATACTACACGTCACTGTTGTACTAGGACATAAGAAGATTGAGTTTCTATTCTCCCTCTTAGTCGTCTTGTTTTTAAATATTATTTGCTATGTTTTAAACTGGCAATAACTTATGCGTTTTAAAAAAATACTTCTTAAAATCCCATTAACACAAAGCTTTGTTTTACTGTTGCCATATATGTTTCAAAGCTTTTATGTAAAGACATATAAGATGATGTTGTACAAGGTGATCTTTTGATCTGTAATTATGGTAGTTCAAGAGAATGGGCTGTTTTTGTCTGGGCTGCTGTTAAGAGTGGTTTGACGTTGTTATAATCATGTGGTGAGAAGGTCTGCTGTGGGTAATAGGAGCGAGCTTTGGTACCCTGCAGCTGGAAACTGAGCAGTGACAGAAAGAGGTTTAAAGAAAATCCAGTTGTGGTCCTTCAACAAGGTCTTGTAAACTTAGGCGAGTTGTGGCAGGGTGCTTCTGTGTCAGGTGTCTGTCCTTTACAAAGCCCTGGTACTTGCTTAGTATACGTGAATCTTCCAGTAACTCTGTAAATATTGCTGTCCTTAGAATCCTTGTCTCATTCTTCTGTTACAGTAATTGAAATCGACCAGACAGATAATTAAATGTAATATTGAATGTTCTTTACATTTTTCACTGTTACAAAGCAGCTTATTAGTCTTTGACCAACTGTGCTTTAAACTCTTAGTAGATAGCAACGGTTCTCTGTACAAGTAGCGTGCTCTGAATAGAAGAAATTAATTGGGACCAGCTGGAATGAGTTATTGTACTTAAAGGTCATTATGTTTTTATCTTTCATATACTATAATTTTCTTTAGGATTCGTGTAATGATCTGGGGAAAAAAAGGGTGGTAATTTGTCCAAAATATGACTCTTTCTCATCAAATGTTTTGTTTACTCTTTCATATAATAGGTGAAATATTACAGACATTTGGCACCTGATCACTTGCTTCAAATATGTCATCGACTAGGACCACTTCTAGAGCAAGAAATTCCCCAAAGTGTCCCTGGAGTGCAGACGCTATTAGGAGCTGGCAGACAGTCTTTGCTTCGTACAAACAAAAGTATGAAACATGTGTGAGAGTTCTGAGAATTCGGTATATTTCATGCCTCTTCTGCGATTTTGTGCAAGGAAAAACATCTGTTGTGTAATTCTTCTAAAACAGGTTGCAAGCACGTTGTATGGAAGGGATCTGCTCTTGCTGCATTACACTGTGGGAGGCCTCCAGAGTCACCTGTAAACTATGGCAGTCCACCGAGCATAGGTAAGCCAAATTTATTACAGCATTGCCCTTGCACTACCTGGCTCCCAGGGTAATTGATTATAGTAATGATGAGAGCTCGGTGGTAGTAGTTCTGTTTGTTTGGCTGTTTGTGTCATATGTCTTCTGTTAAATATTACTTTTTATTAAGATGCCATAACTGGCATGTTTGCCACTTTGGGGGGGAAAAAGATACTGTAAACTCATGCACCAGTTCTGCTCTGAAGTTAGTTAAAACCAGAATGACATTGTCTGCACCCATTGTTGGACAGAATAAGTCTCAGAGACTGGTGATGGTTTTCTTTGGAAAAATTTAAGTGTCCTGTAGAAGTGATTCTCTCTGCTCTTTGGTCTCTGCAGTAATTTTGTAGCTCTGCTTTAGTTTGCTGTGTTACATCATGAAGCATGTGCTGTCTGTCTTGCTGAGAAACTGGAGGCTAGCGTGTGTATACCTTATATATACATATATAATTAATATATATATCTAGTTGCTATTTTTAAGCTCTCATATCTTTGTCACTAAAATATATTCTGTTAGCTTTCAACCTTTTAACAAGAAGATGCGTTTTCTTGTTCTCAGTTGCTAAGAGGATGGAGATGTGGTGTTTTAGGAGATTGTTTAAAGAGCATCCTTTTCCTTTTGCTGTGGATAGGAAAACTGGGCAAAATCACTTGTCTTTCAATCTTTTTCTGCTGCTACCTAGGGGGAGGTTAAGGCCAGATGCCAAGTGCAGTGTTGGATGAGGTTGGAAGGAGGGTAGATACCCAGTTTTTAATCAGCTCGTTCACGTTGGCTCAGCCCCTGATCATTTTGCCTCCATTTCAGAGGCAGCTCTTTGCACCTTTGCAAGGGTGTGTTGTAGTTTTCAGTGATTAAGGACTTGTTTACCCTTAGCTTACACCCCTATTCTTGTCTCCTGTGTAAGTCAAGTTTGATGAAATCTAGTGAACAGCTAGCACAGGATGCCATTCTTCTTACTTCTTAGGATGAGTGATCAAAGAAACACTTAGTATCTTTTTAAGCTGTTATTTTGATCTATAATCTATTCTTTGTTAAAACTATTTGTAGGAAGAAAATCTGAAAATATGATGTATATTAATACTAGTATTTCTCCATAGTTTAGTCAGGGGGTGGCCTGATTTTTCATCCGTACATATGTGCATGAATATTCAGAAAATCATATTCAAAAATTCTTACAAGTCTTCAGAGTACATCAAGCATCTAATTGCTTCTGAAGAGACAGGACAGTGGTTAGTCAAAGGTAGGCCTCAAGCTAATTTACACCTCCTTTCCTGAAAGCTATTTAAGCACCTGTTTAGTCACTGTAAAGTATAAACACCATGTGGCTGTAAGAGGAGGAAAAAAAATTCCCAGAAGCTTTCTCTACATTTCATGAGCAACAGCAATGATATACTGACATTTTTAATTAATTTATTTTTTTTAAATCACAAATCAAGGACATAAATATGCAATCCAGAATTCCTTATTGGGCATAGGGGCTCTTTTTAACACATTGGAGGTTTAAGAACCTGGGAAACTACTGGAGATGAGAACAAGTTGAGACGCCTTGAGGAGTAAGTCACGGTGCAGCAGCAGGTTTCTGGATCACATCAAACAGTTCCTTGCTTAAGCAGTCTTCAGTTTTGTGCTTCTATGGTGCAGTGTATCTCTGATAAAAGACAGGCTGCTGTGAAGGCCATGGTAAAAAAGAGAGAATTGAAGATAGGTTGGGTGAGCTACTAAGTAGCAATGGACAAATAGACAGCTGGGTGCTGTACAGAACAGAGGTATTTTAAATGGGATATCTTGCCATTACGGGTTTTTTGAAGTCTGAACTCCTTTTGAGGAATATTGGTAGCCTGTAAGGTTTCCATAAATTGGGATATTTAAAAAAAAAAACTTATTTATATATAAATAAAATAAAACTGAGAATGCTAAATTTGGGCTCTCCAGATTATTCCTGGTGTTCTAAGAATCTCCAAGTGAAACCTCCACGCTTTATCCAGAGGATTACGGTTCAGCCTTAAGCTGAAGCAGAAGCACGCTACAGCTAAGAAGCTTTGAAGTCGAGCGCTGCCAACTTTGACTTGGTCAGATGGCAAAGTATTTGGTGTTCTAGTGGCTCTTTTCTTTTAAGGCACAAGTTGCATACTTCCCATGATACTTTTGTAGGTGCTTGGGATATAGGGAGAGGACATGGCGTTACTGGCTTCTCAGAGCTTCCTCAGGTAGTGCGTGTATTATCCTGAGGCTGTTCACCAAAACCCTCCTGTAGTACCTACTTGCATTCAGTAGATTTTAGTTTACAGATGTTATTTTTGGTATTCACTTAAAGAATAGTTTCTATGTTGTGCTCCAGATGTGGAGGAAGAAGTGCTTGTGGCCGAGTATTTCCCTTTCTGAGTGGCTGTACGCAGTTGTGAACATTGTGAACTTAGAAAATCTTGGGCTGGATAAGCAGCCTTATCTGCAAGGTGTCTGGAGGACAGAGCTGTCTGATGGCTTAGATTTCCTTAGTTGTGGTTGTCTTAACTTTTTCAATACTTGGCAATGTGTTTTAAAACATATTTGAAATCAGAGCAGCAGAAGAAGCAGACTGTTCTGCTTTGTACTTTGGCTTAATCCACGGTACATTTTTTTTTTTTTTTTTTTTAAGCAGAAAAGACCAGTGCATGAAGTTTCTGTCAGCTAGATAGCAAAGAAACTTGTAGTTGCCACGGTAGAGAAGTTAACTGTTAGGAGAAATAACTTTCAGGCTATTTATAGGAAGAACACGTACGGCTTCCTAAGTAAATGTTATTTTTATTGAACCTTTCGCAGAGCTCTGAATATTTGCAAAATTATAGTTATTTCAACATACCACATTTTTCATGACCAATAATTTCCTTTTCTGAACGTTGAGATAAGTGCTGGTAACTGCGTGTTTTCAACTGTGAAGTGTATTTGGATTTTTTGGATGTCTGGTTCAGACCTGTGCGTTAAAGCATTTGTGTTTGGTTTATCCTGTTCTAGTCTGAGCCTTTGAATGAAACTGGGAACTGGAATGACACTTTTATAAATAACATTAGATACTAGATTCCATTTTCTTACATAGCTAACCCCTTCTCCACTAGGAGAGCTGTATTTTACATATTTGTGCTACAAAACATTTGGAAACTCATGTTCTCAGGGCTGTATGTATTTCACATGGAGAGCCCGCAAATGGTTGAGGAATGGGAAGAAGCATTTCAGTGTTGTGCAAGCTTTATCCTTCGTTTACGTCTTTCTAAGCATATTTGCACGTTTCCTAGTTTGATGGACTGATGTAATTACGATGCTGCAAGGATACTCTTTAGTTTAAAAATTTCATGCACATTGTGCCAGCTGCCTTCTAAGTAACTTCTATACGCAGTTAAAATACATCTGTACAAATACGTGCTTCGGCAGAGAACTATAAAGCATTTGTAGAATATGATAAAGAGAAACAAAACTTGGGTAATAAATAATGTTTTTCCAGTCGATATTGTTTGTGCGACATAAGCACTAAGATAGTTAATTAAGAACACAAAGAGCTATGTCATATGTTCTTTTGTATTGTTAAAGATCCCTGCAGGAACAGAAATGGAACTCTTTCAGTAATTTTCAGGAACTGCTGAAAAAGCACAGAACCAAAGCTTAAAGCCGTGAGTTCAAAGCTCTTGGGAAGCTGGTCATTCATGTGTGAAGAGCTGAATGAGACTGGCTGCTCGTTCCCTGATAATGAAGAATGTTTTTCTTGATTGATGAATATATCTGCCTTTGAGAAATACTATTTCATTGTCTTGCTGAATAGTCCTCCTCGATAAAAGTTCTGAGAGATTTTCTGTTTTTCTCACAGTTTCTTTATTAAATGCTCCTGCTGTTTTGGCTGTAAACAGGACATGATGTTCTGCTAGTGGTGTAGATGTTTGTTTTTAGAAATTTAGTAAATACTTTAGGCCTAAAAGCTAACGTAAGAGTACTTTGCATAAATTGCTCCTGTTACCATAAAAACAAACAAACAAAACCAAAATAAACTAACCCAAAAGACCAGCTTTAGGTTTTGAATATTAGCGATGCAATACATTTAAATTATCTGTGTAAACTAACGTTGTTACCTGTGTTTATTCAAGTATAAAGTGAATTATACTAAAATAAATGCCTTCTTTTTATGCAAAAAGAAATGTTATAGAAGTCCTAATATGTTGAGTGAGATATGTAACAAATAAGTAATATGCTGGGTGTAAACAAGATTGTGCTGAAGATAGGGAAGAGTTTGGAAATGCTAGGGATTGCACAGCTTTCGTTTGTCGTTGCGTGCTACCCTTGCAAGCGTCTTGCCTCTCATTTCTCTAAATTGGTAAGGGTTTGGTCACCTACTTTCACTGAGCAGGTGAATTTTATTTGCAAAGTTTTGGGTGTACATAGACCTGACATACACTCAGATATGCTCCAGTGAGAAGCCAGCATGCCTTTACCCTGCCCTGAGACAAGTTCTGGCTCAATCAGTTGCTATCTTTATCTCACGTCAGATGGGTGGTGATCATGGCCTATAAGCCAGAAGACGGGGAGTACTGCGTAGGGTTTGGAAGTCAAACAGAGAAATGGTGGGAAGGTAAAAGTCAGTTCAAGCTGCTTTTTTGATCCTGGACATCTTGACAGAAGGGGTGGAGGAGGGAAGAAAACCTGAGTGCGTGACACATTTAATGTTATTAGCTTAGACAGCGACAGGAGGAGTCTGGCAGTCTTGTTTTAAACAACTGTAAATGCCTTGGTATTCACTAGAGGTGTGCCCAGGCTCTCAAGCTATGCAACTCATTTCGTTATGGCTAAGAGTTGTGAATAAAATGTGTTTCTCAAGTGTCCTTCAAGATCTGCTTTGAACCTGCTTCCATTTCTGTGTGAATGGAAGGGGAACAAAGGTGGCTGCTGTTCTTCAGACTAGAACTTTAATTAAACAGAACTCCAGAAGGGAAGAAAATGAAAAATAAACCATAAAGACTTCTGTATGTGTTTTTTTTTTTTTTTTTTTTAATGTAAGGTAAAGCATGTTACTCTCCTCTGTCTTTAAAGGCATATTTCACATTCAAGGATAAGACCGTGTAAATACGGTGATGAAGCTGGTCGCTTGGATAAAAAAAAAAAAAAAAAAGGGGAAAAAAGCCAAGGGAAAAAAAGGTCAGCACAGCTAATACTGCACCGTCTTTCAGACACCAAAATTTATCTCTCACAGATTGCTGTATTTCTCTGAACTGCCTGTGCTATTTTGGGTGCGGAGTTAGAGACATTCTAAAACTTTGAAGGCATTCAGGTTGGTGCCTGCCGCGTGCCTTTTGAGTGGGAGAAAGCCTGATACAATCTTTCACAAGCTCTATTGAGAACTCCTACCATTTTACATTCAGCAGCTTTATGTATGTTAAATTTTAAATTGTTCTGAGGGAAAGCAAAAAATTAAGGTGATCTTGACTCAGAGATGTGGTTTTCAGATTAACATTGTTAGTAGCAGTGAATCATAACAGTAGAAGTGAGATTTTAAAAATTTCCATTTTACTAAGTTGTCTGAAGAGCCCAAGTCTGTTTGGTTTATGTTTCTAAGTGACCTTTAAAAATAAATAAATGTATTTAAGTGTTGGCCTTGATGGGTACAGAATCCCATGTTTCTCACTGCGTTCATCTGCAACTTCCCACACACACTTTTTTTTTTTTTTTTTTTTTTAATCTAGTAAAGGGCCGTAGTAACTTGTAGTTGACCTTGCCTCCAAAGGGGATGCTGGACCCGGTGACTTGCTGAGGTTGGAGTGGACTTGTAGTGTTCTGCGGCTCTGCAGTAATCAAAGTCAGAGCTCTTCTGGCATTGAATCTGGGGAAGGGCATGAAGGAGCACACAAAGGGCTTCTCCAGGTGTAGCATCGTCCGGAGGAGGAGCAGGGCCTTCTGCTGAGTGGGGTCAGGATCAGAGACCTGGGGCTGCTCAGCCTGGAGAAGAGGAGGCTCAGGGGGATCTCATCACTGCGTATAAATACCTGAAGAGTGGGTGCAGAGAGGAGCCAGCCTGCTCTGTGTGGGCCGGCTTAAACCAGGGGGTTGGAGCAGGTGGGCTCCAGAGGGCCCTGCCAGCCCCAGCCCTTCTGGGATTTGATACAGGCAGAAATGTTTGGCTCAAAGGATTGATTGGCAAAAGGGTTTACTGATGGTGCGCACAGGGGCTAACACTAGGGCCGGCACTGTTTAACATCTTCAGTAGTGACTTGGATGATGGCACACCAAGCGTGCAGGCAGTGCACAACTAGGGGTGGTGGCTGACACATCAGAGGGACCGTGCTGCCATTCAGAGGGCCCTTAACAGGCTGGAGAAACGCATGAGCAGGATGTGGGGGTTTCTCTCTGCTGGGCAGCCGAGCTCCACCACAACTGCTGTCTCTCTCTCCCTCCTCAAAGGAAAAAGGGGGAGAAAATATGATGAGAAGGGCTCAAGGGTTGAGATAAGGACAGGGAGATGACTCAACAATTATTGTCATGGACAAAACCAGACTCAGCAGAAGGACATTAATATAAGTGGTTTCAAGTTATTGCCTATCAGAAGCAGGTTAGAGCAGGGAGAAACTAAAAGCAAACCAAAAACACCTACCCCCACCTGCCCTCTTTCACCTCCTCCCCCCAAGTCGCACAGGGGAATGGGGGGAATGGGGGCTGCAGCCAGTCCCTGATGCTGTCTCACGGTCCCTCCCTGCCCCTGCTTCCCATGGGGTCCCTCCCATGGATGCCGTCCTTCCCGAACTGATCCTGTGGGGGCTGCCCACAGGCAGCAGCTCTTCAAGCACTGCTCCCACACGGCTCCGTCCCACGGGGTCCATCCATCCCCCAGGAGCAAACTGCTCCAGCACGGGTCCCCCACGGGCAGCAGCTCCCCCCAGACCCCTGCTCCTGCGTGGGCTCCTCTCCACGGGCTGCAGCTCTGGCCTGGGGCCTGCTCCTGCGGGGGCTCTCCATGGGCCGCAGCCTCCTCCAGGCCACATCCACCTGCTCCACTGGGATGGAGTTGTCACACAGCAGATTTTTTTCCCCTTCCTTCAGTCTCCTCTCCCAGAAGCCCACCCAGCATTGCTCCTTGGCTTGGCTCTGGCCAGTGGTGGGTACCTGTGGAGCCGTCTGGAGCTGGCTCTGATCTTACATGGGGCAGCTGCTGGGCTCTGCTCACAGAGGTTCCACAAAGAGAAGTGCAGAAGTCCGTGGGAAGGAAGGTCTCTGTGCACAATTAGACAACAGGGGCTTAATGAGCAGGGCATCCTGGTGCTCAACATGTCAGACATGAGTCCCCAGTGTACCCTTGCACAACAAAAAGAAGTAGCATCTTGTGCTGTTGGAGGTAGGGCGTTGCTGTTAGGCTGAGGGTGTTTTCCCTCTAGTCAGCACAGCTGAGACCCCACCTGCAGTGCTGGGTCCAGCTCTGGGCTCCTCAGAACAAGAAAGTCATGGACACAGTGGAATGAATCTAGCAAAAGACGATGTTGAAAAGCTTGAGGTGTCTATCATACAAAGAGAAGCCAAGAGGGCTGGGATTTACTAGCCTTGAAGAGGAAGCTTAAGGAGATCTCAGGAAGGGGTATAAATACCTAACTGGCAGGTTGTGATGAAGATGGAGCCAGGCTCTTCTCATTGGTGCCTCCTGATAGGACAAGAAGCAATGGAAACAAACCAAAGTACAGGAATTTCCACTGAAACATTGGAAAGTACCTTTTTACTGTGGGTAGTCAAAACATTGGCCCGGGGTGTCCAGAGAGGTGGTGAAGTCTCCACCCTTGGTGATACTCAAAGCCCAACAGGACACAGTCATGGGCAACCTACCCAAGGTGAACCTGCTTGATCAGGGAGGTTGGGCAGCTGAGCTCCAGACGTCGCTTCCAACCTCTGTGATTCTGTGACAAGGTCAAGAGTCGGTCTTTAAGGCTGGTCATGTTGGGTGAAGACGAGCCCAGTTACCTGAAAGCGATGAGCGATTTGCTTTGTTTGGAAGCAACTGGTAAACAACTGATAGCAACTTAAAAATTTTTGTTTGTTTTTTTGTGGAGAAGTTTTCTTACATGCTCAGACATCTGCAGAGCACCTCACTTTTTTAGGTGTTGAATTCTACTGATCAGCTAGCTTCACTACTAAATATGAAGAATTGATATATGAGAACCAAAATGTCAACTGGGACTAAGTAGTGGAGCGTTGTTCCGTGTCATGCACACAACTGATAACATCTGTGTTTGTTTTTTTTCTCCTCCTTTTTAAAACAAAATCTTGTGCATGAGTAGTGGACAGACGCAAAGATAAGATAATTTTAATTCCCTTAGCTGCTCAGGCATTGGGTTGTAGCTTTTTCCATGCAGTGTCCAGTTCACGGGGACATCCTAATAAGGAACGAGCAATCTGTTGTGTGGCTTTGTTCTTTCTTGCATCCAACCCTTCTTTCTTTTCTTGGTTGACTCGCTGTAGGGCCCAACCAGTGCTCTCTAACCAGCCTTGGATAAAGTTTGTGTCCTACTTTCCTTGCTTGTTAGGTACTGTTTGTGGCAGCTGTTTAACTACTTAAACCTTATCACTCTTCCTGTGATTGAACCAACACCTTTGCTTATGCTGACCCCATTGTGTGAGGCCAGGCAGAACCTAAGCAAAGACTCAGAACTGCTCATAGGGATTAAACAAGAGAGTTGCAGGAGTAACCGCTGTACAGGAGTTCCTAAAATCACTTCCTCCCCCTCCCCCCCCCCCCCAAATACAGTTAAAATCAAGCTAAAATAGCTTAAAGACCACAGAAGGCCTGAAAGGTATTGAGGCCAGATCTGGGTATCTATCATGATGAAACCTAAGACTTATAATTAATACAAACGTATTATTATTAGCAATTGGTAGTCTTTCTCAGCTTGGTTCACACCAGAAAAAATCAGTTTTATTGTTTTGATGCACAAGATGCAGCTATTTTTTAATTTTTACCCGTACTCTAAAAGGAAAAAAAAAAAAAAAAAAAAAAAAGAGTACTTCCTTTGCTAACAAGGTCTGTGCTGGAGTTGTAAATGTTGGAATAAAACATGGGAACGCCTCAGAAATCAAGCTGGATCCCTTGGCTAAGAGAATGAGATTAAATATAATTAGAGTTAAATGGGAGGCTGTATTGAAGAACAATGATGGATGTGAGCATTTAGTTTAAAAAAAAATGTTGGAGGAGTCTTCTGAAAAATAGTATTTTAATGGACAGTGTCCAAACCTATGGGAAGTTGTCATGGTTTGTTTTTTTTTTTTTCTAAAAGCATGATCTTGGTTAAAAATTCTCTTCCCCATCGTCCATAGGTTCGTAATGATACTTTTTGCCTTATAAAGCCAATTTTTAAAACCCTTAAATTTATTTTTAAAGGGTAATGGGATTTTTATGTAGTTTTAATCTAAATTTTGTTCAAAGCCAGTGAGTAAGCTCCCAGTTTTCTCATTTCCCCTGTTGCTGTGTTGCTTCTGTTGTGTGCAGTAGGCTGCTTGTTGCTAAACAAGGGATGCTTGAGTTCCCCAGAGATACGTGAACCAGTAGCAATTTGCCCATCACCACTTGACATCAACAAGAATATCAGCAGAAATACTGGCTTAGGCTATGTTAAATCTATTAAATTAATCTAAAAATCTATTAAATCTATTAAATTAAAAAAAAAAAAGGTCAAAATTTGTCTGTATATTAAAAGTAAAATGCTTATATGAAGTTATTGGTTGCTTTCTCCTAAAGAGGCTGCTTACTTCTAAACTTACTGACAGAACATCTCAGCAATTAACTTTTAGTTTAGCTTTTTACTTTTATGAGAGCTATGGATTCATTTTTATATAATGTGCTAGAAGCTGATTTCCAAGCAACCTACTTACATTAAGAGCAAACAAAAAGGTAACTACTGAATAGGTTGAGATTGTGTAAGATCACTTTATTGTTGTGGCAAATACTTTTTCTTACTCTGTTTTATTGTGTGTGGTTGGTGTGTGTTTTATTTTTTCTTTTTACCATGGGATGATGTGTCAGAAGCAGAAACGATTTATCTTGTGACTGAACTAATCTGGGTTTCCTGCTGTTCTAAAGTAGACTGTCTGTTGGCAAGGAAAAGCTTTGTCATAAAGCAACTGCAGCTGCATCTTTTTCTTGTGTAGGGGGAGGGTGAAGATATTGCAGAGCCTTAAGGCAGTAGCAGCCCAGCGAGTCAGTGCCTCACCCCACAGCTAAGGATCCTGCTCCTTCACAAAGCGTCTTGAACTGGGAAGACTTCCTTGAATCCCTGGGCTACATATGCAGGAGCTGAAATGTTTCAGGGCTGTTCTCATGGCCTGAAGCCAGTGGGCTTGGCAGTTGTCCATACCACTAAGTGCTTTTGCTCCCGTGCAGAGTAGCTGCTATCCAGTTTGCATAATGAATGAAGTTTGACCTGTGCTGACTCATGAACCACTGTCTAGTTGGCCTGGGCCAAAACCGTGCGGTGCAAGAGGCTTGTAGCTCTTCACAGCTGATGCTAGCGAGAGTGTCATGCACTTCCAACCCTGCACCCTGTCCCCGTTAGTTCACTAGCACACGCAGTACTGTGGTGAAATGATGTGTAAAGAACTCCTAACCAGGGGAGTGATGAGAGTAGCAACTACTTGTCTTGACAGTGGTGAATTTTGTTTTCCATGTGTAGTGCTGTGGATATTGCTGGGCATTTATTATTATTTTACTTTTCACGTATTCAGAAGCAGGATATATTTGCAAATTTTATCATAATTCTGTGGAATATAAAATATATTGCCACCGTTTCTTAGCTCTAATAACAATATGGGGAACTGTCTGACTAATGTGTATCCATGCATGCAAGCGCTACACTTTGCTGCTTTATCATTGCATGAGTAGCAGTTTAAAATTAATAACTCTGACCTTCATTTTCTTTCCATTTTGTTAGAACAAAGTAAATTCTTGCTCCTGGACTTTTTTAGCTTTTAAACTTGGGTAAAAAAATCCTAAACCCTTTAAACAAAGTTCCGTTAATCAAAATCAGGGTTTGCTAAATTTGTATCTGGTTTTGTTTGGTTGTATTTTTTTTTTTTTTTGGCCATAGCAGGCAGTAGTATTCTTCAAAACAAGAACTGATTTTATCTTGCAGAGGGTGGATAAATGTTTGATTATGCAGGTGTCTAAAAACAGGTTGCCCTGGAGAGGACTTGAATGTTTTCTGGTGTGCAGTTAATAGCTGTGGGGAAGCTTGTATGTATCTTAAATTCGAGGTGGTTTACTCCTCCATGGAAGCTGTCTTGGTCCTCCTGAATTTCTCACACTAGGTATGAAGCAAGAAGCATACATTTAGGCACTTAGAAATGGAAGTTTGATGTATAATACCTTTGTGTTCTGCCTTGCACTTTACTACTTTTTTGCATGTATGTATCAGAGGCTACTTTTGTATTACATTTTCCCTTATTAAGTTTTGTAAAATGAGAGAATGACTGTAGTAAAGTGTTCATATGAGGTGTGGTCCAATGCTGAAATGAACTTTCACTTCTTTCACGACAGTGTTGTAGTTTATGAACACAATATAAATGTTGTTTATTTTCTTTCTTCTCATTTGGTAGTGGATACCTTGTTTTCGAGAAAACTAAATGGAAAATACAGACTTGAACGCCTTGTTCCAACTGCAGTCTATCAACATATGAAGATGCATAAACGAATTTTAGGACACTTATCTTCTGTATACTGTGTAACTTTTGATCGGACTGGCAGGAGAATATTTACTGTAAGTACAAATTTTCTATTGTATGATTTTTTCGAAGTGCAGTTAGCATGTCATTTAACTGTTCCCGAAACCTACATGTACTGATGTTGCATATTAAGAGCAGATGAATGCTTTACTGCTGTTACTCTTGGATGCTTTTTAATGACCATGCTGGTTTGCATGTTAAAATAGTTTTAGCATACTAATATATTGGGTGTGCATGGCAAGGTTTTGGTAGCGGGGGGCTGCAGAGGTGGTTTCTATGAGAAGAACCCAGCAGGCTCCAAAGGGACCTGCCTCTGGCTAGAGCCAAGCCAGGAAGCGATGCTAGGTGGGCCTACGGGAGAGCAGATTGAAGAAAGGGAAAAAAGCTGTTGTGTGACAGCAGCTGGGAGAGACAGGAGTGAGAAAATGAGAGGGAAGCAGCCCTGCAGACCACAGGGTCGTTGCAGAAGTGGGGCAGGCGGTGCTGCAGGCAGGCAGCAGCAGTTCCCCTGCAGCCTGTGGAGAGGCCCCTGGTGGAGCAGGCTGTCCCCCTGCAGCCCATGGGTCCCACATGGAGCAGATCTCCACGTTGCAGCCCCCCCATGGGTGGAGGAGCCCCCGGTGGAGCAGGTGGATGTGGCCTGGAGGAGGCTGTGGCCCATGGAGAGCCCCCACAGGAGCAGGCCCCGGGCCGGAGCAGCAGCCCGTGGAGAGGAGCCCATGCAGGAGCAGGGGTCTGGGGGGAGCTGCTGCCCGTGGGGGACCCGTGCTGGAGCAGTTTGCTCCTGGGGGATGGATGGACCCCGTGGGACGGAGCCGTGTGGGAGCAGTGCTTGAGGAGCTGCTGCCTGCGGGCAGCCCCCACAGGCTCAACTGGGGAAGGACGGCATCCATGGGAGGGACCCCACGGGGAGCAGGGGCAGGGAGAGACCATGAAGGAGCACTGGGGACAGAGTGTAAGGGACTGACCGCAGCCCATTCCCCTGCACTGCTCTGGGAAAGGAGGTGGAAGAGGGTGGCTTTAGTTTGTTTTTAGTTTCTCACTGCTCTAGTCTGCTAGAGGTAGCAAATAAATTACATTAATCTCCATGTGCTGAGTCTGTTTTTTTCTCCCCCTCTTCCCTGGGGAGGGGGAGTGAGGGAGCAGTTGTGTTGGAGCTCAGCTGCCCAGCTGGGTAAAACCACCACAGCTAAATGTGACGGTGACTGCTGATCCATGCATTTTAGTCAGAAAACAAGTAAATTCCAGTAAAATTACCATGAGTAGACTTGTATTCTCTGGGAAGATACATAGCAAAAGAATGGACAACCACCACAAAATTTTAGAAGTCAGGGAGGACAATCAATATGTAATTAAAAAATGTTTTGACTTTTTTTTCTGTATTTTTTAAAAAATTTAAAGCATGACAGTTAACAGTCTGGTGATGTACTTAATATTTGTATGGCATGCTCGTGGAAACCAGAAGCCTAGCGTAGTGCATTTCAACAGATGTTGGTTCACAAGGAATTGTAATCCGTGAGATACCAGAAACTGTTTTTAGTGCCAATATTCTCAGTTTTTGTAGCTATTTTCATTGTGTTGTTTTGGTGTCTTTTTTTTTTTGCCTTTTTTTTTTGTTTGTTTTGGGTTTTGTTCTGTTTGTTTAAAAAACAAGGAGGGTGTCTGAAATCAGTACTGAAAGTGCATTTTTCCCAAATAAATGGGAATTATGAAAACAGATGGGTGCCAGTATAATTTGGATACCTTAGCAATAGTCAATTTTAATGAAGCAAAGGACCATATAAATGCATACCCCGTGTCAGTGTGGGCCACTTGAGCTGCATTTATTGCCTTCCCACAAGTACTGGATACTTCTGATGCCTTTGTGGATTCAGGAGCTTGATTGTGTCCCTTCGAAGCTCGTGACAGTGAACTCCGACAATGCAGATGAAAGTACATTTCGGTTCTACGCTACGTCTTGCAGTCCTAACTGTTCAAATGCTTTCAGCACAGCCACAAATATAACTTGCCCTTTCGCCCACATATGTTTTACTTCCTGGCGTGGAAGGATGTGTGGTTGTAGGGACTGGGGCGCTTCGAGAGTCATGAACAGGCTTCTCTTTATTTGTTCACTTGTTCACAGTAGAGATTTTCTTCATATTTCTTTAGCTTTCATTGACAAGCTAAGTCCCTCAACAGTCATAGGCATTAAATTCTTACCATCTCCTCTAGTTTGTGCGTGATTAACCTGTCAGGAGAAGGGTCTCTCCGATGTCATGGGCTTATTTTATACGTGACAAGGTAGAATGGGTTAGGGATTTTGTGTGCGAGTATAAAAATCCCCTACGCTCATCCTGTTCACCTCTAAATAAAAACTTCTTCAAGGAAGCACCAGGAGAAGTGCATGAAAGTCCTTGTTAAGTCTTGTGATTCTTCATTTTTTCTGAATCCCATGTTCCTAAAATCTGTTGGCTTTGAGGGATGTCTGGTGGGAAGTGTCCCTGCCTATGGCAGGGTGGTTGGAATTAGATGGTCTTTAAGGTCCCTTCCACCCCAATCCATTCTGCAATTCTATGAATTTACTAAACTTCCCCTGAGTGCACCTGTAGGGAAGAGTAGAGTTGCACATTCCCTTGTGCTCTGCAGTGTGACTTAACAGTGGCTACAGAGGGACAATTCTCTGGACCGTAACAACAATTTATTTCCAAAATAAAAGTGGAAGAACCTGGAATAAAATAGAGGGGAGCAATATCGCTTCTGCAACCCTAGAGCTTTGCTGGCAGTCCTTTGCTGAGAGATAAACTGATGTCCTGGTATAATTGCCAGTAAAATTGCCTGAAAAAGGTCACAAGTTCACATCATGATTATTTCAATCCAGTGTCGAATAAACTGTCTGTAGAAGGTACTTGTAGCTGGTGAATTTTCATCTGGGGGGCTGGGGCAGAACTTCTTACCTCAGCATTGTCAGGTAAGGCCTGTGGGTGTTGTGTAGATGTTTAAGCGGTTGGTGACAAATGGAAAACCAAAGCGTTTTATTCTGCATTCAGTGAAATACAAGTTGAAGTTGATAGTGTGGTGTAGTCAATGGATAATCGGTGATGAACTGTCTTCTTTTAATTTCATTTTAATCTTTATGACAAAATGGGGACAAGTCTTCTTTTCAGTCTAGACCAATGCTGTTTCTTCAGTCTCCAGTGTAGTCAGTAGAACTGGGAATTTCTAATCAGAAGGAAGGCAGACTTCATTCTAGATGTCTGCTACCAGCATATAAATTTATATGTATCAATAGGGGATCATTTTTGCTCTGGTTTTACTCTAACCTAGAGCATTTAGTGTGACATTAGCTAGATAAAAGAGCTTGGTTTAGATTTATAATTGGATGTAGAAGATGCATCATAACTATTTTCCTTCTGACCTCTGAAGGATTGAAAGCCTCTAAATTCAGGTTCTGTTTATGTGCTGCTTCAAATTAAAAGAAAGAAGTGATCTCAGCACATTTTCAAGTCACGCTGTTCTGAGAGATGTTATCTTTGCTAGGAAGAAGGTGCTCTTAGTTTGCCTGGAGGCAGTGAAAACAGGACATTATGCAGTTTTCCTACTAGCTAGTAGGTCATGCAGTGACTGGTTCTATTTACATTCTTCTAAAGATTTCACAAGAGATTTCTGAAGATCAGCCTCTAAGCTGTTTTTGTTTTTTTTTTTTCCCTGAATATACAAAAATATTCCTAATATACAAACTGAGATGTCTTGGTAATTTCTATTTTTAAATTAACCGCAATGAAGACAACCTCTTTCCTTGCAAAGACACAACTGAAAGAACTACCAGCTGCCAGTGAAGAAAACCTAATTATTTCTGAGACTTGTGTTTTGGATCTTTCGAAAAGCATGACTTGCAGAACCCACGCATGGTAGTAGGGACAGGCATTTCTTCGTCTGGTTCTTGTACTACTTCGTCCTTCCTTGTAGTCAGAAAGTTGCCATCTTCTTTTCCGCCACCTTTATCTCCCTGTTGCCTCCGAGATACTCTTTCTAGGGAATAATAAACAAGGGTGTGTAATAACCCGTGGTTGGAAACTTTACACAGGCTGATTTGTTTGGATTTTGGCAGCCCACTGCAGCCCACAAGTTTGTGGAATGGTAGGAGAGCGATGAACCAGCTTTGCTCCATACCTTGGTAAGGCTGTCATCGCTTTTCTGCTGGTGCTGAACTTGTTCTAGCACTCACTTTTGACAAATGCTTTTAATAGGTGCACGATGTGTAGTAGTTGCAGACAAAACCTTGGAAATGTGAACTGCAGAGTAAGCCAATGCCCTCGCTGGTAGAACTGCAGCAGTATTTGAAGAGTTGTGAATTGTCCCATTCAGATCAGGCAGAATTTCACGGAGTTATTTCAGATCTAATATTACTGTTTGGCCAAGATGCTACAGAATTTACTACTTTAGACATTTTTCTTGCTTTCTTCCTTGCTGAGACAGTTTAATTTTCCTCTGTAATGGAGAGGTACAACACATGCCTCTGTAGCCAGCCTATAACTATATAGGCTATACTATATATAGGGAGAAGCCAAGTCTTTGCTTAGTTCAAGCTTTCCTTAGTTCAATGTGGTTAAATCGACTTCTGAGGTCTCCAGCTGTCAGCAGATCCTAGAACTAGCTGCTTTTTTTTTTTTTTTTCCTTTGTTGCTGACTCTTTTACATCTTTAAGTTATCTATGCACAGATTGCTCTCCATCAATTACATTCTGCAAGCAGCTTTTTAGGGGTCTTGTAATACGAGGTTTAGTTTATTGGGTGTCTTTCATTTATTTACTTATTTGCTTTGAACAATCTGTTCATCCAGTAGAATGGCTGCAAGCTGTAAGTGAGTAGCTGATTCATAATGTTGATCCTTACAACGTGAAAATTGCAGAAGCATGTTTTATATAATATATACAGTGCTGCAGAGAGTACTGTTTGTGCAGCTCGAAGAAAAATGGGGTAGTGGTTTGAGGCTTCTAGACTGTGATGCAAGTAATTAATGTTAATGGCTTGGCTCTGTTCTCATACATTTATTGCTTTGTGTAAGAGATCAATCCACATGTGAACGATTTTCATCTTCACCCTCCTAGAGCACTGTAGAAATTCTAGGTTCCCCGTTCCCTGTTCCCTTCTTACACTCTCAGGTCTCTGTTTCAAGGGGTGAGGGCATTATTTGTCACCATGAGTTTCACACACACACACACACCCCAGCCCTTTATGTCTCCTCCGTTGATTTTTTTGGTGGTGACTGCGCTTCCCTCAAGAATATGCAAACTTGTTCATTCTTGAGATCTTACACAGTGAAAGCAGTAGAACAGGGTGAGCTCGTAACGCATTTCAGATCATCCGTGCATTAAGTAGGTAACGTTTTTTGGCCAAATTTTAGTTAAACATTCGCAGACCCAGGGGGCTAGCAGAGAAAACTACTTGAAATAAAATAAGTGGCAAAAGTATGTTTCACTATCTGTGTTAAGTGCTCTTGTCATTTGCAAGACTTTCACTAATCAGTAATTGAAAAGAACAATGTAAATGTTTGAAGAACATTTAAAACGAAGATATTGGTGCATTAATGACTCTAACTTCTGGAGGCATGGGAATGTTAAATAAATGATTGAGCTTGACGGAGGAGAGTGTGAAACTTTTTAAATTTTAGCTACAGAAGTGCAACCTTGAATCAAGGAAAACAGGAACAGTTACAGAACCTCATTAGTTTAGTATTGGGAAAAAAATCACCTATTTGCTTTATAGACTGCTTATATGTTTGTTTTAAAGAAACAAAGGGATTAAAACAATCTGCTTAAAGCTTAACAGGCAGAGCTTAAAGCAAAAATGGTGCCCTTTTTTCTCTTAACTCTGCTTATAAAGCTTTAAACAGCAAGTTTGCTAGTTCTGTTGTAATCCCCTGTTAACTTGTTCATTTGAATTGATTTGAAAATGTGAATTACAGAGCTTGTTTTTTTTTTTTTTTCTTTATTTTTTCATTCTCTTTAGCATTCTCAGCAACTTAAAGGGAATAAATCAGGTGATAAATGAAATTAGCCTGAATCAAGGTATTCAGGATGAGTGAAATCTGGAGCCTTTTCAAAAGCGTTAAATGCTCACGACTGTAAATGCAGTTAAACAACTACAAATGAAATTAAGAGACACCTGAGTCTTCTTCCTCCTTGTAGAAGTTCTGAGCACCTTACAGGGGATCCCAAATTCCATCTATAAACTGAAAACTTCCTGAAAGTGATTTACTTTTTTTCCATACAGGTATTTGAGCTGAACTCAGTGTAGCAATAAAGGGATAAACAGAGTAGCTTCTTACTAGAACAACGTTATTAAGGGTTTTGGTAATGTCGAACTATCTCAAGAATACTTTTAATCCACAATGTGTGGCTTTCTGAGAGGTAAACTCTTCTAAGTTACCAAGCTTCAAGAAGGAATTGAACACAGGTTGTTATGGTGTACAGTATGCAGGCAGAGGGGGGATGGAGACATCCATCCCAGATCTTGTGTCTGGCCTTGTTCTCTGCCTCGGCTGTAGAGCCTTTGGTCTGCTTCCTTGTCTAAGCCAACAGTTTTCTCCTAAAAGACCCAGTGAGATGAACCCCAGCATTTGGGAGGAGGGGATTAATGTGATATTGATGTTTCCCTTGCATAGGATTCACTACTGCACGTTCCTTGTTCCTAGAGTTTCCCTCTTGTGTCTTTAGAAAAGCCATCTCGGAAAGCAGCATCTCATTGCATAAGACTCTTCCCGTGAACCAGGGGGCAATTGTTTTTAGATTAAGGTAGCAGTTATCAGAAACATGTTTCTGTATACCATCCTCTTTCTGAGGAAGGTGGAAAGAATGGTGAGTAGTCAGTGGGTATACAGACTGTGCTTTTAGAAATCTGGGCTCTCGCTTGTGGTTGTGTTCCTCTGTCTTTGCGTTGGAGTTTGCACCTCTTTTCACTGTTGGTAGTACTGAGCAATAACTGGCATGATTTCCACGTGGGTCTTAGTAATTCTTTGTTATGGAGGGCAGAGATTCAGAAGTAAGATTACATTTGTACATCTTGGACTCTGGCTGGGAATTCCTAAAGACTACCTTGTGAAGGTGGCAGAAATTAGCAGCTGAGATCTCATACCTGTTCTAACAGCGACGTGAACGTGCCCTTTGCACATCTCCTTCCTGTGGTCTGGAATGCCATAGGGTATCCTTGGAGATTGGGAGGAAAGCCAACTACAAGAAAACTCTGTGCATTCAGCTTTTTATGGAGTGTGGTGGTTTTCAGTATCTCTGAAGCTGCAGTGACTGTCAGCCAAATACTTGTTGCTAAAGGATAAAATGCCCAAATCCTGAGGATGAATTACGGTGCTTTCTCACTTACTTTGGGAGCAGTATGGGGCCAAAACTGTCACCGCATCAAATTATTGAGAGTGATACGGTTTTGTCAGGTTTCCAGCAGCTTCATTCATACTGTTATTTGGGTTACTAGGGAAAGTACAGGAAGCATGAATCTCTTAAGGACAATATATAAGGTCATTTTACAACTTAGGTATTACTATAAATCTTGTCATCTGCGTGATCAAGGAGTAATGACTTTAACAAAGAGTAGTGGTTTTAAACTAAAAGAGGGTAGATTTAGAATTAGGCCTAAGGAATACTTTACTCAGGGATGGTGATGGCACAGGTTGCCCAGAGCAGCTGTGGATGCCCCATCCCTGGGGGTGTTCAAGGCCAGGCTGGATGGGGCTTTGGGCAACCCGGTCTGGTGGGAGGTGTCCCTGCCCATGGCAGGGGGGTGGAACTGGATGGTTTTAAGGCCCCCTCCAACCCAAAGCATTCAGTGATCTTTAGTTACCACAGGAACAATTGCTTCCTTGCAGATGAGATCATATTTTCACTATTGAAACATGTGAAGAGAGGTTAAGTTATCAAAGTCAAGCAGTAAACTTCATCCCTTCATATCTGTCGCACTCTGGCAAAGGAGAAATAAAAGACTTATCACAAGCCAGGAAAGAGAGGTGGGGAGAGCACAGAGAGCCAGGAGCAATGGGTTGTTGCTGGCATAGTTTGAAAACAGAGAGTAGCATGCTTTATGAGAGGATGAGTTTCTTTTTGTTACCTGATGAATAGGAGAGGTCTTGGTCCCAAGCTGAATCTGTGTAGCTTGAGCAGGAAAACACAAGTGCAGGATTCCTTTCTGGTGGAGAGGGAGCATTTAGAGTTGTTTGCAATTATTTTGAAGCCCCGAGATTTTATTTATGGTAGAATGGAGATAGCCATCAAAGCAACCCCGTGAGGTGGGGGGGCTGCTGCTGCTGGCTCTGATCATACAAACAAGAACTGCTCGGGGATGTGAAGGCCGGGGGCAGTCGTGACAGAAGTGACCATCAGATGATGGAGTTTGTGATTCTACAAAGAAGAGAACAAGGCAAAAAGCAGGCTCACAACCCTGGGCTTCAGAAGAGCAGGTTTGGTCCTGTTCAGGGACATACTTGGAGGAGTCCCATGGTTATGGTCCTGGAGAGAAGGGGTCCAGGAGAGCTTGTTGATTTTTGAGGATCATTCCTGTCCTGATGTGCAGGAGGACAAGCAGAGGTGGCAGGAGGCCTGCATAGCTGAGCGAGGAGCTCCTGACAAAATCTAAACATAAAAAGGAAGGGTGCAATAGGCAGTAGCAGGGACAGGTGGGTTGAGAGGAATACAGAGCTGCTCTCTGATCACTGAGCAGTGGAGGTAGGAAAGCCGAAGACAGACAGGAGTTGAATCTGGCAAGGGATGCTGTCGTGGTTTAACCCAGCAGGCAGCTAGGCACCACACAGCTGTCTGCTCGCTCCCCCCTGGTGGGAACTGGGAAAAGGTCAAAACTTGTGGGTCGAGGGAGAGACAGTTTAATAGGACAGAAAAGGAAGGGAAAATAATAATAGTAATAAAAAAGCATATACAAAACAAATGATGCGCAACACAATTGCTCACCACTCACTGACCGATGCCCAGCCCATCCCCAGGCAGTGGCAGCTCTCCTCTCACCAGCCCCTCCTGTTTTATTGCTGAGCACAACACCACCAGGTGTGGGCCATCCCTTTGGCCAGCCTGGGCCCCCTGCCCTGGCCGTGTCCCCTCCCAGCCCCTGGTGCACCCCCAGCCTCCTCACGGGCAGGGCAGCACCAGGAGCAGGAAAGGCCTTGACTGCTCTGCCACAACTAAAACATCAGTGAGTTATCAGCATTATTTTTCTCCTAAATCCAACACATGTTTACCATGCCAGCTACTAGGAAGAAAATTAACCCTATATCAGCTGAAACCAGAACAGATGTGAAGAGCAGCAAGAAGGGCTTCTTCAGTATATCAGCAGCAAAAAGAACAGGGAAAAGGTGGGCTTGCTACCTACTATAATGAAACAACTTAAGTTGGTGGATGAAGGCCAGTAGTGTGGATATTGCTTGTCCTGACTAGAGCAAGGCTTTCAGCACTGTCATGACATCCTTACTGACAAACAGGTGAAGTACAGGCTTGGTAAGTTGACAGTGAGATTGACCAAAAATGGCCTGAACTGCCTGGTTTGAAGGGTCATTATCGGTGATGTGAAGTGTGGCAGGAGACCAGTCACTAGCGGTGCACGTTCAGAGGGACCTCAGGTGCTGGAGAAACAGTCTAGCAGGAACTTTGTGAAGTTTCACCAAGGGTAATGCCAAGTGCTGCCCCTGGGGAGGAATAACCCTGTGCAGGTGCTGGGGCCTGATGAGCTGGAAAGCGGCATTGATGGAAAGATCCTGGGAATGCTGAGAGAGAAGAAGTTGGATATAGGCCAGCAATGTGCCCCTGAGGGCACTCAGCCCGGATGATGTCTGGACTGTTTGGTCTGGTTCTGGGTTCTGCAGCACAAGAAGGGCATGGACATGCTGGAGAGAGTCCAGGGAAGGGCTGAGAGGATGGTGGAGACATTGGAGCATCTGACATAGAAGGAGAAGCTGAGAGAGCTGTGATTTCTTAGCCTTGTGAAGAGAAGGCTTGCAGGGATCTTATCTGCATGTGTGAAGATGTGATGTGAGAGAGTCTTCATCTCTCTCATCCTGCTCAAAAAGAAATGGGAGCCAGACTCCTCTCATGAGGGGGTTGTGACAGGACAAGAGGCAATTAGCACAAACTAAGTGTATACCAAAAACAAGTAGGGCAGAGGTACGGGAGGAGTTGTCCTGCCCACATCTCTGCGTTCATGGGTGCGCCTGCTGAAGAGCTGGGAAGAAAGAAATGTCATTCCCGTAAGAAAGTCATGCCCATCTGGGGAAAAGTAGAGGCATGGCAGATGGTAAATCAAAATTACCTATTAAGACAGTCCAGAAATGCAGTCAATGTTTAAGTTATCTTGATTTCACATGTCTGGAGTTCCCTGCAAAGCATTCTGCAGGATTAACATGCCACTAATGGTCCAAAGCAACCTTTTTGCTTTGGAGAGAAGTCGGAGAAAAAAGACCTTCTGTAAAGAGTATCCCTATAGAAAAATGCCCCCTCTCAGTATGCTTAAATACAGTCAGCTTTCTTTTTACTCTTTGGAAAACGGTGGCTATTGTTGTATCCCTGTGTGTAAAGAGATACGTTGTCTTGTCTACATTGATGTAAACAATGTAGGAAGAGAGAAACTATTGTGAATAACTCTGAGTCAGAAACAACTTCTTGCTCACTAAACAAAAAGCAACCCCGAGGAAGTTGGCTGGTTTGCTGGCTGTTGGTACAAACGCAAATGGAGGTGTCATTCTTAGGTAACTGCAAGGACGCTGTTCCCTGCCTTCTCCCATTTGAAAACTTGGTGGCTGTTCTCTGTGCTTTGGATACCTTTCTTAGAAACGCAGACAACAGTATTGCCCTGCCTTCCCACTTCTTCAAAAAACGAACAAACAAAATAAAAACCAGCAGGCAGGCGAGATAAACTTGCACAGATGCGCTGTTGGTAGGCAGAAGAACTAAAACCCAGGTGAAATTGTATGACATGTTATAACTTGCTGCAGCATCTGTGCGTGGCCATTAGTAGATTGGTGCTCTGGGTGCTAAACCCAACGCCCATCTTCGTATTTGTTCTGAACCTGAACAAATAACCAAAACCTATACAGGAGTGGCTGCCTTCAAAGCTCACAGGTGGTGTGAATCAGTCATTCTGGAACGGTGTCACTGTTCAGTCAGTGTCTGTGAAATTGGTATCATGCTAAATGAAAAACACGGTAGCAATTCATAATTCATTTTCACGTTTAATATCCATTTGCATTCAGTGTACTGCAACTGTTTCCTTCTTCAGTTTGTGCTGGAGTTTTGAAAAGAAGTGTCGTGTCTTGCTGAGGAGGTTAAATCCACCTTGCTATGAGATCTGTTGTTTGTGTCACGAATGCATGATTTGTATCTGCTGTTGAGAATTAATGTGATCTAGTGTTGTGTTTTGACTGCAGAGTGGAAAACTATTCAAAAGCAGTTAGAAGGCAGTAAAAGAATGAAAAAAAATAATCCTGTGTGCTGCTAATCGTGTTGTTCAGTTCTTTGTCTTTGTGAACTGTAACACTGAGACAACCAATGGTACGATTGAAATGATTTATTTCTACTTACTTCCAGGGATCAGATGATTGCCTTGTAAAAATCTGGGCAACAGATGATGGGAGGTTGCTGGCTACCCTGAGAGGGCATGCAGCTGAAATATCTGATATGGCAGTGAACTACGAAAACACCATGATAGCTGCTGGGAGCTGTGATAAAATGATCAGAGTTTGGTGCCTTCGAACTTGTGCACCCTTAGCAGTTCTGCAGGGCCACAGCGCGTCTATAACGTCATTGCAGGTAGGTGTTTGCTTTGCAAAGTCACCTAAGCAATAACACGCACCACTTGTCTGGAAAAGAAACCACTTGGGAATGTTCAATACAATGAAAATGCGTATTTGGCAACTACGCTGTGAAGGGAGAAGGAATTTTCATGGTGCGCACTGCAAAATGGCAGGTTTATTGTCACAATATCTGACCCTTGAAAAATGCCAGGCATAGTGCTTGTTCAAAACAAAAATTGTGTGATGCATGGGGACAGTTCTGTTGTGAAATAAGGTTTCTTTGCACACCATGATTCTGATTTACGGGTACGTTGACTAAAACTAAAGTCAGTGTTGAGTATGGTTTGCTTTGTTTCTGTTTAGAGTTGCATGCTATTGCACAGTTTGGGTTGTGGGGGGGAGAACCCAAAGTGCTTTGGCAAGTAACCCAGACAGGTTGTTCTGAAGATAGAAAGTTACTCTGAGAAGCATTGTGTTATTGTGCTATTTATTGCAGTTTATTGTGTTCTTTTTTTTTTCTTCAGTATGGTTTGATACTTTTTTTTTTTTTTCAATTTTATTTTATTTTATGTCTTGTTTAAATGAGAAGCCAATGACTTGAGGAACTTCTTAGCATGTCTGGGACGGATTAACAGACCTTCTCTTTTTTCTTCCCCCGTTTCCCCTCCCAGTTCTCTCCACTATGCAGTGGCTCAAAGCGATACTTATCTTCAACCGGGGCAGATGGAACAATATGCTTTTGGCTGTGGGATGCTGGCACCCTTAAAATAAAGTTAGTTGCTATTTTATTTCTTGTTATTACTTTGTAATCAAGAATGACCTACTAACCTTGGAGAAAAAACTTGTCACTGGTTGGTTTGCTGTCTGCAATTGTTGGATATGATCTGTTTCTGTGGGTACCTGTAACTTACTTGTCTTTTAAGGACTAAGTTGATAACATAAGCAACCACCGAGTTTTTTTGTTCAGGGAAACAAATCAATATATACCCATTCTTTTCTCTAACTATTAACCAGGTCAAAAAAAAAAAAAGAAAGGTGAAATTTTTGTAACGTGATGTCAAAGTTGGCTTTTTTTGTTCTATTCTTATCTCTCAATCCCACATGAAATGAAAATGGTGTTGACAAATTGTGCTACAAGATGATTGCAACTGATATTCGAAAATCCAAATTTTGGTGGGAGAAGGTAATATTCTAGCAAGAAATCAGGATGGGATTATTTTTGGTTTGTTCTTTTCTCATCTCTAAATCCTTTCTTAGTTGCTCTTTACTGTTGCATGGTAGGAAGGAGTACTCATGGGCAGTTGTGTATCAGTGGATGAAGTTGAGTCTGAAGCTTCTGTTTTCAAAGTATAAGATATGAAAAATGTTGCCAGGACCCTCAAATGGAGTTAGTTTTTTATTAAAGATAACTTCTTCAATGGCTTTCAAGTGCTTTTTGCTCCTTCTTAATTGTGAAATATCTGGAACCTAAAATTGGAAATAGACCTTTTAATAATCACTGATAATTCAGTTTTGAGGAAGAGATCTCTTCCCTTTTCCTAATGAGAGAATAGTGGAATTAATGAGACTTAAATGGGTTATACTGCACGAGCTGGGAGATGAATCATGGAGTTGGATGGAAGTTGCCTTGAGGTAAAACTTGGGAAGTGAGCAAGCTGGTATCAGTTGTTGCAGAGGATTCTCAGCTATTTCCTACCCATGGTGAAATGTAAATGTAGAATGCAAAATTTAAGTGAGATGCACTGGCAAATATTAAAAGAAGAAAGTGGTTTTTTTGTCAGTAATGCTTTCACGTGTAAATAGTCGCAGTGCAGTGGCACAGAGAAAACAGATGAGTTGAGGTGTCCCTTGCAGAATGGAAAGGAAGGAGCCTGGTGCCCCAAGCCGTGCCAGTGACTCATGTTGTGTAACAACAGGGCAGAGTAAGCTTTGAGACTGGAGTTTGTACCATGCTCAACTTCTGTTCTGGAGTAATTTACATGTCGAGTTTAAGACAGAGCAACCCTATGTCGCTTCAGTCTGGAAGAAGAGTGCGTGAAGATGAGACCTGTATAGTTAGGAGTGCCTTGAGGAGGTTGTACAATGACCAGTTGCTTGTTGGCTCTTCCTGTGCTAGAGGGTATCAAGTGAGAGCTGCCAATTCCAAGTCAGGAGCAGGTGGTTCTTACCAAAACATGCAGCTAAGCCGTGAAACTCCTTGCCACAGAATATTATGCACACTGAAAACTTGTATGAAGATGGTGAAAGGTATACTTTTTCTGCTCTTACACATTCAGTTTTGGCTACACTTGGAAGCAGGATACTGCTCTTAGATCTTTGTTCTAATTTAGTAGAGCTGTTACGTATTTGAAGTAATCAATGCTTTCTCATCAAAGCCAAAGCATATGGTAAGTCTAAATAAGAAACAGGCATGTCTGTTGGGACGGAAACGTAATTGATGTCACTTAAGATATTGAATTAGTTGGACATTCATAAAAGTCTTAATGTAGCTCTTCTTAAGCTTGTTAGTTACAGGAAGTTTTACTTAATTTGCTAAACTGTAACCTTTTCTAACTGTGATTCCCCACTCCAGTAAATCCTATGAAGTGACACTGTGAAACTGAGAATCCAGCCTAATTTTTCACAAGGAGGCCGCGTCGTATGGGCACAGGGTCTCAGTAATGGGTGTGGATTGGTGTGGTTTTAAGTGAGGTGATTGTTCTTCCTCACACCTCTAGATCTGGATCTGCTTCCAGAACTGTAGAAATGGGGCAGATTCCCTCCACATCCACTCAGTGATGTGCTGGGGGAAAATGAGTGGTAGCAATATAGCATCAAAGGAAAGAGAGATTCCTGTCAGTCTTATTCATAAGACCCATTGTAATTTTATTATTTTTTTTTTCTAAGTGTCCTATCCCAGTTATGTCTTTCCATTTTTTTTTTTCCCTCTGCAAATGTTTATTTGTTTCACTCTTGGATTGCAGAAAACCTTGTGTTCATATTTGCCAGCAGATCTGTTGCAGTATTAATAGTATCTCTGAAATTAGAGGCTTCCCATGCTGGTCTCCCAGTTTTTGGATAACCTCATTAATTGAGGCCTGTTAAGTATTTGTTTTACACATAATGGCCCAGATGGGAGATGCTTGGCTCTGTTTTAATAAACTGCAGAAGGAGACTTTACAGTAGATTTTGTGCCACAGGGTGAAACACAGGCATGGCAAGACTGACCACAAAATTCTCGGTGTTGTTCAGAAGAGAGGGATCAACTCTTACTATATGCTTCTGTGACGATGATAGTGAAGAAAATTCAAATGCTAGAGCCTCCTGTGTGCTCCTGTGCTTTCAGTGAAGAGCTTTCTGACCAGGCAGTTATCGTGTATGCCCAAAAGCTGCAACAATCCAGTCAGGTTGATTTGGTTTCTAAGTAGAGGAACAGTAGGGCTGTTGTTCCTGTAGATAAAGAAGACAAAGGAAAGGTCCAAAGCAGGTGGAAAAATAATTTAGAAATAAGGTAATCAAGACCTTCCCTCACATTTAGGCGCTGTTACTATTCTGGATCAGGGCAGAAAACACAAGGGTTGCATGCTGTTTCAGTTGACAGTGTGGAGAAGAGAGAAAATCATCCTTGGGTCATCAGGAACTGATGGATAATTTGCCTCAGGTCTGAGGGAGAATTTTTACAACTGGTCACTGTGCAAAAGCTAAATCAGTTGCACTAAAAGTATTTGCATATGTATTTGTGCTGAGAAAGATGCTGAGTTTTCTTGTTATTTCTTCTGCCACCTATTTGAATCGCAAGCTTCCAGTGTTAGTCTGTTGTTGGCAGACCACGCCAACAAGGCAGCAGAGCTGTCTCGCAGATTTGGGTAGAGGAACAACTTATACTGCTTTTTAGCTGCTCTTAATTTTCTTCCCATAATTTTAAAAAGAGGAAAAAAAAAAGGAATAAAACATGCTGATGATTTTGACATTCCTCTTCTGGACAAGAAGACGTTAATTCCTTATGTCTTTGGGGTGGTAGCATACTTCACATCTGCTTTCTTATGCATAAGGCACTTTACGTTGAAGGGGCTTCTCGTGCATTAGGATTCAGGTGTGCCAGTCCATGTTTGTTGGCTTTTAAGCCAAGACTCGAGTCGGAGGGCTTGCCTTGCACATGTTTTTCCTGGAGAAATCTTACTTAAGCCACTGCATGTCCAGAGTGAGGTTACTCTGTAGGGTTTGGGTTATGCAGCCATTCCTGCACTAGGACAGCATTTTGAAGGTGAACTTGAGAGATGTTTCCATGGGTGAATGTTTCCCTTAGTTGAGGCACACGGTGTGCATTGCTTTTTTGTCTGTGCAGGCTCTGGTCTGACTGTAGCCTCTCATCTTGGGAGGAAAATGGTTTACCAGGGCCTTGCTGGACCTCTCTGTGAAATGTTTGTGAAGGTGTCTTAGTATGTTCCAGCCACTTACACGATTGGGTTGAGAATGCTTGTTAAAGCACAACGATTAACTTGGTTTCTGTATGTTTCAAGAAATTGTCCTTCAGCCACCTTCCTTACTTCCCCACGTTACTGATTGTCCAGTTTATCTTGTAAAGATCATGGTCTGTTGTAGTGTAAAAGAATGCCATAATCTTGTCTCCTAATGCCTTAAATAACACACATTAGAGAGACATAAGTTGGAGAATTTAACATGATTATCCAAACTAGAACATAAGTGCATACTTGCTCTGTTTTGCAGCTGTCCTAACTCCAAAGGCAGAGTTCACAAACCACAGTGGAAGAAAACAGCAGCCTATTTATCTATTTACACTTGCTCCGTATTATGTAAGCTGCATATCGAATCATCTGATAGTTCTTTTTAAGTTAGTATCTCAGTTAAGAAGGGTTTGAACTGTTTTGTGTAATAGCACTGTGTTGTTTAGTGTACCTTGTAACATCCCCCAGTGAAAGTCTTTGCAAGGAGCTATCTGAAAAGTCCTGAAGGAAGATTGACAGAAACAACCTGTATTGAATGGACAATTCGGAGAAAGATTTCTTAACTGCTATTGCCAGTGTGTTTTTTATGTTGTTTTGTATATAGGCACCAGTAAGGTGTCATGCTTACTACTTTCTTTGAGATAGCAATAGCTGATAGGTGGAGAAAGGTCTCTTACTCATCTGCCTGCAGCTGAAAAAAAAAAAAAAGCCATTTTGCTTCTAAAAGTGAAAAAATTGGATGTCATGAATATGCATTCTTTTATGTTAAAACAGATCTTTAGCGATGACACTTGTGGGTGTAATGCTGCTGTTCTCTAGTAAGTTTATTCTTTGAGGACTAAGGATTGCAGATGGTATACTATGCAAGACCACCTACTGAGCTGGGGTTGCTGCAGTACGTGAGCAGAACTGAAGTAATGATTGAAGGACTAGATCCTTGGTTTGTTTTTTACACACACACACTCTTAAAGTGCCAAATCGTGAAGCTTTAGTTCTGCTTCCACATCAGGTACTGAACTGCCTAAATGGAAGCAGAGTGCATAAAGAAAATTTTCTTTAAAACTTCTAGCCATAGTCCTAATTTTCTGTGGGGGCTATTGGAAACCAACAAACAATACATGCTTTCTGAAGAAACGGGTGTATTCTAATGCTGTGAAATACTTCAAATTTATTTAAATTTCTTTTGTATCCTTTTCTACAAAGAGCACCAACCTCAGTTTCTCTCTTGTAGTCAAAGCAGCCATGTTTTGCAGGAGAAAACCAGAGCTCTGATACACACAGTGGTTTAAAACAACCTCCTGGGTACCTGGCTCTGGTGTCTTCTCATCTGCTTTACAGGTGACTTAAATGAAAGTGTTTTGTATAGCCATATTTGAGGGGAGAGAGACATGGGATTTAAATTCGCAATACAGCTCTCCTTTATACATAGATTGTTTGGTCTGTCTGTATGTCTTAGTTTCCTAAAGATCAGATCATGAAGCATAGTCGCAGTAAATTGTTTGTAGATGGGCAGCCATCTGTTCCGTCATATTTAATTTTGTCCTTCTGTGCTTTATTTCTAACATACTGACTTGTTTTTTGAAACTGTATTAGGAAATTATTTAACTATTTCTTTATTTTTAGTCCAAGGCCAACAAAATTTACGGAACGCCCTCGGCCTGGAGTCCAAATGATCTGTTCTTCTTTTAGTGCTGGTAAAAGACTATTTTATATATACACGTATATATCTTTGTCTCAATGTAAGAAATCATTTAGAGAGTAAAATGAATTATAATGCCGTTACTGTAGCATATTTCTTCTTAAAAAGATGGAATTGAGTTAAAATGGTTATTGGAAAAAAACACCAATTAATGATTAATATTCATAATCTGTGCGTTAACTCTTGGTGATATGGAAATTATTGAAAACAATTGAACATAAAATAAGTCTCTTGTGTCTGCAGTTCCTTTAAAACGTGACATTTTTCCTCAGAGTGATTCTGAAAGTTAGCTTTATCTGAGATAGGATTATAGAGGTTTTATTAAGAAGGTGCTAATTAACAGGTTCTCACACTCTGAATTTCATTCATACTTAGAGTTGACAGTTGGTAAAGAACACAACACAAACAATTAGATACAATACCAAACTGACAGAATAGTATTTTCAGAACGTACTAGGGCTCTGTTTCCATTCAGTTTTCTTTAAGATTGAGCCCCACTAAGAGCTTAGTCACAAACAAATTACTTCAGTTAGCTAATTTTCAGGTACGTCTCTGGATACACATTTGTCTGACAACAAATGTGAGCTAATTCAACTCCAGTTCAACTCTGAGTTTCTCAACCTTGTTGTTTTTACTTAAAGGTCAGTTACAGACACAAATGAAATGAGATACAGCTGTAAATTTAAGGGAATAACTTTAAATATTTAATGTTACAGATATTTGAAAGTACTGTAATAACATTAGATTGCCCGTTTTTCTGACGACTTATCTGTGTTTGCTTTTCTCAGGTGGAATGTTTTTGGCCACTGGAAGTACAGATCACATCATTAGGGTTTATTTCTTTGGATCAGGTCAGCCAGAGAAGATATCAGAGTTGGAGTTTCATACTGTAAATACTTTATTAAATTACACATGTATTTGATTAAAAGGAAGATTTGGATAATTTAGAATTGCTTTTGATTTTTTTATTTTTATTTTTTATATAGGACAAAGTTGACAGCATTCAGTTCTCTAATAGTAGTAGCAGGTAAGCAAACAATTTATTTCTTCATACCTTTTTTTTTTTTTTTGACCTTGTGGAGATTTGTAAATATCAGTTTCTAAAAAATTGCTTTCTGTTTTGAGGTTCATGCAATAGTTATCTATAATCATTGTATTCTCACTAGTTGTTTTTACTCCCTCTTCAGTTTTACCATTGTCTTCAATGCAATGAATGATTAAAATATTCTGAATTTGCCAAAATTAAGGAGTATAGAAATACTTTAACTTTTTTATTAAATGTGTATATGTATTCATAAGTAAAATAACTATACGTTTAGATATGTTTAAATGTTTAAACCTCTTCTCAGTTAAGTGACTGCTGGATAAAGAGAAACCTGTTAAACAAAACACAGTTACATTTTGTTTGGCTTTTTTAATACTCTACTGAAGTTCTAGATGTTGGATGTGAAGGATGCTAAAGAAAATAGTTCTATTTATTATGAAATTTCTGACATTTCATTTAAATGATGTTCTAACATACACTTTTATTGCAATACAGTTAGTTGCAAACCAGGCTTAATTGTGTTCCATCCACCTCTTTTTCCTCCTTCTGACCCTGTACTCCAAAAAAAAGGGGGAAGAAGAAGTTGAGGGAGAAGCTCAAGCTTGTTTGCAACTATTCAGAGATCCTTGTTACACAACTAATGAGGAATAGATTTAGTTTGTTTTAAATCAAGTCTCTACGTCAGCTTGCAGCTCTCCTTGCACTTCAGCAATTTTTAGGTCTTAAATCCCATTAGTAGCTTTACGTGGAGTGATAGGGGCAGGCTGTTAGTTAGAATGCTCGTTGGGCTGCTGTGTCCCCATGGCAGAGCACTGTGATAACTAAGCCAGGTGCACCATGGATCAAAATACAGCTGGTTTGGAAGGGGCTCATATTAGAGAAGCAGATTTCACTTTTTGCAAACCCTTACATTTTTACTGGTACACGAAGTGTTTTTTCACCTCAGGCCAGTAGTACAGCATTCTGACATTGTTTGCACTCCTTATACGTCAACTTAATTTTTAGAATTCTGAATTCTCTAGTTTCTATCCCTTTTTACAAGGGTCTTTTCTGTACAGACCTGCCGTTGATCTCAGTGTAACTCTTTTTCCCTTTTGTTAGATTTGTGAGTGGAAGCCGTGATGGAACAGCACGAATCTGGCAATTTAAACGAAGGGAGTGGAAAAGCATTTTGTTGGATATGGCTACTCGCCCAGCAGGGTAAGTAATATAGAATATTCTGCTATCAGATAGATACTTGAAGTCCATTGATATTGTTTGCTGGCTGACTTTTTAAAGAAAAAAACACAAATGATTATGGATTAAATCTACAATATGCTTGTCTAGCTCTTGAAGTCCAATGAAAGCAAATATTTGACTATATATTCAGCTGTGGAAACTAGTTTGTCCAGATAGTAGCTCCACTAGTTCTTTGGTTTGAGTAAAGGAGTAAAAGATATACAAACCACGTTAAAGGTCAAATTTATGCTTTTTATGTAGGTGTTTGTTTCTGGATCAGGAAAACCAGATTAGATCTTTTACTGAGATTTCTTGCATTCTGGTAATATTTAAAAGTTATTGTGAAATCTGTGTACCCAGAGAAGGAGTTTTGGGCTCTTTTATACCACATGCCAGAGCAAATAAGTCACTTGCTATGTAATGGGTTCTCAATAATCTGAGAATTTGCAAGGCTTTGTGTAGGTATAGAAAACTTACGTACACCAGACCAAATAATGAAAAAGGCTTGAAGATGGAGAAAAACTTCATAGGGATTGTGGTTTAGACCTTCTTATTTTGGCATGGAGGAAATGTTTTCCAACAGATGGTCATTAGAAAGTTTTATAATGGTTTAATGAGTACACCTTTTCCCTTCACTGATCATGTTGACTAGTTTAAAGAAGGATATTTAATACAAAAAAAAAAAAAAAAGACATAAGGAGTAAGCCTATGGAAAGACATCTGACAGATCAAGAGAGGCATGGAAGAGAGGACTAAATAAGCTATATAGTTTAGTTGGAAGTTTGGTTCAGAAAGTATCTTGTTCTAAGCAAGTGCAACAAAACATGAATATAAAGCTGTTGGATGACAATCTATAGTGCATTGGCACCCTGAAAACAAAGACTGAGCTACTTTTTCTTGAAAATGTGGCCTGTAAAAAATCATCATTTTAACTGATCCTGGAGAAAAAGCAATGGCTTGTTTTTAAACTGTTGTCACAAATGATGAACTTATTTGAGAAACTGAACTGCTTGTTTCAGTTAAGCACCTGTACCTGAATTCTGTTTATTCCCTTTTGATTGCTGTGTAAAGGACAGTTCCAAATTTGATCTTTTCTTCATAAGTACTATTTATGAAAGAAAATGAAATTGGTGCACTTAGAGAAAAGAAAGAATTCAAGATTTCTTTTCTGATAGCAGAAAAGAAAGAGAAAAAAGAAAGGATTCAGCCTCCTCTAGACCACTGCAATGGTCTAGAAAGTAATCTGTCTACAACTACATCTTATACTTTTGAGCTGTACAGTGCATATAGATATATAACATATTACAGTGCATACATATGGAAGATCCTATATTTTTGTCCACTTTGTTGGTGATACTATGTTATTGTTAGACTTAGTTGATGTTTTTACAGAAGAATAGAAGAGAATTCAAGGGCAATACATTTTTAAAACACATGGCCAAAAAAAAGTAATTTTGGGGGTATTCCAATAGATTATATTACAGGTAGCTAGTGTTTCATTTTTATAGGGATAAAAATAAAATACAGTCAAGATTAAGCATAATTATTACTGATAGTAAAATGGTGTAAGGGTAATGATACAGTACTGAATATGGCCTGAGAATTTTAATTAATGTAAAAGCATGAGAATACTTATTTCTGTACTTATAACTGCTTAATACAGGTATTCTACAGGCCAAATTACTGTTCGCTGATTGACGAGGCTGGATTTCCGTTCTTCACATAACGCAACAGATACTATGGATTTTAATCTTAATTGGGTTAGATTATGTATCATAGAGCATTTTCTTGGAAAAAAACGGATCAACATAGTCTTTGAAATATTGAGAGCACTCTATAGTCATTGTTTAAGAATCTGTAGTGCTTTTCTGATTGTATATGTTAAAAAATTGGAAAATGTCTTTTATTTCTCCAGGTTCTTGAAGAAATAATGCTGTTTATCGTAATAATAAAGTAAAATACAGAAGTAGTATCAGTTGTTATGGACATAAGAATGTTTTTAGCAAGCTAGAATTGCTTTGAAGCTCTTTTTGCTCTTTTATTTTAGACAAAATCCACAAGGAGTTGAAGACAAAATCACAAAACTGAAAGTGACCATGGTGGCATGGGACCGCCATGACAACTCTGTTATAACTGCAGTCAATAACATGACACTGAAAGTCTGGAATTCTTTCACTGGCCAACTCATTCATATTCTCATGGTAAGGTGCTCCACCTTCATTTATCAATCTGGAATGCAGAATTTATATATATGTCATCAAAATTCTTCCTTAAACATTTTTTCTACCTGAAAGCCACCTTAATTAATGTATTTAGATAATTGAAATGTAATTGAGGTATTTCTCAGCTGCTTTCTAGAAAATAAAGCTTTGAAGTGCAAATCACCATTATTGTTTGAGATGTCTGAAACTAATTTTGGACTTTTTTTCTTTCCTAAAATGCTATCTTGGAAGGAGAGAAGGAAACAGTTGTTACTTTTGACTTTTTTAGCGTGACAAATGTTTGAAATACAGTTAATGGATAAAGTTGCCCTGTTTAAACACAGAGCCTTGTTACTGCAACCTCATCATTTTATGGGTACTGAAAAGCAGTCTTTTAGAGAGAATGAATCAAACATTAGTTTTTACTAATGTCTGATACTTTTTTTTTTTTAGTTGTAAAAATAGTTAGGTGTAGGTACCTAGGAATGGAAATATTTCAAGTAAAGCTTAAAATTAGTGTTAATTCTGGAGATGCAGTTCTCTTAGTTGTACTTAATTATTTCATGGCTCTAAATTAAATTTTTAACTGCTAACATGCCTAAACAAATAGAAATATGCCCAGCATTAAGATCAAAAACATCAAATGAAATGATGAAAGTTGTGGGACAAACTTGTTACAAAGTTGTCATACTTGACATACTTATTATGAACCTAAAATTGCAACTGGATAGAGAAGAGTATAATGCAGATTGAAAAAAATATATAGTCTAAGTAGTTGTTATGTGCTGGACACTTTCACACGTGAACATTGCAGTTGTCAGTGTTATCATTTTGAATTCCTGCCTAAGTATTTGAGATAATTCGCTTGTTCTTCTTGCTGTATCCTTAATTTCAGGGCCATGAAGATGAAGTGTTTGTACTTGAACCTCATCCGTTTGATCCAAGAGTTCTCTTCTCTGCTGGACATGATGGAAATGTCATAGTTTGGGATTTGGCAAGAGGGGTCAAAATCCGGTCTTACTTCAACATGGTAATTATTGTGCTTTATGCAGATACGCCAAGGCAACCTTTCTAAACTTTTTGCTTTTAGTACTTTCTAATGTAGGCCATCTTGAAGCATGCATTTGTAATATAGGGCGAGGTCCTGCATCCAGTGAAGTCAAGAGAAATTCCTATTCAGTTTAATGGGGCAAATATCAAATCTGTAAAATGTAAAAAGTTGTTTCTTTGGCTGTATTTCATAGTCATCTTTCTATATGCTTCATCCATGTGAAGTTGGAGTGCTAGGTTACATTGTCAGAGATCATGCATAAGAGACAGGGTGACAGAGACCCTCCTTTAGTGCTCTGTTTCCTGCCTGGGAAACCAAGATGAAAACCAGTTTATTTTTTGCATTACTAATTCTTAATCTGGCTAAAGCTCTTCAGGAGTCACCTGATCTCATACAATGTTGTTGTATGCTGCCTTGGCCCTGACTGAATACTGTCAGCCTTTCTGTGTAGAGTTCCTCCTCCACATGCAGGTTTCAAATTTGGTCTGTTCTGCAATAAACTAGTTCTTCTGGAAGATGGATGAGACAGGTATTTCTTTTTGTTTCTTGATATTTAGTAGGTCTTTGTACGTATCTTTTAATTCAAAAAGGTAATTATGTGTTTGCAATTCAGACTTTGCCTACTGGAGAAAATTTCAAAAGTCTTTGTAGAATATGGAGGATCATTAAGAATGCTGAGAGTAGGCAAATGAGCTTCATGCAGCTCTCAGCTGTAGTGAAATAGTGGTCTTGGAAACTAGAATAAAGAAGATATCTGAAGAAGACACCTGCCATAGATACACTGAAAAAATAAAATTAAAAACAAACAGACAGCACAAGCCAGGAGGGTCACTCTGAACCCAGAGAAATTTTTGACATGTTCACTATACTGGACAGTTCATAAGGAAGAAATTTTGCTAAGCTTTATGGGAAGGAGAGCGGCCTAGACTCCTACAGCAATGACCTGGATTCAGTATTGTTCCTTCTGCATTGTTTTCTGTAACTGAACTTATGAAGGATCCCAGTCAATATGTTTGGAGTTAAGAGTATAGATCTTTGTTTCCTCAGTGCTATTCCGTGTTACCAGTTGAGGTGTATGTCCTCAATGCACAGTTACGTTGCTCTTCCACTACTGCTTGTAGTGGATGTGTGATAGTTTTTGTGGAGTTTAAAGTCATAGGAGGCTGAGTCCATCTGCTGCTTGTAAGACAAGTCCAGTCAAGAGATGTCAGAATCTAAATTACAGGTGCCTGAGACTTTAGGCAACACCCTGAAAAATAGAAGTACTTGTTTCAAGGTGCTAAGAGGCACAAACGCCAAAAAAGAGTAAAAATTACATTTGAAGATCTTGGGAATTGTAGAGAAATGTGTAGATAATCAGAAGCTCCCAGCAGCTAATAGTGTTTGCTTCATGCTAGAAATGAATGTGAGAAGTCTGCCTGCTGAGCAAGGTGAGGGGAGTTGTAAATCTGGCAATCAGTTTGACTCAAACAAATGAATAAGATCTATGAGCCAGATATCCAGGAGAGGCATCTCTCTACAGTGTCTGCATATTTCACCAGTCTTCTGTGGCTGATGCTTCAAAAGACATGGATGGAAATTGGAGGGTTTTTAGACAATTGTGGGGAAGATGCTTCTGGAGCATGAGGCTCTGTATTGCACAGTTACTTCTGCAGAGCTGCAGGTGTTAAGAGTTCTGGTTTACTAAGGGAGTGCATGAATAAGCAGAGCTTCCAGTCTTTTCCCAATGTCCTAACTGGCATATCAACTGGAAACGTCATTAGATTAGCCACTATTAAAGTATTTTGATAACTGCTGCAACTTTCATTGACTTGTTCAGTTTGTCATCTCATACTCCTGAAAAATAGGGTATTCAGGGGATGGGAAAGTTTTTACAGATTGGGTTTTGTTGGATCAGATGGGGAACATCATCTGGAAGAACCAAACCTGGTAGTTGAATGACAGGAGAGACCTGATGTAGCATTCAAAAACCTCTCATCAAAAACCTCTCATCACCACCCAACAAAACAGTGTCTGTAGTACAGAACTAGTACTGAACAATTTTGTTGTAACAAAAGTTCTGTGCAGACCTTGGAAGTGTTGATTGAATTAGAAAAAAGAGGATTGTTAACTTAGTGATAATTAGTCCAGTCAGGTATTCCCATCCTAGGTGGAGAGCTGTTGCATCTAAAGCACTGTGGCAAATCCCTAAAGTAGAGTTGGGTATTTTTACGTTCTCCCAAGTTTGAATTCTTCACTGTCAGCATCAAAATCAAAATCTGAGTGATGCGAATGCTGTCGCACTTAAAACTCAACTCATCAGTTGAGTTACAGAGACTTAATTCCTTTTATCTGGTCAATGAATGTGAAATTGCAAAGCCTCAGTAGCCAAATGCATTTCTTGTTCTGTATTGAACTTAGATGAGGGAATCGAAGTTTTTATGCCTTGATGTGTTACAGGTAGGTGCCACTAGGAGACTGAGTGGTAGTGGTCCTGCAGAACATTCTCTCTGAGGGTTTTGTTTTTTGTTTTTATTTGTTTTTAACTTAAGATTTGCTGTTAAATAAGTTAGCACAGTCATGGTTGAACTTGAAACACCTTTGGTCTCTTTGCCAGATTTTGGTCTTTATAATTAATAGTAAACTCAGTCTCATAAGTGACTGACACGTGGGTTTTCTCAGTAAGTATGTATATAATTTCAATGTTCGACATTTTCACATGTAGTTTTCACTGTGGTGATAGAATTTATATAGGTCTTTCTTTTATAACTTGGTGTCATAGTTCATGGGCATTCAGGTCTGGCTTAACTTAGCAACTTGAGTCAGCTAGACTGAAGAAAAATGTTCCCTACCCAAAGAGTGAAAGTAGTCATAGAGATATTAAAATCAAGAGGTCTATAAAGCTTTTTAGACAGTTTTTGACACGTAGCAAATAAGTTCTGGGAGGGCTGTAAATGGCATGTGCAAATACAGGTGTTTATTGTTATTTGTAGCCTGTATAATATACTTGCTGTTTTTGACTTAATACATCTGCTAATGTAAGATGTGTTTTTGTCACTCATTTCTCCAAGGAACTGCTGAGGGTGTGGTTTTGATGTTGTAATACCAGGGCAATTTCACTGATTGTAGTTCCCATGTAGAGGGAAGCATTGAGCAGACTTACTAAGAAACCCAGGATAATAAAGTTGGGATAATAATGGTTTCTACAGCCAACTTTTAGAGCTTACATGTTTCACAGCACCAGTGGTTTTGTTCCAGAAGGACAAGACAGGCCTAGTAAATGTTTACGCTGTAGCTCGTTACCCAGGGCCTAGATTCACTGAAGGACTTGACTGTTTTAGCGCCTCAGCTCCTGAGGAGTGAGGTTCTTAATCCCCACAGCTGAATGCAATATTCCTCCACATCCTTGCTTCCCTGAGCTGTGTGGTAGATTTGGATGTCTTAGCGGACAATGGAGGAAAAATATACCAGGTGGTGAGCTGTCTAGCAAGAGCTACTTGGTGGTAGAGTGTGTAGAGAGGTATTTGAAATGCCACTTTGTATTCAAAGCCGCAGTGTGGCGTCTGGATCCCTGGTGTGGTAAGGCACCTTCCCAAGAGCAGAGGAAATGCCTTGCTCTCCTCAAATGAGGGCACAGGAAGAATGGTGGCAGTTGTACTTGGCTTTTTTTAGTTAAGCAGTTCAGCTGGGAAATAAAAGACTTAAATTCTGTTGTCTGCTCAGGTGGCAAGGTACGGTTCAACACCTGCCGCTTACCCAGCAGGTGCCTCAGCGATATATTTCTACACTGGACTATTTCCCTGACTGACTTCTGAAGTTGTGCTGCAGCGGAGAGGCATGAATCTTCAATCTGCAGCGTGTCAGTTCAGGCACTGCTGCTAAGCTCGTGTTCCTGCATCTAGAAATCCTGTTCTAGGTAAATGGAAGCCTTTCGATTCAAACTTTGGACAAGCTCGAATTTGCAGGATTAGGGCTCTGTTAGGCTATAGGTAAAAGCTGTTCAGCACTCAGTTGTCATAATACCTGTTGTCTTGCAGGTGTTCTCACTAAGTTGCTTTTAAATTAGACTTAATACTATTGGTTTATTAGGAATGCCAGGGTTGTCACTCAGATGGTGTATGCTGCAGCTTGGCCTCACGCTCGTGATTCCTGTAGGCCTTAAGATGAAGTTTCTCAGTTCTGAGAATGTTTGAGGGGAGGAGAAAACTACACAGGGACTTGAGACTCTTCCAGGTCAGAAAGGAGGTGCCTAATTACACTAAGCATATGCAAAAGTTTTGGGGTTGGTAATTGTTTTTTTGTGGGTGTTGCAATTGGACGTAAGTGATGGTGTTCTTTGAGTCTGACCCCAAATAGCTTTATGGTATAATAGTACTGCCCTGGATTTTTCTTTGACTTCTGTGGTCTCCCTTATGGACTTGCCTTTAAGGAAAAGTGACAAGGCCAAGCAAGATCTGCTGGTTCAAACTTGCAGCAGGCATTCTGTATGGAGCCGTAGAGAGCAGGTTTCTCCTGCAGTAACACTAATGTTCTTGTCCCATGAACGGGCTGCCCTGCAGAAGTATGTTTTTGAAAAAAATCTTTCCTGAAAGTTTTCAGGATATGTATTGAAAGGCCTGTAATTGTTGTGTTTTTATGTTTATTTTTTATAATTTGGTTTACAGCATAGCTTAATGAACAGTTGTAGGAACATATGGTGACTGCCGTTACTTGCAAGTATGCTGCTGAAAGTATGGTGACTGTAGTGCAGTATCAGGAATGAGAGACTGGGGAAGGACAGGGATTTTTATAATCCTTGCTACTGTAGAGCATATGATTTTTTTTGTAGTGCATCTTCAAATGTAATTGCTTTGCTTGAATCTGATACCAGATTAAAGCAGATATGGTAAGCAGGCCCTGCAATTATTGTAAGCTCATATATTAGTTGATAAAGTCTTGCTGACTAACCTTTATGGTGTTGTTTGTTTTGTTTTTTTAAACGCACATTGTATAAAGTAGAAATAAATCAAGTAGGAATACAGATGCCTATAAATAAAAAAAATGGTTCAGCTGATAGAGAGACTTCCAAAATAAATCCAAACAAAACCAACCAGCCCAAAGATCTTACTGTGACTAGGTGTTGCTTTTCTGTCTTGCTGGATTGGCTGCCATAGCAAGTTAATCTTTGAAAAGTAAGGCTTTGCTAAAGCCATTAGTAGGCTTCCTTACATCTCACATTATTTGTATGCATCAGAGCCTCCTGAATACCTGTCAGGGTCAGTCTTCTGCTTGGAATGCTTCAAGTTTTCCTCCTAATGCTTGTGAAGACTTCATATGGGCCAATTCTTGTTGTTACCTTAGCTTTAAGCCAGTCTTTCTGAGCACTGCTGTGGATTACAGTGCTTTTCACAACACGTTCTGGGTGGATAGTGTTTCTGGAAGCCTCTTTGAATTCAGTGCAAAGGTGGCCTTAGTCCTTTCATCATATTCTGAAGAATGCTTTGAAATACTGATACAGAAAGAATGTTTTTACGGTCTTGTATTAAATTGACAGATGCGAATACTTCAAAATCCTCCTACCTTTGTGGCTTTATCCAACTTGTTGAAAGGCTAAGCCACCTTAGCCTTTGACACTTAAAGGTCACACTATGTCCAGCTGTCACAAATTTGCTGATGTGTCTTTTTTTCTAAATGCAAAAGCGCATTTCATCAGAGCACACAGAATGCCAGGAGCATTCAGAAATACACTACAACCCGAGCTCTGTAAACTAGTGATTTGAAGCAACCTTCTGATTCTTTTTGAGGAGGAAGAGGAAAAAATCCTCACTGAACTGGTTCTCCATCTCCTGCACCTTTAGTTGCTATTTCAGAAGAGGCTGGCTGTCACATTTGTAAACGAAAAACCTTAATCTCTCAAGAAACATGATTGTTCCCTGTGTCACTGAGTAAATGTTGCTTCCCCTGGAAACCAGATTGGTACTTAAAGAGTGGATGATTTGTTACAGCACTGTCTGCTATTGCTTGAATGGGTGTTAGTCAGTCTTAGGCCCTCCATCCTGCTTGATGGAAACCAGCAGAAATAACTTCAAAATCGTCTGGAGGCTGACCTGCCTCTTGCATCAGTGCCGGAGAAAGTATAGGGTATGCTTGCAGTTCTTTACCACTTTTGAAAAACTCTGGTCCTAAGCATAGAACATGCTTTTTCATTGAGACCTAGACTGACAACAAGATATTTGATAGCTGTAGTTGCTGTAAGGGAGGATGAGGCTCCTTAGGTGTTCATCTGTTCTGGGGAAAAATAAGTTGTCATTTTCAGCTTCTGTACCAGAATTTTAGCTGCTTGCATTCCTTCTAGGTACTTTTCTGTAGGAAGTTCATGATGAATAATCCCAAACTTTCATGTAAAACGTTACTTGTATTTTATGCAAACAATGATTGTATCCAGAACTAGGAATTTTATCACTTGCATGTGTTCTTTTCAGTATGCTTATTAATTAGCAACAGATTATGAAACTTAGACGTTAAATATAAACACATTTTTTAAACAAAGTAAGGACTTATACTTTCGTGTTTACTTTACAAAGTGTTAAAAAGCTTATTCAAAGGTCTGGCTAGTGTGGTGAGTGTGGTTTCTTCCATCTGTGTTAAAAGCAATGCATTAGAACAAGTACAGTGTTAAGCTGAATTGAAAAGTGTCAATTTGCTAACAAGTTTAAGTTTTTGCAGCTGCAGTTACAATGCCAATTTAGTAGTATGTGATTTTTGTCTTACTCATTCAAAATGTCAGCCCAGAAGTAATTTGCTTGAGATTTTAGGCCAAAGTCTGGATTTAACTGCATAAACATAAAAGTTTTATTTCCTCTACTGTTCTTATTTTTTAATTGACAGCTAAAAGAAAAATGGGGACAAAGCTTTCATCCTCGGGGTTCAGAGATTAAAGGACATACTACTGGAACCTTACGTAAATAGTTGAGAACCCTTTCAGGAAAATAAATTACTCTGACTTTGCAATATAGTGCCACATCAAAGCTTAAATATAAACTTTCCCCTTAACAGGTATGTTAGTGAGGAACAGCAACTTGTTCCCCACGTACAGGTTCCCGGTATAGAAAAAAGTTACGAACTACTTAGATGCACACCGTTGCTGAACATACATTGCATACAAGCATTAAAGTGCTTCTGTCACTGGAGCTAAAGAACTTACAGGTTGATCTTATGCTTATATACTTGGTTGGAGGTTTGGAAGTTATTGCAGAAGTTGATTATTCCCATCCCTCCCCACATCCCACCAAAAAAATTGGGAATGGGGGCTTGTAGTGGTGTAAAACCACTAATGAAACTGTGAATTTTGTAACTATTGATTTATGTGGGTTATGACTTCTTTCACAAAGCATTGAGTATTTTACACTATCTTACCAAGCTGACCAGAAGCTTGGTCTGCGTTTCCTAGCCAGTTTTGATGGGACAGTATCTGTTCTCTGAAACTGATCAATAATAATAATACATGTAATAAAAAAAAAAATGCAGATCTGTATCTCTGAGAAAGCTGGACAAGTTTTTTTTAGCCTGACAAAAACCTGTTCCTTAGCATGACCAACTTACACATTTTTCCCTACAAATTAAAGTGGAAATACTCTGAAAAGGGAGAAAATGCAAATGCATTTTTATATATTCTTCAGCCAAATGTACATAATGCCTTTCTCAGCATTTTTTTGTTTTTGAGAAAAGGACTATATATTGTTACTTTGAAATTAATAATCGGTTAAATTTAATTTTTAATGTCTTTATACTGACATCAGGTACACAAAGCTAAGATGTTACAGAACTGAAACTTTATATGCATTTTTTGGAAAGCTGTATTGATTATGTCTGGGTGTTGCTGAAGTAGGAGATGTGAAGAACAAAAGTTTTGCTTCAGTAGATGTGCCTGCAGTTAAGAATTCAAGAATCCAGCAACTTTTCACATTTAGAAGGTTAGAGAATAACTAAATTCCTAATAGCACTGGAAAAGTTAATTGTGTTGGAAAGGTCTTGTGAAGACACTGGACTGCTCCTTGATACTTTATTTGCTTATTGCTTTACTGCAATAGCTCCAATTAGAATTTGTTTGTGAATATTTACAAACTTATTTCTAGGTCCCTTGGTTTCCTGACCAGTCTTAAAGTTTAGATACAAGCCTTTATTTTATAGACAGTAAACAAAAAATGTGCCTCTCTTTAGACCTCAGTTTTCTTTCTCAAGTTGCTTCTTCCTTGAGAAGCCTTGGGCTGAGGAAACTAAAAATTGTATTTGACATGCTTGCTTTGAAAGTGTTCTTGGAAATTACTTAATTTCATTTGATTGCCTTTAAAAACATTTGGGGAAGTCGGATCAGCAAGCAGATGTTAATCTGCCTTGTAAAGCCCCCCTCTTTTGGTTAAATGATGATAATAACGGCGTAGCTTTAAAGTGCTGCTGTTATTTCAGATGGCATTGTAACAAACCAAGTTACTCTTGTAGAAATGCAGGCACAGAATCAGTAAATGTAGTGATATGTATTGAACACTAGCTGTATTTAAACAGTTAAGCTTGTCTTTGAAATTGGAAGTGTGTACTGGCACGCACCCGGTGAGACAGCTTGAAGCAGGTGGATACACTTGTAATAGCTTTGCTGTGCATTCACTGTATGAAGTTATGGTTGTGAAAATATGCCTTGTCGTAGCCAGGCATTGGTTAATTTTTATATGCCAGTCAGTGTAGACAAATGCTTTATATTTAAAACATAAAAGTTCAGACGAGGCAGACATGAAGAATTAAGGACAAGATTGCTGAAGCTGATGTCTGAGGTTTTGTTTCCACATCTGCAGCGAGCTTGTATCTAATGAATGCAGAGTTGTCTGGTACTCTTCCTGGTTCCATGCATTTCTTTCCAAGTGGAAGAAATATCTTCTTCTGGAAGATATTTGGTAGTCATATCGCATGGCTCTTTCTTCAAGCTTTTACATTCTCCCCAGTCTTGCTACACACACTGTTATCTTTTCAGAATTTTCAATAGAAACCCTTTCTTAGCCTTGATCTCTGGTTGTATTGTAAATCTATTAGAAGCTGTTAGTGTAAACAGTGACTAAAATTGTCATATGCAAAACTTGTCCAAGTAAAGCACAAGTTCAAGCATCCCATAAGAATTTCGATTTATTTATTATTTATTATTTTTTTTACAGTGGAAACTGTTGAGAGTGTAATTTTGACACTCCTTAAAGTGAAAGGAGAGTCTGCTGCACTACTTGATGCAGTGATATTTGTGATATTTTTTTCCCCTCTCTGCAGTCTCTGTACCCTTTCTTATACCTCTTGTGTTTTTACATAAATCAGTGAGAAACCTTGGGAACCACTGTGGAGGTGACGGTAGTAATGCATTCGATAATGGAGGTGTCGTTAAGCTTTTGTGAATTTGGCCAGACTCCCCAACCACCCCCAAAGATGGTTTAAGTATTTTGGTACAATTTAATCCTTATTTTGTTTTACTGTGTTAGTGTTATAGCATCAACTGTTTCAGGTGAAAAGGGTTTCTTCCTGCAAATTGTCAATCAAGCAGAGGCTACCAAGTTGTGATTCAGATTTTTCTGTGTGCTCCTGCTTCTTCAGAGAGCGGGTTGTTGACTCTGTCCTTTGTTTTTAGTTTTGTGTGGTTACCTGAGAGATTTACAGAATCGAGGAATGGTTTGGGTTGGAAGGGACTTCCAAGGATCATCTAGTTCCAACCTCTTTTTACCAGGCAATTCCTATGCCGTGCTTCCTTATGTCTTTTTAACATGGTGTTTTTCCTATCCTGTCTTCCGAGGTCTGGTCATTATTTTGAAAATGCAGCGGACAGTTTCATCTTACAAAAGAAAGCGTGTTCTTTCACTGATCTCTGCAATGTGATTCAGTATTTTGTAACCCTGCGTTCACTTTCAGTGCAACCTGATAAGCTCCGGTGTTATCATATCAGTTACAACATTGTTTCCTTTTCACTAATTAGTAAACTTGGATTGCCTACCTAGGAGCTGTTGACAGCTAATTGATTTTTTCAGCCTACTTGAACTTTAGCCTAAATGGCATACCAAAAAAAATGCAGAAGAACAACGTGGAAGATCAGATTCCATCCTGGGCAGCTCAGCAGTGTGCTCTGTAGCTTGGTTGTTTCCCACATGTGAGGGGATTTTTTTGCATTAATGTCTGAAAAGGCGTACCACTTGCTCATAGGGACAGCCTGGTGTAATCTCCAGCAGTACCAGAACTTTAAAGACCAGATATTTTCTGTGTTGTGGCCTTCATAAAGTCTGAAGAGAGGTCCTGTTTTGCTGGGATTATATGGGACTGTATTTTTAGATCAGGTTTTGTAGTGACCGCATCTGAAATATAGAATAGCTTCAAATAAGATTTTAGCTGAAGTATTTTTGAATTGGTCAGTTGTAGTCCTACAGAAATGTTTTTGAAAGGTTCTGCCTTTGAATAGTATGTAAGAGCAAAGAAGGATCCTGAAGAGTAAAGCCATCATCATGGCTTATTAGTCCCAGTAAAAGCCAGTTCCGAGTTTGCAGAATGTTTATGAACAACCATTTCCTTAAGAAAAAAGAAATTGTAAGTATTTTGCAGAGCTTTATATAACTTCAGGCACCCTTAGGCCAATCTCTCAGATCTTGTCATGGGTACGTTCATCTGAAGACAAACGGTATTCCTGAATAGAATAGATAACGGATTGGGATGGGATGCTAGGAAGATCGAAACATTTTTCACTCTCAGTTTAATTACTTCCTATCCTGTTCCTACTGTTTGATCCTTTGTTAGAGTTCTGGAAGCAGTATAGAAGCCCTTTCAATTTTTGTTTTTTTTTAATCTGGCTTAATAAAAATTAAATGTTGTTTTCCAGTCATCCAATGCTGCAGCAATCTCTTCTGACTTCGTATGAAATCTGTAGATGTTTTTTGGCTTATCACGGGAGCATGCTGTGATCAGAGATTGCTCCTTAAAGCAGAAGAGAACCTAAATATGCAAGAGACTTCAAAATAGCTGGAGACTGATTCAGTTCAAGCAGCTATTATGCACTTTCAGCAATTATAAAAGAGATTATTTGTTTTAATAATAATTAGTTGTCTTTTTTTTCTTCTATTTTTAGAAAGTTGCTCTAGCGTACCAGCGTTCTGACTGGTAGAAGCTAAATTTTAGTTTTCAAGTTTGAGTGTTGTTCGTAATTAATTTTCACATGTTAACATACATTTGAGTTGACACGCTCTCTTCCTGCTAGAGGTCTCTTTGTACATGCATTCGGAGCGGTCCTTTTTGCTAAGTGTCCGTGTTAAGAGGCTGAGCTCTCAGGTTTTCCCTGCTCGTGCTGAGTGAAAACATTCTTCTGCAGCTGTTGCAGCTAGGATTTACTTCTATTGAATGTGGGAAGCAAAGATTTTTTTGTGTTGCTTTGGAAGAGCTCTTTCTTATCTTGTCTACTCGTCTAGCTGTGTGTGTGCTTTTTCTTCCTTGTCTGGATATACTTCTGGTGCGCTTTCGGATTATAGTTCTCTTTTTGTTGTCGCATTGTGTGTGATGCATTGCGATGAAATACACAGTGATCTTTCTCTCTCTGTTCCAACTAATGGCCTCAGTCTCTTCATGTGAAGGAAGAAAAAGTGTCTACTTCAGGCTAGAAAAGACTTAGTTCACTGACTTTTCTAAACACTGCTGATGACTTGTGTTGGAAGGTGTGATAGAGATGCATAGTACATAAATAGAGGTGCATAGACCCAGTTCCATTTTTATTTCTGCCAGTCAGTCCATTAAGTTATTGCTAATAATCTTACTACATTTGTGGTCTACTGAATTTTGTCCTGTTGGCTTCTGATTGCTTCAGCTGATACCATTTGTGCTGTGTCCCACATCTGGTTTTAGCAGACAATTTGCCAATGCTCAAAAAGAGCAAAGAACTCATCAGCAAACTCTTATTTTTTCCATTATCACTAATAGAAAGACCTGGCTTAAGGAACTTCAGTAATCACATTCTTTTATCTCTTTATATCTTCTCAAAACCAGTGACTGTTATTCTTTCCTCAGAAAGCCTGCCTACTGTGCAGTTCTCCTACTAGACACGGTCTGTGCCACTTGAACACAAAGTTTTCAGTGCCTTGTGATGGCTGTGAAATCTAGCTAGGTTGAATGAATTGTATTTTCTTGCTATAAAAAAATCAGTTAATTTACTGAAGGAGTTCTGCTGAGTTTGGCTGCTACTCCTTGATTCATTCTGCATTTTACTCCCTCCCACTGCTACCCCACGTGCTGTTTCCTACTCTCCTTAAAAACTAGTTTCTAAGTTTTTCATACCACCTACTGATAACAACTCAAAAAGGCTTGTTATTGCTCCAGTCTCTCTCTCTCTGTAGATAATACTTTTCTGTTTTCATACGGCAAATTATTTTCAAGGATCTAAAATATTGTTTTGTATAGTAGTTTCACAACTCTGTTCTCCTTGGTTCAGGAACTTCAAATCCCTCAAAACTGAGAGGAAAAGAAGAGCTACCCTTTTTCTTTCCCTTAATCAACATTCCTCTCTTTGTGACTTTAGTCCTTATTGTATAGCATCATGAGTTCTTTCCTGCTTGTGGCTGAGGAGTCCGTGCTACCAGCTTTGCTAACAGCAGTGTCTTAACATGCTCGCTTTTGGGCAGTCCTTACTTTGTAGGGACAGCTCTGAATTAACTTTTTATTTTTGTTGTTGTTCTGATGGGCAGCCTCTTCCCTTTAGCACTGATTTCCTCTCATTCAGCTGGAAAAGGTTCCAAACAGAATAAACAGTTCGTCTTCTTCAGGATGTAGTCTTCAGAGAGTTCTTGCATCTTTGATTTAAAAGGGATAGGATGGGGAAAGCTTCATTTTTGCTCAAGACCCTCATCTAGTTTGCCAAAGTTAGTTTCATTGATTTATTTCAACTTCCTCTTTTGCAAGTTAACGTTTAATTTCTGTTCCAAATGACCAGCTCCTGTGTTATTATTGAAGAAATTCCTTCGTGAAGCATCACTTGTTAATCCAAATTATTTTTGTTTTTAAAAACATCTGCTGGATATCACACTCCGGCAGTCTTTGCCCTTTAATTTTAATAGCAATTATGTCTTGGAAGCTTATCTCTAACAGTGATTTTTGTTATAATAGTACCAAGGGTCTTTATTTCAAAGCAGTTATACGCCAGCCTTGAGGGACTGTACTAAAAGATTTGTCCTTTCCAAAAGCATGTTTTACACCAGATTCTGGCCATATCTAGAGTAAAATTATTTACACTGTACTAATTACTGAATAGTAGATCACTCTGTTTTCCTTTACATCAGAAATAAATGTCATCCAACACTTCAGTCTGATGTCTAGGAGTTTCTTAAAAAATGGTCTATCTGAGACATTTCTTGCGGGGAAAGATTAAAAAGATCTGTCATCTTTTTCTTCTATTTTTAATTTTTCCCTTCACCGTGGTTAGCAAATAGTTCTTCACGTGGCATGACTTGTTTTCCTTGTAAAGCAAGTCTTCACATTGCAGGCTCGGAGGGGACCCTGAAATTCTGTTTATGAAGAACTTTAATGTTAGGAAGCTCGATGCTTTTATGTTTCTTTTGGTGGGGGAAGGGAAGGGTATTGGAAATCTCTATGTAAATGCTCCTTTTCCAGGTTTTTACTGTACATCTGTAAAGCTTAGTCTTGGGCTGAAGTTCCTTCCCCTTTGACCTGCCTCCCTACACCGTCTCCCTTTAATAAGATGAGCTTTCTGCACTCAAAACACACCACAGAGTTGTAGCTTTGCCTTGGTTGTTGTAGCATGCTTAGCCTAAATAAATTCTGCATTCTTAGCTGTTGTGATGTTACCAGAGCTCCGAGTGAGTGACGCTTTTACTTCCCATCTTTTCCTGTAGGGTGTTTCAATTACGAATCCATTCCTTCTGGAGTAATGGGCAAAAGAGAACATAAAACTCGGAATGGTTTTATGTTCCTTTTTCCCTAATCCAGAAACCTTTATGGAGGATACCTGCAGTGGGAACGACCTCTGTCCCGTAATGGAAAGCAGTGCTAGGAGGTGTAGCAGCCTTTACCAGCGGGGGTGCGTGCAGGGGTGTGGGTGTGGATGTGCTCTAAGACCGGGGCCAAAAGGCTTGGACTTCTTGCCTTAGTCTCAGGCTGTAAGATAGCGAGGACAGTACCTGCCTCGGGGGATTTTTGAGGCTTTAGTTCAGGAACTTTTGGATGATGGCCTCTGGAAGGTGCTGCAGAAGTGCACAGTGCTACCGCGTGCGGGCTGAACACCGTCATTTTTTCCGGCAGTATACGGGCCTGCCACGGTTAGGGAAAGCTTTTTTATTATTATTTTTTTATTTTTCTTTTTGGTTCTGCTTTAAAGAAAATGCAAAAGTGCTTTACTGGGGAGAATAGAAAGGGGCTTTCTGAAGAGGTGCTGGAGACGTGAAAATTCAGAGTGGTGATTGGTCACCTCTGCTTGATTGACAGGTTGCAGGGAAAAACAAAAACCCCTTTGTTCTGGCTTAATGGAACTGGAAAACAGAAAATGAGTATCAGGTAAAAATTCCTTTTTTAAAATCTTTGCAGTTCTCCTATGAAAAGCGGAGTTTTTACACAAATCCAAACCTCCCCCCACTCCAATAAATTAGGGGTAGGAACTCCAGGCACAGGCAGCTGCTAAGTTGTGTAATGTGGGTTGTCTATGTCAGCGCGTTTTGTAGGGGGCAGGTGTCCTGAAACACCACGACAGCCAACCTTAACGGGCTAGCTTAGCAGAAAGGCAGAGGATTGAAAGGGTGTAGCGACTAAAGCCCTGAACTGGACCCAGCTCTCTGGTTAGGTTTATTAGCAGGACATTCAAGGGGAAGCTTTTATTTTCACTTCCTATACTGTGCCTGCTTTGTGGATAAAGTCTGTCAGTTTCTACTACTATCAATTTGGCATCTTTCATGAGCATTATTACAAAATTCAATGAAAAGCGAATAGTTTAAAAAAAAGTAAACTATGTTTTAAAGTAACTTCCATCTAGCACTATCCTGTCTTGCAGATTTTATATAAAGTTCAACATCAGCACAACAGTTTTGAGAATCGTAAATGAAAACAATTTATTTCTGATAACTTAATTATTTTGTATATTGATGTATTTCAGATTGAAGGACAAGGACACGGTGCAGTTTTTGACTGCAAGTGCTCTCCTGATGGACAGCATTTTGCATGTACCGATTCTCACGGTCACCTTCTGATTTTTGGCTTTGGTTCCAGTAGCAAATATGACAAGGTACAGTACAAGATATCAAAATGTTTGTCTGTTTTGAATGCATTTGTGCAATCTCTCCTTTAGTGCTTTAAAAGCCTGTATCTCAACACATTTTTCAGCCATGAATATGGGATGTTTCAAATTCCTGTTGTTGGCACTGAGTTTGCTTTCACTCTCTCTTGTTTTAAGCTACAGAAACATGCTATTTTGCACGGGAAATTAAAAAATAAAATAAAAATCATGCAGTCGCTGTCTCCTCTCTTAAGTGAGATGAGGTGGTTGCAAATGTCTGCTAATGGGTCCACCTGGATGATGAGTAAACAGCACTGGAACTCAAAATAGTTAAATATTTTGCTTTAAACAATATGCTGGTTCCTAACTAAGACAAAAAATGGAGGGAAGTGCAATAAGACTAATTGCTGATACCTCTTTTAAACGCTGCATAGCCTGAGTGGCAGTTATTTACAGTACATGCTCTGTATGTTCTAGTTAAAAATTTTATGTCTGCTAATGTATTTCTGCTGTCATGTATGCTTACACAGCAGAGTTCTGCTGTTGCTGTGTAGTTAAAATATTACCTCTTATTCTTATGTCATTGTCAACATGGTCTATTCTGAATGTGGGTGTCTTGTCACAGACTGTCATGATGGTAAAGATTTGTAGTGTTTGGGTTTGGTTTGTTTTTTCCCCCCTGTTGATGAGCATGCTCTTTGAACTGTACCAGTTACACAGTTTGCAGTGCTTACAAGGTCCTTACTTATTTTACCACCCAGGAAAGAGGTGATGTGTCTCTCCTCGCCTTCTAAGACTTACGCAGACATACCTGCTCTAGGATTTTCATACCTGCATTTTCCTATCTGGTACTTGAAGGTTGTTGATGAAGTGCTGGCTTCTGGATCTTGCCTCCTCCTGCTTGTGGATCTTTTGACTCAGACAGGCCTTGAAATCACTGTGGCAAAAATCAGTGCAGAGGGGCCTGAAGGAGGGAGAGCAAAAGCAGTTTTAATCTTCGTCATGTAAACCACTGCATTTCTTTCTGTAGTGTTCCAGCTCTTGTTTTGATGCCAATTACAGCAGCATTTTATACTAGGATTTTTTTTTTTGTCATATTTCTCAACTATAACTTGAAGTACTTGGCTGCTGTTGCTATCCCTCAACTATTACTACAGTTAATCCACCTGAGTGTTTTCCCTTTCATTCCAAAGACAATGAACAGGAGCAAAGATACCACAAGCAAGGAAAAACGGCGCTATTAGATCACTTTCAAGGTCCTTCCATCTTTCAGTGCTCTTACTCTTCTAAGCTTTAAAACCTGTTGTGATAGAAAACGTTTTCTCACTATATCCATGGATTGTTTGAGGTTTCTTTTTCTCTCCAATCATTTGTTTCTTTTTCTCATTTTGGAAGTGCATAGTCCTCTGCAACTCATAAATGCTGGAAATTGAAACTAAGAGCCAGTTTATCTTTGCTCTGATGGACCAGGATTCTTCTTTATGTAGCCATCTGAAAACTTTCCTTGGGAGGGATTAGACCTGTTTGAAGAAAACCAGTTGCTTTTCACTTCTTGAACACAACAGACCCTTTGTTCTCTTGGGATTTTATCTGCACTCTTTAGGAAAAAAAAAAAAAAAAGAAAGAAAGAAAGGAAAAAAAAAAAGGATTATTTTTTTCAGTTATTGGATGATTTACAATGATTTTCTCCAGTTACTACTGTACCAATCCTGTTTTGACCATAGAAAAAAATAGGAACAAACAGGATTTACCTCTCGGTCTTAAATCTCAGCTTAGAAGCTAGAGACCTCTTCCTTGTCTGATTCCATCTCGTCTTTCATTTTTGTCTGACCTGCCTGGTAGAAAAGGTAACTACAGGTGGGTAGGTGCTGGAGATTTGTTACTCTATTTTCTGATGTCCCACCCTCAGCTCCTCGTTCATTTGTTTCCAGACAACTTGGAAGAATACACTCTGGTAGGATGTGTGTTTTTTTGGCTTTAAAGTGGTTTCCATGCATCTTGGGGAATGATGTTTACAAGAGAAAGGAGTACAGTAACCAATCCTGTACTCTTGCATTTGTGAAATGTGCTCAGACCAATGATTCTAGTTGAGATGACATTAGTTTGGTGAGAGAGCAGGCTCTTGTTTTTCCCCATAAACATTTTTTCATGTTGGGTTCAAATCGTATCTGGCTTATAGTTGATAGGAACCTCTGTTGAGGCTTCTCCTTCCCTTTTTTCCCCCCTCTTCTTGTATGATCTTGGCTGTGATGTTGTTGAGGTGATGGTGTTTTGTTTTGTGTTTTTTTGTTGTTGTTGTTGTTTTTTTTCCTCTTTTTTGATGGTACATGTTTTTGTGGAGTAATTCTTTGTGAGTCAGAAAAGGACTACGCTTGTTGTTCGCTTTGAGCTCCTGCAGTATTTGACCCAATTAAGGGAACTGTATGTGAGCCAGTCTTAACGGAGATTTCTGGCTGGGTGAAGATCATCAGGCATAAGTTGAGCTCACTGTCAGCAGGTCACATGCACTTCAGAAGTCTGTGCGTAGATGGAAACTTGTCCAAAAAATGCATAACTGACCTAAAGATATGAACCATTATGTTGATTTTAAATATTACATTAGACTGCATCTCTGAGCCTTCTAAGGCTTTAGTACCTGTAAGCTACACAAACCACAGTTCCCCTGCTCCTGTGTGGTGCATTGGTGCAGTAGCGGGGAAAATCTCTTTGCATTTGTGTAGGTGTGCTTACACATTCGTGTAGGTGGTTTATCTTCATTTTGTTGTGGATTTGGTCTCTGATAGTATATCAAGAAACACAGTTGTTTGTTAGTACTTCTAATTGTCTGCTTAACGTGTGAGCAACTGAATATAGGTATTTAAGATTCTCTAAATCATGTAATTCTTCCGATTTTTCTGTGGACCTGGAGTAGCCTGAGGATGAGTTCATTCCTGAGATTCCAGCAGGGACCTTGTGGAGTTCTACCTGACATTTGGTCTGAGCCTGGGTTCTCCATGAAATGCCATTCTTATCTCACAGAATAAAAAAATTATTGTTTATTCTCTTTGTTAACCGAGAATCTGGCAGCAGTACTTCTTCCACTCAGGGCTTCCCATTGCAGTAAGACGTCGCTTTGTGCACATGCACTTTGTAAGGGTAACCCTGAAGTAAATTTTTTGCTACTGCATCTTACCATGCATCTTCCCAATTCTCCTCCTGGTGGAACTTTTTTTGAATTTGTGTGGTGTCCAGATCCAAAGATTCTTACGACTTTATTTATTTTAATTCACATCATGTCGGTGCATGTAGGCACCTTCTGATTTTGTAACTGACATGTCTGTGGACGTCATTCTTCCCTGGTCTTCTCACATCCTGGACAAGCAAACGTAATGTCATTGAGAGTCCAGACCTCTGAGCATGATTTAAATGTTATAACCTCTGCCAGACTGATTTCCACATATCAAGTTACAGGAAATTGTGTTACGAATTGGTTGTGATAGAGCAGACCAGCTTCAGACAAGGCAGGATGTTCGGCTAGAACCGAGGCATTCTTCTGACTGTGCTAAAATACCTGTCTCTTAACATCAAAGACAAGATTTTCTTTTTTTTGGACATCTCTGTGCCTTGGGTTGTTTGTTCAATTGTGTTTATTCTGCACTGGAAATCTAATTTTGAGCGAATGATGATTTCATGGCTTTATTTTTACTTGTTTAAAGTTAAACTGAGTATATGAGCTGCCAAGGGGTTTTGCTTGCCAGTAAGTAGCGTTGGGATGTGTAGTACATGTTGCAGTTTGTCTTCTGTTCTCTTTCTCTTTTCTCCTTGTGGTTCAGTCTTTCTGATTGCACAATGTTGAGATGTGTGTGCCAGCAAGGGATAGTGCCATAGGTCTTTTTACACGCAGTTTGGACAAAAGAATTCCTCAGTCTGTCAATGGAAAGCCACCTAGAATGAATTGCAAGCAGGTGGACTGAAACTAAATAATTTTGAGCTTGAAGAATTCAACTTTAGTTCAGCTTTATTTTTTCTATGGGGACTTTTTCACATATCTAGCTTTATAATAAGAATATACATGTTTGGCTTCTGGTGTTAGAATATTTGGCAGTCACGCAATGTGATAAATATTTCCCTTTTTCTCTTCTTCCTACACCGTAGCTCATAAGTCTGTGACACATTTTTCATTATCAGATGTATATGCATCAATATGTGTAACCTATTTAATACATCCATGCTATGTTCTGCCAAATGTCTACAAGTAGTTATATATGGCTCCCTTCCTCTGCTCTTTAAATGCTCCCTACCCTCAAACCTGGGGGTTATTCTCCTTGTGAGAATATAGAAAGTGCATACTGGGGGAAAAAAAAATAATTAACTTTTCCCCTTGAAAGTGAGATGAACAGATCAGTTTGTAACCTTGTTTATGCAAAAGTGACCATCAATAACATTGTTAAAAATACTTTTGGCAGTTATCTTCTGTGTATTTTTTAATAGGTTCTTAAAAAAATTACAAAATGACTTTGTTTACAGATAGCAGATCAGATGTTCTTTCATAGTGATTATCGGCCCCTTATCCGCGACGCCAACAACTTCGTCCTGGATGAACAGACACAGCAGGCTCCACACCTTATGCCTCCCCCGTTTTTGGTTGATGTGGACGGCAACCCTCATCCTGCAAGGTATCAAAGGCTAGTTCCAGGTCGTGAGAACTGCAGGGAGGAGCAACTTATTCCTCAGATGGGAGTGACATCTTCAGGTATGGAAAACTTCAGTTCGGTACACCGTAGCCTATGCAGTTGCCTACAGGTGCTCTGCATTCTCCCTCTCCCTCTGTTCTTTTTCTTCATTATTGGGACTAGTCATTCACATAACATTGACAAGCTTGACACTGATTGCTTGTGATAGACTATTTTACTTACAGCATTGTCATCCACCAAGTCAGTCCTAGCTGATGCTACAACATAAGTTAGCTCGGAGCTTATTTCATTATTGAAGCAGTAGATGAGGTTGAGCGAGCTTTCAATTGATCTCTTTGGGTAAGACTTCCTACTTCAAAAAGCCTAGGGAATAGACTGATCTTCCACAGATCAGTTGGATTATACCTACAATATACCTACAAGAAGAGAAAAACAAGAGGACACCTGAAATATGCAAAATTTTCTTCCTCTGTAGATGAAGACAGTCCTTCAACATAAGCTTTGGTTTGGTTGGAGAGCTCTCAAGGCTTGATGAGAATGCAAAATCTAGGACATTCCTCTGAAGTCATATTCTCCATGTGTACTATGTGTGAGGAACATGCATACCATGGGCCAGTGGCTATTAGAAACTGCTTAAATACGGCCCACGTGAGTGGAGATATAAAAAACAATGCCTACTTATCACGTGTTACTAGTTCAATATTAGTATGAATGAGCAAACAGCGACTGGTGACAGTAGCTGTAAATATTTTCAAGATAAGCATTGTTTAATATTTGGATATCCTTGAAAACACTGGAAAGCTTTGTGCACCTGTAAATAGTGGCTTATGTATACTGAAATCTGTGGTATGTCAGATGTTCCAGGAAAGTTAACTGTCAGTGTTGTTCCCAGAAGAGATATTTGTCCTCATTAGTAGACCTGAGGATGACAAGTCACTGAATATTTACTTACATAATCAATATTAAGGAGCATTTCAACATGTCCTCCAAAGTTACAGAAAGAAAGGCTACCTGAGAAGCATTTCTAAGAAGGAAAAAAGCCTTTCTGGTGAACATATGCCATGTTTTCTCTCCTAACTTCTTAGCTAGTGCCTGAAGCAAAATTAGAGTTCCAAGAAATGATTTTACCTTATTGCTACAGTTGCAGCATGGAGTCATGACATTCTTCATTCTTCAGTCCTCCAAATTTGAAAACGTTCTGGACATGTTCTCCAATATAATATCTTGAAACAAGTCAGACCATGTACCCAGACCCAACAGTATTAAATTTAATGGTGACACATGAATGCCAGATGATGTCCACAGCATTTTGTTTAAAAGCAGGAAGCCATCATCAGGGCTGACAGAGAGACGGAGAGACAGAGGGTGTTTGTCTACATCTTTACAGTTTAGCAACAGTATATGCAGTCCTACACAGAGCTAAACTGTGCTGATGTATTTCGTATATTTCCCTCCACTAAGGAAGCTTCTTGCTTTCTGAAACTTTATTTTGGAATTTGATGGATCTCACTATGAGCACTGGCAATTTATGTCTTGTCAAGAAGTTATCTGTAGGGGCCTAGAACAGTAGGGGGAATTCAGATAATCTTGCTTGATTTACTCCTTAGATGTTACCTGAAGCTCTTTTAAACCAAATTTATTGGAAAAAATCAAAGTTTACACCAATGTTTTTACTATTTGATTTGATTTTTTTATACAGTTATTTGTGGAGGCAACATTTCAGAAGCTAGATACTTAAAAACATGCCTTTTGTTTAGGTAATTGTTTCTTTATGATCATTCTTGAGTTATTTGTAGTATTTCCCATTATTTTCATGAGACAATATGTCTGCTCATAAGATCACCAAATAAATCTGATTGCCTTACTATACAAGTCAGAAAACATCCAGCTGTGGTTATGCCAGAGCTCATTCGTTGATTTCAAGGTTCTGCTGCTTAGGGCAGTTGACTTCAACTAAATTAACTTTTGAAACTCTGGGAGCACTATCTTAAATGTTTATGTTCTTTGTGCATAACATCATCTTTTAAGAAATGGCTGCTTCCTTCTAGCCATAATCAAAGGTGTTTGTTTCATAGCACAATTGCTGTAATATGTTGTTCTTGATCTTACCAAGTTTTTACTATATCTCTTTGGAATGATGCTGGGAAAATTATTTCTGTAGCACGTTTCTTTGAACATTGTCATCCCTCATTACAAAGTTTTTGGAAGTTCTGCTTCTTCATTACAAAGTTTTTGGAAGTTCTGCTTCTATCGACAAGAGTTTCCTTCCGCTCCACCCCACCATATATTTTGTAATAAGGTATCTGACTTTATTTTCAAATCAGTACTGTAACCCTTGCCTTTTTCTCCCATAAGTCAAATTTTTGTGAGTATAAGAAGAGGTTTTGCATTGCTTATGCTTACATGCTATCTTTTTAGTTTGCTGCACAGAAACAGTATTGTCAACTTGTAATCCCTTCTTTTAGAACTATTTCCAGTATTTTACTCGAGAGACTTGCCCTAAGGAGGTTTCCTGGATTGTTCTATGTACCAAAGAAAATCACTGTTACTTACCTGTGTCATCATTCTGCCCCCGTGGAACTCAGTCAAGCATTCTGACTGCTTGCAGTTCTCTACTATAGATAATACTGTTCCAATTCAGTTCGACCTTCTTGGTGAAGTTCTTTCATATAAATTTTTACTGAAGTGTTTTATGGTGCACTTGAGGTAGGCAAAGAACACGTTTGGACAATTTACATTGACTGAGTTGACAACAGTTGTATTAAGCTTCTGTATCTTGTTCGCACTTGGTCAAATTTTAAGCCTTTATCAGCGGTTGTGTGTGATCACCTTCACCCTGCTCCAGGAAACTTAACACTCTTGATATCAAGAAAAATTGTCCTGTTTTATAAACCAGAACAAACACACAAAAAAGATGTTTAAAATATGCTTTAGCCAGTACTTGAGCGTGTGATTATATATTCTACTTGCAAATTGGCAAGCAAAAATAAGTGAGCAGTTTGTGATAGAAAGTTCTTCAACATTTTCGTGTTATTGTGCATTTTATTTTACAGGATTGAATCAAGTTCTTAGTCAACAAGCAAATCAAGAAGTTAGTCCGTTGGATAGCATGATTCAAAGACTTCAGCAAGAGCAGGATCAGAGACGTTCTGGGGAGGCAGGAACTAGTAGTACCAGCCGGATAAGCAGAGGTAAATCACGTAAGGAGAGGGTGTTCTGTTTTTTCAGTAGAACCAGCTGACAATTGGAAAATGTAAATCATATATTACTGTGCATGACTTTGTTCAACTACTAGAAAATAGGTAGAGGATGACAGAAAATCATTCAGCTTTCCCATCTATGATTTTTTCTTCTGTAAAATCTCAGAATTATTAACATTACAAATTTATCTTCCTATCGTATGCTTGCTCAAGGAACTTGTAGTAACTGTGTTGCCTTAGAATTAACCTCTCTGCTGCTTAATCTGGAGTTGGCCATCTGTTGGAGGGAAACATGAATTGTCTCAAATAAGAAAATAGGGAGGAAAAGGGAAAGATCGACATGTTTCTCAGTACAGCTATTCCATGTTTTCTTGTCTTGCAGTAGATTACAGGGTAGTCTCCAAAGCTTTCAAAAAAATAAAAGCATGGTTGGCAATACATCCAAGTATGTAAGAATAATATGTGTGTGAAAAGTGTGGAAAAATGCCGAAATCTTTGCTATAATTGTAGATGTTTGAAGGAACTTGGATGTTTTGTTGTTGTGGCTGGTTGGTTGGTTGGTTGTTTCTAATACTTCTCAATGTTGTGGCTTTGGTTTTTTTTTTGAAGATAGAAGATAGTTTGAGGAGTATGTGAATAGAGTGAGATAGCCCACAGTTCTATAAAATGGGTCCAGAGTGCATTAGCACTGGTCAGCTTTTTGTAAATGTTTTCAAAAGAATTTTTAAACAGCAGTGAACCAATGAGATATTTGCTTCACTTGAGTGTTGATGCATCTGCTCCTTTTATCTCTCTCTCTATATATATTTGTAATATATATATATTTTTTTAATGGAGTACTGCAGCCCTATACATATTTCAATGTGCACATTTTGGAAGTTACAGGAAATGCTGAAATAGTTAATTTAATATTTGCCTTCTTCTGAACTAATATGTTAAGTCAAATTAAATACTTAATTCTTTTTTCTTTTGAGTTTTTCTTTTTAATTGTTGCCCATAAAATTTCCATTTGAGTACAGCTATCACTTCTTGACATTTTAGGATCTGTAAGTTCTACCTCTGAAGTTCATTCACCCCCAAATATAGGATTAAGACGTAGTGGACAAATTGAAGGTGTGCGTCAGATGCACAGTAATGCACCAAGAAGTGAAATAGCCACTGAGCGGGACCTTGTCGCTTGGAGTCGAAGGGTTGTAGTGCCTGAACTATCTTCTGGTGTGGCCAGGTAAACATAGGCCCAGTTTGCAGTGAATTTTATTTTGTTGAATTTTGTTAAATTGAATGGTTTTGAAAGTAACATTGTCACAGCATTATTTGTGTGGTATTTACCTGTTCTCTGGTCTCATAATTCTTCTAAAACCTGTTTGCATGTCACTTGTAAAACCTTCGATTTACACAAGTCATGTGAATAAAAAATAACCATTTAATAAATTACAGAATAATTTAACTTGTATATGCAGTGAAATCTAATTGCCTAAATGTTTTTGGACTTGTGACATAAGATTATGGTATGTTTTAACTGCATGTGTTCCTGACATTTTAAACTGGAACACTGACACACGGTGTTAAGTGTCAGAGATGAATTTTGGTTTTTCAAACCTGAAATAACCTTATTTTGTTCAGTAACATTGGCTTGTGATGAGTACTTATATCAATAAGTCAAAAAAACCCTACTGGTTATACTCAGACTGCTCTAGCTTTTTGAAACAAGATTGGAATCCTTAGATAACCAAGGGTTTTTGTGAATGCTTAAAATTTTGGAAATCTTTTTAAGAGAGGACAGTTACTGTCCTAAGACACAGTGCTGGTGTATAAACATGCAGATTTTCTTTATATTTAGAAATTGGTATCTTGTACATCAACAGGAAAGAGTACTTTTCAATTATACGTTTTAGATACTCTGTGAATATTTCTCAAGAAAATTGCTTTCGAATTTAGAGTCATGGCTTTGGGAATAGTTAAGTCAGATGTCCTTCGAACAGAACACAACCATGTATTCAATCCTTGCCACTTGAAATCTTTCTTTGTTCAGAAAGGGTATTTGAAGCCAAATTCTGTCTCTAAAGAAAGAAACTACTGTTCAAAGCACGTCATAACTATTGAACATTTATTCTGTGATTTGGAAGAGATTCTGTCAGTGCTAGTGTTTTTGCTTTAAAGTTAACATCTTAATTTTCTATTTTCAGTAGGCAGGAAGAATGGAGAACAGCAAAGGGAGAAGAAGAAGTAAGGGTGTATCGATCAGAAGAGAAAAGAAAACATGTAATGAGTCACATTCAGAGAGAGAACAAAATACCTACTTTCCCTAAGGTAAATAGTCACTTGTACTATATCACAGTAAGAAGCATAAAAATAAATTGCATTTCTTAGGCCACATGAATTTATATTACTCTTCTCAGTTTTAAATTTGAAAAACGGATATAGGAATTTGTTTACCTCTCCAGATTGAGGACACATGCTTATACTGATGTTTCACTATGTTCTAAATAAATTGGGATTGCTCTTAGAAGCCCCTGAAGTGGGGGCCCTGTAAATCTAGCTTTGGGAACATGTTTTGCTGTAGGCTGGCTGTCACTGTTGATCACTACATCCTAATGCTGTTGTCTGCTGTTCGACATACTGTTCTGTGGAAAGGTTCAGTTAAAACTTAAGTTGTAGTTCTTTAATTTGTTTAAATACTTTTTGCATTACAAATAAAGATGTAGGTATTTTCTCTCGTGGTACCCTAATAATCATAATGCAAACTTTTATGGGATTTTCTATGTCATGTTTTTTGCTGGATCTGGAGTGCGTTTTTCAGAAAAGAGGAAAACAGGATAGATGAAATAGATAGAAGGGAATGCATTGTACTAAAAATGAAGCTGTCATCATAACTGACTTGATGTTTTCATATAACCTATGAAAAAATAATCTTACAACATTATACTGGTAAGAAAATATGAAGGATGTATATTCCATATTTACAAAAATCTTTTTATGTCTTGTTTATTAAAACATTTTTTTTTATCTATGCATCACATGCATATCTGTGCATTTCTAGCCAAACAACAAGCCAGATTGTGTAATTTAAGAAGTAAATGTTAAACAACTTGAAAGGAGAACAACCTGTGCTTTGGCTTTTGTAGTACACTTACTCAAGATGAGACTTTTCAACCCTTAATTAGAACCTGAGTAAAATTTGTGCCTCCAAGAATGCCTGCATGTTGTCTATTGAAAAGTAAAAATGACGGGGTTCAAGGTGAAAAAAATTAAGATATTTTTAATTTTTAAAATTAAAAACAAGTGTCCTAGATTTGAATTATTTTAAATATATATATTTTTTATTTAAATAAATATAGCTTGTTTTATTTATCTGCCAGTTCTTGTACACAGAAGTGTGAAGCTCTTTGTCCTTTATTGTTTCGGACGTGGCCGTGGCAGAGCCAATGGGTGGGTTACCAGGATACCATAAATGTGGTAACTCTTTCTTTCTCTCAGGAATAATAGACGATGGCCCTCACAAATTCAGATTTTAAGAAAGTTTTTTGTTGAATTGAAGGGATGTATTTTAGAGTTGAATTACAGTCTTTCTTCAGTGTATTTAAACAATTGCATTGCTCAAGAGTTTTCCCTTTTCTCTAGCTACAGCTCGATCAAAAAATCCTTCCTGCTCTGTGAATTCCTACCAGCTTGCCCTTAAATTTCTCATTGGGTTATAGTTCTCCTAAAATATCACCGGGACATAAAAATAGCAGAGTAGACTAGTTGGTTCAGCATTTCAGTTTCAGCAATTGCTTTTATTACATCTTTGAAACAAAGAAAACAAACTTAATGTGGATGTTCTTTTAAAGAACTTTACTCAGATATTTTTTTATTTTTTTTTTTTTAGTATCCTAAATTTAAAGGCAGCACTGAACTCTTTGGGTTCCCATAGTTTGTGGATATTTGTACCCTTAAAATCCTACAGAGTGGAAGCTAGCATAGGAAAAACTTTCTTCATTTTCTTATGTCGACCCAGAGAAGAGCGTGCCCTTTGTTTATCTCAGATCTGAAAGATCTCTGATCTGGATTCTATGCCCTGAACGTAAGGTTAAGATAACTTGGCAACAAATCCTTCAGTGGCTTCCCACCTTTGTTCTGAGGAAATTGCAAACAGTCAAGGTCTCTGCACTTGAGTGTGTGAATAAGTTTTCCATAGAGTAAGTGTTAGTGAATTCAGTAACTATTTAAAGATGTTTAAATAAATCCTTCTTAAACCATGAGGATATGCAATAGCATCACTGAAGAGAAAACTCATACTCTTCATTTGTTTATTCTTTCTTAAAGTCCTCTTTTCAGAGGACTTGGATTGGTGAGAAGCTTACTGATAATTAAAGTCCCTTGAGATAGGTCCTGAAGAGATTTGGAAATGAGTAGGTATCAAATGATATTATAGAATCACAGAATGGTTTGGGTTGGAAGGGACCTTAAAGACCATCCTGTTCCAACCCCCCTGCCATGGACAGGGACACCTCCCACCAGACCAGGTTGCCCAAAGCCCCATCCAGCCTGGCCTTGGACACCTCCAGGGATGGGGCATCCACAGCTTCTCTGGGCAACCTGTGCAAGGGCCTCAACACCCTCAAAGTGAAGAATTTATTCCGAATATCTAATCTAAACCTACCCTCTTTTAGTTTAAATCCATTCCCATTTCTCCTATCCCTACACTCCCTGACAAAGAGTCCCTCAGCCTTTCTGTAGGCCCCCTTTAGGTACCGGAAGGCTGCTGTAAGGTCTCCCTGAAGCCTTCTGTTCTCCAGGCTGACAACCCCAGCTCTCAGCCTGCCTTCATAGGAGAGGTGCTCCAGCCCCTTGATCATCCTCATGGCCCTCCTCTGGACTCATTCTAATTCTTTGCTGTCCTTTTTGTGCTGGGGGCCCCGGATGCACTCAGGTGGGGTCTCATGAGAGCAGAGGGGGAGAATCACCCTGCTGGCCACGCTACCTTTGATGCAGCCCAGGATAAGGTTGGCTTTCTGGGCTGCAAGCACCCATTGCCAGCTCATGTTGAGCTTCTCGTGAACCAGCACCCCCAGGTTCTTCTCCTCAGGACTGTTCTCAATCCGTTCTCCACCCAGCCTAGATTTGTGCTTGGGATTGTCCCAACCCAGTTGCCAATGGCCTCCAGAGGGCCCTGCCAACCTCACTCGTTCTGGAGTTCTGTGAAATAAAAACTGCTTTATGCACTAACAGCTTGGGGGTATTTTATTTGTCATCCAGGGGAGAACTCAGTGAAGAATGTTAAGATTGGGTAAAGTTTTATATTGACAACTTCAGTAAAGAAAACATCTCTCTCCAGAAAAATAAGAATGGACATTCACTATGGACAAATTTAAGTTCCAGAGAACTGGTTCTGGTTAGGTAGAAGCATTTAAATAGCCTGTCTAGTCAGTACTTAAAGCAATTATGTAGACTATTTGGCAAACTGATGTTTTTCATCATAATGTTTCAATCATAATGTTGGGAAAATCATATACAGACCCCCAAAAAAACACCAGAATTTAATTTCTTTGTCTCAAAGAGGCTACGAGCATCTATTGATGTTGAGGTTCTGTTACCAGACACACACTTGTGATTGCTGCGATTTGACTTGCTAGTAAAGGTTGAGGAAAGAGGAACAATTCTCAGAGAGGAGATCCTGCTGGTGAAGAAATGCTACGATTTTTTTCTAGCTTTAGCTTCTCAAAATTACTGTAACCGTGTATAAAATCACAGCAAAACTGTGCTTCCTGGTAGACTCAAGGGTTTTAAGGACAGAAGAATTCAGTGCTCTAATGTGGAAGTTGTTCAGATACCAGTGAGTTTCCAGGGTATCAAATGATCCTTCATAAATGGTGTTAAGTCCCTCAGCTCCGTCCAGATGACACATTCGTATCTGTCCCTTTCAAATAGAGGGAATACCATTACTTGTATTTCACAGAAAAACTGTTCTGACAGCAGCTGTAATTTCTAATGTATCTATAGATGTGCTCTAATATTGAATGGAAGCCTTGGATATGGTACAAGGTACTTGTCAGCATGTATGACTTCATCAAAGTATACAGAGACAGTGATGATTGAGCCTCAAATCATAGGTAATCTTGGCTTTATTTTCAAACTTCCCATTAGAGTTAAGAGTGCAATTTCAAGCTCTTTCTTCAGGGTATATACTGAAAAAAGAAACCTATCAGTTGTGTTTCCTCAGTCATTGTTGCAGAGTTTGGTGATGGATCCCATTTTGCCAGAAAAGCTTATCATACCTCCTCTTTCCAGTCAGACCTTCATACTCTATCCTACTGCCACTCAACAACCACTGAATAAATGAGAATTTGCCTGACCTACAGCTTCTAATCATGTTTTGGCAAAGCTGTGTTGAGTAGGAGTGATGTTAAGTTACGTTTTTTGGCAAGATGCGAAAGATGTATACCTTTTGGTCCCTTTCCTGCTTGAGCAGGGCCACTGCACAAGATCAGCTCCAAAGGTGCCTTCCAACCTCAACCTTTCAGCGATTGTGTCATGGATAACAATTTTTTTAAAATTCTTGTTTTGATACTGTATCTTTCCCAAAGCAGTCTGTTACGCTTTGGCATTGCCACAATGCAATATGTATGCAGTGATGTTACTTGCTTTGATAGGCACTTCCATGCAGGAGTGATTTACTTACTTTTTGTCAACCTCTGAACTGCCAAAAGAGAAGAAATCTTTCCAAAATCAAACAGCTGTGCAAAGCACCTCAGTTTTTCAGGGAATCCATAGTTCCAGTGTAAGTAGGGTAAAGCTGTATTTATAATAACCATTTGAGAAACATAATGAATAGAAGTGTGGGTGTACATCTTTAGGAGCTTTATTTCTAGAAAGAAGACAAAAAATAGTGTAGTTGTAATGCAGCTTCTGCAAAATGCATCCTTGCTCTTATAAGCAGTACTGGACTGGTTGGTTTCATTGGGTTTATGCGATCCCGTTTGTGTTGCCTGTGCTTCATCACACAGCATTTCATGATGCTAGGAGCTGGATGGGCTTTATAAAAAGGCAGTGATTCCCAGCAACTATTCTATGGAAGTAGCAGAAGCAAGTTGTTGTAATGTTGGCTTTTTTTGTCCTGTCTGCTTCAGCAATCAATCTTGAGAGCTTGACAAGAAGTGAGCAGCCCCAGAAGGCCGGGGGGCAGAGCATACCGTGTGGTGGGCTCAGCAGCTGGTCTTAGGGCTGCCTTAAAGCTGTTCTGAGTAAGGTCAAAGCAGCTTGAGGAGATCTGCAATGTGCTGCCAGTTTGAATCCAGAAGGAATGCCCCAGGTTTCAAAAGTCTGGGCAATCTTGAAATACTGATTACTTGAGCAATCCTGATAGAAGTGTCTTCCAGTAGCTGCACTGTCAGCTTCTCAGGAAGAAGACGCTGGTGACTTCCCCAGTTTTCACTGGACAGAACAAAGGAAATTCAGAGCTCACTTATGAGAGCACAGGGCAATGTGTGTTGGTCCTATGCACTTTGGTGAAACCAGTAATGTAATTGCACAGATCTACCGAGGTGAACAGGGGCACTCATTCCTCAAAAAGGCGTGTGTCTTTCAACATGGATGGTGGGAGAAGAGCTCTAACTATCAGTCTTCTGCATTCAGCTAAGGAAAACCAAATCTTAGATACAGCTTATTAACCAAGCTTTACTACAGTTTTCAACAGAAAGTAGTTTTTGTTCTTGGAGGGAAAATTTAACATTACGAAAAGCAACTTTCATCATTTAGGACAGAATAGATCTCACTGCTCCAGAAGAAAAAATGTAAGAGGAGTAGGTACAAGCAACTTATCCTACTAGAATGCTCAGATAATATCAGCGCCTTTCTGTGGTCTGTTCCAGTTCTTCTTGCTTCATCTCTGGTGTTGTTTTTTCAACCATATTAACACTTAATAATAGATATCTGAGATTTCCCTTCTGGAAGAATTAGAGCACTGGGGAAGCATACCACCTTGTGTAGCATCAGAAGAGTACAGAAGCTATTTCACTGGGACTGACCAAGTTCGAAGTTCAAGTACGCATACCAAAAAAAAACACAACAGAAATTGAGATCATCATGCTTAAATTTTTATAAGGGTGGGGGACTAATACAGCATTACATTTATGTATTAAGAGCAAGTGTTCACATTACATATTCTAAGCTTCATAAGAACTCAGATTCTTTACGACTGACTTGCATTCATTTGAACTGTTCTGTGATCATCTTACCATTTAAAGGCCATTTCTTGTTATACAGGGGTGACTGTAACCAAGGGATGCATTAATGTATGGTCTCTCTCTTCTAACAGATCTGACCCTTCAGATGCAATATGACACATGCTAGAGCTCTCTGTAGGAGTCCCCTTTCTGCTGGGCATTTTCATTAGTGTAATTTTGAGCTGTTACAAACTCTTAGCAGCCTATTGGTTAACTCTCTATGTACCGTGTTGAGAATGATGAGTATTAATGATTCAAGATACAAATTTGTTATTCATATTTGGGAAGAAAATTTAATTTGTCCAGAATATACTGAACTACTTGTTGCTTATATTCAGGTATTCATGCATGTGTTTTATTCACCAGCTTTAGTTGTGGACTTGTGACTTGTTTTGAATTTTCTGATGTTGAAACTTGCATCCTTTTGCTACTGCAAAAGTTGCTTCCTCCAGTACTACTGCTAAATAAAATTCTATGTATTAGTAAAATAGTATGCTCACAAATGATCTGTTTTGATTTTCATGTCTTCACAGAACCATTCTCATGATCATTTACTAGACACTAGTGACTCAAAAAAACAGCAAGCTAACCAGCACAATTACCGTACAAGATACGCATTAGAAGAAACTGCACGGCCTCCTGAAGAGTTAGAAAATGGACACAGTTCCTCAGATGTAAGATCCTTAGTCATAAAGCAGTCTTATAAATTCCTTTTCTATTTGTTAAGCTTCTGCTTCAGCTAATTAAACTGAGAGTATTTAAACTTAAAATGAGTATTTGAGGTTTGTCCCAATTTCTATTTGATAGTAATTGAAAAGATGGAGAAGTACTACATTAAAAACATTTGGAAATAATTTTTCCAAAGGTAAGCTAGCCTTTTTAAATGGAGATTGAGAAGCACTTATGTTTCCACTGGCTATATGTTAAAAAATGTGGCTCTCCATTGTGCATGTCTCCAGGTATAGATACTTTATTTTTTTCATTTAGTCTGTTAAAGTGAATATCTGCACATTAAAACGTCTTTTAACAACGTAAAACTTTTCTAATGCTGTGTTTATAAGATATGTAAAGCCTAGAATCATTTCTGAATTCTGAAGAAAACGCATTGTCTTTCCCTCTCCCTACCCGTTCCTTCTCCTCCCCACACTTTTTTAGGAAGGAGAAGCAGTTGTCGCCAGTGGTGGAACATCAGAAGATGATGAAAGAGCATGGCATAGTGATGGCAGTTCTAGGTAAGTGACAATATAACCTTACAAAGTCCTGCTTATAAATGTTAAATATTCTTGTCTTCTTGGTAAACAATTAATTAAGTAGTAACTAAAACATGTACATTTAGAAGACAACAAGGAACTTAAAACTTTCAGGATTTCATTTTCATCTGTATTATTGATTTTCTAAAATTCAGGAAATGTTTCACCCTTGTTTGCCAGCAGCAGAATTATTTCCCATTAGTTTTGCAGGATGGTTTTCTTTGCAGGCATGTTTCAGGCCTGCAATAGTACATTCTTGTGACTGCCTCTGCTGGCCCTTGGTTTGAAATTAAAGCAAAGATTGAAGTAGTTTCAACCCATTCTTTGTTTCTTCCTGAGCAGATATTTTTTGCTAGTATTTTTTCAAAGTTCTTCAAAGCCAAAAGTCATGAGAACAATATCCAGGCTTTAAAATGTATCATCTTGAACTGACCAAGTGAATTTAAGGTTCATTAGTTATACTAAAAGATGCTTCTTACAAGATTGATTGATTGATTTCAAGGCTTTTGTTTTACTACCATTTAATTTGTAGTTAGAATATAGGTTTTTAGGAAACGTTTTTAAACAAATTATAGTTACCTAGACTGTTAACTCTAATCTTGGATTGGATCATATTATATAAACTTATGTTCTCTGAATAGCTTTTCATCTTCTGCTTTTTAATATCTTTATATCTTTTGCATGTCATACGTAGTGACTACTCCAGTGATTATTCTGACTGGACAGCAGATGCAGGAATCAATCTGCAACCACCAAAGAAAATACCTAAACTTAAAACAAAGAAAGCAGAAAGCAGTTCAGAAGATGAAGAAGGACCTGAAAAACAAAAGAAGCAAATTAAAAAGGAAAGGAAGAAAGGCAGTGAGGAGAAAGATGGACCATCAACATCACCAAAGAAGAGGAAACCCAAAGAGAGAAAACAAAAGGTTAGATGCACTTCGTATGTTGAAGGATGTTTACTCTTACTGTCTTAGACAAAGTTAGATGATTCAGTTACGTATGTAGCTTATTATTGTGTAATTTGAAAACTTGTCTTTTACTAGTTTTTACTGACTCTTGTAAGTCAAATTTTAGATTCTTCTAATTATGTGCTTTCTAAATATAAGGCATTTCACTTGCAAGACATTTTTATGTCCTTAAAGCCATGCTACCTCAGACCAGAAATTCCTTTTATAGGGATATACCAAGTATTGGTGTAACATGTCCCTGTTTTTTTTTTTTTTCAGTTGTACTTGACAGTCTCCTCACTTTATTCCAACTTCTTTTTAAGACTGAACAATCATGTCTTTTTTTTTTTTTTTTTTTTTCAATTCCATTATGTGTGATATTTGCATAGAGTACAGGTCTTTTTTTCAGTGGTAGGGCAGACTCAAACATGCTTACTCTGGCAGGGAGAGAGTTTGGGGAGATGAGATATAAAAGCTTTTATAAGCCTTGTTGAGAAACAAATATATACAGAATGATTTCCGTCCTTATTTTGTTGCAGTGAAACCTCCAATGACAGGCATGAAACTCAAAAAAGATCCTTTCCTCATTCTGCTCCTACCCCCCAAAACCAAACCTAAAACTAAACCTGAGTATGGAATCGGGTTATGCAGCTGATTAGTAAGGGATTTAGCAGAGTTTCAGAAATTACTAGACAAATTCACAGGGATTAGTCTCTTTCTTATTGAATGTGATTATTAACTATGGTTGCCTGAGTTCAGGCTTGGCTTCATGAAGGTTGTAAACTGCTGATTAATGTGTGAAATTATAGCAACAGAGGAATTTGTTAAAAGATTGTTTATTTTCTCCTTCCCATAATTCACCAATGAGCTAGATGGTATTAGCTCTGACATATTACATCATTTTTTCATAAGACAGCCCTGTTTGAACCTGAAAATCCATAACACGTTTCTTTATCAGTGATTTATTACACTGGAACAGTTCTGTTTTGATTTTGCTGTTGTTGTTTTTAATTGTGTTTATGCTTTGTCCTGTGATAAATTCCAGTGGTGCTCTCAAAGTAGGCCCCATTCTGGTGAAACCACGTTTTAATTTGTGCCCAGGAATGAAATCTGGACTATCATTATTTGCACTCTGGGCATGCGTGGTCTTCTGTCAGTGGCCACGTAGCTTTCTGTACACATACAAGGTTCTGTTAAGAATTCTAAAGCAACCTCGCTTGGATGGTTGTGCAGAAACTTTTATTTACCTAATCCAGGTCATTTTCACATGCTTTACCTCTCTGTACACTCATTAATCTATTTCTCCCCATTTTACAGAGTTCCTTAATGGGAGGGAACTGTATAGTTGCAGTGTCTTGTGGGCCAAGGCAACCATGTGATTATCTCACTAGTTAGACTTTTTTTTCAGCCTAAGACATATTATCTCACTAGTTAGATCAAGTCTGATCAAAAATAGTTTCCAGTCCTCCTGAGGTGCTTGATTGTTTGCTGCCTGTTATCTTTGAGGGATGGAGGTTTGAAACATACCTTTAATAAGGAGAAGGAATGGGAAAGATAACTGTAGAAACTGTTCTCTGCTTACTGAATCTAAATTTGTATTACTAAATACAAATTTGTGATTATGGCTTCTGAATACAAAAAGGTTAAAAGTGAAGGCGTGCGTGCAGTTTTTTAGATCATATTTAACAATATTTGCTGTAGTGTTTCAATATTTTGTCTAACTGGTTAAAAAGAATGATGTATTTCAGTTTTAGTTTTCTGGGAATGAGCTGTAAATGCACAAGGTTGTTATTTAAAAAAAAAAAAAACTTAGTTCTTTAGATTGTTACTGTAAGCTGTAATTAAGATTTATTTTCACACTGACAGTAAGTTCCTTTTTACTTTAAATATATTAAAGGAATGGCAGTCAATTTTTGAAAAAGCACTTCCTAAACATAGGAATGCCCCAAATGTTATTTTTTTCTCATATTAATCTTCTGTGTGCATTTTCTTTAGAGGCTGGCCGTAGGAGTTCTGGCAGAAAATGGTTTGACACTGGAAGAATGGCTGCCTTCAGCATGGATTACAGACACTGTTCCTCGCCGATGCCCATTTGTACCGCAGATGGGGGATGAGGTATTGTAGTTTTTCCTCTGTGTTCTTCCTTCTTTTGGCTTGTTTTTGTCTTTTTTTTTTTTTTTTGTCTTCATCTTTGCATTTTTTTCCAGAGATTTAATACCATTTATTATTGGAATATTTTGGATTTTCTTCAAAACATTCTTTGATCAGGCTAAAATTTGCATTTGCTTCCAATAGTCTCTCCCATACTTAAAAAATGTTCTGCACACAATGTTGCTTTGACCTTTTTCTTCCGTGCTGTTACAGTAACATTCCTTCTTGAACTATATTCAGTGTGTGACTTACGGCACGCTTATACAAGCTGTCTGAGATGCTTTATCTAGTACGACTAGGCCTTTGTGGTAGAGCATCTTGCACCCCGAAGAATACGTACGAAATCAAATAGGAATTCAAGTATTGTTTGGAGAACTTCATTTTGGGACTTGAAGTAAAAACTGGGAATTAAACCTTTTTATAAAGAAAAGAGAGGAAGAAAAAGGTGGTGGTGGTGTTTTTTAAAAACTTAATTTAATCTGAAGACAAGCTCTGATGCTGTTCCTTTTCACGTACATTGCTGATGCCAGATAACTTCTACTAGTCTCTTAAGTCAGAAAACCACAAGAATAATTTTGTATATATCCATTTTACATGAACTAAACTAAAAACATGTTGTAAACATGGTTCAGATGTCTCGGAATACCATAGCAAATAGACACGCACCAATTTCTACTTTGGAATATGTGAAATGTGAACAGTACAGTGAATTTCATGAATAAGTATCAAATAGAAAGTAATACTGAACACCAGAGTCTGTGCATGTTTCCTAAATTCCCCCAGGTTAAAATAAGAGGAAATAGCTGGCTTATGCTGTAATGTGTAGTCTGTTGGCTCTTCAGGGAGCAACATGTTTCAGAGGTACTAAACAGAGTTCTTGTATAGCTCAGATCTTTAGAACATAGTTGGAGAAGTACTTGACTTGGTGACAAAGTTGGTTAATTTGCTCCTGAGCTGCAGCCATTTGTTGGTATCACCTTAGAAACTGAATGGAGAGCAGTGGCTGCATGTACAAGAAGTTTTGCTTTTGTTTTTAGTGGACAACCTCACTGATCCAGTTTGCAGCATAACTAAGCAAGTTATCACTAGTGAGCAAGGAAAATAAACATGTTTTGGAGACTGTGCTGCTCAAAAGATCAAATCTAAACAAATATATTTGGTGCCTGATAGCATCTGGATACGGTGAAGCAGCCAGGGATTTATCTGTACCACATTACCCAGGAGACTTTGGCATGATACCCCAGTTTAGTAAGATAAACTCCGGTGTTTGGTTTGGCAGCTGCTGAATAGCTTATGCACTCTGTACTAGGAATATTTAAGTAGGCTACATTCTTTTGCTGAAAAATTCTTCATATTGGTGAACAGGAAATTTCGTATGCTGCATCTAGAAAGCAAGAGTAGTTGCATCAATAGAGGATACATTAGTAATCAAGCTGCTTAGTCTAAAATGCTCTCTGTCGTTTGCTTTTCACGGATTTGCTTTAAGATGATGAATAGCCTCTTTTCACTAGAAAGTTACTTTTGAGATCCACAGAAATAAAAGAGAGGTTTAATTAGAGAAATATGATGAGAGAAGTAGTCTCCCGTGGGCTTGGAATGTTTTGGTGGGATGTTTGATATATTTCGTAAGATTTGGAAGGAGAGAGTTTTCAAATTTGTTCTCTTAACAGCTGTGCAAACAAGTAAGAAACAATAGTAGTGCTATATTTAGGCATACCGAGTATATAAGAATAGCACATACCATCCCTTTGCCCTTTTTGAATATTTAAAGACCTTTGTCATGTGTCTTGAGGAATAGGGGAAACATACAAAAGACACGGGACTCTAGTTTTGCCTGGCTGATTACCCAAGTACAGTACATGGTCTTTGTAATATTCTGTTTTTAACGCGATAAAGAACATTTGTGTCTGGGTACTGCCAATAATATCCAGAAGCAAAATCTTGATCAAGATTAAAAATACAATTTCCTGGAAAAGAGCATGAAGTATTTTTTTTCCACAGACATCTTTCGGAGTTGTTGTTTTGATGGAAGGCACAGTGCGTGGAGCAGTTTTCAAAGGAAAATATTCTGCTTTTGTAAACGATACATTATTGTAGGTTTAGCAGAAACAGTAAATGTAGAAGGAACTATTTGTAGCCTGAGCCACTCAGCTGATTTTGTTGTTGTTATTTAACAACCCATTAAGGTGTAGGAAACAATTATCATAATGTTGAAAGTGTAATTTAACTTGGTATTATTTTAGAGGAGTCTCCTAGAAGCCTCAGTTCCTCTTCCTGCCATTTAGGTTCTGACAGTGCATTGACTTCTATGCCTTCTGTAGCTGCTGTGCTCTTTTTTTGCTTTCTGGGTATTATGCATTTCAAATACCGTGAAAAGCAAGGTTATAAGGAGTTTGTGTTGTGAAGTAAAGCTTAAGAGTCCTCTATTTAAAAGAAAAAAAAAAAAAAAAAAGCTATATGAAAGTAAGAAAAGTCAGTAACAGTTAATGTAGAAACTTGGCAGATACTCTTTATAGTATTTTATGATAGAACATTTTTGTGAAGCATGTAGAAATACAGATATTAGTGTTTGTCTTTATAAATGTATTTTAAAACTTATAGAGGGCTGTTTACTCTTCTTTTTTTGTTGTTGTTTTAGGCCTTTGCATTTAAGCTATTCTTCTTTCATCCTACTTGGTAGAAATCTCATGTTTATGGTTTCGGACCTTTTTAGAGGATTTTTATTTGGTGTGCACTATGTTTAGCAGATACCTCTTTATAAGATCTTTGTTCTAGTTAGTTTGAAGAAGCTCAGTTTTGCATTTCACAAACATTCCTTGAATGTAAGTTTAAGATTTTTGGCTTACTTCTTTATTGCAATAGCGGTTTTTAACAAAAGCACTCATCCAAGCGGTATCAGGATCATTGTAAAACAAAGAAGAGTCTAGATGCCTGAATTGTGGAAGTTTGTAATGGATAGATTTGAAAAAATTTGTCATAAGCACTTGAAATGTCTATTTTTGGTTTGTTCTCATCTTTGTTAGGCTGTTTGGTGGTATGGAAATGAACACCGAGATCTTACCAGTAGAATAGCCAGTAGTTGAATTTTCCTTTTAGAATATATATCTTGTTCAAAAAAGATGCAATTAACTCAATTTTAGGGATGGTTGATTGTCATCTTAGGGCTGTCTTACAGTGGTGAGCAGGTGGATTAGTGGGATTTATGTTACTGCCATTGAATTGTGCTGTAGTGTGATGACTAATAGCTGGTTTTGGTTTTGCTATTGATGTTCCGGTTTCACATGTTTCACTGGTTCGTTTCACTGTTTTTGCATTTTAGGATATTTTGCTCGTATTGAAAATGGTATCCTTCCCCACTTTTTTCTGTAAAAGGGGAAAGTTTCTATGATACCTGCTTTGACTGTCTACTTAATTTTATTTGAGAACCTGTGACTTATGCAGGAAAAACAGACAGCAAAGATAAAAATGGTAAAAGAGAGAATACATGCATTACATGGCAGCAATTCACTAGCATTTTTACTTATAAAAGTCTTCATAACTTCTATGATAACTATCCCATTTCATTCCTAGGTCTACTATTTCCGACAAGGTCATGAAGCATATGTTGTAATGGCTAAGAAGAACAAAATATATAGTATTAATCCCAAAAAACAACCATGGCATAAAATGGAATTACGGGTATGATTTCTTTTTCATTTTTGTTCGGCATCTTAATGTAAAAAAAAAGTTTGGAAACTTAACAAAACAAACTTAATGAAGATTCTTAATGCAGATTATTTCTGATACTGTGCTCTTAATATTTTAGATAGATGGAAGGGGAAAAAGTTAACCTAACTGTCAAATGAAATAAGATCTTAAACTGTACTTTTTCTTTGAAACATTTTAGCAAGTTATGCTAAAATCATGCTTGGTCAGTTTATGCCGATTTTATTTTTAATTTGGTTACATCTCATAGCAGCATATTTTTGAAACAAGTTACAATACAAAGTAATACCTTGGTTTGAAAGACTAAATTTCTAGTATTTGATTTTGACATGTTTTGGCAAAAATCTGGTATTTTCAGTATACCTATATTTTCACGTTTCAGAAAGTTGCTAGTCATCGTAACTTCCGTGATGGTATGTAATATTTTGTTGATTCCAGGAGCAAGAGTTGATGAAGATAGTTGGGATTAAGTATGAAGTGGGATTGCCTACTCTCTGCTGTCTTAAACTAGCTTTTCTTGACCCGGATACGGGTAAACTAACTGGAGGATCGTTCACCATGAAGTAAGCACTAGTATATTCAAATTACTTTTCTGTAATTTTGGGTTATTTTGAAAGTCAACGTCATGACTGGAACTTTTGCTTTTGAAGTTTTGAATTCAGAATGTTGAATTATGCTTTACTTCCTGCTCTTGCTATTGTATTGCTTATTAGCTTTGTGTTCTGTTGTCATTAGGTACCATGACATGCCAGATGTCATAGATTTCCTAGTTCTGAGGCAGCAGTTTGATGATGCAAAACATAGACGATGGAATATAGGTGAGTTGTGTGAGTTTGTTTGGGCTTTTTAATGGTTTGTGTTTACATGTCTCCCTGGTTTCATGATAAGTTATTACAAAGTAGGTTATGGTAAATAAATCCTTAATACTATGATGGAAATGGAGGAAAAGTTCTGGCCATATTTGGATGTGGAGTCCCGCTTTGTCCTTGACGGAAGCTACAGGCAAGTAAACAAAACATAAAATGTGTTTTGTAAAAGAAAAATAAATCTCACTTGTGTGTTTGCAGGGAGGAATGAAGAATAAATTTTTAGAAATACAGTGTTTATTATAATGTTCAGGTGTTTATGGGAAACTAATAATTTACTTTATCCTATCTGTGATTGAAAGCTCTCTTAAAACTACATTGTTACTAGAGTTTTTTTCCCCAGGTTTTTTCAGGCCTGCTTATTTCTGGAAATACAGAAACACTTTATCAGGCATTTAATATTTATATTCTCTAGATTGCACAAAGAAAATGCCTTTCCCATCTATTTTTGACTTGTTTGAGTAAAGCATTGTATACTGGAGAATGTTAATAACAGGCAAGTCCTCCAGTCAGATCAGCTTCCTAGTCATCTTTTCTGTGCAGTAGCAAAGATCACCTTTTAACAATGAAATCTAACTAGGAGGAGAAAAACGTGCGGTACAGCAAAATGATTCTCTAAAGTGTGTTTTTTTCAGGAGGTCGTGAAATTCATGTTCTTATTCCTAAGAACATCCTTAGATTGTCGCTGAAACTTAAAAGATTGAGCAAGTATTACTGATTCTTCAGAGTTCAACATGAGTTCTGTTCCCCTAAGAGAGTAATCTGTTTTTGATACCATGTTTGTAGAATTACAGCCACCTTTTAAGTCCTCTCTAGTATCTCAGTATATTTTGTAGTGACAAGCTCCCGAAAGTGAAATATTGATAGCCTACTTTTTTTTTTTTTTTTTTTTTTTTTAAACCAATTCTCAAATTCTCAGTGTTAAACACATCTTCTGTAAACTAGCAATGATTGATGTACACATTCAATTCCTTCGGCTCTCCTACTCATGAGCTGTGACTAGCATATACGCAGCTGACTTGGTGGCACTTTTTACTGCTTCAGGCAAAGCATCATATAAAAGAGTGGAGGATTTTATTGTAACAACATGATGGTACATCTGATTGCCTGTTCAGAACGAACTGGTATAATACATATTTCTGCAAATACACTGCATCCCTTCATCTATATGCATTATTTCCTTTTTGATGTCCTCTCCTAAGTTCATTGTGACTAAGTAGCCTGAAGAAGTGGCACAGATGGATGTTAGATGCTCTTTCTTATTGATTCTTACCTGATTTTTCTGCCAGAAAAGATGAATTGATATCCTGTCCTTTGCACATCATGACATCCTTGCTTAGTGTGTGTATGCATTGACAATATATAAATTACATAATGCCCTATTAGTACTTTACATGAACTTGTCAAAAAGAACAGCTAGCCTTCAGATCTATAGGGAATATAGTAAAAATTTTAGGCTTCCGAATCAGTAGGAAAATGTCCCTCAATTTCCTCTTTAAAGATCATTACAGCTGAAAGATCCCTTAATTGTCAGGCTTGGTTAACACCTACAAAGATGTCACCATGCTTTGCTGTTTCTTGACAGGTATGGATCTGTGGTCTTCTCCTCTGCCACAATGTAAATGTTTTCCCACAAGTTTATGGCAGCAGTAAAATAATGAGTGCCATACCTCATATGTGAACAGCCTAGCCAGAAGTCAGTTGTCCTAACAGAAATTCAGGAGTAGTGGAGGAAACTTAAATTGTTAGCCCTTCTAACAAGGGCTCAAGGTTATGAGCACAGGTAGCATCTCCTTCCTAGGCTGTCAAGTATATTTCCAGAAACTTGAAGTGTAGAAAGTATTTTTGTAAGCACCAGAAGCATTTATCAAGCTTTCAGTGCAAATAACTTGAGTTTCAGGTCAACACTAATACAGAGGTTGTAACTCTGACAACTGTGTTCATTGTTCAGTTCCTCTTCTGGGTGGTAAGAGTAGCAGTAAAATAGTCTCCTTTTGTGAGACAGTATGAAATGGTAAAGCAGAGATAGCAAAAACACTGATAAAATTGTTACAGCTCTTCCAGGAATCTTCTGAAACACTACCCTTGTCTCTACTTGACACTGTTGATACTTTACTAGTGTATGCTTATTTACTTGGAACAAACCCTGCCCTGTTTTGTTGCACTGTGGAATACGATATATAAATGTTCCATGCAGTTCTGGTTTGTTTTCTCAGGACCACTGTCATTATCATTTCTTATTCCTTTATGATTTCTGCCACTTAGCCTGCAAATCAATATTTTTAGAGCTATTCTTTAGAGAGTTGCTGAATATTACATTTTCTGGCTCCACTTTAAGTCATTAAAACATTGATCTCTTAACGATCCTTGGTGGTGGTGGGCTTTTTGTGTTTTTTGTTTTGTTTTGTTTTTGTGGTAGACTTTTGGTGGTGGTGGTAAGAGGAAGAATATTTACTTACCTGCAGCATTTATAGTTTCTAATACTAAGGGACCCTGTGTTTTAAATGTATGAATCCTTTTAAAAAGAGCATTCTTCTAAAGGTTGAGGAGTTTTGGGTTCTTATTTCTACTTAGATTCTATTTATTGCATATCATTGTCTTATAGTTCAACTAGAATACAAATATCTGGGCTAAAACCTATTCTGATAGGATTCCTTGAGCTTTTGCTATACATATAAGGTAGGTGTACATATAAGATAGGTGATGCATGTCTCTTATGTATCAGCTACTTTAAGTTCAACATATGTTTTATATCTCCACCAAGCTAATATCATCTGGTGATACTCAGTTTTGGAAAATTATGCTAAATCCCTCCATTACTTAGAAGTTTCCATCTAATATCTACATAGATGGCTTTCTAGTATCCCACGGATAAAATGACAGAGGTCACTGGAGAGATGGTGATTGAGGAGACTGTTCTGTGAGTGTTTTCATTCACATGCACTTATTTTAGCATTCTTATTTAGCACTGGAATGCTCTGGCTTTTGAGAAATCCAAAGTTGACCGCCGGTGTATGCAGTCCTTTAAGTGGTTTTGAACTGCTTAGCACTGGAAAGGCACTCACAATTGTGCCTACTCACATTTCTTTGTAAAACTGCTTGGGAGACTGATCTTTAAGAGCTCTGTGGACTAATTTATTCCTTTAAAATAGATCATCAGCCCTTGTTTAAATTTCTGATCTTGCTTTTAAGATATCTGTGGTATGAATGACTTGGTTCTATTGCATTTGGCACAACTAGGACTTAGTGGAAGTTTTGTATTTGTCCTAGAATTACATAAATGGAACTAATCCATTAAACTAAAAAAAAAATAATCAGTACACATTTTGAGAACATTTTGGGAATATACATAGTTGTTAATAATTCAGACAACTTCAGCAAGCACTTGAGCAGAATGTTGTGGGTTTTTTCCTTTTTTGTGGAAATACTGGGGAAAAAAAACCCTACAGAAGGTGATAAAGTATCTACATGTATAGTCTTCAAATCCCATGAAACCAAAAAAAAAAAAATGCTGTTCTTGGAATCTCAGATTTAAATTCCATTTGTTCTTGGATTGAGTTAACTGAGTGTTTCACTAAAAAAAATTGTTTCTAAATTTTGTAGCCCGTTTTACAGAAAATATTAGAAATTATGGTGATGTGTGTAACATATTCGGATGTCTCTTTTTTTTTTAATAACACTTCTGACCTTTTTGCTCAGCTATACGAATGCTTTGCAGTAGTAAAACCATTTCAAATCATCCTAAGTGACTTTGCTAACCTTTTGAAGAAGCATTAATAAATGTGATTCTTGTATCAGTCATATTGCCTGCATTAGTAAAGGGAATAATTGTCTAAGTTGTGTTTGGAAGTTGTTTATACACACAGCTGAAGAACACCAGAAACCAAGGAGGATGAGCTCAGCAGCATGTAAATGTATTCCCTGTACAGGGGTGTCAGTGCGCAGTTATTTTAAAATAGTGTGTAGTATTTAATGCAAGTAGATTGTAGTTTTAAAGATACAGCATTTGCATGTTTCACCTTTATATGAAATTAAGAAATAAATTCATATATAAAAGTTACGTGGATATATTTGCAAATCATCAATTGCTTCTGTCTATGCTAATTATTAACTGTTTCATTTAGGTTTAAAGGCAGCATTCAGAATTTATTATTATTATTATTTTAAATAATATGATTCATATTTGTCTGTTGATGCTGCAAATGTTTAAAGGGGTTTCTGTATTCAAGATCTAGCTGAATGTATCTGAAAACTGCTTTTCAGAGGAGGAGGAAGGAAGGAGCTTGTATTGATGAAATTATTTTGTGTTCTTACCTAGGTGATCGTTTCAGATCAGTAATAGATGATGCTTGGTGGTTTGGAACAATTGAAAGCCAGGAACCTCTTCAGCCCGATTATCCTGACAGCTTGTTTCAGTGCTACAATGTCTGGTTAGCAAACTTATCTAAAATCTTTTATTTTAATTAGATATTTCATTTGAAGTACTGACTGAGCAACTTCCTTTTATTAAATTCAATCAAGCATCTCACTGTACCAGTTTATTTTAATATTCTGTAATAAATAAATAAGTTATGCTACAGATATTAAATAATTACTTTGTTTAAGCTGTATTAGTAGATAATTTAAATGTGGTTATTTTTAAGCTGGGACAATGGGGATACCGAGAAGATGAGTCCTTGGGACATGGAGCTGATACCAAGTAATGGTATGGTACATTCATAATTTAATTTGCTTTAAGAGTTTTTATGAAGAAGTAAAAAAATGTTGTGTGATTTCACCAGTTAAGGAGTGGAGTACCACCAACCAGTTGCATCTAAATAACATTGTGAATTATTAAAATAAATATGTATTAACATAAATAAACTGATCTTTCCTTTAGGAAAGACATACAACCATACTTAGACAAACAAAACATATGTTAGATTTAGCCACTAATGGTACAAGACCTCAAAATAGATGGCATACAGTTGCAATTAACTTCTTGTACAGTTAGACAGGTTTGAAGATAGACTTGTGCCCATGTCAGCTGTAAGGAAGCTGACTGTTCTGCAAGCTGTTAGCCTGCCGGCAGGTAATCAATGCATTGAAGACTCAAGATGCACCAGTGAGAGAGTTTGATAATAGTAGGATTTGCTGCCTGTCTGGTTCAGAAATTGTTGCAGTTAGGCATTGTACAGAGTACAAGAAACCATAAATATTTTTTATTCTTTTAAGCTGTGCACATTTCAAGTTTTTGTTCCATTTCAACCTTTCTTTTAATGAGTACCTCTTACAAGTCAAATACAGAAGCTAGTGTGATAACATGACTAAAGTAAGTAACTGGAACAGGCAAACAACTGAACCTGAACCTGAATTTGTTGCTGTGTCCATAAATACTGATTTTTGTTACACTTCCTTTAAAAAAAAAAAAAAAGAGAGAGAGAGAAAGAGAAAGTTAGAGGAGCACTGTGCATCATTCTGTTACATTATGAATTTAGTCAAAGTCAGAAGGCCCTGAAGAATGCCAGGGTGATGGTGTTTCAGTTTGCTTGCTCAGTAGCTCTGCTTTTAGCATTTGACCTCACAAAACTGGCAGTGTAGAACCACTAAATGGAGACTGGTTAATAAACCAGTCTAACATCAAAGCCATTATCTTAAATTCCATCTGAAAATCATCAACCGCAAATCCTAGTTACATTACCAAGAATTTAGGGTTTTAAGAAAAACAAGCAACGTGAACTTCAGTTATGATAAAGGATTACCTTAGTTGGTTCTAAAATAAATTCTACAGTTAGCTATTTGGAAGAAAGTAAATCTTGTTTAATGGAGGACTTGTACACCAAATTGCATCATAAAGATTTAAATCTTACATACAACAGTAGAAGGGATTCTCAATGCGTCAAAAATGTTTTTGAGCAAATCAGGAACTATGCATTTTTCTTGGTTAGTAGAAAGATGTTATGTATATTTGAATTGATTTTTCTTAGTTACATGGACTATGTATTTCACCAGATACAAAGATTTGTATTTTATTTAGTTTTCGTGTTACGTTCTAGCTGTATTTCCAGAAGAACTAGGAACTAGTGTTCCTTTAACAGATGATGAGCGTAGAACACTGCTGTACAAACCTCTGGATGGAGAATGGGGCTCCAGGACACGAGACGAGGAGTGTGACAGAATTATTGCAGGGATAAACCAGCTCATGACTCTGGGTAAATTCTGAATATTATAGAAAACATTTTTGTGTTATGTTTTACAGACTATGCTCACGTATACTTCTGAAATTACCAATATCAGTAACTGTTATGTCGTGAAAAAATACACCTTTAATTTCCTGATTAACTGGAATAAAACTTTCTCATAGTACATTTTAAATGTTTCATATAGTAAGTACACATAAAAGCCTACACTTTCTCTTTAATTTCAAAGATAACTATATTTTTTTGGTAGATAATTTGACATACACTAGGGGTTTGGGTCTTGATAAAAACAACTACTTGATTTTGACATTGTGAAGTACAGGCTGAATCACAAATCTCTTGTATGTTCTGTGATAAGCTGCCAGTCTTGGTTCTTGGGTAACAGCAATCATAAATTACATATATATAGGTTGTCACAGATTATTACTTTTATGATTTTGAATTACTCAAAGTGACAGGTTTCACAAATCCCAGAAAATTATTGAAATACTTCTAATATCTAAATATCCCACATTATGACTTCTTTCATGACACACTTAGTAAGAAGCTTCCTATTGCTTCCAAAAGAAACAAAATACCTACATAGTGAACCCATCCAAATTTACAGAATGACATTAAAAAAATGAGAAAATGAAGCTTTGGTTGTTTTCACTGTCTCATCTAAGAGTAACAGTTTTACATTTTGTGTTACATTGTATGGCATACTGCTTAGTTTAGGATTTGACTATAGCATATGTGGTACATACTGGTCCAATGCAGCAGTTGCTAGAACATTCATAAGAGGAAGTAAACAGCTTTTAGAAGAGCAGTCTGTTTAGCATCAACAATTTTTCTGTTTTTAAAGACAATCAAGGAAGACTTTTAAAGGCTTTTGATGCTTTTCTACTAACGCATTTTCCCTTGAGGTGTAAAATGTTAAAATGACATGTTTAAGCGTGCATGATGCTTCTAAGCACAGGAGGAAAAAAAATGTTTAGGTGCATAGACTTAGCTTGCTCAGCAATCTTCTGGCATTGTGGTGGATTGGTATGAGATGGCGTCTTTGCTATTTGGAGGGGACAGGAGACTGTATTTTGAGAGTGATTTTTCCTCATATCTTAATGAGATTGAAATACTACGATGACATTTATGGTGAGAATTTAATGAATTGCCTTGTTTGAAATTGGAAGAGTGGCAGTATAAAACCAAATGAAATGAGCCTGTCTTGTAAATAATAATGCTGAATTGCATATCTTCGTAATGTATAATTTATACATTTAATTTGACTTTTCAAACACGTATATTTTGCATGCACTCGCCATGTCTCTGAAGAGCGTGGCGCTTCATGCACAACAGGATGGGTACTTACTACAGCGACTGTACTTGCAGCATACACGTCAGCAAGCACTTTTATATCACAAAATAACATTCAGAATATCTACAGCGGTTATTGTTGTTGGTTTTGGGAAAGTGCCCTGCATTTCAAGCATGAAAAAAATCATGTGCTGCGGGGGGTGGAATTCTTGAGACTCCAAAAGGACTGTTCTGTGGTACATAATAACTTTGACTCCTTTTCACTTCTGTCTAGATATTGCATCTGCGTTTGTGGCACCTGTGGATCTTCAAGCTTACCCAATGTATTGCACTGTTGTGGCATATCCCACGGACCTCAGTACCATTAAACAAAGACTGGAAAGCAGATTTTACAGGTTAGATTCAAGTGTCAGGTACTGCTGTGAAATACTGCCAACTGTGGTTTTGGTAGCTGTTCATCTCATAATACCTGACTTGGAAATGGGTACAGGTGTGCTCTTTCTGTTTGTCTAATCCTTCACCTAGGTTTCTATCTTATAAGGTGTGTTAAAAAGGATTGAATGTCTCTTCTCCTAAATGTATTTTAGAATTATGTGGTGTAAATTCCTGATTATGCAAATCGCTCCATGTCAGATGCAAATTGCAAAACAGTGCACTTTTTAAGGCTTTTTTTTTTTTTTTTTTAAATAAGAGAAACCATCTGGCTGGGATGTTAACTTTCCCTGCAGCAGCCCATACAGTGCTGTGCTCTGCACTTGTAGCTGGAACAGCAGTGGTATCACACCAGTGTTGTGTCTGCTGCTGAGCAGTGCGAGCACAGCATCGGGCCTCTCTCTAACCCTCCTAGGGGGTGGGCAAAAAGTGAGAAGAGAAACATCACTAGGGCAGCTGACCTAAACCAACCAAAGGGATATTCCATACCATGTGATGTCACACTCAGCAATAAAAGGTGGAAACAGGAAGAAGAGAGGAGGGGTGGGCTCTCGTTGGGAAAACGTCGGTCCTCCTCCCGAACACCGGCTACGTGCGTTGAGGCCCTGCTTCAAGGACGTGGTCAATCATCGCTCATTTGTGGGAAGTAGAGAGTAATTTCTTTCCTCTGCACTTCCACATAGCCTTCATTTGTTTTATTTGTTTCCCTCCCTTTTTTTTCGCTTTCCCTTTTACCACTCCCTTTTCCCCTTTCCCTTTTTATTTCCCTTTAGTTAAATTGTTTAGTTCATAATAATCTTTCTTTAATTATTATTATTATTTCCCTTTAATTAAATTATCCTTATCTCAACCCGTGAGTTGTTCTTTGCTTTACTTCTTCCCCTCCACATCTAAGGAGGGGGAGTGAGAGAACAGTTGTGGTGTTTAGCTGCCCAGCATGGTAAAACCACCACACGTATGTAAAGTGTTTTAGTCCTAATAGACTTTTTTTGTTTGTTGTTTAAACTTGCATAAAACATTAGATGGAAAATAGCTGCTTAAATAATTGGCCTTGAAATTTTAAATGGTTTTAAAATAAGTTTTAACTTTTTGATACACTTTTGATCTTTTCCTAAAATACAATTGCAATTGCTGTATGTTATTTGCAATAAATGTTATCTGTGTAGGAGCATGCTCCTTTAAAATATTTCTGTTTCCTTTGGATCTTGGAATCTTTCTGGTTTGGAAATTAGTTTCCCTCTAATACTTCATTTGTAGGATACAAGTGGATAATGTTTTCAGCCAAATTTCAATGTTTATTTGTAGCACTTCAAGTGTACTAACTGAAAATAGCATTCTAAATTAAAATCACTTTTCATTTTCAAAATTAAACCTGGATATTACATGTTATCATTCACATACATCTTGTTCCATGCTAATTGTGTGGTAAGATATAATTCATCTTGGACTTCTCTAATGTGTTGCAGTCAGAGCTGGCAAGCTCTTTTTTTTCTTTTTTTTTTTTCCCCCCCCTCTTATCACACAAAAGTATTATCACAAATTATCACAAAAATACTTATCACAAAGTATTAGCAATTTTTGGTCACTATCATACCTTCTTCAGTAAATCACTTTTTACTAGTTTTTAGGATTGCCAAGGCATGGTTAGGTACAAGTTGCCTTGTATTGTGCTTTCTAGTGTTTTGTTTTTTTTTCTTTAACTTATGTAGGGGGGACTGTTCAGATTACTTGAGTTGTCTTAAGTAGCTGCCTGTATGGTTTTTGTTTTTAAACAAAAACACAATGCACACCAGGAGAAAAAAAAAAAAAAAAAAAAAAAAAAGATTCCCTGTCATTTCTGGCATCATATAGAACTAAACATTTGACCATAAAAATGATAAAATGGTATCTAAATGTTTATGCTACTTAAAATATGTTAAATGATCTCCCACTTCAGTCTATAAAGCCCGGCATTTAAAGTATGGCATTTCTTTTCGTTTTGTTTTGCCAGTATGAACATAGAAAATCTTTTTTAGATTGATTTATTTTTTTCATTTTTTCTTTGAATGTGCATTGTTTCTCACAATGCTATGGCAATTCTGTAGTTAGGTCATTAAATCAGAGCTATGTGAGGAATGCTGGTCTTGTCTACCTATCAGAAAAAAAATCTGTACTTTTAATAATTTCTTTTTATTTAATAAATTTATTTTTTTTTAATAAAAAGAGCCTGAGGAAGCTACCTTCTGCTGGTCATGTAGGGCAGTATGTCTGTGCCTGTATATTTTCTGATTTAATGTCAAAATGTGATGAATGGGATAATAAGATTTAAAGAGGAATGATTGAATACTTTTTCCCCTGTTTTGTGATACATTTTCAGAAATGTAATCTTTTTGATACTTTCTTTTCCTCATCCCTTCTCCACTTCTTTCATACACAGGCGACTTTCTTCATTAATGTGGGAAGTCCGATACATTGAACATAACACTCGCACATTTAATGAGCCTGGAAGTCCTATTGTCAAGTCTGCCAAATTTGTCACAGATCTGCTGCTGCACTTCATAAAGTGAGTTGCTTAATAGGTCTACTATTATTCTGTCTCTTACCAAGGTACTTGGCTTTTTGAAATAGTAATTTTAAAGTCTGCTGTTGGGACAGAAAAGAAGAAAGTTTGTGTTTACAAAACAAGAGTAGACAAGATTGCAAAACAGATGAAATTTTATAATACATTGACTAGTATAGATTGGCATTTTATTTCAAAAGTGTATTTTATAGACTTTTTGCTAAATAATAAAAAATGTGTCTTAGTATCTTCATGGAACAATATTTACAGGTAAGTTAAGAGCTTTAGTATTGAGTTTTAATGCTGCCTGTGTTAATATAACTGGGAATTTAATTCTAAAATATTTATAACTGGATGAGTCTGAAAATGGTGGTTGATAAAATTAAAATTGGAAGCTTTGTAGTCAAAAGAAATATTCATCTCAAACTTTCTTTTTTTGTTACTGCCCATAAAAAATGGAATCTGTGAGAAATATTTCAGAGTTCTCAGATGACACATTAGCAGATGTAAAGTTTGTAAGAGCCTACTGCATCTGTTGTCTTGATTTGCTTGTAGGTAGCGAACACTGCTGTTCCTACTCTGTAAAAATGGCAAGATACGTTACTAGTTGAGCAAAACATTGAATGTGCTCATTAAAAACATTAGACTTATGTATTTGGAAATCTAAGACATGTAACTGTACATAAATCTTTGAGATCTTTAATGCCATTGATTTCTGATACTGGCTGAACAGTGAAAAATACTTAATTGTTTCAGACATTAAAATTTTAGTGAAATACACTTTTAGGAACATATATGCACCTGAAAGGTTTCACTGTTAATAATTTTGTTCTTTAACATCTTTATCCAACATAGTTTATCTTTTTGATTAATTAAGCAGATTGGGAATTTTGAGTGTGTGGTTTTAATTGACTTACCAAAATTAATGCATCATGTAGATATTCTTATTTAATAACAGCCTATAGCTTATGCCAATTAGTATACTCATTTCAGTGAACTAGTAATACATAAAAAGTCCAGGCTTGCAAAGATTTTGTTAGGTTTCTAACTACCTAGACCAACAAAGGACAACCCCATGGTTTTAATGAGTGAAATTAGATCTAGATATCTCTCACTATCTAGGGGTTAGTCTCTAAAGTTAACTATGTATCTTAGAAGCAAAATTGGTTTTTGGTTTTGTTGTTGTTGTTTATTTTTTCCTACTACTGTCATCCTCTTAATATTCTTTTGGCACTAAACACTCTATCGCTTTTTGGGGGAATGAGTTCATAAATATTTTCCTTACTCTATGCAAAATACAGTTGATTCCATAGGTGAAGATGGAAAATAAATGTTAGTGTGTATTTCTTCTTGCACAGAGACCAGAGTTGCTATGACATCATTCCATTATACAATTCAATGAAGAAGAAAGTGTTGTCTGACTCTGATGAGGTAAGTGGTTGTGTCTTAGACACTCGCATTGCTAGACTGGAGAAATGGGACTGATGCCTCTTTCCCATTTGATGTAAAAGGACGGTATTCAGTCACTGTAACAAAGTACTGAAACAACTGGATGTTTCTTTATGTTAACTTGGTTACTGGTAAAAATCCAGCCTCCTCTTCTCCTGTACTGCAGAGAGCATTAACTGTTTATTGGAAATTCTTTAGACATCTGAGAGGTTCTCAAACTGACGGTTGCATTAAAGAGATAAGGATAGGATTGTGAAGACTCAAATTATAAAGTGAATTATAAAAGAACTCACCTACTCATATATGCTTATATTTTTTTAACCTTTTTATGCGACTCATTATCTTGCTCAAAGGAAGAAGAGAAAGATACAAATATGCCAGGAACTTCCACTAGAAAAAGAAAGGTAAAATTGTACTCCTTTTTTTTTTTTTAATGATTTATAGTGCTGTAAATAATTCACAGTGCATTTGTAAACAAATGGATATAAAACTGAAAATGTTTTATTATTGTGTAATCACCTTTTGGAAAGTTTTGAACTTAGAGTGATTGAAGTGTTACTCTTCTGAGCTGTGCAATGTGAAAGCATTTCCGTACGTGCTGTTGCACATTACTAATTAATGAATTAGAATTTATATCCTGCAGGGTACCTTTTCCCTTTGATTTTGTAAAAACAGATAGTTTATTTAATAAATAACAGACCATACTGTCATTTCAGGATCATCAGCCGAAGCGGCGACTACGTAATAGAGCCCAGTCGTATGACATTCAGTCATGGAAGAAGCAGTGTCAGGAGCTGTTGAATCTCATTTTTCAGTGTGAAGACTCTGAACCATTTCGACAACCGGTGGATCTCCTTGAATATCCGGTGAGTGTTCTCAGACAGGAAAGCTGGTTGTAATACAGTCAGTCAGTTCTTTAATTGTGACCATTCTTTCAACTCACTTAATCGAAACTTCAGGCAGCATTATTCACAGAGCTATTCTGTCAGTTTTTGGTTGTCACTTGATGATAATATTCATTGTCTCTTTAAAGTAGTTTCAAAATAAATTGTACTTCTCTACTCACTTAAATAGTGTAGTAGCAAAATGTTTTATGTTAAGGGATGACTATGTTGTTGAGTAAACAGCATTTGCAATTGAGACACTTGTTTCTTTTTCTGAGTGAAAAATAGTCATATATCAATGGAATATGTTTGATTTCTTGTTGTGACAAATGTTGTCATGGCACATTTTTGGTTTTCATTTTGGACGTGTAGAAAATATGAGTAATTTTCATATCACAGTCATCGGGGCTGTTGGGGAAGAAGTGCCGACTGAAGCACTGTAGTGATATTTTGTTATTATATTAGCTGTAATAACAACTGAGTTTCTCCAATTTCACTTTCTGCCTGGGTGATTTCACTGGAGTTCAGATGTAACTACAGAATATTTTAACAAAAAGTCTTGCTGCCTTGGATCTCTTTTCTAGACTAGTTTTACCTTAAATAACAAAGCAAAGGTTTTCATAATTTTTTCTTTAAAATACCACTCTGAGGTGATTAGCTTGGGGGCAACTATTTGTCTGAGTTAGAAAAAAGAAAAGCTAATGTTTTGGAAGTTGATGGTAGGTCTGTGTTGATGCTCTGGCAAACCATTGGGCACCAAATTTTTTGAAGTAAGCTAAACTTCATGCTGTGGCTAGCTACAAGGAGCCACCTTTTGCAATTCAGATCCTCAGATGATCTGATAGAGAACACCTTACTAGGGTTTGGCATGAAACACTCTGCTCCCTAGTGCCTCTTTAACATTAAGAGGTACTTGCATAGGTTACATGTGTTCTGGTGGATTACCCCACCTTCTTGTCATATGGGTATTTGAGCTTCTTGTTATGTGTACATTCTCCTGTTTCTTCTCTAGCCTAGAAAAACTTCAGTGGTTGATTTGAACAAGGTCATATTTCAGCCTGTGGAGTTTTCATTATTTCAGTGTTACTTTCTTAAATTGTCAGCTCTCCATCTGGGAGACTGCTCAGGTTTCAGCAGAGATGCACCAAGACTGTCATCAGGTTCAAACATTCTAACTTCACGTTTTAAAGCTAGTATGTGAGAACAGTATTAGGTTTAGTACTGAGTTGTTAAACCATCCAGAGAGCTTGTAGTCATGTTTTTATATCCATTATCTCCATGAGAGTATGTCAGTACTTAACCCTTAGGAGCCAGAAATTTTTGAGCTCGATATATCCGGAAATCATTTTGCAAAATGAATTAAATCTTGTGTCATTTAACTTCTAAACTTGGTCCTTTTGAGTATGTTTGTGAGGAGTTGAGTTATGTATGAGTAGGAAGGAGCACATGTCTTCATTGGTCTTCCAGATGTATTTTCAAGGAGGACTGTTTGGTTTTAATAGATTTATCAAATGCTTCCAAATGAAAATAAGTCTTAAAAAAAAAATTGTAATAGGTTGTTTTGCTGTTTTTTAACAGGATTATAGAGATATCATTGACACTCCTATGGATTTTGCTACTGTTAGAGAAACACTGGAAGCTGGTAACTATGAGTCACCAATGGAGTTATGTAAAGATGTGAGGCTTATTTTCAGCAATTCCAAGGCCTATACACCAAGTAAAAGATCAAGGGTAAGACTTCATTTTTTGTCTGAAAGAATATTTATAGCTGGGAAGAAAAAAAAAAAAGGACAGAAAAACAGATAATGTAATTTATTACTTAAAAAAAAAAAAAGTTTTTCTCATCTTCAGACATGAATATTTCTGAGAAAGTATTACAACTTTGTATTTTAAAGGAGTGCATGCTGTTTAAATGTCTGAAATCTGATATTCTGCAAGCGTGTTTCAAGGTGGATCTAGTGGGAGGGCCACACTAAAGAGAAGATCTGTAGAAATGTGATTATGGGGAAGGTAACTGATATTTTGGGGAAGAAACCAGATTACCAATGTGCATGCAGATTCCCCCAAATTCTTCCACTTTCAAAGTTGCCTAAAACCGAAATATCACACAGAGTTGTGATAATGATATTCTACTCTGTTCACTACTATGTGGTGATACTGTAAAGAGGCACTTACCCAGTTCTATTTCTCAGAAATCTTATGTAAAACATGAGCCTACAAAGCCATTGTTGCTGAGCTGATACTGAAATGCCCTGCCAGTGGTAAAGTTCTTAATATTTTCTCTCACATTGACACGTAGGTGCAGTATCTGTTAGAGGTGAAAGGTACAAAATGTAGTTTTTGTTCAAGGCTACTTAGGCATGCCCAAAGCTACTTGGTAGCTTTTCTTCTCCTAATACGGTTTAGGTGTTAGACTAAAATCCTCACTAGCTTCTGTGCCTGGCTGTTTTAAACAGCAAATTAATCATCAGGACTTTATTGTCTTAAAAGGCATGGACAAAATGTCTTCGTAGGTGGCCTTAGCAAGTAGGTGGCACTGATCAGTTATTGATCTCTTTTCAGACAGTAATTGTTCCACTCAAGTCCCTTGTCTTTCATCACATATCAAAGTGTCATCACATCAAAGTGCGGGGATTTTGGGGTAGATCTAGATTTTTGTGTGTGTGTTTTTTCTTTCTCTCCTGAAAGCAAGATAGGAGAATGTTGGCCATAGTCTCAGCTCCAGTTTGGTTTAAATGACATTTTTTTTTTTTTTTTTTCTCTTGACTTGACTGGTTTAGAATTTTAGCTCTTTAGTTTAGATTATAGCTCTTCTCTCTTTTACTTAGAAGCATAAGTGGAATGTTCTGGTGTCAGGAATTTTAATATTTCAGAATCTACGTACGTCCATGCATAGGCTTGCAATACATTGTTGTTGAATGGTTATGTTTTTACTCTGATTCTTGTCATTTAGTGATATTTTTAGCACCTTACCTTACATCACTGATGCTTTTCTGGAAGAGTAATCCTAAACCTATCTGCTTTTTATTCTTGACACATCAGGCATATTGTTTTTGTCTAGTTTTTACAGATTTTCCTATAAAACTTCCTTGGCTGTCCTCTCCAGAAATGCATTCAGTTTCTGTCACTTTGACTGTTTAGGCTGGCACTCAGATAATTCCCTGTGTCTTTAGGTAGGCTACTGCTACAATATTGTCTTTGTGTTTCATGTTCCAAGACTGTGGTTTCCCTTCTTAATTTATCTACTCAATTCATTTATGAGTTTTTGTTTCCAGAATTAACAGCAACTGTGTGCCATTAGTTAGTTGTGATCTAAACTGAATTTGACTGGTTCTTTCTGTAAACTATCCAAGGCTGGAGGGGGAAAAAAAAAAAAAAAAAAAAAAAAAAAAGAAAAGAAAAGAAGTTTCTACATAATTCTAATTCATCAATTGTAGTTTTTGCAACCAACTAGTATCCACCACTAGTATCAATTCATCCATAAGAGAAATAAAGTGATGTTCAAATACAGGATATATGGGTGCAGCATAATGCAGAAGATTGGATTTCTTAACCCTCAGTATGACAAAGTAAATTCCTGTAAGGGTCTCTCTGTTTCCGCAGAACTAGAAAGGAACACGTTCTGGAAGGGCAGTTGGAAAGTGACAGCTGGAAACATGTCACTTCTGATTTTTCATTCTGCTTGTGTGTACGATCTTCAGTCATAGTACACTTTTTCCAACCGTGAAAACACTTAATGCAAACCTTTGCATGGATTAGTGTAAATTTGTTGTGAGAAACTGTAAATTTCCTTAAAACTTTTCCATATTAACCAGTATCCATTTCTAGCTATTGCTCAACTGTAAATAAGTAAGATGATAGATGATGCTTTAGAAGACTGGAAAACTTTCTCATTTCCTGGTATTTCTTTTTTTAGATCTACAGCATGAGTTTGCGCCTTTCCGCTTTCTTTGAAGAACACATAAGTTCTATTTTATCGGATTATAAATCTGCCCTGCGTTTTCATAAAAGAAATACGATAAAGAAACGAAGGAAAAAAAGAAGTAGAAGCAGCTCAGTTTCCAGTAGTGTTGCATCCAGGTACATTCATTTTTTACAGTATTCATGAAATGCTGCGCAAGTTTGACATTCCTAAATAGCAGAACTGAGCGTGGTGGTTTTTTAATACTTCCTTTTACTATTCCCTGTATAGCTTTGAAATGCAAGTCCCTGTGGTGTGGAAGATTTTTAAACTTTAACTAGAGCTGTCCTAGTGTAAGTGCTTAACATTCAAATAACTGCTAACCGTGTACAGGAAATCTCAGCCTTCAGCCCCATTAGGATAGTGATGGCATCATGCTCTGTCATATAAATATAGCATTTTTTATGGCCCTTCACTGAAAATTCACTTTTCAGAAGCTCACAACCGCATGAATTTCAACAGAAAATGTCATATTTTTAACTTACTTCATACAGAGATGGTCATTTTTCTTCCACAGTCTCAGACACTAGCACTAAATTTTATTTATTCCTGTAACATATGAAAGTGGTCATCCAGGTTTCAAATTGTTGCTCCTTTTGCAGCCCTGAAAGGAAGAGGAGATTAATAAAACCTCAAGTGAAGGCAGAAACTTCTGCCTCCTCGTCATCTTCTGCACCTGCACGATCAACAGCACTGAGACATGCCCCACCTCAGATGAATGGAAAAGCAGCTGAAACCTCTTCACTTGTGCGGACTAGAAGCAATAGGGGTACAACAGATGCAGCTGCTACGGAGCAACCATCTACTTCTTCAGGGGCAAAGCCTTTAACAATAAAGCCTTTAATTACAAAACCTAATACTACTGCAGGGACAGGAAAGTCAGGTAAGTTGATTTTGGGGGTTGTTCGTTTCTTTTCTTTTTTCTTTCTCCTTCACAAACAATGTTTTTAAATATAAACTTCACATTTTTTAAAAATCAAATGTATTTGTCTCAGATAAGACTGGGTGCTGTTTTCAAGCTGCTCGGCCTTGAGGTTTGTCAGAAGAAAGGTTAAGCTATGTTATTTAATGCAGGAATCTTTCACTTCCAGATCACTGATTCAAGTTGCTTGCTTGTAGAAGAACATGAGTGATTTTCATTTTAGCCAGATAAGATTGGGCATGGTATAAAGTACTTCTAAAAATGCACATTTTCTTTTTTTCTTCTAGTACTGGAGAATTCAACCAAACATTCCAAGAACCAGAATATTTTACCAATCCCTAGCCAATCTGATAACAGTCATAACACTAGGAATAATTCCACAAAAGAAAATCCTGAGAAAGAGAAGCAAATCAAACGCAAAGTAAAATCCTCCACTGTTAATCAACAAGGTCAAGGTATGGAGTTTTTTGGTAATATTTACCCCCACACACACCTTGGTATTGACGTAGTAGTTCTAGTGGCACCTTAGACTTGATATTTTGGGGGTGGAGCATTTAATATGTACTGTGATGATCTTGCAGAAAAAGTCTAATGGAATAATTATTAACCAGTCATGGTTAGTTTCCTTTTTGACAATTAGCCAAGTAGTTGATGGTTTTGGCTATTCTCGACACGATTTGCACGGTGTGATAAGTGTTGTGTAGCCAATTTTGATATGTTAAATTATCTTTACCTTCTTTTAAATTATTACAAGGGTAATACTTTCAATGTATTACAACTAGCTTATGAGTTCTAAAACCTCAAAGCAGACTTTTGCAGGGTCACACTTGAAACCCTGTGGGTTTTACCTGCCTTTGTTTGTTTAGGTTACATTTGGCTCATTAACATTGTGTGATGTCACTCCCCACAACCATGAGCATAAATATGGGAGCGTTCCAGCTGCATTTTTTCTTTCATTTTGTGTCACAGCAAGATAGAACTGTGTAGTGTTTGCTCTTTCTGTTGAACATATTTGTATGGGTTCATTGGACTCAGTTTCATGTAATCTTCTGACTGAACTTGCTTGGTCTTTTGATGTCTGAATATGTTCAAACTCAAGGTTTCTGTGGAGACTGAAATTAGATCTCCCAGACATAAAAGCTCTCCTGCTTATGAAGGAGCTTTGAACTGTTACAAAGTTGTTATGAAGAGCTAGATCCTCTGAGTATTTTTATTTTCTGGAGATGGAGAAATGGTAGTCTGCAAATTGGGCCCCACCTAATTAATCTTGTTACTACCTGTAGCCCTCTTCTCCCTGAGGATTTCTTCTTTCTTACTCTTCCATGCTTCTGAACAAGCAACTCGTGGTCTGATCAGTTAAATTCTCTGTCCATTCCTTGCCAGCTTTCTCACAAAGGTCTCAGTTGTTACTGTACGGCATGGCAGAATACGTACCCATCCTGTGACCGGAGGATCGGTAATGTCACAGAGATGGATTTGGTTTACCTGATCCTCTCTCCTGCACGACCACTCCTGAAAGTGGAGCCTTGTGCTGTTAGTAGACTTATGGGGCACACTTAATCACAGCAGGACCACAGTGTGCATAGACACTCAATCAAAGAAATGGTTGCAGCACCATGCTGGCTATGAGTCATATTTTATTTAGGCAAGGGCGGTGTTACCAGAACACCTCCATACGAGGTCCTGTGGCATGCCCCACTGAGAAAGTTCAGTAACACTCGGCTAAGAAAACCTCATAGCTCATATGAGTCTCCAAGCAAACAACTTCTGATGTTTGTCTGATCATATAAGAAATTTTGTGCAGATTGCATCCGTTCTTTTTTGAAGTCTTCGTAATTTTTACCCTTGCCCTCACTTATTTTTGAAATAGCCCTGGTCTAATGAATTCATTGTAAAGGATGCTGCCTTGGGCTGAAAGAAGGTTTCTCATTTATCCAGAGATGACTTGCTGTGAAGCGTTGCTACTCCTTATGGCAGTGCTTCTTGAGAAACTTTGCTGTTGCAGATATCAAGTATGAGTTTTTGGACACGTGTTGCATCAGCCAAGAAAAAAAAACTTACCTGTTCCCTGTTCTGGCTTTTTGTTTTTTCCCCTTTGTCTCAAGCTACCTTGAGCTTATTAGCCCAGCTACAGTTAATCCTCATTGTGTACTAGGATGAAACTCTTGAGTTCTACTTTGTGTCTGTCTCTTGGGTTTGGACAGGTTGATTATATAATTGCTTTGAATCCATTCAGATATTTTACTAAGAGTTTTGTTAGGACAGCGTGAAAATGAATGTAAGTGCAAATCTTTTGCATGATCCATGCTCTGATTTTTCTTACAGCGGAATGCAAGAACAACGCTTTGGCATCGGGAAGCGTTCAGGTAAACGGACACGGAGGGCAGCCTTCAAAGCCTCCAGTTAAGAGAGGTCCTGGACGGAAACCGAAGGTGGAGACTAATAACAGTAGCTGTGAAGTGGTGCACAAGAAAAGAGGCAGAAAACCAAAAAAGCTACAACTTATTGAACAGCAGAAGGCTGCAGAGCAGAATACAGTCCAGACCACAAGGGATATACCAGAAGAAGCCTCCGCTTCCACTGCTTGCAATTCTCTTTCTGAAAATAATATGAAGGAAGACTTGTTACAAAAAAAAGGCCGTGGGGGTAGAAAGCCAAAAAGAAAGATAAAGACGCATCAGCCGGGCTCGGACCTTTTAGTTCCTGCAAACGTTAAAATGCAAACAAGAAGCAGGAGGAAAAAGATAGATGAGCCTATGGAAGAAGGGTCTGAGGAGCTTAAAGATTCTGAACCTCACATGAGAACTAGAAACCAGGGTAGGAGGACAGCCTTTTACAATGAAGATGACTCTGAGGAAGAGCAAAGGCAGCTATTGTTTGAAGACACCTCCTTAACTTTTGGAACGTCTAGCAGAGGCAGAGTCCGAAAGTTGACTGAAAAAGCAAAAGCTAATTTAATCGGTTGGTAACTTTTACCAAGGGTTTTACTTCAGAATGCTATGAAGCAGGTACAGTTAAGGAACAGCAGAACAGACTTCTGCTTCCCTGCTGCTATTATGGGTTAGAAGAATATGTTCTGAGTTGGGAGAAAAATTTAGCAAAAAATAAACTGAACGAACATTCTTTGAAAGAAATATATATTTTAAACTTTTGCTATTTATTGCCCTCCAAATAGGTTATGCATTTCAACAGTCATTTTGTTCATAGTTGAGAATAATTGAAGCAATTTCTGACTGACTTACAGAATCGAGAGCTACTCTACTCAAGTAGTGCGTAGTATCTCTACGTAATTAAAAAAGGTGACAGAACTTTTAATGCCACAAACTGAAAACAGAAGTCTATTTTTGACCAAGCAAGGTACACTTTGATTGTAAAGTCAAGTCGCTTAGGAAGGCAGATTTTGGCAAAAAGTGGCAGTAAATTTACTTACATTTCTATTAAATACAAATACAAGAATACCAAACTTTGCTAATCTGAAAATGCTTAATTTCAGTAGTGACGGAACATTCAACTGCAAAAGAAGCCTAGCAGGCTGTTGGTTTATCCAAGTTCTGCCAAACATAGCAAAAATGTAATCACAAATATATATATATCCACATTGGAAAAAGTTTGACTAATGTCTAATTTTTCAGACCTTGATTCTTGTATCAATCACTAAATCTCTGTTTATTGTGCCAAAGACTGAGAATCAGTGCAGTGGAAAGCCTTTTTTTTCTTTTTGAGTGTCAGTACAGCATACGATTTGCAGTGATCAAAGCTGTGTATTGTTTTAAATAGTACGTTGTTAACATTGTTCTGAAATGTATCCTTTTTGGTACTTTTGGTAGAAAATAATGCACTGGTGGGGTCCTTTGACAGAGATGTTTTAGACAAAATGTATAATTGGTTAAAGGATTCAAGGAACTTACAGGACAGGTATGGAATTATGATGTTTACTTTCTGATCCAGATTGATTGTTGTTTCTACAACTTTAGACATGCTTAAAAGGCTAAAATGACCTACAAAGAAGAGTGTATGTGTATATATTAATATATACATAAACACCTATAAAATATTTCCCAGGTAAATAAATTTTTTTCAGGATTTTTTAGATAGCACTAGAATTGAAAATAAATTTTAAAATGTCATACTTTATAGTTTAATTTTAAGGGGAAGATTGGTTATTTTCAATTATTAAGGTTAAAAAGGCCAAATCACTTTTTATGCAATCATGTTTTATACAGTGGTCTCATTGCACATTGCGTTTTTCTGCACTTTTTATGGTATATCACGCTGACATAAGTCAATATTCACCCTAAAGAAAAAATTCCATTTAATGATTGTGCCTTGTATTCTATTATTTCTTGCATCCTTAGTAAAATTAAGTTGTCTATTGTAAATGATAACTATATGACTTAGGGGAATGTATTGTTATATGTACTGCTATGGAAAAGAAAAGCAGTTATTTATTTGTTTATGGTACATTTAGTTATTTTATACCTTTACAAACAAACTTTAATACCATTTTCTATCACTTCAAAAAAAATATTGTCCAGTTTTAAGAAAAAAAATACGGAAGTAATCATATTTTCTGAAATCTGGTATGGTACAAAAATGTAACCAAAATTTTCTGCTTATACATTATTTTGGAACTTTGGGTAGTGTTACAGATTTTTGTGTGACCCTAACTTAGCTGAAGAAATAAACCTGAAATGAAACCTCAATTCTGTACACCCTTACTTTACAACGATTGTTTTTTCTTTTTTCCTTTTTTTTTCCTTAACAAACAACATCTGCAATATCTGGGAGGGCATACAGAATTAAGACCTTAAATTTGCACAGATTCTGTATACTTATTTGGGACTGAATTCTTCACCCTTTATTTTCTGTTACAAAAAAAAAAAAATGTTTGAGCAAAGAACACTGATATCTGGCACCAAGAGGAACAGAAATATGCTATTGTGGATGGCAAACTGGTATCCACCGTACTTAGTTTTATGTAGTTCACTATGGATTTTGTTACAAAAAACGTCTAAAATATTTTCCAGATCCTCTTTGAATTGTTTTGGTTGTGAATTTGGGGAACAGGGATCAGTTTGCATTTCATTTGTTGGTGTATTTATTTATTTTTTTTAAACAAGTGTGTCTTTATTCAATTAAACTAGAATCACTGATGATGTGGTAAGGTAAAAAGCTATGGTTATACAGTTGCAATACAGCTTCATAATTCAAAGCTAATTGATTCTACCTGTTGATTTTGTCAGTTCTCACTGATGAAGGCAATCATTTGAAAATGTGTAATTTCCTGATGTTATCTGCGTTGTAATATATGAAATAGATTATATCTAAAATCCAACTTCTGTATTTACTCCCTTTGTAATAATGTTTTATACGGCATGTTTATGTATATATTTATATATCGGAAATACCTTGTACGTACGTTTTGGAAACTGAAGTAATACGCGTTCCCTTAAACACTAGGTAGAAAATTATACACCTTAATTTTACAAGACTAGAAGGCCTTACCTGCAGAACGTGGCTACTGCTTCCCACCCAGTAATACCGGTGACTTTAGCCAGTATTTTTTTAATTCATATTAGACACATTAATGGCTTTCCTTTTAAAATAAATTGTGCATCATTTAGATAGTTTTTAATAAAAGCGACACTAAAAATGAAATAAAATAAAATTGGAAGTTAATACCAGATTTATTTAAAAGTTTTATTTTTGTAATTTCGTTTCACTAGATCGCAAGCTTTATTTATGAGACTTTAGTCACCGTCAGACTGTGCATTTCGGTTGGGAAAAAATGTATCATTTGAGGTTGTGACATGCTGTATGGACACAGGAGCTTTTGATTACAAAGTTTTAAGTTTTTAAATGTGAGCAATAAACTATTGGTCAGTGTTCTGAAATAATTTAAGAACTGTAGCTATCTGCATGTTATGAAATGCCATCTCCGGTACCTAACAGCTAATTCACAAAATGGAGTATCAAAATCTCACGTGCTTGTTTCTCGTACCCATTGTAAATATTGCACAGGTTCATAGTCGTATACAAACGTCAAATGATCTTACTGATCTGGCAGCGACTAACACAGTTTTATTCATTAAATTCATTTATATTTGCCATAAATGTGAGGATACTGTTCTGATAATCTGCTGTATACTGGGAAACGTTAAAATTGGTATTTACCACTGAGTGGTATCTTAATAGCAGCGTGTTCTCTACCTACAGACGAGGAGGTAACTTCTGTTTCTGTGATACCAGTGTGCTTTAAATGTTTAACAGAAATCATTGTACTTGTGCCTATTTAACAGCTCTTCAGCCGTTTTGTTTCTGTTGTTAATGTGTTATCCAGGAAATGAACTTAAAATTTTACCACTATATTGATCATTATTGTCAATATTGAACTAGAGTTCATTGTCACTCGCAATGACAGCGAAACCTTACAGAGAAATGTCTTCCTCCAGTGATTAGACTGCTGTGATATATATTTACATATGTTTATTTGTACAGTGTCCAGGTTGTACATGTGATCAGTTTGTTGTTAGACTTGTAAGATTGAGTTGGTTGAGTTAAATATTACTATGGCTTAATATTTGTAAAACTATTAATTGATAAAGGACCCTGATGCAGCACGTAGGACATATTAATATCGATAAAAAATAAATTGTAGTGTAGAGACAAGTTATTCACTGTATTGCTGTACAAATATTTTTCAAGTACCAATTCCGATTCTTTTGCCTTACGAAAAAAAATTGCATACAACACAAGCAACAGTCTGTCCATTCGGTAACATCAGGCTTGTTACAATCTTTGCACCACCTTGGTATAAATCTTTTGCCCACCTTTGTTGGACCAAGGACCACAAGTAAATGCTTTAGCGTGTTAATTTGAATTGAGGCACATGTTAAATGGCTGGCTGGTTCTACAAAAGCAATAGGCTTACCTGGAGACCCTTTCACCCTGTACTTTAATAGTAGGTTGGAGGTTAGATGATTTCAAGCTCACTTTTCATTGACCTTTGCATTTAATTTGAAGCATACAAATCTTGCTGAGGTATTTTTAACATACTGCTGATCGATCAAGATACAGCCGTATCACAATAATTGCATTGTGTCCTGAGTCCTTATCTGACTAAAGTAGTGTATTTTGTCCGCATTATTTTTCATTTTTTATAACACAGTTGAGTATTTATTATGAAGACTTTTAATGCATCTCTGCAACAATGCTGTGAAGCAGAAGGTAGGGCTTTCAGACCTCACCTAGAAACAGCAAAAGCTCGTTTTCTGTTTACTAATTACTACATAGCTTCTTTTTTTCCCTGAAGTTCCTGTAACAGATTGGTTTCCAAGGGGACTTGGATACTCAACTGATAAAAGGGCTGTTAGTTTTCTGCTGTAAATTATTGTAAATAAGTGCTTGTTCATATGCAGAATAAACTGTACTACATTTTGTAAAATTGGCCAAAGCTGACAGTGTGTTTCCAATAACAAATCTGGTAATGACAGCGTCTGTACTTAACTGGTTTTGAATCAGGAACACAGCTTGTACACTTGCTACGACGTCTGGGGGAAATAACAGGTAGCCTTTAAACCGGAGCTAACCCCTAGGTGCTCTCGCATTTGTGCTAATTTTAATGTGGGAATTGGCCGTGTCATTTTGCAATGTGTTAGAGAAGGAAACACTCCAGGAAAGCTAGGTTGAAAGGCATCTTAAATTGCAGAAAAATGAGATTAGCGCTCCCCCTCCCCAACTGTAATGGCCGCAGGGCATTCTAGAGAGAAACCTTATATGCTGCAATAAAATAAAGGTGAATAAATTTAGCTTTTAGGGGTTAGATAGCAAGGCAAGTAGGCATTTGGATCCTTTTTTTAATGCAGATAAATACATCAGGAAATTCACTTCAAATACTGCAAGTAATGCATTTTAGGGAGGGAAGGTAGTGTTATGCTATCAATTTCCACCCTGGAAGAACAAAGAACAAGGTCATAAAAATTAGGAGGAGAAAGAAATAGAAGCACCTAGTGTGTGCCCATGCCTGTATGACGTACATGTACTATTTTTGTGCTTACAACTGCGTGTGTTGGTTTGCTGATAGACTGAGACCATACAGAAGTTACATTTTTGGACCATACTAAAACTGCAGAACTGTGGCGGACAACTGGATAATGATCATGAGTGTATTAAATTCTGTCATAATCCTTAAATATGTATAGAACGGAGCTCAACCTTAAGGAAATGACCTAGAAAGGTTAATTTTGGAACTGACACATTTTCAGATTAAAAAATTACACTTATTTTGTACAGAATTATGTAAAACACAAATCTGTTGTATGTAATGAGTAACAGTTTTGAAAACTATAATTCTTTAGCTTTATTGAGTTTTTTTTTTTTTTCTCCTCCTTCCAGAAATCTGGATTATCATGTTATAACCTGAAGTATCTCACCAGGATAACAGTGCCCTTTCTTTTTGTACATAAGGATTGGAAATTTCTTTACTGTTATGTGGACACTTTCTATGTTAGTTTTGATGCATAATACTTTGAATCCTTTTATACAAACTAGAATGTATGTGTAAGAATTACTGTCACTGCAATGTAGTAACTACAAACTTATTTTTAAATAAATAGAAAACATGTTTTTCTAAGTTGTCCAACAGTGTTTGTTTCTATCTAGTGACTTACTGTGTTTGGGGACAATTGTACGTGTTCTTCAAAACAGCCTAAAATCAGCTTGTTTTGATTCCTTGTGGAATCTGCTATTGCCTAGTGCATTACGTGGCAAGAGACAGAATTGCAGCCAAAGAAATCTGTGATAGAGATCAAAATTTGCTATTCTGTCAGGGTTTATTTTACTGAAAAAACACAGCTCTGGAGGCAATATAAAGGCAGTAGCACCTGGCACTGAAGACACGATGTTGCCCAGCCCTCTTAGCTCATTTTCGCGTGCGCAGCAGGGTAGCCCTCATCCTGCAGGAAGCCATCCCTGCTCAGGTGACAGCTGTTTGTACCAGAGCTACCTCCAGTATGGGTGGAAATCTGCTTCTCGACAGCTCTAGAAGAAGCTAAACCAACTAGGCAGAGAGAAGGCCCCTGCCTCCCTGCACGCAGAGTTCGGGGCTGCAGCCTGGCTGCCCCGAATGGGTGGTGCACAGAAAGCTCCATAAAGGATGTTGTCTGAAAGTAGCAGGGTTTTGTTCATTTATATCTGCATTGTTTCCGCTAAATAGGTATACAAAATAATAAATAGGTATACAAAAGAAATGTTTGGTATCTCAAATGCTGCACCGTGTAGGTCATGTTTAATGTCACCTTTTACTTGCTTTAGCAGATAATTTTTCCCTCCTTATACATTACCTGAAATCCCAAGACAGTGGTAGAAGAAACCTTTTCTAGCCTAGCAGCTGCAGGTACGTGTGCTGCTGAGCAGTGGGACCAGATGGTCGTGGCGTAGTGCTGGGAACCCTGTAAGACTTGTGCATATCAGACTTGGCTGTGACGGAGTCTATGGCAAAAAGAAGAGTTGTTTTAGCATTGTTTAGAAAAAAATCTGTTCCCTCAAGTACCTGTGTGAGTTGTAGTCACTGGCATGCTCTGCTTTGAGAGAACGAGTTATGAAAATGCAATGTTATTTCCCTTTTGTGTGTACATGGAGTACGGGAGGTGGTGTTTCTATTTTATACACATCTCCAGTATTACTACGTTCAAGTAGTGGTGTGCTTTCCATAGCTAAGCCACCCTGGGTCCAGGATTTTAGCGTTAGGCCTGGTTTTAGTGTTGTTACCGTTCATGTCTCTGAGTAGTTAATGACTTTGGTTGGTTGGTTCTTCTAGGGGATGAACACGGGGTAATTTTATAGGAAGTTTTTGGTCTTTTTTCTGCGTAACTTTGTACAGAAGCTTTAAAATACCGTGATATCCCAGTTCTCTGTCCTCATGTGTCTGACAGATGAATTTTTAAAGGCTACCGTAGTTACTCCAAGTAGAAATCAAGATTTTGTTTAGGATTATCACACGTTGCGAAACGGTGGAGTCTGGCAGCTAGAGTATGCTGACTTCCCAAGTACTAAGGCTTCATTACCTCATTAAAACCATGTACTCCTGTTGGATCGTAATGCTCATTACATGAAGGAAATCAAGCGCTAGCCTTGAAGGTGGCCATTTTGTTTCCAAAGCGAAAAGTTCTTGTATGAAAACCCTTGCTTTTTCCTGCCCTGGCAATCAATATGCACTTTAGAAAAGCGTGTGTTTGTCATTTTTTCCCAAAGACAAATAAGCAAAGTGTAACGGCTATAAAAATTGATTAATGTTTCTATTTGAAGCATATGTGGAAATAAAGCCAGTGCCAGAAAACTAAATACCGCAAGCAATGTAGAAGGTGACTGGAATTTAAATAGCTGATAGTTGACTCATTGTTCATAAAATTAGCACGCAGAATGTAATTTTTATGGGTTTTGCTAATGTGGACAGGAAGCTCAAAGCCCAACACTCAGGCTGTTTTTCTAGCTCAGAGGAACCTTGCATGCCAGATCTCCGCACAACAGGCTTAATTTATTTTGACAGAAGTGTAGTAAGGGTTTATGAATCCTCTCTCGTGCTTTGAAATCTTTGTGTTAGCTGAAGGGAAGACGGGATGGAGAATTCTGGAGTGCTGTTTCTAATCTGATAACAAGCGTACAAATTTCCTTCATGCTTCTTTTTCTCCTTTCAGAAATGGGGAGGTTTTACCCAAACTTGGTCCTATCTGATGTACTTATCTTTTAGGTACATCAATGAAAAAGAGAGGGAGAGAAAGAGGAAACAAAAGCCGAGGCAGGTAATCAATTCAATCAGCGTCGCATTTCTGCAGAGGCATGTTTGAAACCTGAAGATACCAGGTTCAAAGTAAATATTGGCATTCATGGTGCCATGCAGCCTTATCTGTTAACATGCAATTTGTTTCAGGTCTCTGATTTTGTGTTTGAACAAGGATGTTTGAAACAAGAAAGACTGTAACTTTAAATGTAAAGCTAGTTCAGAAAATGGCTAAAACTCTAGAAAGGATTACTTGATTTACATCTCACAGTAGGGGAATCTGGTGTGGTTATTTTTTCCCCCACATTATAAACCCTAATTCAAAATCTGAATTCTCATTATTATGAAGGGGATTGGGGCAAGCTGCCACGAACGGCTAAAAATGGGAATACAGCTGTCAGAAACTTCCCATTCGCCAAGGTTTTATGTTAATGACACTTACAGAACGAAATTACTCAGAGGTGGTTTTTTTATCTTGCGATCGTGCCAGCAACTTTCACTGCACTGCATAATTTTACCCAACCAAAGCCTTAACATGGAGATCAGGGAGCACTTGACGTACGACTGCTGTCCTTCACGGGCATCAGATAACTCCTCATGCACAAGTACATAGGGAAGGATTAAAACTCTAGTACTTGGAATTTTTATTCTGTTTAATGGTTGTAAAGGGTTTGAGGTTGGAAAATGTGCATTAATATTAAAGTCTCCTGATAACTAAAGCTGTAAGGGAAATGAGAGGTTCAATTATTTAAGAAAATAATTAGAAAATTCATATAAGCTTTCTCTTAAGAAACTGTCCTATGGACAAGGTTTTCTTCTTACATGCTGATTTATCAAACCATGGTTTTCTTCTTTGGAAGTGTTCCAAGAAAATGCTTCAGTCTGTGCAGCAGTGTCTGGCTTTTTTACAAAACTTAAGTTTGTATATAAATTCTTGTGAGCTTTGGTCCTTATTTTTGCACTTGTTTTGGTGCCCCGACTCCTTGCTAAGCATCCTCTTCCTCTCTCAGAGGATTGTTACTGCCAGGGAAGACTCAAGGGCACCTGGATGGCAGAAGTACAGTTTGCTGAGGAACTCCCTCACCCAGGCTTCACAGGTTGGTGGAGAATTCCAGTTTCTGTGCCTGTAATTAGATTGCACCAGGTTTATGGAGAACCCAGTCTTCAACAAAGAGGCTGTTTTGAACTTCTCAGGACACAAAGCAACCTCCCTAGCTCTCTACATCTTGGAGATGAAAAGCTGTTGTTCCACACAGCTTTGTGAAACTCCGCCTATCTCAACAAGTGAGAGACGTTTGGTATGGTTGTAGATCTGCAAGTTCCTGCTTCTTCATGTAGAAAAAGAATGGTGGAAACCCAGAGATCTTATGTGTGCAAGAAAATTTCTGCAAAGAAATAGCTTTCTACACCTGGGATCTTCCCCCAGCGCAGACTGGGATCACCCCAAGTGGATGGTAGCTCTTGTGTCTTTCTCCCTGCCCTCCACAGCTGTTTGAAACATCAAAAAAATAACTCTGCTTTCTTGGACCCAAGTCAATGACTGTTTCCAGGAACCCAATTAAATGAAACCCAAATGTGCTGTTGGGCACAATCTTTCTTGCGATTGTTTCTTAAGCCCACTTGAAGAGCCTGCTTTGGCAGGGGCTGCGACTGCCCTTGCTTGTAGGGACCTTCCATCTCCACTTTTGTCACCTTCCACGGATGAACAAGGATATGGTTCGAGCCTGCTCGTGCTGCTGGAGCTCTGACCGCTGACTCTGCCCTCTCCTGCCAGGGCGTGCCCCCATTTTGGGGAGAGGAGAGGAGCCTGTTCAATGAGCCACAAAATGGCGGCATCTGCCGTCCTGTGCACATGTGTCAGGTTGGACCTGCGTGAAACCCAGCTGCACCAAACTTTAATGTTCTTCGTGGAGATGGTGACAGTGAAAGCCCTGGGCTTGGAAAAGGATGTCTGGCATTTGTTGCTGGGAAGATCTTCTGATACACACCGTGCTGCACAGGCTGCTCCACGGCTCCAGGGAAAGAAAACATTTAACCACGGCAGCCCTCACGTGTTTCTCTCAGCTGCTGCTGAGTGAAAGGTAGAACTGGTGCTCAAAGCTCTCTCCAACCATTTTGTGTTGGATTCTCTGGGATGAAACAAGTGGTTTGGGGAGCAGTGTCTCCCTTCCCAGACGGCTTCACTGACCGGGCAGTGGCACTTGGGCTGCCTCTGCCTGCGCTTGTCCGGGCGCTGGCTCTTGCATGGTGGCTCTTGCATGCTTGGCTGCGTGGTGGCCCAGCTGTGGTAGGAAAGTTGGACAGAAACTGCTGCCTGGTAAGAGGGGAAACCACTGCGATGCTGTGCAGGAACCCAGTCGCTCAGACCACGGATGTCCTTTGAGTCAGACTGGTACCGAAACCTCACCCTGCTCCAGCGAGGGAGGACGAGGTAGATGGTCCTCCTCTCTGCACGCCTCCGGGTCACAGCGGAGCGCACGGGTGGCAGGTCTCTGGTTCCCCCACCACAAACCTCTGCTCAAGTGCTTGGGCAACAACCTGCTTCCTAACAGCAGCATCCTGCAATTTGATTTACCTTGCATTTCTGGAACATGTCATCGTGTTTGAGAAGTTGCTTGAATCCCACCTAGAGACTTCCAGTCTCCCTGAGAGTTTCAAGTTTGAGCTAACAGAGAGAAAGGATGCAGGAGTATTTTTGTCTTAAGGTTGATGGGTGACCAAGAGTCACTTGAGTAGAACAGCGCTTCAGACAGCTAAAAAAAAAACGTATTTGCTATCTCAACAAGGAAAGAATGACAGGTGGAGGGACAGAGCTGGATGAAAAAAGGTGAACAACTCGGGCTTGTGCCTCCTGCTGTGGTGATGACGATTGAGTAAACTGCCAAGATCATGGATCTGTGGTTTTGTTGTGGTGGTTATATGCTGGTTTGTGTTTCTTTGTTGTGCCAGGCCCCCTAGCAATTACATTAGCCATACGTTCTGGCACATGTTAGCAATTTCCATTCTACTAATGCAAAGTGCAGAGGAGGGTAAGGAGCATTTAGGTAACATGCTCCATCTTTGCTTAGCACTACCTCAAGTGCAAACAAGTTCAACAAAATGATCCCTGACTCTCTTTGGAAAGCTCTTCTTGTTCATAAAAGAGATCGATGCTCAAAAAAGCATCAACAAAACCCTTTGTAAGAGGACTGCAGTAGCCAGACGGCATCAGCTAGCTGGGAAGGAGAGCAAGCAGAACCGCTGACATGAAACCCATGGACCTCCACGTGGAGGCACCGAGTGAACGCCCCTACTCCAATACACGAGTGTTTTTTCCAAGCAAGGCTCATCTCCTGTTGCAACCGCAGCTCTGTCCACCTGCTCCAACCTGGCTCTTTGGCTACCTGCCGCAGCTGGAGAGCATTTTCAGTAAACTCTTCTACTGTGGCTAAGCCTGTGTAGAATACGTACATTAGATATTTCTTTCCTGGTTTTCAAAGGTTTGAGTTTCACTGAACTTGACTTTCCATCAGAAAAAGCATTAGCTCTGCTTTAATGAACATTGTTAGGCTGCTCAGTCAGTATCATGGTTAAATCTATAAATCTTGGCCAGCAATTAGAATGGTAAACTGCAGTCAGCAGAGAAGTGAGACCACAGGGACTGTAAATGCAATAGTGGTTTGGCTTCCAGTGCCCTTAAAACGCTAAGGCTGGTATTGCTGTCACTCAGTTACAAATTTGGTTGATTTTTATTCTATTTTTTTTTTTGACCTGCTTGCTATCATGGCAAATTGTTCTCATTTTGTTTTCCCCAGTCTTTCTATTGTCTACATAAAAGAAACCTACAAAACAGTACCTGCTCTTCATGGCAGTACAGGATGCATTTTGTTCCCAGGCTGGAAAAAAAAAATAAAAAAATGAGAGGGAGAAAGTATCTTCTCATTTTTGAAAAGGTACATATCCAATCCAGGACTAGAAAAGGGTTGACTTTAGTGACCTTAGCTGCAAATCCTCAGCAAATATGCTCAGAATACATAAAGACTTGATGCTGAGAGAAAGAGAAAGAAAAAAAAAAAAGAGTTCAGTGCTGCTTCACCACATTATGTACCATTCACACAAAAAGTGTGGATGTAGATTGCTTTCCAACCACCTGACACCCCACTGATGCTTACAAGTCACAGGCTTTTTTTTTTTTTTTTTTTTTTTTACCAGAAGACAATAAAACACAATTCAGCCCATTACATGAGGTGATGCGCCTATTCCTTAAAAGAAAAAGCATGTAAGTATATATATAACAATATATTTATATTAGAAGCCTTGCTCTTTACCTGCTGGGCAGACCCTCATTGCCCAGATCACTGCGGAGAACAGTGGTGTGAGCTGAGAAATGCTGAAGGATTGTAAAATACTCCTTTTTGAATAACTTCCTCGGTAGTTCGCTGATAACTTAAACCTTTTTCATGTCATTGCTATACAGAGAAACTTTGCCACTGCACTGATAACCTTTCTACCACCAGGGAGGAATGTGCTGTCCTGCAGGAAATTGTCTCTCTTCAAGTAACAGGAAAAGTATCACCTCAACCTCTCTATCACTTCTTCCTCAAAGAGTTGCTACCTTCCCATCCAGCTTGCCCATTTAAATGCTAAAATAGTTATTCATGGCAGTCTGAGCACCAAACATCCACTTGGAGAAAGAGGCTTTCCAAGAAAAAAAAAAAAAAAAAAAAAAAAAGATGCTGGAAGGGCTGGAAGGAAAGTGGGGCTCCTAGAAGAAATATACTTTTTTATTTTTTCCTATTTGCATAGGTCCTAAACTCACTCTTGTTACTGCGGTGGCAAGTTGGGGAATAAATGTACTTTTTCTCTTTTGTTGAGTTGGCCATGCTCTGGAATACAGTCATGATAAGTTACTCCTAAGTACCTTCAGAAAAGTTAATGTTGTGTTCTCCCTATAATGAAATTTTAATTGGGTGGAAGAATGATAGCTAAATTATCCAACTGAAGCTATTTACACTATATTTTATCTATAAAGAAACAACTCAATTAATTATGTTTTAAAAACATTTTTCTTATGTTAAATTAGTATTTCTAATCTGGGTCATTACTCAGATGAGTTTTTACCTGGGCAGACCTGCCACGTTGCATAGGCTTAAATCTATCAGCAAACAAAAACCTGCAGCTGACGCTTAGTTCCCAAATAATCTATTTTCCAACAATGCTGTCTTGAAATTGCTATTGTAATTTTTGCCAACCCCTCATCATCTTTGTATGAATTTAGAGTTGACAAATGCAAGCAGACCCCACAGCAAGGAAGGTCTCTGAGGAGACCCTGGGGCTGTGGAAGAAGGGAAGAACATCAAGCAAGGGAGAAGAGAAAAAAGCAGGGCCAAATCCTGACATGTTTTTCCTCAGCTTCCTGCATAGCCAAGGCACAGGAATTCAAAGCACTTTCTGCACTAGAAAGATGGATTATCCTTGTTTGACTGCATGCCCCAGGATGCTGAATGTAAGCCTCTGGACATTATGTTTGTTTTTCTAAATTATCTTTCATGGGCTCCAGGCTCAAATCCATAGTCCAAGAAAACTCACTTCAGCCCAAGCAACAAGTCAAACTGTTCCAGCCAGCAATGCACTCTATTTATAAGATGATGCCACTCCTCTGCTCTGTCCAGCACAGCATGGGAGACCCTATATGACTTTCCTGTATCTACAGAAGAGGCACAATACCTCTAGTTAGCTGTCTAACATATTTTGTATTGGGCCGGTAGTTATAGTATACACATTGCTGATTTTATACACAAAGGAAAGCAAGAGGTAGTTCATGTTACTCACTGAAGATACAATGAGAAATAAGGTACATTATTGAACTAGGTGTGGCACGATAACCTTTTTTATTTTTTTCATGGTACTGCATGTTATAGAGATGTGTTCAGCAAACAAGAAGAGATGAACATTTATTTCCTCTCCCCAGTAAGACTTCGCATTTGCTGCTGCCGAATTCTCCCATTGTCTATAACTTCCCTGTTGCTCTAATCTCCCTGGGGTCATTTGCAGTTTGAGTCTGTCCTCCTCTGTTGGCTCCCGTTCTGATTTCGGTGTCATCAACAAATTTGACCGCTGTTGAATTTGCACCAAAGAAATCCCTGACAAAGAAGAGACTCGCTCAGAGGCTTCGACCCCGGTGCAGCCGTCCTGGGCCCAGGGGGAGGCTGTGTTTGAAGTCTGACACGCGCACTGTCGAAACCGCGCCGCAGACTTTTGTTTCGTTACACATTCATCCATCTGCCACAAAGCCCAGCCCGTGGACCACCACGAAGTGCTCTCTGAACCACCAGGAGGGTGGTCTGAGACGCGCTGTGGTGCTGTGTTAAAAGTTTATGTTAAAACCGTGATGCTTTTTGCATAAAACTCATACTAGGGGACTTTCTTCTGGCTTCTATTCATAGCAGGGTACACCGGCTGTTTTCTCTTTCCTGGAAAAAAAGCTATTTAAATGAATGCTCAGGGGAGTAGTGCATATTTATTTAAAACTAAGCTGCAAAAATAGAATGGAACTTTTTTGTCCTTTCTTTATCTTCCTCTTAAAAAGGGTAAGAGCATACAGTCTGCTGAGGTGTTGGTCTTGTTGTGTTTTTATTAAAGGAGGAATCGGGGCCCAAGCAACTCCGTGAGGTGCTGGGAGCTGAGGAGACCCCCTCAGCCTGCAGCCCAGCATCAGAACAGGGTGGCTGTACCTTTGGGTTTCTTCCCCTGTCAGAACCCACAAAATTCCCCCCAATGTTTTGTGGAAGCAGTGTTTTGTGGAAACGATGCTTTGTGGGAGACTCTGGACAGCTTTTCCACGCTTTAAAGTACCATAATCCGCCCAACACGAAGCGCGGGATTTCAGCGCTTCTTTTACGTATGGTAGGGCTCAAAGCAAGACGCCTATCTGTCGAATTGAGAACGTTTAAGACCATTTTTACTGATGCACATCGCTTCCTAACGCGCGACGGCGGGCTGCCTCCCCTCAGCCGCACAAGATGTCCGCCGGCCACAACGGCCGCCACCTGCCGCGAGGGCGGCGCCGCCGCCGCTGAGGGGGAGCCCCGCGGCCCGCCCCGCTGCGGGATCGGCCCCTCACCGGGCTGAGGTCGGCACCGGCACCGACACCGGCACCGGCACCGCCGAGGGGAGCGGGGAGCTCCGCCGACACCGCCGGGTGAGCGGGGACGGAGCCGCCTGGCACGGGAGTGGGTGGCCGGGAGGGAAGGGGGGGAGCGGGGCACCTGCTGCAGCGCCCCGCCGGCTGCCCGAGGATCCGCCCCGGGGCCAGGCTTCGTTATTTTCCCCATAGGTTCTAAAGGAGGGAATGTCGAGGAGAAAAACGCGATTTCTGCTAGCTGTCTGTCGTGGTGTGTGTGTTTTTGTATTCCTTATGGTATTCCTTAGGTGTCCTTCAGCGTAATTTTGTGATCTTGACTGTGTTTTCTAGGCAGTTTTCATAAATCTAACTTCCCCCAGGCACCTGTACGGCGTATGTTACAGTAACCTGCATTATTTTGTAACTGAAGTAAGTTTGATAGCAAAAGCTAGAAGCAACTTGAACAATTTGTGTTTGCTTGCAAGCTGAATGCTCTGCTAGGGAGCAGGAGATACAATTCGCCTCTGCTGGAAGCGAATAAAAGAGGATGCAGAGGGCTCATGATGTAGGTGGTGTTTGGAAGGTCGCAGTAAGCCTGTACGGTCTGTGAATGCGTGTGTAAGAGGCACAGATCTGAGCAGTCCGGGCTCTGATGTGAAGAACTTTCATAGATACAAAAGGACAGAAAATGCTCTCCTCGTCTGAAGGTAATTGTCTTAGTTTGGTGGGCAAGGGGAGAAGAGTCACGAGTATTTTCCTGCATTGGCAAGGTGCGGCAGGTGCCACTGGAGTGAAGGGTGATGTCGGGTTCCTGCTCTAGCGATGTGACTGTGGCACACAGTTGTTGTCCAGGTACAACGCCGTGCACGCTTCTGATCTGAAAGAAAAATCCCTCGGTTCTGTAATATGTAATATGTAATTCTGTAATATGCATTACTCACTGTAACGAAGCAGACTTTTCTGAGGCCATCAATCTGATGTGTCAGACGTGTTTAATACACTGAATTAGTCAATGTTAGTCTTTTTTTAGTTTCTATAAATGTAGTGAGACCTAATTTAGGAATGCTCTGGATGTAACTGCAATGTGTGTGGACAGCCTGTATATTATCTTGTGAAGCAACAAAAGCAATCTGAAGGAAACTTTTAAGTACACACAGCCAGCAAAGCTGGCTGCTGCATTTTGCCTTTTTTTTTTTTTTTTTTCCCTCTTTTTCAGATTAGAGAGCAGGGAAGAGTCTTTGAAGAAGCTTCCTGTCGGAATGCCTCACATCAATGCAGCTGCGGCTCTGCAGTTCTGCATGCTGCTGTCCGCGCTTCCTGCACAGTATTTCCTATCCCAGTGGTATGGAACAGACTCCGCTCAGCGCATCCAGATAACTGAAAGGTTGTAAGTCTGTCCTTCCCTACTGTATTCATCTATAAGAGTTCTCATTCTCATCCCCAATACACTTTGTCCTGGCGAGTGGGAATGCGTTGCCCATTCCTGCATGAAAACAACATTCAAATCATACCTCAGACATTTTTGTGGCTTAACGTGACTGTATTTAGTAGTTTAAAGAGGTCCTTCAGCATTTGAATAACAACCATTGTTTTCTTCCCGTAAAAATCTGTGTATAATCTGCGAGACTGCATGGCTGTGTCTTAACCTCTTCTGCTTTTGGACATTCCAATATATGTGACTATTGATTAAAACCCTTTAAAATGGGAGAAATTAAATGTTTTATTAGTAAGACTATTTCAAACTTTCCATTACCTTCTGACACTTATATTGTATATGAATTAGGAATTTATGTACTGACAGGGTCCCATGTGTCTGTTCTAAATGTAAAGTGAAGAACAGCGCATCAGGTCCAAGGATTTAATAGTGGTAACCACTGGCAAATGTTAGCATCTTGAAGATGTACCATGGAAAGAGAGTTGTGTATGACTTAGAGTTTTAATATGGTCTGTGTAGTGCCTTCGTTGTGTGGTTCATCTGTAGAACTCAAATCCATGAAGTAATGAGAGCAAAAGATTAAGCTGGATTAAAAAAGAACAAAGTTTGTCTTTGTGGGCGAGGACCCAGATTTAAAACACTTTCAGGGTTTCATGGCATGAGTCAACTACTAACCATTTAGATTTATGCAGAATTTGCTTTGCTGTTTTTGAATAGTCCTTTGATTATGTGCACAACTTTTGAAATGTTTTGTGCTCAGTATCCTCAAGTAACAGTTGAAACAGCAGAATCTGATGCAATTTGGCAACTCCTGTGGTCTGACTACAGGAAAAAAAAGCAACTTTGTCATGGCAAATGGCATTTTCCAAAATTCACGTATGGTTTACTGGTACAAGTGATGATTGAAAGGACATTTATTTGCAGTGTTAAGTAGTAATCTTTAGGGAGAACTTGTTCCTGGCCACTGACTTCTTTTTCCTGTTTGCTACAGAAGTGAAACCTTAAAGTTTAAACATTAAAAAAGGAAAATAAGTATATATTAAAAAAACACGATAGAAAGTTTTCAAATGACATGGTGATTGTTTTTACTGCTGAAGGCTAATTGCCTGTGGGAGCAGCTTTACCAAGTCCTACCTGAGTGCGGATGCGTGGGCAGATCGGTTAAAGCTGTGGCTGTTGAAGACAAGGTAGGATGTTGCATTCTGTCTGCATTTAAGCCTATCTTTCAAACACGGTCTATTTTTAAACAGGAAGGCATGCTGCACGGGTGAAATAAGTAACGAAGGGGAAATGCTTCTCATTTTCCTTTTGAGACTGATTTGGGACTTTCTACCAGTTTAAGAAAAGCTTTTGTTTGTATTCTACACAAACATGCAATTGGAGCTCCATGTGAAACTAAACATAAATCCTGGCAGTAATTCTGTATGTGTTATCCTCTACTTTAAATTCATCTGCTTGTGCAATCTGATTGTCTGTAGGATTAACCACGTTACTGATTATAAGCTGTGATATGTTTACAGGATCAGATCCTACAACATGGGATGGATATCTTATGCTGTATACGGTGGTTGTAGAAAACGTAGTTGGGAAATCTGTGGGTTTAGGATGGAGGGAAAATGCGATTATTGGATAAATGACAGTGGGTTGGTCTGGAAGAAGTAAGGTTGTATCCATTTGCATATGTACCCGGTTAGTTTTAAGATGACTTGTTCAGGGAGGTTAAAAGGGCTTGTTTGTGAGATTTAATTCTTGTGCAGTAGAAATACTCCAAAGGTTTTACCTTGTCTGGACCTTCAAAGGTCCTTTATTATTGATTCATGTTCAATGACCAGGGGTGTCAAGGAGTACCTCTGAACTGCGGAAATTTCAGAATTACTTTTGCCCCCAGGAAAGCCTAGGGGATGTACAAAAGGCAACAGAAACTGTGCTTTTCTCAGGTTCACCACAAATTGCTTTGCAACTTTGCAGGAAGCTTCAGGCATGTGTAGAGATAAAGCCTCTAAACACCAAAAGATCCTTTGATTATTTGTGCATTGTTGGAGCAGCTTACATCTTCTGAATATCTTATATTACTATAAAGAATTGGTTATCCTAAAACAACAACAAAACCACCAAAAAAACCCACAACACTGAGTTCCCCACCTGTGAAATTCAGGTGAAATTCAGCCTACTGCAGAGGAAGACACTTTTACTGTAGCCTTAAGCTGGGACTCATGGCCAAGCACCTTGTCCGTACTACAGTTAACCAATCTTTAAAGATTTCAAAGTAGAATTTACAGAAGAGACTGAAGAATCTCTCTCAGAAGTCAGAATAGTATCAAGCTCACCTATATAAAGTAAATGGCTTTTCCTTGACATAAAATTATAATGCAGCTGTGGAGCTACATATCCAAAGAAGCTATATATATACTCTTTTCTCCTGTTGGAACAAGCTTCTTTGTCTTGTATGTTCCCTAGAAGTGGGGTTAATGTAAAACTCTCATTCTGTTTGGGCTTCTAGTTGTGAAGAATTTTGCATCAAAGGCTTTGCACTATTCCTCTATTCAGACAAAGGCTTAAAGTAATAACCTGAAGGCTGATTATCCTAAAACTCACCTGCAAAAGAATGTGTTTGAATGCTGGGTTATTAATTTTACATTTTAGGAACTGGTACTTCGGAGAAAAGAAAATTAAAAGTGCCAACACTGAAGCAGAAAACCATTCCTATTTTGCAGGTATCAAAGTCTTTGCAATCCTTTTTGTGTTTTGCTGGTGGTATTGCGTTCTAAGGTCTTTCTGTAGGGTATTTCTACACTTGTCTTGCAAATGTTAGTCTTTTTCCTCCTGTCTGATCGTATTCAGTAGGCAAAACAGGACACATCAAATCTGAAGTCTTCCCGCCCTGTGTTGTGTAAGGGTATCAGTGTGATGCACTATGTGTATCTGTCTGTTTCGTGGAGCAGATCTGAGTGTGCCTGTTTTGTACTGGTGTATGGAGCAACAATGGTATAGCTTTCACTTGATTCAAATGAATGATTTAGAACAACTTCATAAAAGGAAAAAGAAACCATTGATTAGTCTGCTCCTACAAAAAAAATCCCTGCAGTCAGACTGAATAGAAAAATTCCATGACCCAAACTGGAAAAAAATATGGCAAAATTAGTTATTGTGTGTAGCACTGTGAAATATTGAATATAGAGGTGCAGTTAAACAGCAATTGCCAATACATACACGTGTTTATGCTTTCTGTTAAGACCCATACGTGATATCAAAGGCACACAAGTAGAAAAATACCTTCCTTAGTGGATGCTGGTTTGTCAAAAATTGTAGTGATATTCTGGGGGGAAAAGAAACAAAGTACATGTTTCCTTGTTTACTTTGCCTATTAATCTAACTGTCACTTCTCTTCTGGTAGAAACCAGAAGAATGTGAGTGTCTGTTTAAATGTTTAAAATGCTTGATAAAACATTTCTTTACAAGTCTCTTTCTCTGTTAAATTAGAATCAACTCAGGTTCGCAGCCCAAAGCCTGAGTCCATCCAGTTCAGTGTGGGCCAGGTGATAGTTCACAAAAGACTTGGTTACTCGGGAGTCATTGTTGGATGGGATGTAAAAGCTAAAGCTCCAGAAGAATGGCTACAACACAAATATCCTCCAGCAAAACAGGTTTGACTGTATTAAACTCTTATTTTATCAAAACATACACACAACAATGCTGTTAAAAAAACCTCTAACACTGCTATGGACTTCCTGCTAGCCTAATAGGGAATACTTAATACACCGATCACCTGTGCAGCTGAGAGAAAGCTCTGCTTCTTCTGCACTGTTGTCACAGGAGAGCTTTGGTTTTGCAGCTTGGATTGGTTAAACTTTACTGGTCAGGGTTGTTCTGGATGTCTCTCGAATTAAAATTACTTTTAATACACAGTGTTGCATTTAAAGCAGCAGTGTCAACCTTTAACAGAACAAATTTCTCATGGTGTATTACTGAAATTGAAAAGCTTTTAAATATCTGATCTGATCTTCCAGCGTAGGCACAATTGGTAACATCTTCACTGCACCTAAGAAATGCAAGTAAGCCTCTGTGTTTAATCAATTTCCGAGAGAGAAAGCTGTGTTTTGGGGCATCTGGACAGTTGGAATATAAATCTACTTAACAATGTGTTTTTGCTTGGATTCTTAGAGCTTTTGAAATTCTCTAGCCAAAGTCCTTGTTGCATTTGGAAATCAGATGCTAAATCTTTGTTGACAGTGCTGGGCTGCTAATACAGTGCTACATACCCTGTGGGTTGGCCGCTGACATGCTGCTTAAGTGGCCGGAAGGCACTAATCAGTAAGCCAAAGAGGACTGAAAATGAGAAAAAATGAGAAGCTCTGCCTGTAGATGAGAATCCGTGTTCAGCTGGGAGCAGACGTTCAGTACTGTTGGGTGCATTTTGCCCCTTCCCGACTGCAATTTCATCCATCTGCTACTCATCTTTGGCTTCGAAAACACCTGCGGCCTTGCTTTTTCCCCTCTTTTTTTCTCCTCTCAGTGGCATTGTCACCAACTGCACACCTATGCATTCCCCATCAGGCGTTCTCAATCCTTTTATGTATCTTATATAATTGGGAAAACATTAAAAGATCTTGTGTTCATCTTTATGGTTTTAAGTTCACTATTGATACTGTGGTTGAAGTGTATTTTTTTTAATTAAACTTGCCTTTGTTTTTCTACGTTTTGTGCATCAGCTATGCAAAATGTCCTCTGACCTTTAAGAGGCAACTGCTAAGCTTGGTCATTACAACCCCCCCGGCGTTATTAGCCAGGCTTTCAGCCCGGCCTTTCTCTGCCTTGCAGTTCATCAGCACATTGCTGAGCAGAGGCCACTGCCTGTCACGTTGATCAATACTAACGGCTGCACAAACTCCATTTATCTGCCCGTATTCATCCATCACTTTTTCGTGTTTAGATTGTGGGTTACTTTTGATGGGAATATTTATGGGCAGCAGTCAGCACAGTGGGACCCTGGCCTGTGACTGGGGTTTATAGGCAATACAAAAATAATCATAAGCTACACTGCTTTCTTGGCGGGAGGACTTTTAGATATATGTGGAAGTTGCCTTAGCTTTATCCAGGACTGGGATTGAGGCTGTAAGAGGTGGTGTTATGCTCTGAATTTGCTCCTTTCTCTCTGGCGTCACCACTTGTGAAGGTAGAAGGGGGACGAACAAACTGTTGTGGGACCTATATACAAAAAGCAGGGATAGTCTAAGTCATATTTCTTGCAAGATATACAAACAAAAAGGTCACTTAATAAATATCTTGGCTCTTAAAATCAAAAAAGATTTGAGAAGAAGAACGTCACATATTGCATTGTTGATGGTTTTATACTTATTTTTCCAAACTGGCGTTGGCAAGATCATAAAAATAAACCTGCTGTATGTATACATTGAGAGGTTTTAGGCCCTGTAAGTCTAGTGAGAGTTAACTGATTATATAATGTAATCTTTAGTCATCAGCTCCTCTCAAGGCTATTTATTTTCCTTCTATTTTTACAGGATGTAAGAGATACTCCTCACTATCGAATTCTAATTAACAAAGCAAATGGATTTGGCAAATCTACCACTTACATTCCTGAGGAAGAGATAACGATTATTATGGGATTAGAGGTAGTATTTATTTTTATTCCGTTGCAACTTGCTTGTTATCCTCTGTGTTTAAAAGTTGGCTGACCTTTGGCTTAATGGATACTATTTATTTTACAAAGGTAGTGAAACTAATAGAGGAAGCAGACGCACAAACTATAGCTGTACTTTCAAATATATGTTTTTAGAAGGTGATAAATGACTCAAACCATGTGCTGTCTACTTAAAAGTATCCAACTGCCTAATTTTTTCTTTGTCTTTAAGTCCTTTAGCATTTTTGGCTTCTGTTACATACAGGCTGTTGCAGACATGGACTTTTGTTTTAGGATTTCACTGACCAATCAAAGTTGGGCAACTCCTTTCATCCCTTTCGACTGGATCTAGCAAAACACACTGCTTTCACAATTCCACTCTGAAAAATCCGTGTTTCAAAAAGCTTTTGCTGAATAACGTCTCCCTTCTTTAACTGCAAAAACTGCCTAAAATTCTGGTTTGTGTATCATGGTCTCGGTTGCCTTTGATTTCTAGCTTACACAAGGTGCACCTGATTCTTCAACTAGTCAGAGGCTCTGATCCAGAAGACAGCCTTCCTTAAAATGTTTCTGCTCTAGCCAGTGACTGTAACATAAAATGTGCTAACGGGCCGGAACAAAGGAGTAGGAAATATGCTAGCCCAGATACGTGACATAAGGATTTAAAATTGGGTTCTGAGCCCTCGGACTCATGTCTAAAAAATGCACCTTTTATTATGTCAGTCAGTTGCCTACCTTTGGTGACCTTTACAGTCCACGGGGAGACACAAATACCTCACCACAAACATTTACCTTGTGAAAGCCAGCCTTTAAGTTATCAGATGGCTTTATTGACCCACAGGGGAAGCTTACTCTTCCCACAGACGGTTAGGGCGACTGATGGTAACAAGCTCACAAATTTAGAGAGTTGAAAACTGTCTAGGTGAGATTAATTACAGATGATGAGTCATGCCTACACCTCACTTCCAAAAAGGTCTGCGGATTGCCTTCCCACAGCCTTTCCTCCAGCCTAATAGACACTGATTTCCTAAAGAGTTGAGGATGACAAAATGTTTCACCTTGCTCTAACCAGTTCCCAGTTCTAACCTACTCACTTTAGGCTTTCTGGATCATAACAAAGCTCACAACTCAGGTTGCCCTTTGTGGAGATGGATCTTCAATTTAGACACCGTCATACAGAAGCCCATCAACTCGGTGTCTTCACAATTTCCTTGACTACTTTAGTGTTCCTGCTGCCTGCTTAGTTGGATTAGATACCTGATCCAGCTGAAAAAAATAACAAGAAGCTGTACCAGCAACAAAGGAGTGGAAACTACTTCAATAAGAAACAGCGCTGAGGTTAAAACATCAACCCTGGTATAGATCTAGCCAGTAACATCTCAGGAGACGTGTTCAATGCATACAGGGCACTGACAGTCTGAGAAAGCCACTGTTCTTATGCCATAAGCTACAGTAAAGTGTGGAAAACCCCACTGAAAGTGTATCTATGTACAAAATGCATTTAAAGTAATCATGAGTCTTCAAGAAGTTAACTCTAGTAACTTAAATCGTTAAAGTATCAGTTTATATTCACTGCTAATTTGACTCGAAATGTGATTTTTCTCAGGTGCATCACCCTGATATGAAGGCCTATTTCAGCGGATATGATGGCTCAAAATACATTATGCAGCCGTGGTTGAAAAAAATCTATCCTCATGACTGAAATGTTCAGCTATTTGTACATATGATGTGCATCTGGACAACATGGTTCCTTTTTAAACTTGAGCAAACAGACACCAGGATAAAGCTAATGTATATTTTTTTCCTATGATGAAATAAAATGTTCCTAAGCAAGTTTTATGTTGAAGGATTCATTTCGTTAGAAGTGGACAAATGGCATGTTCAGTTTACCATCATTAAGTGAGCTGGGGGGTGGGGAGCAGAATAAATGAAACAGTTAAATACTGTATCTGCAGAACTAATTATCTTAATTTTAGAGGCGAGAGCTAAGTAAAGGCCAGCTGGAATTTAAATATTTCTAGTGAGAGCTACAGTAAAGTATTCCTGCAGTAGTTTGACTATTCTCTTTATAAAAAGCATGCATTGTGCTGTTTTCAAATGACCCGTGCAAAGGAAGAGTTTTGAGTGACATAAAACTATTAAATGTCATTTCTTGCACCTGGATAGGCAAATTAAGAAACTTTCTATTTTTGCTCAGTACTTAAACAATGTTCTTAATATCCTGTCTTAACCATACTTGCTATCGTAAGAATAAAAATCAATAAAGGAAAACAAAAAAATGAAGAAAGTATAAAAATTTATTAAGAAAATTTGTAAGGTTTTAGAGCAACTTCTTTCTTCTGTTTTCCTTTCCCTTTATCTCAAACACAGCAAACACTCTACAAGAAGCATAAGCAGTAGCATTCAGGATTCTTTCCTGCAGAGTCAGTGAATCTGGGGTGTTAGGTTGCTGACTGTCTGTGTGGCCTCCCCATTCTTTTGTTTCTTCTTCTCTTATTAATAAAGGTTTTCCCAGTGACTGGCCAAGCAGCCGACATACTTCTTGGGCTTTCTGCCGCGTGTTTCCAACAGCAGCGACGCACACTTGACGGCTGAGAGGCAGAGAATGCAGCACAACAACAAGCAGGGTCAACTTGCATAAATATTCAAGCCAAACATTTTTTTTTCCCCTGTATTTCAGTTCTTATAACTGCATGGAGTAAGGAGCATCACCTTTACCCACCTTCTGGGTGGTAGATTGAAAGTTTGAGGGGAAACTGAGGAGAAATCGTGAGCGTCCTCATCAGCTGTGATCGGGCATTTCAAACACCTGTCTGCTGCAGGCACTGGTGGCGTGTGGTGCAGAGCAAGCGTCCAAGCCCTGCTCCAAACATCTGGGTGTCCAGCTCAAACCTGCACCCCCTTGAACTCACTGGCCTCATTTCCAGACTCCTGCGTCGACACTTTGGGATCCACTTCTGACATCTCCAGAAATGTTACCTGCAGTGAGCTGAGCTCCCTCCTTAGCCCAGGCATGTTTCTTTAAAGGGGCAAACCCCAAACCAAGATTAAACTTCCCGCTGGTTCTCCCACCCCCTCCAACATCAGCAGGATATGCAAAAAATCAAATAGTTGGTAAACACCTAAAATTTTAAGACCACGAGCATCAAGGTAGCATATTTTGATGCTGAGCAAGCGCCATCCATGGCTCACTTCAGAGCATGTCAGTAGCTAAAAGTAATGGGAATTGGCAAGGGTACTTAGAATTACCAACATCTGGTAACGCATTTGTACCTCCATGAATAAATTCAAATTAAATCTACACATGCTGATGTAACCAAAGTCAAATTATGTTGACCTAATATTCACAGCAGATTATACTTCCAATGGAAATCAGTGAGAAAATATTTATTACAGTCTGCTTCTGCACAGGGGCACTGCAGAAAGAACAAGATGCCTCTTCCTAGGCTGAACAGCATTAATTTCTAAGTTATATTTAGAACAAATGCTGAGATCTGAACATAAATTTTAATAGGTATGAAGGAAACTATTTGCTCCCATTACAAACAGTATAAATTATGTATTCATATTAAATGGTATCTGAGGCTGTAAAATCTGTGGCATAAGAGAAAACTTACCGAAGGGCGTCTATGGCTTCTGGAGTGTGGTAGAAATGAGGTGGACTGATGGTAACAGAAGTCCCTAGTTTTTCAGTAAGTAAATTGCAAACATTCTGCATTTTTCCAAAATCACTGAATATAATAGAGACCTGGAATGAACACAGACATCAGACAAGTACATTTCTTTTTTAAACTCTTCTCCTACACCTGTAATTAAATCAATGTAAAGACAGATTTGTACAAACTAACCAAACACACTAGTCCTGTATATAATACATTTATTGAGTCAGACACTTTTATATAGCCCTACAAACTATCAGTTGTTTTCCAACAGAAAGAAGCTTATGAAATGGTTTAAAATTGAGGATTAAGAAAATTCTCTTTGTGAGGAAGTCTGGCATTCCTGGTATGTAGACAATTTGAAGAACGAATGCGTACTGTGTGTGACACATCCTCAGATGCATCTTAGCTCTTCCCTTTTAAATTTAAACTTAGATTACCAGATGTTAATTATGCAAAAGCCCAAGCAAAATGATGTGGAAAACATCGGGCAGGAAGGAAAATTACATTTTAATTCCACGCATTAGGTTCAAGAAACCTGACCTACGAGACCAAAAGAAGCCTAGCCCAGTCCCATCCCACTTGTTCAAAGCCCTGTGCTGGGTGAACAGATTCACCCCAGTGCCTGCAGAGAACTGGTCACTTCAGTCTAGGATGAAAAACAATTTAAACATGCAGCCTTCTGTGCCTTTGGCATGAAGAAGCATTACACACAGATGATACAGCAGGAATTTGGGTGTTTTCCCAACAAAGCAGGCATCACTATCAGCCCAGGATCCAGAGCCCTACAGCCTTCCTGGCAGGGAAGCACCAGCCAGGTGGCAGCTTTCCAGGCAGGAGCAAGCCCTTCTCTGTGGCACAGCACCCTTTTAAGCAGTCAAGTAGTCATGCCCAGCTGCTAGAGTGTTCAGGAAGCAGAAATCCCAGTTCCCAAACTCTTTTTTAAGAGTCTTCATCTTCACCTTGCCATACATCACCAAGCCGGGGTCACCATCTCCTGTCCCGGACTCTTTCACTTCTTTTTGCACAGAAATAAAGCTGCAAGGGGTTACTGCTTCCTCTGAATTACACACCCCTCACCTGTAACTCGGCAGCTGGATCACTTTCTGGAAGGTGTGGTGCCAATCTGAACTAAGACCAAAGATGAGACTAAACCTGGATTTCTTTCTTCAGTGAGAGCCCTTGCCGTATATAAAACCCATACAGCCTCTCGTGCTGCTTTGCAAGAAAACTCCTGATTGTGTTTTGTGGAAAGCTGACTGCACGCTGTCACTGTGAGGACCATCACAGCGTCTGCCAGATGGCTGCCAGTGTTTATAAGATCAGTTCCCTCAAGGGGATGAAACAGAGGACTGGTCAAACAAAATAATGGTGGGGCTTAAGCAAGAGGGAAACTGCTCAGACTGGGGCAGCTCTGGGCATTCAGGAACTTTATGGGTAAAAAAGCATGGGATCAGGCGTCCTCGGTGCAGAAAACAACTGAGTAACACTTGTGAATTTTGTTTCCCCCACCCCCAAACACAGTTTTCACATAGATTACTTAGAGCTAGATCCAATAAAATAAATTCCACTTTTTTTTTTTTTTTTTTTTTTTTCAGAGGATACCTGAGCATTAATATGCAAAGCAGTATTTCAGTGTCTTCAATAAAATTATGATTAAGGTTAAAAACTGTGAAAAAAATAATATGAGGAATGCAAAACCGTTATGGCCACATTGTAAGGTTTGGATAAGGCTGTAAAGGACAAGAAGTTGTGTTTTACAAAAAGGCAAGTGTGTTAAGATATGCACAAGAACAAACTAATCATCCCATGAGATCATCATGCAACAAATGAACTGTTACGGTTAAGATACTACAGAGCTTTGTGATCCCCTACAAAACTTCATTCTTCTGCATATTTTCCTTTGTTAAAGCATGAATTAGAATTTATCTTCTTACAGTTGAATGTACGCCTTGAATTCTTAATTACACCTTAAAATAGCTATTTGTCTGGGAATTTCTTAAGTCTTCTAAAAACTGTTAAACAAATGGGAAAAAGAGTGTACAGAATGAAATAATGCAGGACCTCTGTGATTTGATACATAACACAAATGCAATGGCAAACTCCTTAGTACAGAAGCCAGTGTAAGTTAATTTAAAATTCATTTGTATTGCTAAAGTTGTCCCATACAATGAACTTCACCGGTTTATGAAGCTGCACTAACAAAACTAGTGCTCACGTAAGGGGGGAGTCAAGGTGAAACTAACCTCTGCATGAAGCGCTACCAGACTGCTACTTAAGCAGACCACAGCCACTGTACTGCGGCCAGAATTTCAAGTTCAGAATCACAGAATTTCTAGGTTGGAAGAGACCTCAAGATCATCGAGTCCAACCTCTGACCTAACAGAACTTCTGAACGACAATTACAGCCGGTCCAAACTGCCCACTGGTGTAAAGTTGGCCCATGTCATTTGCTTTCCACTTACTTACAATCTTTGTTGTATAAAAATTGATGGCAGAAGCAGGCTGACGATTGGATTAGTTACTGCATAAGGCTGAAGCTGTAGGCCTAAGCTTGTTTGTAGCCTAAATAACAACTGCATATAGTTGTATTAATTAAGTACAGCTTATCTAAAAGACTTGATAATTGAAGCTCTCATGATAGTAGGTGTCTAAATTATGAAGTTAAAGCCATTCAGCAGACGACACTGATGATATCATTTAAGTATCTGAGGACTCATTTTAAAATCTAATTTTGTTCTCCAAATTCTCATTTATTTGTATATTTATCGCTGTTATTTAGATGACAATATACCTTAAAACAAACACGCAAATTAAAGACGCTGAACTCTGATTTAGGGGACTGTAAACAGTAACTCTATAATACTGCTAGAGTTTTACTGCAGACTTTTATAGGAATCTTCATATGAATCACTGAAGTTGCTGGGTAGTGACTGAAGTGATTAAATCTGGAAAGATTCATTGATTGAAAACATGCTATTTCCCTTAATGAATATTTTCAGTGCATTTACTTCTTGCTATAATACAGATGTGCAAAAATAAACTCCCCTGAGCTGATTCTGAAGTAATGGCATTATTCTAATAACATTTAACTTTCACTCAGCACTTTTAACCTACAGAATTCAAAGTGAATTACCTAGGAAACAATTAGCTTTGCTTTACTTGCAGCAAGCTGATGGCAGAGTAATGTAGGATAGACCAAAGTCCAGGTGCTGTTCAACTGTGGCTTAAGCAGATATAGCTTAGGGCTGCCATGCCACGGTTGTTCCCCGTCCACTCTTGTCCTCTGCCTTTCACTGTCTCCAGTTCGCGGAGCTAAAATAATGGAAAAAATAATCATTTTTTTTCCAGATTAGTTTTAATTGGAGCAGCTTTCCAAAGCTGCCTATTACCTCATCACCTACATACAAATTCTTTCAAAAAAGCAGAGGGCAGGGACATCTAGGGGTTGAGAGAGCAGAACCATAGGTTTGCTTACACCACCACAGGATGACAACCTTGGAGTCCCAGAACAAAAGAGTCCCTCCTGCGGCATCATAGAGTCACAGCACACATTCATCTGACAAGAAAATAATCCTTTCCATGCTATAGGAGCAGAAAACAAGCTCTGCACACAACTGAAGACTGCAATTGAATTCTGCTTTAAATTGCAGTCCTTCAGTAGCTTCTTTGGACTATGCTGCCTTTACTGCAGAGAATGTCTAGCTACAAGGAAAGAGTCTGCAAATTTTCCTTGGTTCTTGCTACATTTTTTGTTTTCTTGGGTTGAATACATACCTCTGCTTCCATTTGGTAGGTGTTCTCTAGTCTACTAAAATCCTCTGTTACAGTCATATTTTCTTCCTAAAACAAAATACAAGAATATAATCTTAAAAGACAGAAATGAAGGGCCTGTTGGAAATGTACGTACACTGTGTTCTGTAAAAGTTAAACTGTTTTGGCTTATTGCTTATAACTTAGCAACACAAGTTTGGAATTTTCCATGCAAATCTCGTCAGTTAAGACTGGATATTAAAGATTTCTTGACATCACTTAAAGTAAATTATACAGTAGCTCTATACGGCAATTTTGCTGCTATTCACTTGAAGAGAAGAATTAGTTCTTAAAAGCAACTGCGAGCTAGAGGCTCTGTGTATCCGTGTGTAGCTGTCAATTCACCCGGTACTAAACCCAAGACATTTCAGTCGTTTTCATGATTTAAACGATGATTAATCAATAGTTATTCAGCAGGAAGGAAACCCTTAAAAGAGGTTATTCCACTCTGACCCTTCTGCGTTAATACCAGCTATATTTTCAGTGTAAGGTCTGTACAGAGCACTAGCAGAAACTTTAAGATTTACAAGTAAGATACGGAACAACTCTGGCTACCTCTGAACATTTGGCCAGCTTGCTAGCAGCCTAACATTTCTTTCACCCACTGCCCTCTTTGGTAAAGAGTTTGGATAAACAGGTTATTGTAAAATTACTACACCATAACAGAAAGCACAGTTTACAGTTTAATTGTAAGTATGAGTTTGCATTTTTTAGTCATGAGCTGTAGAGAAGTGGATACCAAGCCTTCCAAATTACTAAAAAAGTTTTACTTACTAAATGTATTTGCATAGGAACATAATATTTGCTTTCAGTGTTGACACATTTCAAAGGATGCTTTGTGTCAGAATATTTTCTACAGAGGACTCCAATCTTCAAGTTTATTGTGTAGAATGCATATTTTTTTAGAAATGACATTAATCACGAGAAGCATTTTCCTTCTAAAATATCACATGGAAATCAGACCTATAATTATCATCGCACAGTGCCTACAAGAAGCTTTTGGGTTTTTTGAAAAATAAAAATTGAGTTTTCAATTTTATGATTGACAAATAATTCTCAAATACAAGAAAACATCCTTATTTTTGGAAAATCTCTCCTAGCAAAGGCAAGGACCACGGGGAGTTAGTCCCTAAAAGCCATATTTCCCCTTTTTACAGTCATAGGTTCAAGGTACTTGGGAAGCATGGCTGGCTGTGGTTTGTTAGAGAAACATGGAGCAAACCACACTTTTTATAATAATTATCAGGATTTTTTTTCTCTTTTTTTCCCCCTAGAGATACATATACATGTCTTATAAGAATAATCACACATAAAACCCCTATTCACAGAAATAACAATACTGTAATAAAACTTGAGAGTAACTATAGAAAAGGTGCATTTTTTTCCCCACGTCCCCATTCCTTAATCCCTTTAAAAATATTATTTTTCCTCCGAACAAGTCAGTCTTCTTCTAAACCTTTTGTTTGCATCTTTTTCTGTTTGTTTTTGCGCTTCGCCTGCTTGCTGTATATTTAAGGGCAGTGCCATCATGTGGTTCTAGGCACTACTGCAAAACCGATGCAGTTGGGAGTGAAAAACCACCTTGTGCCATCCACCAGGCAATTTCCCTCGTTGCTAATTTGTATCCCCCCAAGATTTGACAGTAGCTGTATGTGTTCCTGAAGATAAAGGGAAGACCTAATTGCTGAAGTCATAATGATGTGGCCTCTTCTGATGCATCTTCCGCCAGGTGCTTTGTTCCTTTTCAGGAGCCTGTTCCATCTTCAGACAAGGACACGGAGAAGACAAGGAGGTGACGGCAGAATTTTAAATTGAAATCAGGGCTTTGACTACATCAAAAGCAAAAGGCTTTATTTCCCCGTACTGCTTATGCCTGCTGTTTATATTTTGGCTCAGGAACTGTTCATTTGACAGCAATAACCACAGGAAAAAAGTAGTTTTCACTGTGCCTTAAGAAAAACTACACTTCCAGTGTGTCAGGTGTCCTGGACTTCTGGAATAGTTTTCTCAATTTTCTAAATCTGTGGGCCAAGAGACACAGGATACAAAATAAATGAATATAACATTATTTTTATATGATAATTACCCCTAGAAGCCATTGAATGATTCTTAACAAAATCACACCTGTATGCTGCCTATATAGTGTATTTTCTGATCCAGCAGTGATATAAACTATCACTGTTGCAGGTGAAAAAATGAGAGGACAGGCAACATCCCATTGAGCTTAGAGTATCAAGTCTAGAACTGTTCCTCACCTTATGTTTTGCCCCATTTCAACACACCAAAGTCCGTATATAGCCCTTCCTCCTGCCTCTCTGCTACTTCGGGACACTTGCTTCGTCACAGAACTGTTGTGTCCACCCTCATCACACCGTCACTGTTGTAGGAACGACTACTGATTTCCCCAGAAGAGAACAGGAAAAAACCTAAATAGATATTCAGCGAAAGCACGCTTCAAGGAGACAGCTATGTAACAGTACAGTATGCGAAAAAACCTATCTGAAGGTAAAATTACATGCTCTGTTCCTAACTACTGAGTTAACAAAATTACGAGTCCTTCTTACAAGACCAGCCTCAATAAGCAAAAATGTCCATAGATTGGAAATGCACACTAGCACACAGTTGTAGTGAGCTATACTGGTATGTGTAGCTATTGCTTAAAACTCTGGAGACACCTGGAAATGCCTCTTAAAATTTACTTGTATGTTTGCAAATATGCATCTAATGTAACTCTAGACTCAAAAATAATACCCAAAAGATATTGAAATAACCAAAAGAGCTGGCTTCTTCCACCTGAATATACATTTTTTTTTCTCTTAGTATTAAAGAACCATTTAATGAGAGATGTGATGTATGAGAGACTGCCTGTAACAGCCTGTCCATCAGAGTGTCTCTGCAAGGCTACCCCAGCATTTCAGGACGGGAAGCCCTGACAGTCAGCACGCATCACACACTCTGGGTGGTGGGTCTGTTCCCCAGCCTCTCAGCCCTTCACGCTGTGCCTTCCCCTTGGCATTACACAGACAGAATGACACCTATGGTGAGGCAGTTTCTGGTGCTTTACGTCTGCTCAAAAAATAACAGGCGCATAGGTGACAGTTATTTTAAGAAAGGTAAAAGGCAAGTTTGTACTCAGCAAATGTCAGGATACTTCAGAGATATGTCTTAAACTATGTGGAAGGTGATGTCTTATGCAGGTCTTTCTGCATTTCTTAATCAAGGATGCATTGAAATTGGAAAAAAAAACTTAACTGGGTGAGCAAAGCTTCAAATCCTTTTTTCCACTGACTGCATGGATGCGCATCCACAGCTGTGACTCCTGAGTAACAGGTTCCAAATACAGAGAACAGTGCATGTATATCCAAGGACACAGCCCAGTGCTGACAGAGCCTGCTGGATACAGTTTGTGAACTGTTTTTTCTCCTTAAGTAACACCCCCTCTCTAATTCCTCAGCTAACCTGTACAATCACTGCTATTTTTAAACAAGATGGCCAATGACAATTTTTGGATACAGTGATTAAAGAAAACAAATGTCATCTCCACACCGCCCCCCGGATAAATAACAAGCTGTAAATATAAATCAGTTTGCTTCTAGAGAAGGAAGAAAAAAAATGCTGCTTTTGAACAGCTGGGCTCAGTAAGAGATTGGTTTCCCCATTGATTGCTTTGAGGGCTGCAGGGAAAGTACAGATTCTGTGCTCTAAGAGCAGTAGATACTTAGAGCACTCTATAAATAAATGCTACTATGTGCAACTACTTCTGATTAAAAACCTGTGTAAATATATATGGAAATTAGGAGCAGCCCCCGGCATCCTGACAAGCTGCTAATGCAAACTCCTGCTGCTGCAGAGGTTACGCACTCCTGATCCCACAGGCTTCCTACAGCAGCAGCATGAACGGCTAAGGAAATGGTCCTACAGGTTAATTAAAAAATAAATATACGGTCCAACCTGCTGATTTCTAAAGGGGCCGTAGACAGCCTTGCAAGAACTAGAACCATATGGAGATTGCGAAGAGAGATGAATTTTACAGTGGTCTAGAAAGGCATTAGCTACAAGCGGTGTTAGGGAATGCAGTTAGGAGCAAACTGCCAGCAGTGAGATCTGTTAGTCAGGAGAAAAGCCAGAGGGCAAACGAAAGCTCCAGCACTAGTGGTTTACAATTGGATGGAAAAAAAGCACTAAAAATTACACCATAGAGAACTACTCTGGAAAAAAAACACACCACCTTGTTGTTCCCCAGAGCTAACACATCGCTAACACTGAGAAGCCAAGAACTTAAGCAGCATTTCACAGCCTCTCCGGCCTGCAGACAGAACACGTCCAGTCTCCAATATGTGCTGTGTCTGGAACAGCGAGAGAGGGCTGTGAAACTATTAAAAGCTTCATTTCATTATAAAAGAAACTATGAGTTTCATTTCATTATAAAAGAAACTACAAACAGCCCACTGAATGCTCTGCTCTCACAGCACAAAAGCAGTCCACTTTCTACCTATGTTACACCACTGTTTACATGTCCCCATTACATTTCTCTCTGACTATACCCAAATATCAATATGCTTGTCCTGATCACACTTCATTTTGCACTTATTTTTTCCAGCCTGCGTGTGCACAACACCTCAAAAGCACACTCACTGACTTAACAGCCCGTTTACTCCTTTTGTGTGTCACCTGCCATGAAGTCCAATGCTCCCCGCAATTCCATTTCAGCCAGGCTCATGTCAAAACCCAAAGTCAGTTCTTCAGGTTCCTTGTAGGGTGGGCAGCTGCAGCTATCTTTTCTCACCTTTCTGCAGTTTGAAGTGCTATTTAATTGCATCCAGGATGAAAATACCCCGTGACCTAATAGTTTATCACAGTGGTGGGTACAAAGCTTATCGTTTCTGTCTACTAATAAACGTGAATGAATGATAAGTCGCCTTGTCTTCCTCTGAAAATCCATGACTAAGCTCCCACCAACTCACGATGCAAACTGAAGGCTCTCAGCCTGTATCCCCCCCAAAAAACGCACCATTTCTGACTGAGCAAGTTACTCTGATGGTGAATGAATCCTCCTCCTGGTTGTCATCAGTATGAGCAGGGATCCTGTGATGTGACAGACGCCCCACAGCCACGTGTAGGGAAAAACACGGGTGACAGCTCTGGCCCGCAGCAGCCTCGGTGCCTCCTCGCCATCTAAACCCACGGCTACAACGTGACCCTTCCCGAAACAGGGGGGTTAGGGGGTCTTTCCTATCGCCTTCCTTCTTCCCGACCCACTCTTACTTCGTATGTACAGATACCGAATTTCACTGTAACGTCATGCACTATCACAAAATCGTTTTTTTTTTTTTTTTTTTTTTTTTTTTTTTTTTTTTTTTGTGACAAATCTGCAATGCTTTTATTACCATACTGAATAATTTGGGAGTAAACTGTCATCTCCCTTTTCCTCAGCTCATCTGTGAACGCACGGAGACGGCACAGACTTCCTGGGGGCCTTCGGGAGTAAGAAACTTTCAAACCCAGCCACTTATCCCACCAAAGATAGAGTTTGCTGCGTTTTTTAGGAGTCCAAACCCACCCACTCACCCCACCACAGATCTGGTTTGTTCCGTTTTGTTTTGAGGCGCCCAAACCCAGCCACCTCCCCACGGCAGCCCTGCGTTGCCACGTTTTATTTTTAAGAGCCCTGAGTGCGGAACCCTCCAGAACCCCTTCACAAAATCCCAAAGACAGCACTGCCGGGGGGACACCCACCCCCACGGCACCTTCCCAGCGCCGTGCCCGCCCCCCCCTCAGCCCCTCACCGGCACGCCGCGGTGCCGGGCGCTGTGCGCGATGTACTCCAGCCGGCGGGACACGCTGCTCCGCGCCGCCCCGGCCGCCCCCTTCCTGCTGCCCAGCCGCACCGACACCCGGGCCCGGTCGGGGCCGGCGCTCAGCTCCGCGCTGCCGCTCACATGCAGCTCCCGGCCGGCCGCCGCCGCCACCGGGGACGGCACCGAGGCCGGGGCGAGCTCCATGCTGCGGGCGGGGAGCGGCGCGGGCAGCGCCATGGCGGCGGAGCCCGCCCGGCTCCATGGTAACCGCTGCAGCGCTGCACGCTGGGAAGGAGGCTCCGCCATGTCGCGACTCTCGCGACCCCCCTCGCCTTGCCAGGCAGGAGGGTCACAAAGCAGCCCCAGCTTGGTGCTGCCCTTCCTCACACCTCACACACCAGCCCTTTCTCCGCAGTGAGGTCTTGTAGCACACGTGTTGGCTCTGCTCATGTCTGCTGGCCAAGTGCTGCCCCTTGCTTTGGAAGGGCGCAGGGATGCAGGTCCTGCGCAGGGATGCAATCCCTGATCCAAGAGTGCAACCACAGGACTCTTGAGGCTGGAAGGGACCTCTTGAGATTTAGTGCAACTCACTGCTCAAGCTGGCTCAGCTGGAGCTGGTTGCCCAAGACCGTGTCCAGTTGGGTTGGGTTGGGTCTCCTTCAATATTTTGAAGGAGAGAGACCCTGCAGCCTCTCTGGGCTGTGCTAACATTTAACTATACTCATGGTGTTGCCAGGTCCTCAGAGGGAACCTCCTGTGGTTAAGTTTGTGCTGTTTGTCTCCTGTCTTGTCACTGGGTAGCACTGAGAAGAGCCTGGCTCTTTCCACTTTGCACCTGCCCTTCAGGCATTTACAGACATTGATGAGATCTCCCCTGAGCCTCCCCTTCTCCAGGCTGAGCAGTCCCAGCTCCCTCAGCCTCTCCTCATGTGGAAGATGCTCCATCCCTTCATCGTGTTTGTGACCCTGTGCTGGTCTAGATTCAGTTAACTCCGCACTTTTCTTGTACTGGGGAGCCCAGAGCTGAACCCTGGTGTGGCCTCACTAATACTGAGCAGAGGAGGATCACCTCCCTTGACCTGCTGGCACTGTTCTTCCTAATGCAGCCCACAAGGCTGTTGGGCTTTCTTTGCTAGCCAGCTGTCAGCATGCACTGGTGCATGAGGTTATTCTTGTCCAGATGCAGAATTTGGCTTTTCCCCTTGCTCAACTTCGTGAGATTTCTCTCAGCCCAGTTCTCCAGCCTGTCCAAGTGACTATGAAATGACTCACTCTCTGGATGAAGTGAGAGCAGTGGATGTGTTCATTGTGTCTTTAACAGGATTTTCAAAACTCTCTCCCATAGCACCCTCACAAAAAAAATGAAGTTCAAACTAGGTATGTGGACTGTAGATGAACTGAAAACTAGCTGAGCTGCCACACTCAGAGACTTGTGATCAGCAGCACAAAATCCAGCTGGAGACCAGTCATTAGTGGGGTACCCCAGAGCCTGAAACCAATACAGTTCTCTTTATGAGATGGGTGATGGGGTGGACCCTCCACTTGTGCACCCTTCACAAGTTTTCTGGGGATAAAAACCTGGGAGGACGGGCTGGTACACCAGAGGGCTGTGCTGCCATCTAGAGGGACCTGAACAGGCTGGAGAAATGGACTGACAGGAACCTCATCAAGTTCCACAAGGGCAAATGGCAAGTCCTGTAAGGAGGAATAACCAATGCAGTCAGAAGGCTGGCTGGCTGGAAGGCAGCTTTGCAGAAAAGGATCTGGAAGAACTGGTGGACACCAAGTTGAACATGAGCCAGCAGTGTGCCCTCGCAGCAAAGATGACCAGCAGCATCCTGGGCTGCATTAGGAAAATCCAGCAGGCTGTGGGAGGGGATGAGCAGACTCTCCAGTCTCCATTCTCTATAAATTAAGATATTTGTTGAAATTCTCAAATTCAACAAATTATTTTAATAATCGAAACCCTAAATTTCTTATGTGTATCCAGCTAGCATTGGCCTGTATGTCTGACCTCATTTGTATGACAATTTCTTGAGAGGTCTCCAGTGTGTTGTTATTGTGTATATTTGTGGTACATTTGTTTTGGTTAATTGAAATCTGGAATCTTGCACAGAGGCTGAAATCAAACAGTACTGTATATAAGGTCTCACAGCCTTCAGAATCTCTGTACGAATATCTGCCTGAAAAGGTACAGATAAATATTGCTATACCCTCCTTCTAGATAAAAACATGACATGTAAAGACATCAAGACCTGATTTTACAAATCAGATGCAAATTCACTGGAGGTGGCAGGAAAGAGAACTATTAAGGGAATTGAAGTCCTGTCTTTTTTCCCTCATTGATCTTCATGCAGCATGTGCTTCATGTCCTGTCATTAGAGAGAATCTGTACCAGCTGCCTTTCCCATCATTAATATCACCTCTACCTTAAGATGTATCAATGACTCTTGCATGCCTCATGACTTTAGGAGTCTTCTGCCCTTGAGTCTGTTTTTCCCTCTAGACATGCTGAACACTCAAAGCTTCAGACGAAATACCTGTTAGGTATTCATCATCTGTGCAGATGAGGTAAATGTATATTCCTCTGAAATAAATTATTTCATTACAGAGGGAGTTTAAAATGCTTTTGAAATTATTCTGTTGAAGCAGTGCTTTGTGTTTCGCTGAGATGTTTGCAGAAAATTTGCTTGTAAATGTACCAGTATAAATAGACACATTCTAAATATTGAATGCCACTCATTAAGAAATAATCAATAAAGCTTTTAAAGATAATGTAATGAAGCCAAACGATGTACTCTCCAGGTTGTTTTTGTGTGTTTAAAACTATTCTGATTTAACTGTTGATTAAAATTGATTTACCTTTTTATGAAAGACAGTCTGTAACAGCCAAAAAAAAAAATCTGTTATGGTAGTTACACACATATATGCAGATGTGCAACGAAATTATGTGTTATTAGGAAGCGTTATGCACTTCCTAATTCAATGCTGTACGATGTTTAACTTTTTGGGAACATCGTGTTTCTTGTGTAACTGCCACAAAAAGGTATTATAAGTGAACAGCTTAATTGGATGTATCCTAGAAGACCTTTTCCAAGGCCAGTTACAAAATTACCTTAGATGCAAATTAATCTATACTGAGTAGTCAGTATGCACTATAAGAACAATGTACACTAAGGATAATGGGATGGCTATAGCACATTTACTTTGCAGTCGTTTTAGGGGTGCTTCACAAAGCACTGGTCTAAGTATACCGAAAAGCTGTCACTCAGAACCGGAAGATAAAGCCAAATCTACAGATAACAAGCTTTTTTTTTTTTGACTTATAATTTGAGTAGGAAGCACTTTTGAAAATGATGGATTAAACAGCTGGAAAAGCAGTGTTGGAAAAGCTAACATAATTGAGAAGAGCATTCTGCGAACTTGCCGTTCAACTAAAAAATTGAAAATTTGACTACAGATTATGAAGAGATGGAGGTGGTGCTTAATTGTGCATGGGATTTGATTTTTTGTTAGAAAAAAAGACTGTTTGTTTTGTTTAAGTTTGTTAAACTAACTGTGCTGTAAAACATTTTAATGAACGGAAGCTCTATGTGTGTATTACTTAGTTATTCCTTACAATATTTATTTGCAAAGTCAGTCACCCACTGTCTCCATGACCTTGAAAATCACTCTGTAGGGCAAATATATATCCACTGTCAGCCTTTTCAAAACCATATACCATGCGTGGAAGTGAGAGCAAAATTGGTAGCGCTGCCCCTGCTGGCATTTTATTTCCAAGATCAAAATTTACTGGATAAGCTGGCACCAATATAGAACTTAGATGATTTCTTTGAAACCTCCTACCTAAGGAAATGTGAGTCCTCAGGAGAATTTTTAAATTGCCATGAAAAAGATTTTTTTTTTTCCTTCCCAATGGGAATCACTGACAGGCATACTGAGCCTTGAAGGGAACCTGATAGGGCTCACAGTTGATGAGACCAGTCAGAACTTTAAAGCAAAACCAAGGTTTTGCCTTTAACAACCCACTGAGAAAGAGAAATGCCTGCAGTCTTCGCAGCTTCCTGAGCTTGCCTACAGAATTCCCAAGGGATATTAATAATTTCTGCAACAAGGGAGGTTGGTCATAAAGGGTTAAGTCCATTTGTTTCTGCTCTAGATGTCACCAACTGGAAGACACCATTCTTATGAACAGAATTTGTTGCGTAAGCATGAGAAGAGATAGCACTGCTGGAAAGTAAGAATGAATTCATCACATTTCTTACCTTCCTTTAAACAGCTCAACACCTCACAGGTTCAGAAAAGACACCAGTCATTTCTTTTCCTCCTTGTCTTCCACCTAAATACTGATTTGACAAGGTGAACTGATTTTAGAGGTAGCCCCTGCAAAACCACGGATTCAGGCTGGGCTCAGATGTGATCTGACTTCTAGCTTTAAATCAGTCCTGTTAATAAAGGTGGAGATCTCTTTATTTTCTGAAGTCAAATTTAGTGTATAATGGGAACAACAAAATTGTTTTCTGTTCTCTGGCAGTAGCTAGCTATTGATGAAATGAGCTGATAGATTTAGCCTGCTAGTCAAAAGCCCTCCACACAAAAAGCCCTCATAACATCATTATTGACGGTTTCTGTAAAACTGTAAAGAGCTTAATACTGTTGCTCCTGAAATCAATTAAAAGGCAGTGGTTGTCTTTGGTCATGACTGAATGAAGCCCTAAATCATGGGATGTATCAGTATTACTCATGCAGAGAGCTGTCAGAGAGAAAGTTAAATTAAGAGTAGTAGAAATGAGGTTTAAATCTAGTTTCTGTGGCAGATCTCACTGAAATGTCTCGTGTTCTGTATTCAGCAGCACCTAAAAGAGAAGAAAGTCAGGCTCTGTTCAAGGATATGAACGTTACAGAAAGGCTAAATGAAATGACTCCTTGCAGTGGTCTTCAGCATTGCATTTGTGAGGAAATGGGCTGGAATTATTTGTTGTGGGCAATAAATCTGCACCAAAAATTATGCGTCAAAAGAAGCAATATTTATATAAATTGGTAACTTAAAAATATTAATTTTCTAGGATCTGAAGATTAAAGTGTAGTTTAAAATATTATAAGCAACTGTTAATTAAAACATACATGCTTAATAAGTTTAATATTCCTCTCAGTTTGTTGTTACTTAAAATGTCATTAGAACTTTCATGACTTATGGAGGAAATGATCCATATTTTCCCCAGTCTATAATTTTATATTTTCTTAGGCATCCAGAACAGCCGTGAATGAATGCACATGTATACTTCTTAAATATAAGCACTGCTAGCCAACTTAATGCTAACTGCCCACAAATGCTCCTTTTTAACAAGGCAATATGACTCTGTAATTTGACCACTGGGAACCTGGCACTTCCAGCAATTACATGTTCAGCAGAAACACTTTAAAGGAGCTTTGTGGAGGCAGCCATACAACAGGGGAGAATTACAAAATGCAGTAGTTTAAGGTCAAAAGATATCCCCATGTCCTGACCTCCATAAAAAGTCACACAACTTTCAGAAGTTTTAAAGTGTGCTGGCTGAACTTTTAGAAAACTTTGTAATCTTGATGGAAAGATTTCATGGTATGGAGGGCCTCTTACTCTTCTTTGTCAGATATTCATTGATTAATTATTCTGATTGTTTTCAAAATTAGATGAAATAGTATGCCACCTAGATGAATAGAAAATACAAGTTAGAGGAGGCTCAAAGTTAGCAAGTCTCTTCTTTTCCAAGCAGTCATTGATTTTTTTTTTTTGTTGTTGGTTACCTGGTTCTCAAAATCCCCTCTGATGGTAGAGATTTTTTTCACTTCCCAGTGCCTTAGCTGTCCTAACTGTCTATTTCATGCTTACATCCTTTTTGTCAGGCGATGCTAGTAATGCACTGACTCAACACTTTATTATAATCAGCAGCAAGGAAGAGACACGGATTTTGAGAGATTCAGTCTCCCTCTTTCTACAAGCAGTCTCTAAATTTCAGATGCACCATCTCTTTGACTTCCCTTCCTCATGACTGATTGCTGACCTGTGTCTCAGCTTCAAAATGCAAAAAAAATAAATATATGTATGTATATATATTTATATATGTATATGTATATGTATACACATATATATATGTGTATATATATATGTGTATATATATATATATGTGTATACATATACATATATATGTGTATACATATACATATACACATATATATGTATATATATATATTTGTTTATTTGTTTTTTATTCCAGGTGGACTTCCTTCTGAGGCTCAGTTCTGAGACACACTTCTTTGCTCACGTCTATGGTCTGATTTACCAACAATCTTTAACTGTGTCAGCCCAAGGCTGTATTTTTTCCCCCAAACAGCTTTTATCAGTCCTGTTCCTGGAATTTGTCTGCTCACTCACGGTTCTGTTAATGTAATGGAAACTACACAATGGAAAATAGATGTTGTAGAAATCAATACTTAAAAATTGTCCATCTAAGCCTTGGATTAGAAAAAAATATATAATTAAAATAAAAAACGATCCTTCCGTTACATGTCGTTTATTTATTTAACTATACTGAACCTATCTTAGTCTCACAGCACCATGACAAAAAACAGCTTCTTTTTCAGTGGGGCATGTTACAATTTAATGTGTTGAAGCGTAAGATTAATTAGGTATGCAATGCAACAAATGTTAGCTTTCAGAAAATTACCCAGGCAGCCATTAGACTTGACCCTATAATTTGTAGCAGGAATCTCCTGCAGCAAGGAAATCCATAATTTGACTATATACTGACTGAAAATTTCCTTTCCTTAGTTTTTCATTTCCAAGCTGTCAACTCAAATGAGATCTCACTATTGCATAGTAGGAGGAGGACAAGGCAAAAACTCTGCTACTCTGTGAATCTGCTAGTCATTGACCTTTTATTATTTTTTTAATACATGGCACCTCATTTTTTAAAAATATTTGCAGCAATGTGTAACTGGTGTTTGGTGTTGTTAGGAGTCTTGTAAATTACGTATTTAAGATTATTTTCAATGATGCCTGTTGATCTGAAATGATGAATATACTAATGAATGGTAAAGGTGCATGTTCAGCTTGTAACAGATACTTTCTTTAAATTACGCATGTTAAAAGGGTAAGTTGCAGAAGGTGGGAATGAGAGATGTAAGAATAGCTACGAGAGGGTGTGACAATTCAGAAATTAGCTGAGATTTTGCATGCATGAGTTTGGATGAGAAGCAGCAGGAGTGGGAGATTCAGACCAGGGTAGCTGACAGCAAGAGACTGTCGGTGCTTTCTTGTACCCAGGGGAATGAAAACTAGAAAGATAGTTGTCTTTAGAAACAGATAATGGCACAGTATTTTCTCTCCATTTTTTTTTGTCAAACTTTCATTTTTTGCCCCTCAGATTTTCTGTGATTAGGGTTCAAATTCTTGCCATTGATGACCTTGGGGTTTGGCTATATCCTATGCCTTTTGACTCCATCTACTCAATCCAGTTGATTTGGTTTTCACCTTAATAGAACTGTAGAACCATAGAGCAGCATAGGTTGGAAGGGACCTTAAAGATCATCCGATTCCACCCCCCTGCCAAGGGCAGGGACACCTTCCACCAGACCAGGCTGCCCAAAGCCCCATCCAGCCTGGCCTTGAACACCTCCAGCGATGGGGCATCCACAGCTTCTCTGGACAACCTGTGCCAGGGCCTCACCAACCTCTGAGTAAAGAGCTTCTTCCATATATCTAATCTGAATCTCCCCTCTTTCAGTTTAAAATCATTTCCCCTTGTCCTGTCATTGTCTTCCAGAAAAAAAAAAAAAAAAAGAAATTGCTTTTCATCTTTTTTACAAGCCCACTTTAAGTATTGAAAAGTTGTAATGAAGTCTTCTCTGAGCCTTCTCCAGGCTAAACAGCCCGAGCTCTCTCAGCCTTTATTCATAGGAGAGGTGCTCCAGCCCCCTGATCACCCTTGTAGCCCTCTGGACCCGCTCTAACAGCCCCACATCCTTCTTGTGCTGGTGTCCCCAGACCTGGATGCAGCACTCCAGGTGGGGCCTCACAAGGGTAGAGCAGAGGGGGACAATCCCCACCCTTGCCCTGCTGGCCAGTCCTCTGTTAATGCAGCCCAGGATGCAGTTGACCTCCTGGGCTGTAAGCACACACAGCTGGCTCATGTCAAGCTTTTTGTCCACCAGAAGCCTCAAGTCCCTCTCTGCAGAGCTGCTCTCTTCATCCACCCTGTCCTCATGTCTGGGATTGCCCCGACCCAGGTGCAGCACCTTGCACTTGGCCTTGTTGAACCTCGTTAGGTTCACATGGGCCCACTTCTCAATCTTGTCCAGATCCTTCTGGATGGCATCTCTTCCTTCTGTTGTGCCAACTGCACCACTCAACTTGGTGTCACCTGCAAACTTGCCGAGGGTGCATCTGATCCCACTGTCCATTTCACTGGTAAACAGCACCTGTCCCAGGACAGACTCTGGATGGACACCACTCATCACCGGCCTCCACCTGAACACAGAGCCATTGACCTGGGTCTCTGGGTGCGGCCTTCAGCCTAATTCCTATCCACTGAATTCTCCTCTACCTTTTATAGATTTCTTCCACATTCCTGGAATTTCTTGGAGGATGAAGTTTACAGTCTTAACACTCTTCAAGTCCTTTCTCAGAAAAGGTTTTCCTGCAAACTCTAACCCTGTTCCTTCTGAAAAGTTAAGCCTGATGTCAAAGACCTAGACTAGCATCAGACTGTACCCAATGATGGGGTTTGCAGTGAAACCATGCAAAGTGATAATACTTTGTGCACAAACATTCCTCTTCTTGACTGATTATCTGTGCCGTTAGAAGCAATGTCTCTGGCAGAAGCTCAGTGTGCTTTGTAATACAGGGGGAGGTCAGGTGCCTGCTGGCAAGAGCTCTTCTCCCTGAAGCTATAAGCCCTTGCAAGGGACCACAGCGCCCATCCTGAGCAGCTGCCCCAAGTATCACCCTACATGACACAGGTGGTGTTTGTGCTGTCAGAAGGTGCCTTAAGGCTTCCTGAGTCCCAGAGCAGACTCTCGGTGCAGCAGTATGGTTGTTCCCAGGTAGAAATGCTTGTCACAGCAGTTACATGCCACTGGGGCACCTCGATCAGGCAGCCTCCTGACCTGTCCTCAAACCATGCAACTGCCAACAGATGGAGTAGAGGGAACTGTCTCTCCTCATCTTGTTTTTGGTTAGCAGAGAAGATTCTTCTAGGGTTTGAAATAGTAGTAGTAGTATAATGTGATTTGGGAATCAATAACTCAACACAAAAAGTAGATTACTTAGTTTTCTGTTTTCAGCTGGGATACAGTTAATTTTCTTCCCAGTAGTGGGTACGATGCTGTATTTTGAATTTAAGATTAGAATAATGCTGCTAACACACTGATGTTTTAGTTGTTGCAGAGCAGTGCTTACACAGAGCCAAGGCCCTTCCTGCTCCTTGTGCTGCCCTGCCAGTGAGGAGACTGGGGGTACACCGGGAGCTGGGAGGCCCAGGCTGGCCAAAGGGATGGCCCACACCAGGAGGTGTCCTGCTCAGCAATAAACCTGGGGGGATTGGCTGGAGGAGCCGCTGCTGCTCAGGGCTGGGCTGGGCATTGGTTAGCAGGTGGTATGCAATTGCGTTGTGCATCACTTGTTTTTATATTTTCTCTCTCTCTTTCTCTCTCTTTTTTTCTGATTTTTTTTTCTTCTTTTTCCTTTTTTCCAAACAAGAAATTATACTCTAAAAAGTGCAATGGAAGGATTATTTTCTGTACTAAGAAACATTTTTTTTTTTTTTTTAATATAGAGTGTCCATGGCCATTTTGCTCTACATAAACCTAGGGATGTGTAGAATACCCTTCAGCATTTATAAATGCATCATCTTTGGTTTAGAGTATGTTTTTGCCTGCTGTTGAAGTCAAAATGGCAAATTACTTTATTTTAGGTCTTGGTGCTGTAACATCTATGGACCTTACTGGGAGTTGAATTATTCTCTAAATAATCTCTATTCCCTCAGCACAAAACATTGTATCATATTACATTTTGTTAAAGAAATGACTTTTATTCCCCTTTTTAATATTAGCAGAGCCTCATATCTGCTGTCTTCCCCCAGTTTTCAATAGACCAGTGTTCAATGAGAAAGAGGTTGGCCTTGTTAACACACCACCTTTCTTAATTTTTGTTCTTTGTCTTTTTGTAGAAGTAAGATCACAACTTCTTTAACTAGGCTTAGATTAAAGAAAGAGAGAAGGAGAGAGAGAAAGAGAGAAAGAGAGAGAGAAAGAAAGAAAGAAAGAAAGAAAAGAAAAGAAAAGAAAGAAAGAAAGAAAGAAAGAAAGAAAGAAAGAAAGAAAGAAAGAAAGAAAGAAAAAGAAAGAAAGAAAGAAAGAAAGAAAGAAAGAAAGAAACTGTTATTTTTAATGACCTAATGACTCTAATATCCATTTTCAATGGGTCCCTCTTTTGTACCTGAAATGGCAAATTAGGTCTCATGTTTAAAAATACACAACATAGGGAGTTATACAAATACTTATGAAAACAGGTAGTTGCAAGATTAATCGTATGATTCTGTTTACATCAATCTGGCATGTATGGAGAGTTTTCAGGGTTAGATTCTGCGCTCCTCCTTGTAAGTCAGCCAAAAACTGGGACTTTGAGCTATTTAGATTTCCCCACAATGGAGTATGCCACAGAGCAAGAGTAGTGACAAGCGCCAAATGATGTCTAAGAGTGGAGAACATGACATCAATTTGTCCTTTTTTAGTAAAACTAGTTTACATTAATATCTCTCAGGAATCTTAGTACAGAAGAATATAATTTTGCTTTTAGATGGCAAGGTCCCTAATGCATTAGTTGATTCTCCTGTGAATGTGTTATTAAGTGAGATACAGAAGTTGCTCCAGTGTTAGGGAGAAGCAAACAAAGAAATACTTTGCAGCTCTCATTTGATTGCATTGTCATTTAGAGTGATCACTGAAGTGTGCTTAAAAGAAGTTATTCTAGTGCATATTGAAAAATCAATACAAATGTTAGTCGTCTTGCAACATTGTGCTTTGGGAATACGATAGCTGGGAATGGTTAAAGTCGATGCATTTGAAGAAAATTGACTTTATGTGGCATAAAATGTGATTGCAGGGTTTGCTGTGAATTAGAAGGTTAGTTTGCATTAGCTGTATTGAGAAGCTGAGCTCTATTTTAATTTTCATCAGTGCAGCAACCAGAACAAAACCACAACCGAATGAGAGAAAAGAATGGGAGAGAAATGAATCTATTTGCTCTAATACATCAGCCACAAGATATATTTTTTACTAAACTCTAATCATCAACGTCTCAAACAGAACTAAAATCTATTGTTTTTTATGGATAGTGCTGGGGATAGTGCTTGGTTGGTGGAAAATCTGTTAGAGTGGATGGGACAAGAAAACAAGAAAACAGACTTTAATACTTAAAGACAATTTTTCATGCTTTACTGGAGAAACACCAGGAGTGTTCCTTTACATATAAACTGGAATTTTAATGTGGAATTCAAGAAAAAGAACATGCACAGAGGTCCCAAGTCATTAAATGAGTTTTTAGACAAAGAAAACTAACCCACTGTTTTAAAAGATCACATTATAGACCACTAATTTTGCTTGTGTTTCACTCATTTTGTTCTAGCATCTAAAGCTGTTTAAATTGACAACCTTTCCAAATATTTTTTTACATGAACAATGCATACTGTGTGTCTGTTTTCACCACTTATAGCCATCTCTTTACAGAGGGAAGACTACAGGCCTGTCTCCATTTACTTTGTAGTCCCGGTGCAGTACTGGAATGAGAAACATGGAGTGCAAATGAGAATCAAGCCAAATGTTTGAAAAGCAATGAGCAACTGAAGAAACAGTTTTGAAGGGGAGAGCTTATTATTACCCTTTCGAACACAATCCTTAAAGGTGCTGGGGTCTCTCAGTTCTCATCAACTTCAAAGAGAATTCAGTGTTCAATATTTTCTTGCAGAATTGGGGGTGCAGAAAGGAGATCCAGATGATAATGAGCTGATAGGACGACACATGCTTACGAAAAGAATGGTATATGTGAGAAAACATTTCTTTAACAATTTTTAGTAAGCCATGGGTTGTGCAGTGACAAAAAATGGCATAAGATGGCAGTAAGAGATTGCAAAATATAGTGGTTTAGAGTGACACATTCCAGTGAATCAACTACTGCCTTGCAGAAAACATGATTGTATAACAAGTGACAAAATGGGGGATGCTGAGCACCATCTAGGCACTAGTTTCTAACTTTTTGCATTTTTTTTCCCCAAAGGAAAACCTCCAGTTTACTTGACATTTATACTTTCTTATCTTAGTGTGGGAAAATGGAATAACATTTCACACTGCATTGCCATCTGTGTGAAAGTGCCTGAAGTTTACTGCTCATATATTTTTTTAATCTGTGCTGCATGAAAATTACTCCAAATTTAGAGGTACATTAAATATGCCATCATATGCTGGTAGGAATGAAGTAGGTCAAAACAATCATGCCAGTAATGCACACGGAACTTTATAGCCTGCCTAGAGGGGCATGGGCAACGTGGACTGGTAAAACCACTATCCCTGTTAATACTGAGGGGCTATTAAGGTGGTCCATGACAACCCCCAGTTCAGGGAGCAGCTCACCGTGGGTGTAGACCCCTTCTTGGCAAAAAGTTAGCCAAAGTTAGGAGAAGAGGGCTGTATTTCTGAATAACAGAGTCTGGTAGGATTTTTCCAGTTTATACCTTGCTAAGAGAGAGAAAATACAGGTAACTTGCAACATGTAGGTGTGTAATTTCTCAGTGCCAATGATTCTGTTAGATCTGTGTTGAAATTTAGTCATGACTTTATGTTTGTATTGAAAGCTATGTTCTGTAGCCTCAGACTATCTATTTCATGCTCCTCTCAGACTACTAGAGTCACGTCTTCTGAATCCTCTGCAGTGAAAATGGTGATAGCATTTTTAGCTAGTGCTTTTCATCCTTGCAACTGAAAGAGCTTTATAAATGTACTTATCACTTACCAAAAAGGGATTTATGAGATTAAATGAAGTAAAATTTGCATAAAACAACAGCGAGCAGTAATCTTTTCTCTAAAGTACCTAGTGATGTATTTTCTAACCTCTATTTTATCAGGGAAAGGTAGATTTGGAAGAAATTTTTATGTTTGCTTAAGTTCATGAAGGTTTTTACTCAAGTAACTTATTCTTTTCAGCATCTGCACTAATGTAATCACTGGGGAATTACATGGTTATACGTAATTTTAATCAGTTATCAAAGCCATAGGTCAAAACACAAAATTGGCATTTAAAAGGTGATGGAAATTTGTCATGCTCCCTGAAGGCCTTGGTCTCCAAGCCAGGAGATGGATTGCGATGAGCTATGAGTATTTTCATCTTTGAAGTGTAAGATTTGTTTCACTGTATTTCATATGTGCCCAATTCCTCCCAGTCAAGGTTTTAACATTTCTGGAAATAAAAAGCAAAAGTCAATCGATATATATTTCTGCATTTTTTTTAACAATGATGCTTCTGGGAAGGTCAAATGGGCATTTTCTTGGATGTCTTTTTCGAAAAACATCTTCCCCTGCCCAATTCAATGTTGAACTCAGGTCCTTGCTCCCAAGCATAGTTTCAGTCAACTTAGAGGTATTGTGGGTTGTAGCACAATTTTTACAGTCCTTTCTGGTCACCCTGTCACCTTTGAGGGTTGGCTCTACCAGACTGTGTTCCATTTGGGAGCTTTTCTGGCTCCATATTCATAGAGAAGTAGTAAGAGACACTAGCTATATTTGTAGAGCAGAATGGTTGCTACTGAGGACTCAGTGTCTACACTATGCCTACATGCTTGAGACTAAGCCTAGTGTTGTCCTACAGACTGCATACTCTTTCGGGGCTGAGGTTATAGTCCTGGAGGTCACCATCAGATTTATTTTCATCCAAAAAGGATCCAGTTAATATGGTCAGAGACCATTCTGCAGTATGAACCAAACCACACAAAATGGTGACAAATGATTTTCTTCAAAACCACTCTCCTTGGCTGCATTGACACCCTAACATAGGCTCACCCTCAGTCTTTCTACTTTGTTGTGGGCTCCCCTTGCTGAAAATTCATTGTGTTGTTTATTCTCATTCTTGTTTTCCTTCTCCCTCTTTCTCCAGACAAGGTCTAAGTAAGGCTTTCTGAAGATGTAGTCTCAGGAATTCAGCTAGTTACTTCGGAAATATAGCTCAGAGAAATCACTTGATTCAAGTCCTGTATGTTTGTGTTTTCTCTAAACAATTTCTATTGGCCACATGTGGAAACAGGAATTTAAGCTAGATGAACTGTCCTAGGATGACCAAAGCTGTTATTAAGGACATGGACTGCTCTATTAACAAAAGCCATGAAAAAACTTTTGTAATTCAACTACATGGCATGGAGTGGAGGATATTGCACTGTCATGATTAACTTTCATACTGAAAATAAAAATGAGTAGTATAACAGTTATGTATGTAGGAGATCAAAGGTCACATGTCATAAGATGTCATTATTTAACTAGATTTAAACTCCAAATGTTCATTAAGATAGTACTAGTAGGAAAAATGGAATCTGATTTGAGACTTTAAATTATCCATTTACTTTGCATTTGTGAGAAAGATAGATAAAGTAGCTCTGGAACTTATTATTTTCCCTTCTTTTTGCTAATATATATAAATATATATTTCTGTTAATTTCCACATTGGACAGAGAGATTTGAATATTTATGTTATTTTACATTATAATAGTGAATGCATGGCACTGCATAATAATGAAATTCCAATAATGGGACATTTTACTGCGCCTATATCCTATTCATTCTGATGAGAAAATGATAAAGAACCTTAGGTTTTGATTAAATTATGTAAAAACCATCTAAGTTTCATTTAATGAAGTTCTTACTTCTGTGTTTAATTCACATAGATTCATATAGGAAGATAGATATGAGTAAATATGTAGGCAGACACACCTGAACTAAAAATGCAAATTGTTTTCCTCCAGTCTGCTTAGAAATGATTTTCAACTGTGGTTGAGTTTTCTAAACAGACTTATTATTTATACGGTAATTGTTTGCAAATTTAAATGCAATGGTGCTTTCTATTCCTATTTTTTTTCCTCCTTAATCTTCAGAGTTGGAAGCTCTCAGATATGCTTCCAGAGTTTTTGAGAATTTAACTGTTGCTTTTCTTCATCTTTACCCTTCCACTTCATCAGGTATGGACCACTTCTGATTATAACTTGCAAACAAGTTTCCAGATTCTAGATCCTTGTTCTATCAACAGCTCTCTCAAGAAGAATTCTGTTATTATAAGGAAATCAGTAAAATATCTGTATAACAGCTTTGTTTTTCTCATATATGCAGAATAAATGGATGCTTTTGAGTCCGGGTTCTTTTTTTTTTTTTTTTCATTTTTGTAATGTACAGTGCAGTACCATGACTGACAGCTTCTATTTGTTGATAACACATTTAACAGATTGTTTTATTTTCTGGCTTCCCTTACCCACAATTCTGAAGAATACAAGCTATTTTGATGCACTGAACAAACTATTTTTGATTTCAGTAAGAAATCTTTTCCACTAATCTTAGGGTAGAAAAATTGAGAGATTTTCATACAGTGTCACTGAATGCAACCTCCGCTATAATTGCTTTCTCATGGTACTGGTGTATGATACTAGAAATAGTTGACTGTTCATGTGCTAAATAAACTGATCCTGTTTTCAGAAGTGGAAAAAAGTCAGTTAATCATGTGATTTTGCCTCAGTGACAAGCAGGACACATTTAAAAAGCAATATTTTAAGTATTGTTAAAATCTAATAAAATGATTGTGGATCTTTTATATTGAGTCCAGAGGAGGGCCACAACAATGATCAAAGTTCTGGAGCACTTCTCCTACAAAGACAGACTGAAAGACCTGGAGTTGTTCACCCTGGAGAAAAGAAGGCTCCGGAGAGCTGTTACAGCGGCCATCCAGTACCTAAGGAGGGCCTACAGAAAGGTTGGGGAGGGACTCTTTGTCAGGGAGTGTAGGGATAGGAGAAATGGGAATGGATTTAAACTAAAAGAGGGTAGGTTTAGATTAGATATTTGGAATAAATTCCTCACTCAGAAGGTGGTGAGGCCCTGGCACAGGTTGCCCAGAGAAGTAGAGAAGCTGTGGAAGCCCCATCCCTGGAGGTGTTCAAGGCCAGGCTGGATGGGGCTTTGGGCAACCTGGTCTGGTGGGAGGTGTCCCTGCCCATGGCAAGGGGGTTAGGACTGGGTGGTCTTTAATGTCCCTTCCAATCCAAACCATTCTGTGGTTTTATGATTCTATGATTCTAAACTTTTAACTAGCTCTATAACAGAGGGAATTTTGGAATTCAGAAAGACTCTTGTAATACAAATTTTTGATACACCTCTCATTGACCTTTCTACTGGCCAGAAGTGAACAGCAGCCATATGGATCAGTTTTGATTCATTTGTCAAATTATCTGTGACAGCATAAGATACAAGATCAAAAAACTGCTGACCTTCTGGACCAAAGTGGGCTAACTGATGCATTGGCAGTGTCAAGGGAGAACTTTTCCTTCAGAGATTGGAGTAAAGTGACTTGCTTGCTGTTCTGGAATAATCTTGGTAAATGCTTTTGCCTTTCTACTGCTTTTCCCTTAAAATCTGGTCCAAATATCATTCATATCAAGGAGAATCTTCCAGTGGGCTTTGGTTTGGGTCAGTGAGTGAGGTTGGGTCAGGTATGATACAGCTCAGCAGCAGTGGCAATAAACAGACCCAAGACCCAAAGTCAGTAATACAACAAAGGTGAAGAAAATCCAAAAGCAAATTTTCAAAGTGGAGTGAAAAAAAACCCACTTGGGCAGGATTCAATTTACAAGATTCAGGCATCTAAAACTTACTCGTCACATTCCCTTCATAGCCATAGGATAAAAATGAAAAGAGAGTGATTCACCGAACCTGTTGTAGATATCTACTTTAGGATGAGATGAATAGCTTTCTGGAGGTGCCTCCTTCTCTTTGGATAGAAAGGAGCCCAGGGGATTAGCTGACATTTAGGCAGTTGACTTTTAAATGACAAAGTTAGAAAATCCCTATCAAGAGAATCTGTAGAGGTTTCTGTTGCTGCTGCTCTCTCTTGATCTCTCCCATTTCCTTCTCCAAGCCATTAAGACAAAGAGGTCTGCTGGATTGAAAGGGCACCCTTCTGATACTCTGATAGGTCTACACTATGCTTATAAAAATATAAGCTAGGAAACAGGTATCTAATAATTTTACCTGAAATAAATTATAATTTCTCTGAAAAATCTGGATTTTCTGAGTCAATAATAATCCAAGCTGAACAACCTGCTTAGTCAGATTATTTAGAGTGAGAAGAGAACTGCACCTGATATACTCCCAAATAGTTTAGATATCTCCTATTATTCTTTCCACCTCCTCTAACATTAAATTAGCATAAATTCAGATATGTTTTTCCTATATGCCAGCAGCTGCACTTAAAGCAGGATTAAAGAAAGTGTCGAGGTAACATTCTTGTTGAAATCAATGACTGGCAATGTTGACTTGGACTTAATGCATATCTTTAGAAATCTGGCCCAACATTTGCTGAGAAGAATATGCATATTTTGTGAAAACTCTGGCACCTAATTTGTTCAGACAGCTGGATTACTGAGTTGGTCTCAGTAATTCTTCTCATATTTTCAAATAAGTTTTTTTTTTTTTTTTTTTTTTTTTTTTTTTTTTACTGACTGGATTCTTAAAGGTATTTACCTACTAAAAATATATGTGGTTGCATAGTGGGATTTTCCATTTTCCATTCAAATGCATTTTGAAGGACCAAAATCTTCCTACGGAGCCCTCAATCTCACTGATGGTCAATGAGATTTAAGCATCTATGATATATATCAAAATATATATGGACTAATAAGGTCCATATTGGAAATTTAGACTATATTGAGTTTGCTTAGGGTTTTGTACTTGGTTTTGAAATAAAATTATTTGATTTGAATAGAAATATTATTCCTGGTGGACTGCATCTCTTCATTAGAATTCTACATTTTCATTATCATCAGAAATTCTTAAAAAATGAGTAGAAATGGAAGTATCTGTGTTAATACGCACATGACCTGTTTTGGAGGTGATCATCACTTGAGATACAAACTTCGGATTTTCAACCTCTTTTCTGTTTTGTTTTGTTTTGTTTTGTTTTGTTTTCACTGAGGGAGAACAGTTTGTTACACTAAGGCTAGAAAAGAGAAGTAACTGCAAATAAAGTCAATCTGCTCATGAAATACTGTGAACATTAATTATAGGACATTATGTAGGTTGAAGTTGACAGTTGTTTAAATATATATGGAGCCAGATTCATCTCTAAGTCAAATACATAAATTAAAGTCACTTTTTGGGTAGCAAGTAGTGTTGAATTCTACCTATATTACATATTAAAAAAGTCAGCTCTGTGACTAATAGATATATTAATTTGATTGTAATTAGATTTTTAATATTTGATTCTGCATGTATAGGTATTTCAGAAAAATACAATAAGCCATCTAGTCTGATTATAGAGACATACTTCTTACTGAAGTCAATGTGAACTGTCAGCAAAACGTGAAAGTGAAATATATAAAATAATAAAATAGTCCATTCTGTGTTTTACCAGATTCTTATTAATAAAATTAAATGCTTGTAAGTAAAAAAAATGTGTCAAATATAAATATTTTATTTTTAATGAAATTCTCTAGTTAACTGGAATTTTAAGCACCTGTGGGAATGCATTATTATTAAAATTTGTGAAGGTAAATTTCACTTTATCTGTTTGGTTTTCCTTAAAGAATAACTAGATTTCTTGTCTTTAGAAATATGTTGACTGGTACTCATCAAAATAATCTTTTGTTATCCTTTCTGAATCCCTGCACTAATTCCACCAAAGCCACAAAGGCCTTAGAATTAAATGGATTAGTAAACTTCTGAATAAAATTAACATAGTTATTAGTTGCTTATAAACATATCTGTGTGCCGAAAAAATATTAGCCAAAACCAAGAATGTCAGAGAAAAACCTTTTTCCTCTTTATCTCTCGTATGTTGGTTTTGAGGCTAGTGCTAGAGGAAGTGTTAACGATCTTCAGTGACCGGGCTGTTCCCCAAAATTCTTGTGGTTTCTGAGATTGAGAAATACTGAACAAACATATTATGAAAGAAGAACATATTTCAGAGTTTTAACTCTGCAAACTATGTGCACCTTTTTCTCTTTAGGCTTAAAGAGGAAGACGGAAATTTATTTGTATAGAAGTTGTACCCATTCCTGGGTTCATTTTCCATACCTTACCTTTAATATAGCTAGATCCAGTAGTTCATGTCCTTCTCAGTGACAAGATTTAAGGACTTTGCAGGAGAACAACTGTGCTTGTCTGTCTTTTGTCTGTGTCTTCATGGACTTGGACCACAACTGTAAACACGGGATTCAGACATAGACCTGACACATAACTCTGGTACAGAGAAAAACAGAGTCGAAAAGTTTATTATTAATGTGAATGCATGAAACAACTGATTTCAAATGGTGTTGTAAGCTACAGTAACTCAGCTACCATTCTAAAATTAAGTATGCTGTTCATTAGTCTCTATAGATGAGCTAAATTATTAAAAACTAATACATCAGTGAAAAAATAAAAATCTATTATATATATAAATTTATTCCATGCAGGTTTTTAGACCCTCTCTTATGCTGAGCCACTATTTATGCAGGTGTGATGTTCTGGGTAGGTAGATGTAAGACCAACTCTGCTGGCTCAGTTTAGGATCACTGGGACTTAATTAATAACTGGAAGTAAGAGTTGCAAAACAAGATACCTGAATATTGATGTATAAACTTCCCCCAAAACGACATAATTTTTCTAGCTGTTTACAAAAGTAAGATACAGTTTGTGTGAACAAACATAATCACCCAAATACTGAATGGAGGGCTCATGAGCTTTTGTGTACTTAGTCAAATGCTTTATGTGACTCCAGCAGTGGCTTCACAGATGAAAGATTTCAGCATAAATGCATGTTTTACTTAGTGAAGGTGAAAGAAATTCTGTTGCCCTGTGCTAGAAGCACATTCAGTCCTTTGAAATGTAATTCTAATTCTCTGAGTACAAAATATGAAAAGCATCCCTTTTTATTTGGTGAATATATTTTACCTTTTGTAGATTCTAGTTCAGGAATGCCATCCTGTGGGGATTTCTAGTTACCAATGTAGGTGCCTGATGTCAGCTTCTTTACACTATTCATTTGTAAATCTTAAAATTTAGATCTTTAAATAAAGATTTATTTGTTTGGTCTGTTTTACTGATCATTCTTGAATTGTGTGCTGGGTTAATAAGAGTGATGCTAGATCAAGTTTCCAGGAGCAAGAGAAAGTTCAAGCAAGAAGTTGGTAAGAGAATGTGTCGTTTACAGCAAACACTCCTGGCTTGTTCTGTCCTTCCCACTACCTAAGGAAGTTTTCCCCCTCTCTGTACAACTTTTATAGTTCCTCTTGTTCTCTGCCCTTTTATTTATTTTTTTTATTTAGTTTAAGAGAGTCTGTGGTGGGCTAGCAGCTTCTGTTTGAATGTGTTGCTTCTTCTTCCCTTATGCCTGCAGGTACTTCCAGTGTCACTAAGGGTTGTTGCTCAGGGCACAAAACAGTGTTGAAGAGCTTCATTTTCCAGAGCAGGAGAGCTGGGACAGTGTGGGACCCATTCTTGTTGAGGACCAGAATAGCTAGGATATGATCACAATAATATGATTGCACTGTTTCCAGCAAAAAGAATAGGTGAATAATTTGGGTACCACCGTGCTGAATTATGTTGTAGACTTACCTACCAGACAGGATGGAAGAAAACCTTGCAACTTGTAAAGCAGGATTCTTAGAAGTGTTATTCATGCTAAAAGTTATTTTATACCTTCATCTCCTCCAGCCCTAGTCTCCCTCAGATTGCACTGCAATGAGGTGTCTAACACCTGGGAGTTGGGAGGGTTTATTATCACTCTTCCGTAAGTCTCTCCTTTAAATCTTTGCCTGTTGGCAAAATATCAAAATTATTTTCTCTGCCAATAGACCTCCAGCCAACAGACCCTCTGAACACCTCTCCTAATAGTGATTTTGTGTAAGACAAAAAGCAAACAAATTCACTTACATGGTATGAAGCTATTGCCGTGCAGTGAGCAAATAATTCTCAGTTTGGATGTTTATGCTTTTTCTTCAGCATGGGCAAAAAATATTCCTATTTAAAGATCCAAAGGTCAGGAGGTTGCCTACACAATAATGCATTTAACGGAATATTCTGTCCAAATACCAAAGTTAATCGATAGAAAATGTGGTTGCTAGAGCTTCTTTCATGGATATTTTGCTTATGGTCTGCAAAAGGCATCATTGATACCTATCTGTGATCTCCACACCAGGTGCCTCCAGACTCCAAGAAAAGTGTATTCAGCAAGTCAGGAGCAGGCCAGGCACCCAAATTCTCTTTCACTGCACTGGTCCCAATGTTAAGCACCTATTTTTGATATATAATTTGTAAGCTTGCATTAAGTATGAATTTTCTGTTTTTCTGAATCTAATAGGGATCTTTGGCACCTAGGATTGGTGTTAACATTAGACAGTCTACAGAGATATATTGAAACCTGCCTGTGAAAGCAGAACTGTCTCACTACCTCCATGTCCTCTTGATACTTAGATGAGAGTGGAATCTGCAGCCTAAATCTGTTTCATGGACTCAGGTGATGAGCCTTCATGTTCTTGTTGTGGGAGCAACAGAGATGCTTTTTCTGTATGTAATAATTTAGCTCTCAGACAGGCTGTGGGAGAATGATTCAAGGCTTCTTGCAAATTAAAGTGCCTTTGGTGCTGGGCCAGTAACTGCTCTAAGTGACTGCAGTTGTCCCATTGAGGCTGGACCAGTGGGGACCTGGGAGTGGGAACTTAGGACACAGTGAGGAAAGGGACCTGACACTTGTGTAGTGATAAAAGACATGGTTTGGGAGGCAGGTGTCCCTCCTATCACTATTCTTGCTTTTTTTTTTTTTTTTTTTTTTTTTTTCCTAATTGGTCTCTAGAGCATACATAGTGTTGGAATAGAGAATAACACCTGTGACACTGGGACTCTTGACTCTCAGAGGAGTGTTACTTTGCCAGGATTCCCTGAGATTTAAGTTGTAGTTTCTTTCCCAATGTGAGAACAGCACCTGAACTGAAGAACAGCTGTTTAACTGAGGGCAGGATTAATCTGTCCTAACATTAATTGCTTTGAAGTTAGCTATTTAGTCTGAGAAAGTGATCTAGGCTCTTAATCAGTGGGCAGAGACATCCAGGAAATGACTCAGCTTGTCCTAAAAAAAAAAAGGAGATGCTGATGAATCACTGATCAGAAAGTTACCTGTATCCAAAGATACTCCCTGGAGTATGGAGGGGATGGAGAAGACTTGCTTACCCTAGGTGCTGAGCTTGTGGACAGCTGAGGTGGCAGGAGACAAATTGCACTCCAGGTCTGCTATAAATCAGAGTTTGGGTTCCCTGTGAATCATGCCCAGAGTTCCTTAATATGATTGATTTTGAAGTGCAAATGGGGTCTCAAAGGAGGAGATGTTCCTACGGCTGTGCAGGATGTCCTGTGAACATAAATGTCTGTCCAGTCTTCCTCCTGTAATCATGCATGTGTGAAAATTAACTAATTACATATGTATGCAAGCTGTGCCCAACGGGGAAAATCTTCTTTTGGATATGTCCTGTACAGGCAAGGACAGAGCAAGTAATCTAGCAAGCATATTGCATATGTGCCTGACTCTGTGAAAAATTGCTAGTTACATTTTTTTTTTTTAACAGTATTGAACCTGCTATTATGCAAGGGACTTTTTATATGAAAATTGTCAAAAAAAAGATTAAGATAAGTGGTGGCCCAGTGAGTTCTTTAATGCTCAGGGCACAGATGACAAATCTCAAAGGACCGTGCCAACAGTTGAAAAAATATGCAAGAAAACAAAGCAAAAATTACAGCACAATAGAGTTTAATTCTGTGCAAATCAGGGAGCATTTAATGACAGAGTCCTAATACTTTTTAAGAAAGCAAGCACAGTGTTCACAAAGAATGTTAAACCATCTGGCCCCAGTGGTGACAGAAATCCCTTTAACCCACACGTGGCACTGGCAGCAGCTGTGTAGCTTTCTGTACGCTCTGCTCCTAGGGTGTCAGTGCCAGCCCCAGGGTTTCTCTGGGAGATACAACACCATGACATGCACATGAAAGGGAGGAGAAGGGAGAGGGTAGAAGGAAAACATCTGCTATTTACCTCTGTTCTAAGGTTTCCTAAAAGTGAATGGGTCTGTGATCATCATTAAGGTACTTCTGTTGGACAGGGGAATGAGCAAAACTGCTTGCACACCCTCTGGGTGCCCTTTCTTCGTTTGCATAGAAGAAAGAGTTCCTTCAAAATATGTGCTGCTGCTGCAGATTTAGCTTCCTCTGCCCAAATTACTTCAAACTTGTAAAGCACATCCACTGCTTCACAGCCAGAGATTTCCAGAATTAAGCCCATCCTTTGACAAGCCTTCCATTTTTCTGGCAACCGTTACTCGTGGAGATGCATGGTGTTTAGGTCTCTCCCATATCCTTTCTGCCCCTATTTTTTTTTTCAGAGTGTTTCTGCTGAAGCTTTTAGCTGCACTGTTCTTCTATTCATGTTGTTCCCTTTGATTTCTGCTCTTCCCTGGTACCATGCGGTGTCACGTAATCACAAAGCAATAGTGTTGCCAAATAAATTCTTACTTTTAAACAGTGAATGCATCACACCATCCTGACAGCATGGTATATCATCCTTTGCAGCACCCTTATTTCCAGTCTCATGCCTGGTGAGCTGATCCCATAGGTAAATTCCCCTTCAGGAGCCATGGAAATAGCCACAGATCATTTCATTTTTCTTAAACAGCAACAACCTTAGAAAAAAAATCATTTTGCTATTCTAATAGTGAACAAATGGAGGAGGTGCTGGAGACAAAAGTAAAGTTTACAGCCATTGCTTTCATTTTTTTTTTTTTTAATCTCTCAAAAAAGTGACTTTTCCTTTATACTTTTAGCTGACGGGTATGAACCTTTCCTTGTTTAATATATAAATACTATGGGCCTCTAGATGACTTCATACCTTTGACATCTCCAGATAAGTTCTTAGTGGTATAAAACGATAAATGATGTCATGAACAAACCAAAGCGTGTATTTTGCTCCAGCAAGCTGTTAACTGATGCTGTAGAGATAACAACAACACTGTGATGTGATCACACATTGTGCAGAGCAGATATTGTGAGCTGGCTGCAGAGCATCCACCTGTGCACCTGTGAGGCTGTGGCACTCACAGTGCTCTGCAGCAGGTACACATGTGCTCGAGAAATGGAGTGCAAAATTAAAAAGATCCAATAAAAAAATTGCATGAAGTCCACTTCTGTGTAGCAGTCTAATGGGAAGTCTAAACACCACTTCGTGTCTGATCTTAAGGAGAACTTGGGCTTTAGGTTTGCTATGTGTTTGCAGTTTTAAGTTTTGCTAAGTTAATACCCCTACCGTGTGCTAGTAACACTAAAATGACAAGAATATTATTCTGCTAATGCCCCTCATTGACTGCGTGTTTATACACATATGGTTCAATCATCTGGCTGATAGACTTGCCAGTGCTTTGAGTTTTGTAGATGACTGATTTTCACTTCCTTCTCTGTCTCATGCTGTTTTCAGATGATGAGGCTGTGTTTGGCAGGGTCTGACAGTACATTTCTTCTGTTCCAAATGTCGCTGCAGGAATACAACCATACTTTGGTTGAAGAGGGAACTTATACAAATACTTGGTTGACCTACTATTTCTTTATATATGACCCTGTGAAACAGGATGCAAATTCATGGATCTTTTTTTCTTGATCATTACATTGTTTTCCTACGTATTTTGTCTACTTGCTCTCTAATGTGTCAGCTATACTCTCTATACGAAAGGGTCTAGTCAATTTTTTCTTTTTAATTTTAATTTTAATTCTTATTTTTAGGCTGTGTACATCTTGAGACCTTTAACTGTGACTGTAGTTTTGGAACTTTCAAAATAATAAGAATAATTAATAATACTTTCCTGTTTTGTAATGTTGAATGATTCCATCAGATCTCAATGTGAAATGTTGCTTCAAAGGAAAGCTACTGGGTTTGAACACAGAAAGTTGTCAACTTGTGAAATAGTTTGACTCCTAAAGAGAACATTCCTGTTTAAAAATACTTATATCCTTTTGTAGTAGTTTTTGATCTTATGTTGAAGATTTTAAATTGGCTTTTGGGCCTGTGTTCTGCATATTTTAGAGCTGAATTAATTGTGAGCTTTATGGTGTTCTTTTCTTGAAAGATTGTTCTGTTCTGTTTTCTCCTTAGATAAGTGTCACATGAGGCTCCTGTGAACCCACGAGAGAAAATGAAAGCTTATAGTTAATAAAATGCATTTACCGTGTGAAAGCCGTGACTGACTGAATTGAACTTTTCCACACGCTGCTGTTATGTTCCATACACCTCCCACAGATGTAGAAGAACAAGGTCAGTGGAGAATATATATATTTTTTTTTTCATTATATATGCTGGTATGCAAGACTTCTTCACCTCTGAAGTTGCTGTGCCCATAGAAATGTGAGATAATGGTGAGAAAAATTGCTAAAAGAGATATTGTTTCCTTTACAGGCAGCTGCTCCTCCCAGGTCAACCCTTGGCAGCTGCACGGGGTATCTCTGAACAGAGGCACAATGGTTGTGGTCCATCCCGTGGAGATTTTATAGCAGAAGGAAGCAGAGAAAGAAGGGGAAGAGAGGTGGAAAGGTGGGAGGAAGGAAGAAAGGAAGGGAAAGCTCAAGTGTCCTTGTGTGCTGGGTACAAGAAATACCATTCTCTTCACTGCATTTCAGTACTATCATGTGCTATGATCCATTTTCCCTTCTGGCAGCACCTACACAAGAGCTGATTTGAAGCAAGCACTTAGCTCATAGCTTTGCTTATTGCCCCTGTCCCAGGCCACATGACTCTTCACTAGAGTCATGGCCAGTAGTGCCGAGTCCTCTGCTGAATGACACTGGCAAGACTTAACTACAGTCTCAAAGACTTGCAGGTGTCCTTCTGTTGGATTTGAGTTAGCTCTGATGACATATTTGTACTGGAGCAATAGTTTTATTTATTTATCTATTTATTTCTTAGGAGCTGGAGCAGTGTTAGGAAAACTCTTTTTAACACCAGGCAGTAGGTGAGGACAGAACTTCCTGTCTCTCTTATAAAACCATTTAAAGCACAAGAAACCAAATTCAGCCAGGTACTTTTTTTCCGGGAGTGTCTTATCACTAGTAGACTAAAAGAGATGGATCACTAAAAGAGAAGGATGGTTTTTGTTTGTTTGTTTGTTTTTGTTTTGTTTTGTTTTGTTTTGTTTTGTTTTGTTTTCTGGAAAAAGGGAAAAGACAAAGCAAAATGAGGGGAATTGAAAATACTGTTACAACACTGCCCAGGATAAATGCAGTATATTAAACTCTGGGCAGATGAGGACAGTGTTCTCTCTTATTAAGAGCAGAGTGTTCCAGGGTCCCTTTGTATTAGAAATGGTAACTACCTTATGCACTTACACATATAATGTAAGTACATTTTTTAATCCCTCAAGCCCCTTCAGACTCGATGCACCTCAACATTTTTGTCACCCAAAGAGACTTCCAGCAAATCATCTTCTGATTATTTACTAATGACATACATCATACATAAAGCTGCCAGTCTACAGCTACTTTTAAATTCTCTACCTTCTTATTTTTTAAAAAGTTTTAAATCCCAGCAAGGGCAGAGGATTGACATTTAACCTGTGATTTATCAGTGTCTTTAATAGCCTCAAAAAGATCTTAATGAAAAATGAAATAAATCATACATTGCCAGCCTATTTCTCTTATTAGTCTGCTGAATAAAATTCTCATATGTTAGTAGGCATTTTTTTTTCTTTATTTTTTGGACAAAAATATATTTCTCTCTATCACATTCCCTCTAAATCATACAAACAGTAGGAACCAGACCTTCAGCATCAATTAACTGAATTCTTTGGAGCTGTGCTAAGTACATCAGTTGATGATTTGGCCCAAACCATGTGAATATAAGAACATCTTACATGTTCATTATGTTTGCTTGCATTGTAAGCAATCCCTCTGAAACAATTAATCCTTAATTGTACAAGTAGTCCTGCTGAGGTTAGTAGACAGAAAGGATCATAGATTTTAGCTGCTCGGGAATTCTATACAGAGGTAAATCACTAAAAAAGGTGCTCTCCAGAGCTTGTACCCGCAGAACTGTTTTTCGATTGATACTCATAAATGTATCTGAAAAAGCTCATCATCATATTTTTTTGCCCTGGATAAGAATGCCATTATGATTCATAGGTCTCAACACAGTGCTGTTAGAAAATACTTATTTAGAAGTAATGAGAAGAAAAGCTGCTGACAAATATTTGGGGATGCTGAATTGTGAGTAGAAATCGTTTGTCAGCTTCATCATGAAAGCAATATCCAATTTTGATAGCTTCTGAAAGAAAAAGCAACATTAGAGAGAGAGAACTTGGTGTTTCCTTTTTGTGTGTGAGCACTGAAGTGCTGGTGTTGATTTCAGCCAAGGTATTGCACATGATTTTAAAAGGATGGTTTCATGCTTTCATTCCCTACTACTGGCTTGCTGTACAAATGATAGCTCAAATACTTTTACCACTTCAGATGAGCAGAGTGCAAATTCCCTGGAGCCTCTTACAGCAGGTGGTAGTATAAACATGACATTGAACATTTGCTTTATGTTCAAAAACTAATGATAAACCCAGAGCAGAAATATATATCTTCCTTTCACATTTAAGACTGTGCTTAAGTAACATAGTCTAATCTTCTCATTTAAATACAGTATTTTTTTTTTTTTTTTGGGGGGGGGGGGAGGGGTCATGGTGGTGGTGCTTAGGGGTGAACAGCTAATGAACAGAAGAGTGAAAGTGCTAGCTGTCTTGAATTTATTCTTTGTGCTTTTCTCTGTCATCGTTGGAGTTGTTAAATGTTCTGGAATAAAGTGATTTTACACAGAAATACAGGATGCTATGAAACATGAGGCTGCATAACAGCATGTGTGGACAAATACATGTAAGGTCCCTGTTTTTATCAATCAACGCTAAAAAAAATAAAATCTGGTTAAGATTGAGACACAGAAATAGGCAGCTAGATAAAATGCATATGTATTGGAAAAAATCATATGAATGTGAGTACTTTTCTACCAGCATTAGAAAATGAAAAATGAAGTATGGACTAGAATAACTGGTTTTAGGTGAAGCTACTGACATCTCAAACAGCAGAAGGAAATTGTAGGGACCAATTGTAGGACCCCAGTGAAAGTAAGGAACAAAAGTTAAAGCAAATTATTTTCAATGACGGCCACTGTGGAAGATGCCCTACTGTAACACCTTCCTTTTTCAGGGATGAGTCTGGGGAACACTCTCAATATGAAATGTCACCAGAAGAGGTTTTAGAAAAATCAGTGGAAAGAGTACTATCAAAGTGGCAGCAGCAGGTAACATGAGCACAGTACTTTCTTTGGAATTCAGGGCTGAATTTGATGAACAATTAATTGTGTCTTCCAACCTATTGTGTTTTTATTTTTTTCTTTGTTTTCCCCCTTTTGGATGGATGAGAAATGGCACCAATTCTTTAACAAAGTGTTGCAAAGAGAATTTAAGGAACTACAGAACAGTAAGTCTGGTTTTTGTACCAGAAAAATCAGTAGAAGCTGTAACAAATGATAGAGTTAGTAGAGATTTGAAATACAACATATTGGGAAATAGTGAAAACAGATTTTTTAGGTTGAAGTCATTCCTCACAAATCTGGTCTAGTTCTTTGAAGAATATGTAGGGTGATGCAGTTAATTACAAATTTAAAAAACAAAACAAAACAAACAAACAAACAAACAAAAAACAACAAAAAAACAACACAACAAACAAACACCTTTCAACAACACCTTTTACCAGAGGTTCTGGATGTGGTTAAGCTGTCATGGATTAACAATTGGTTAAATGAAGGGAGACACAGGGTAAGAGTAAATGGTCTCCATTTTCACAATAGAGCGGAAAGTCCTTAGTCCCAGCTCTGTGCTGTTTAGTATACTCATAAATGAGCTGAGAAAAGGGGTGGGTGATGTGGTGACAACTGCTGCTTGATCAAACAAGATATTTTTGAGAAGCCAAAATTCAAACCAACTGTAAAGAGCATTAGAAGGATGTTCTTCATTCCTTAAAGGACACTCTTTTTTTCCTTCATTCTAATATCATTGCTTTATACTATTTGACTCTAAGATAAAAATGGCAGATGAAACCTTGTGACCATAAAATCTAAGTAATGTACATGGGAAAACCAATCTCAACTATATGTACAAAATTATAATTTTCTTATTAGCTATATCAATTTGAAGATATTATACATACTTTTCTGAATCATTGTAATGATCAATGAAAATGGAAGGAAAATTGAATGCTAGAAGTGACAAGGAAAGGAATGGATAAAATATCATTTTCTCTCTGCTTACATATTCAGGGTGTTGAATAAGGCATTCATTTCTGATTCTTTTATCTCAAAAGATATTGTAGAGATTGAAAAGGTACAGAGAGTACGGTAAGGTTAACCAGGAATCTGAAACGGCTTTTGGATATGGAGAAATTAAATGAGTTATGCCCTTTAGCCTGGGAAAGAGACTACTGAGATATATGTGGAGAAGGCAAGTCAGGGATGATTGTTCCCTGTATCTCACAACCCTTGCAGTATGGGCAGTGTAATGGTGCTATTAGACATCTGTATTACACATACTTTTTCTGCACAGCCTGTAATACAGCTTAGGAACTCATTACCATATGAAGTGTCAGATGTAAAAGTAGGAATGTGTTAAGCGGATGGGATGGATTTGGAGAAGAAAGGCCATGAAGAACAAATTGGCACACAGCAGACTCAGACACCTGCTTGCTGGGAAGATTGTCTGTGGTCAATGGGGCTTTCTATGGGCCATGTTCCCTGGCAGTAACATCTGCTAATAGCCTTTGCCAGAGATTGGCTACAGGAACAAATGGACCTTCAGTCTGACCAAAATGTCTTAAAATATTTCTGCTCATGTCTGTTCTGTTGGCTACATAGCATTAACCATGTTCTTTGCTATTGACTGAGTGACCAAACGCCAAAGGACTCAGGTGGCTGCTGGGACATCTTCTACCAGAAGGAAACTGTGGCTTACCGAAAGCTTCTGCTTCAGTCACTGTCCAGGATTTTTTTTTCTTTTCCTTTTTTTTTTCTCAAGCCTTGATTTCCCTAAAAGTTGGGTTTTAGCTTCCTTCCTTTTTAAGAAGCACAAGTACAGGGTGCAGCTTGAAGAGGCACATGGGTACAATTCCGGCACGTCTCTATTTTGGTCTCACAGCAAAACAGCATTTAGATCTTGAGATTAAAATCTCAAGTCTTCTTGTGCTATTACCCAGCATGCATTAAGACATTTCTCTGCTGACTTGATGTGCAGGAAGGAGAGGTGTCCACTAATGAGGCAGCTGATTCATGACAGTGTGAAACAGGCTGGGTGTGACTCCTCTGTAAAGAACTTCGGGCTGTGAGTCCTAGCAGACAGGTGGGAGCTTCTTATTTGTATGTATTAATGACACTTGCTTATCAGACAGTGATAATGCAATGGACAAACAAATGGCACTTCCCTTATTAATATGTAAATTACATGCTAAGAAGAAATGATCAAAGGCTCTTGAAATACAGCAGTAAATACTAATTCAATTCATTGCCTTTCAGTATACTGTGCATTGTAGATAGCTCTTTTCCTTAAATGAACATTTAAAACTTTCATTTTGTGTGTTTCCTCATCTTTAAATATTTCAGATACACTTTTCCTAAGTATGTTGTGCTGTTTGCATATAATGCTCTACCATACCTCATAAAGTTGCCACTCAGAACTTACAGCAGTGAAGGCATAGGGGCAGAAGTGTGCAAAAAATTTTTTTATGCTGGCACTGTGTTTTGACGTAGAGGCTGATGTGACCAATGCTCTGCTTGAACAGCCTTTCGGTGTTCTGATTCCCTAGAATTGATTATAGGTTATTAGTAGCATTGAGCAACAGATAAAGTACAGAGGTGCATTTCCTTGCGAGAAACTGTGCCAAGTAATCCCCTTGTGCAAACACAGTCAGCTCTACCTTGTAAAAAGTTTTGCTTGCTTGTTTGTTTGATTTTCTTAATATATATATATTTCTGGAAATCTGTTCCAGAACCTCAGTCTCTAGATGTCTAGAAATCTGATTTCTTCATAACCACTTTTTCATATGCCAACACTGTCGGTGAGCTGGGAAGGTTCTTCTCTATTTTATTTTCTCCCTAATATATTTGTAACACAACCACACCCTGTCTCAGGATGTGGAATCTTTGCTTTTTCTTAGGCTGAGTAAGCCAATTTGTAGTAGCATCCCCTTACAATATAAGCTTCTCCATTTCTTCATTCATCTAAGCAGTATTCCCTGAACATGTGGCCAGGATTGGTGGCACCCCAGCGTAGTGCTTTTTGTGGTGATTTGTGGCTGGGAGCATGCAATGTTTAGGGTTCTTTCTCCTTACTGGAGCTATGCAGAAGGGTTATAATGGAGGAAGAGCCCTTTTATCAGCTGCTTCTGTTGGCTGAAGGAGCAAATTGCAAACGATTTCCCATTTCTAGTTCTTCTTTGCCCATTTATTAGTTCCTTACTAAGAGGAACTAACTGATACTGAGAAGGAAATGCCTGGTGAGCAAGGCCTGGTGAGCAAGACTCAGTAGGAACCTCCTCTATGATGTGAGGTTGATTTATATTTAAATCCTTTTGGAGCTGGCCTTATTTAAGTTTTTAGCTGATACTCTGCTGTGTCTAGCACTGAAAGAAGTGTCAGTTTTATAGAGAGGATTCCTGCTTGCAAGACACCTGAAGTGCTATGACACTTTCTGAAAATGTGAGCGGATATTTGCTCCCACTTGCAGCGGGCATGGTGGTGCCATGCAGTAATAACGGTTCAGAGAGGTACATTGAACACACTTGATTTAAGAGAATTTCACTTTTAAAGGCATCTAAAACTTAGTCAAGAAGCTTGACTCTATTCAGTACACTCGTGTGTCCTTTCTTAATTTTTTTTCGGATGTTCTTTAGACTGAGACTCAGAAATAATTTCCCTTGCTTTAAAGTCCTGCTTCTGAGTGGAACAGTAAGCTGCTGGAAAGGGCTGGGGATTTTATTCATCAAGAATTGGAAGAGAGTCTTGAGGTGATCTCTCTGATTCTGATGAAATTCATTCCTTTATCTAGAAACTCCTAAATCATTCCTGGCAGAGGTGACATTATAAAAATAATTCTGAAGAACAAAAGTTCTTGCCCTTGGAATACTCTGCATTGCACCAAATGGTATACTTTTTTTTTTTTTTTAAACTTCATGAGACTATAGCAATTTTAAGATGCATAGAAACTTTCCTTTCCTTTAGATTTATTTAATCATTATTGGAAGTTGATAGATTTTATCTTTCCTCACATAAATAAGCCGCACAAAGAGTAGCCAGAGCAGTGTCCGGTGGCCACCAGGGACTTGCAGAGGACACTCCAGGTTCATTCCTGTCCCACCTCAAGGGACTGTGGTGAGCCCTGCCCAGCCTCCTCTTGCTGTTCACCACCTCTGCAGCAATGTGTGTCCATGTAGCAGAGTGTGGCACACATTTAGCTGCATATGAGTATTTAAACAGGGATAAAAGAAATCCTTTTCCTATGGCTTCCTCATTTGGCAGGCAGATGCACTTTGGGGACGTAGGCTTTACTGCAGGATAGCAGAGAGAGAATTTTTCGGGAATCTGTGTGACATGTGATTGCCTAGTACACCTCAGATTCCCCTCTAACCGAGGAGCACTTTATTTTATTTTATTTTATTTTATTTTATTTTATTTTATTTTATTTTATTTTATTTTATTTTATTTTATTTTATTTTATTTTATTTTACTTATTTTATTTTATTTTAACCATCAGCAGCTGATTCTTTCTCTTCCTGATGGTGTAAAGAGGTGGAAGCTGCTACACCATCGAGTGAATTTATTCTCAGAACAGGGAAAGTTTATTTGTTTTTTGTTGGCAGTAAAAGCAATACCTAAGCAGTGCTGAAGTTGAAATATGGGCTTAAGAATTTATGGAAAGCCTGCTAGTTACAAGGACACTAACATCTGTTCCTTTCTGTAAATTATTAAATAAAGAAAACCCCAAACTCTAGGAGACAGCAAATATCAGATGAAGGTGGCGATTCTATGCTGTGGTTGTATTTGATGGCAGCTAATTCAGTCTGAATGGAGTTATGACCTAAATGCACAGATAAGGTAATTTTGAAGTAATTTCTGTTGGTCGTAGTGATCTTGAGGATGTATTTTGGAATATCACTTGGCTTATGTTGTTCTGGAAGCTTGTCAAGTTTTGTTTTAATAAGCTTGTTTAAATTCTGCTCAAGAGCTTTTCTGATATATGATAGCAAAATACTTTATCTTCTATTAGGCAAAATATTCATCATGTGCATAAAAACCTGGAGTTGGTCTGCAGCTCTGCTGTTCAGCATCAGTGGCAAGTACTTGGCTGGGCATCTTCTCATATCTGTGTCACCAGAGACTGACCCAGGTGTTTGGATGCCTTCTGGCTCAGGAAGTCCAAGGTGCCAGCTTGGATTTGTCTCAAGGAAGTAAGACACTTTTTAGAGAAAATCTGCAGTTTAGCCAGAAGATTCAGCCACAAACACATCATGTAGTCCAAGAAGCGAGTAGAAAACCAGAATAAAGACAGATGGAAGGAGGTGAGCTTTGACCTTTCTCTGTGCAGCATTGCAAGCTTCTCCCCAAACAGACTTTAACTCCCTAACACCCAATTTCTATAGCTTTTGTATATTTTAAAATCATCAACTTCATGCAGCTGTTCCACTTCTTTTATATCTTTGACAGGTATATATATATTTTTTTATTTACCTTTGGTGAGTATATTGCTACATAATTTCTGGTAAGTACTTTTGATGCTGATTTTTCAGAATACATCAAATGGCTTGAAACAGGAGCTGACAGCATCTCAGCCACAGCAGCTACTGCAGTCCTCTTAGCAGCTGCTCCGTCTGTGTGACAAGTAAGAGCCTCTAACACACACAAAAAAGGCATTTTACTGTGTACATCAGATTTGTTAGCTTGATTTACAGGTGATAAGTGATCCTGACCAGATTGGTTCTGGCACATAACGAGTAAGGTATCTGGAGGCCTTCCAGTGGCAAAGGCTTTAGTATGCTATTTTATAGCATAGTATTCAGCTTAGCATAACTCAGCTTTACAAATTGGCTATGTCTGACCTTGATATTCTCTTATATAGACTGTAATAGTAGTAAATTTTGAGAATGTTCCTAGTTAACCTGATAAAGGAAAAATTATTTGGGAATGTTCATTGCAGAGGTCTCCCCCTAGGAGGTAGCTTTGTGCTATGTGGACAGCGTGAAACTCACTTTTTCCCTGAGTTTAGGGACTTCAGCTTTGTCAAGAAAACTTCCATGTGGTATGAAACCACTGCTTTGGCTTTTATCCTGGTTGCTGGTATGCAGCTGTAAGTCCTACAGAGGGGCACAGTGCTGGGTAGGGCTGCTCTGGCATGGGCTGGCCTGTGAGCAGGTGACTCCAAAGACTTCCTAAATCTCCTGGCTGTGCTCTTCTCAGCTCCACTCTGCTGCTTTTGCTAAATAATTTGCCACTGATGTAGCGTTCAGTCAGATGTGAAAGTGTTACAGAGCTTTCAAATGGGGAGAAAAAACTGTAATGTGTTCAAAGCCAGTTTCAGGAATCTATCAAACTGCTGCCTGGTGTCTTAACGGGCCAGGGGCCGTGCTGCTCTGCCCTTTCTCTTCATGGCCAAAGCTCAAAACTCAGCCACTGTTACTCAGTGCTAGGGAAAAGTTGCTGGTAGCATGTGAATTTGGGCATCCAAACAGAGAAGCTGGTAGTCTGCCACAGGCTCAAGGCACAGTGAGTGAACTGGGAGCTTGCTGGGTAATTGGTAAAGCAGCTCTCAGATGCACCAGCAACTTTACTGGAGTCACCAGTACAAACAGGGCCAGAATCCAGCTGTACCCAACCATGTGAACTTATTGGGAGATTTATGTTCCTAATGTGGGAATGAAAGGACATTTCATCATTGTTTGCATTTATTTTTTCCATGTCCCAGTGTTACTGGTCAAAGTACTCATGCCAGGTAATCAGACTGAGACCTAGCCCCGTGTCCCAGCGCAGCCACCTGGGTGAAGTCAGGGTGGTGAAGCTCTAACCGATTCCAAAGGGGGATGGCTGTCATCCATTGCAATAAATAATCCTGGTCGTAACAGCCCCAAAGCATTTTCAGTTTATTTTCTCATGCTTTACTTACCATTTTATTGGCAAACATCTTTCATGCTGTAAGTAATTCTACAATGTATATAGAGGTAGTAAAACATGCAGTGATTCTTCACCTTTTAAAATTCACTTAGAATGGTGACACATTTGCTTTTATCTTGTGTGGCTTCCAAGGGAAAAAAAGTATTAAAAGTTTTATGTGTTTGAACATTTTCCTTAAAGAGAGTTCTTCTGGCAGATTTAGTCTCTTATTTGATCCTGCTAAGTATATTCCATTTCTCCAGTGAAGTAGCTATGTATATTTAGGGGAATTAATTCATATTCCTTAAAAACAAATGTTCTTCTCATCAGATATTAAAAATGTACCTAAGAGAATTTGGCTTGTTTACTTTTGATTTTTAAGATTTTTAAATGGCATGTCAGCAATGTGAATCATTTCATGTTTGGGAGCTCTGCTGTAGGGAGCTCCAGGTAGGTTTTCTGGGAACCAATAGGGTATGTGGGGAGGGGTGTATAGGTGTGTGCATGCACTTATATGCATATATACAAACTCATCTGTGTTTTTTAAGTGCATTTAAGTATGTACACATAGGCATCCAACCGCCTATCTGTGCAGAGCTTCAGCTGCAGGATTCGTGCAATCTGGCCAGCATCTCATGCTGCCCCAACACAAGAGGAGGGCAGGGGCTCATAAAAAATGCAACAAATATGTTTAAAATGGAAAGAAGTAACAAGGAAGGGAAAAAGATGAGAACGATATGACAAGATTACATAAACTATAACGGAGATTACATAAACTATACACCCAGCGTGGTGTTTCTGAATCGTCTGAAAACATGTTTGATAGGGGATGCAGGTTGCCCCTGTCTGCTATCACATCTTACAATTGTAGTCTGGCTGATGGATGTCACAGCAGAGAGAGATCTTGAGGAATGATTTGAAAGAGAAGATTCCCATTAGATCTTTTTCAAAGAGTACATTTTCTTTAAACCAGTCAGGGTTCCCAGAGCTGAGTCATTAACAAGCATCTTTTCTGACGAAGTTCAGAGCCCCACAGCACTGGGAGCAGGATGAAATTAAAGGTTGAGAGGTTTGCTATACAGCAGACCACAAAGAGGCTCACTCTTCCAGAAGTTGCCTCGTGTTTTCATGAGGGCTATTGTGTTTAATTGATACATGGCTGTGCAATGTAATTTCGCAGCTCAGTGTTCCCTGGGAATGCTTTTCAGGATTGCATTGGGGCAGGCTGCAGCTGGGGAATGTGCTGGGGAGTTCAGTGCTGCCAGTCCTGGCAAGCAGAGGATTGAGAAGAGGCAAGTCCTGCAGCAGCTCACAGAGCCATAGTCCAGGGCAAAGTCTTTGAAGTACTTTAAGATGGAAAGCACTGTGTTGCTAAGCCTGATTTCTCAGCTCTGTAAAAAACCTTCCAGAACACAAGTATGCTCCAAAGAATCACATGCCACAGTTCTTTCTTGATTATATCTCAGAAAGAAAAGTTAATTTAGCTCGATCTTCAAATCTTTGTTGAAGTTTTGACTTTAAGGTCAAGGTAGTAAATTTTAGTTAGAAACAGATGGAACAGCTATTTTTTTTTCTTTAACTTAACTAGGGTTTATATTTTATTTTATTTTAAATCCTGAGTCCAAATCAATTTAGTTTTCACTGTTGGACAATACAGGAACTCATCTCTGCAGCTTTAGGTCTTAGATTCTTAAAGGTAAATATCTGCACAGCTTTTGCTGAGCCCATTTCAAGGTAGATGTTTACCTATCATTGAGGGCACAGATACCAACGGCACATTTATGCCTTTCTGTGGGCAAAGCCAGGAGATCCATTTGGGCTCATGTCTAGCCTTTGATACCTTCACCCATGTTTGTTCAGGCTGCTGAAAGAAAGATTTATGGGTGCCTTTTTGATCTCCACAGCAATCACACACAGAAAGTGGGGGCTTTTTCTTACATCTCCCCTGCTGGAGGAGAGGCTGAATTCAGTATTTCTGTCTGAGTGGAGATGGGGCTTCTATATTTGGACAAATTGCTCATCTTCTGCTGCAAAGTATTGGTGAGACCAATCTGGATTCACGCCTCAAAATTCAACGCCCTGGAAACCTAATGTGACATAGAGTTTGACACTAATTTTGGCCCATCTCTAACTAGAGTGGTCCTCTGATTTACATCTTATTCAAGCATACAGCTAGGCGAGATTGAGTTTAATTGTTAATGAAATAATGAAATGCTATAAAGACATTCATTTTGTAGAGGCCAGCAGTAAGACAGTAACACAAGCTGAACTTGGGTCAGTCAACAGTGCTCCACAATCTTCCCCTTTGCTTTGAGACAAGTGCAAGAAGCAAGGTCATACACAGTGCTGGAGACAGAGAGAAACTGGTAGCTCTGGAGCTACCACAGCCTGGGCAGGCAGTGCTCCTGCCTTCACTTTAAGCAGCAGTGGCATTCAATCACTATTATATCCCATATGGAGAATCCATCACCCAAAAGGAAACCATGTTTATAAAAACTGCTCCTTTCTACACTCATATTTGTTGGTAAGTGAAAGTAGACAGCTCCCCTTGTCTTGCATGGAATATCTCAAAGAAGTCAGATGCTATTAAAATGGCAAATGTTATTGCCAATCTCTCTCTTTCTCTCTCTCTTTCTCTCTTTCTCTCACTTTCTCTTCCTTAGGGAGCTTCAGAAGTTTTCTGAGAATCATTTAGACATGAAATGTACCAGCAGATGAGTCATGGAAGTGCTTGGGGATAAGGAGCACTTATTGTGTCTGTGACTCCTTTTGTCATTCTCAGCTATGTGATTCAGACCATTTCTGATGTGGACAATGCAGAGTTTTGCTTCCATGCTGTTGGAAAGTAAATTATCACTGTCTTCACTAAAGAATGGGTTTCTCATTAGATGTAGATGTCAAGAGGCTTTAACTCTCTTCCAACTCTCAGGTGTGGAACAAGAGTTTCCCTTAGAACCATGGAATTGCAGAACAGCATGGGTTGGAAGGGACCTTAAAGATATTTCAGTTCTAACCCTCTGCCATGGGCAGGGACACCTTCCACTAGACCAGGTTGCTCAAAGCCCCATCCAGCCTGGCCCTGAACACTTCCAGGAATGGGGCATCCGCAGCTTCTCTGGGCAACCTGTTCCATCACCCTCACTGTGAAGAATGTCTCCCTAATATCTGATATAAATCTACCATCTTTTAGTTTTAAACTGTTCTCCCTTGTCCTATTGCTACACTCCCTGATTGAGTCTCTACCTGTAGGCCCCCCATATGTACTAGAAGGCCACTATAAAGTCTTCCCAGAGGCTTCTCTTTAACATGTTTTTGCTGTTCCCTAGCCATCTGCCTCTCAGTATCCTCCCATGGCACATCCGTGACACAGAAGTTAAGCATCTCTCTTGCTCACTGCCTTTACAGGCACACTTCTTCTCTGTAATTTTTAGGAAAGCCGATGATTTACCTCCTTCACCCCTTTCTCTGATATATAATTTATTCCCCATCCCACAGATAAATCAAAAGCAGCATGAGTTGGAAGATGGCAGGCAGAAACAATAAAACAAAACTTATGAAAAAATGTTGCTTTTGTCTGACTGGTTGTTGATCAGTTGCCCAGAGTCCTGCCTGTACTGGCCCCAAACTTTTGGACATGTGAGCTGATTTCATGCAGACTTGTCAGAAAGGTAAAGATATCAAAAACCCCCTACAACTTTAGTGAAAATAGTTGGTCAAGTGGAAGAGGTGAAAGGCTCATGCCCCAGCAGAGGAGAGGCTGGTGTGAAGTGCTTGTGTCAGACATCACAGAATCCAGAGGAGAACACAGTCTGGAGATACGGAGCTGTAGGAAACCAACTTGTATCACCTCTGCTGCTCATGGAGCTAGGAAATTAGTTTCTCTCTCAGAGAAAAGAGTGTAACAACAAACTGTTCTTTACTCCTAGGGTGTCATTGTTCTATTTGAACCATTTCTTTTTGATGGTATTGCACTCTCAGTTATGGTTAATTTACTTTTTGCTGATAATGCTTATTGCATAGAAAACTTCTGATTGTGACTTCTATAATGTGGACTCTGACACATGAGGGTTTTGTTTTCACTATTTTTATGTTTGTTTCTGTATTAGAGAGACTATAATGGTTCCAACCAATGGTGAAATTACTACTCATGGATTAGGTTGCATCAAATGCATTGTGCGACTGATAACCAGCCATAATAGGGCTGAGGTTCCCAGCTGCAACCACAATAAACCTCCTGAAATTTATTGGCAGTAGAACTGGAAGTCATAATCCAGAGAAGAAGGTAGTGGTTAGAAAGACTCTGATGGATTATGGAATAGTGGTCCCATTCTTTTTTATTTTATTTTTCTTTCAGCTATGAAATAACCCTCTACCATCACATCTTTTCCAAGACATCATTGGAAGATAAAAAGAAGTGATTTTGTTCATTTAAAGTCTATTTGTACTGAGAGCTGCACCAAAAGAGATAAAGCAGATATCTTCTTTCTGGAAAACCCAGATTAAACCTGTCAGTGTTCTTCCAAATGGAAGAATGTGTTAAAGAGTCAAACTTGTTTTATTCCTTTATGAGTAAGTGAAGTAAGCTATGAATTTATGTGCTTTCTTTAATAAGGGCCCTAGCTTGTGCTTTGGAAAAAGGTGGCAGTAAAGCTGTACTCTCTCAGAGTTACAGGGGACATATCTCTCTGGTTCTCTCTAGACAAACTTTCAGCCTGCATGATCTCAGATTTAGTAGAACCAATAACATTTAATATCTACAATTTTCATAAAGTTTTGTGGTTTTGAAATGCTACAATAACTACTTTCTTACACCTAAAGACATTCATGGTAAGTTTGCAATACCGTGCACATGGAAATGGTTCAGCAAGAGTAGCACAGTGACCTCTCCTGCACGGAAATTTATTTATGAGCTGGGTGTCCCATTTTTCTGCACTCAGATATTTGACCTCTCTCATGTGTTGGCAGCATTTTTTGAAGCCAAGCTTCTGTAGAAAACCTGAAGAGATCAAAACAGAGATAAGAAGCAGGAAGTATGTTAGTACATTAGAGGATTAAAAGATAAATAACATGGTTAAATCTGCTAAGAAAAAATACATAGACTAGTTGTACTATCTTTTGAAATTTTATTTATTTTGCTGACAACTTGTTTTGGAGAAAAAAGATGAAAGCATGTTGAAACATTGCATTGACAGTTGTCTCCAGCTGCAACTTCAGTGTCTATTGAATCAAAGTATTCAATTTATTTAAAAATCTCCTAATTCTCAGGGGAAAACAAAACAAAACTAAACAATACAAAAACACAAACCAATAAATAATAGAGAAGCTAGCGGGAGAATATTCAAGTTAAAAAAATGTTTTCTTTTGTGGCAATGCAAAATTAAAATCTCAGTAATGTTAACGATTAAAAATCTTTAGATCACACAGTTTCGGTGAAAGTATACAGTGTTTTAGTTGAAATTTCAAAACAAAGTAGCTTGAATAAACAAATTGTAACTTTTTTTTTCCCAGATAAAACCATACAACAATTTGAAAACTTACATTTCCTCTTTTTTTTCCTTTTTTTTTTTCTTTTCTTTTCTTTTCTTTTCTTTTCTTTTCTTTTCTTTTCTTTTCTTTTCTTTTCTTTTCTTTTCTTTTCTTTTCTTTTCTTTTCTTTTCTTTTCTTTTCTTTTCTTTTCTTTTCTTTTCTTTTCTTTTCACTATGAGGAAATCTATTAAATCTAAGTCTTTTCTACAAAAAGTTTTAGCAAGTCAATGTTTCCCACTGGGTAGGTGGGAGCCATTAATTGAAAAATTTCTCACCTGCACTACAAAGAAGGCTTTGATCGTGATTAGAAAGAGCATTCTCTGAAATGGGCAAATTGTCCCTGCTCCTCCTTTCATCTTGACTGGAACGGCTATTGCATGCCCTTGGCTTCAAACAACTACTGCTCCTGATTTTAAGAAAATATGACCAAATTAATGGCCTGATTTATCAAGAATTTTTTATGTTATAAAAATTTCATTAGTAAATTTTTGAAGGATGTTTTGACACATAGCCTCTATTACGAGCTCGGTTTAATATGTTATTGAATACTTGTTAGACTGTTTAGTGACAAGGTAACAAAAAGTTATGGATTACTTGGGATGCTCTGCATAGCCAGATGTGTTTTCCTCTTAGATAACCCTTGACAGTTTCATTATCAACTGATAATTGCAAGCTATGCTGCAATATATCTGCTTATCGGTTATTTCACTTTATTGTGAGCTAACCTCCTGCTGTCCTAGTGCTGCTCAAAGGTAGAACAGAAAGACAGGCTCCACATATTTTTTTTTTTTTTTTTTTTTTTTTGTTTCACTGGAAACAAAATCTTTAAAAGAAGAAAGACAGGATCAAGCAACGCAGTAGTGGTTGCAGTCAAAGTGGAACCACCGAATGTGTCATTTTGTCAGTTTGTGCAGTCAGAAATTTATCTAACTCCAGAGTTAAAATAACTCCATCAGCAAAATACCATTTCTTACCTTATTTTTTTTTGTGGCTGTTTCTAGACTTTCATGCATTGAAGCCTGGAGGACAGTTTTCGTCTCAACTTTAGTAATCAAATCAAGCTGATATAAAAGTTTACTGACTATTGTGCATGGTTAATATAGCTATTGTTTATTCAGAAGCCTTAGCTCTGTGAAGTGACCGTGGGAGAAGTACAAATGTATTTAAATCTATATAACCATTATGTCAATGTGAATATTTGTTGGTACTGCCTATAAATATATTACCTCCTTTATATTGATATAACTGTCTGCCTAAGCAGGCTGCAGTAATTTAGTCAAAACAGTTTTGCTATCAAGGCAGCTAAATCATAGGGGAGAAAGCAAACATACAGAGAAAGGCAGGTAATTTCTGTCACTACTTTGAAAACTGCTGGCTTTTTCAATCAACAGCAGATTTCTGTGAACAGAATAGGCATTCTTACAAAAACTGCAGTAAATGAAAAGTTATTTTTATTGATAATGACGCTATTTGCACTTGAGATCTCTGCACCGTTAAAGGAGCTGGTTCAGAATTTACCAGTCCTGCCTTATATAATATGTGCCTTATATTTTTCTGCAGTGAAGACATAAACCGAGCCCTATAATGTTAGTATTTAAGGATCCTGTGTACTATTCTTTCAGAGCTTTGCGTGAGGTTTTATCGGTAGCAGCATTCTTCATTGAGTCGTACTTGCAATAAAAGACAGGGATGATTTTCCCATTGGAAACTGGGAATCCTTAGATTCTTTTTTATTCTGCCCTTGATAAAACACAATATTGTCTAGGCTTTGTGGACGCTACACTCTCACCCCCCTGGGAGCTCCTGGACCTGTGAAAAAATAAAGGAAAGAAAAAGTATGACACTAATTGAGTTTTCTTGTTTCCTTTCCAGTCCCAGCATCGTGACTGTGTTTGGGCATCTGGCTGCGAGTGTTTATTCTCACTTCTGCTAGGGGACTCCCACATGTGGTTCCTGCCTTCTCCCCCGCGTGTTTCCTCTTTGCCTGCCACGCAGAAGATGCTTTTCTGGAGACACGGGAAAGCCATCATCATGTCATCTTGCCCTGAGGGCTGTTTGCTGGGTGCCTTTGCTCTCATCAGAGGGATGTCTGCTTTCTGTATGGGCTAGTCAGGAAGCAGGGGCCTGAGCTGGCAATTTCCAGCTGGGTCCCTTATACAACCCACGAATATTTCAGTGCTGTGTATGTGACTCATGCAAGAAGCCACCCTTAATGTCTCTGGGAGGTGGGCCCAAATAGGCCCACAAATTCCCCACATCCAGATGTAGGGGTATATCTGTGCCACGTCTAATGGCACAGATATGTTGAAATATGTTCATGTCATGTGCATATCTGGCAGCCATGTTCAAGCAGGGCCACCCAGAGCAGGTTGCCCAGGACCATGTCCAGGTGGCTTTTGAAGGTCTCCAAGGAGGGAGACCCCACGGCCTCTCTGGACAACCTGTGCCAGTGCTCCATCATCCACACAGCACAGAAGTGCTGCCTGATGTTCAGAGGGAACCTCCTGTGCTCCAGTTTGTGCCCATAGCCTCCAGGGCACCAGAGCTGAACCCATCAGAGAGACCACAGGGGTCAGGCAGAGTGGTGGCAGAGGGACAGGAACCACAAAGCTCCTCTCTCTCCCAGCCCCAGGCAAAGGGCAGCAGCTGGGGCAGAGGCAAGGGCTTCCCAAAACCAGCTTGCCCAACTGAAATTTGCCATTGAAAGGCTGCAAAGTCTTGCCCTGTGAGTGAAGGTTGGCAGAAAAGTGGAAAGGCATCCAGCTGTCATAGCTGTTCCCTCCGCAGAAGAAAAGGCTATACATTACAGTTATGCTTTGAGGATTACTTATTGTTACCCTGTTTATCTGCCTGCTAGAGGCATTTTTGTTTTTCTCCCTTTAATAAAAACATTTGCTTGTTAAGCCATTCATTTTACAGTTGCCAGTGGGGATGGTTTGATCTCTGAGTCATTTGTGTTGCTCATTGCATCAGTATAATATCCCTTGGTCTCTGAGTAAGGTCTTGAATGGTGCTTTAGCAGTGATTTACCCTTAAAAGTGAACCTACCTACAGCTGTTTCCACTCAAGTCCCAGTAGAAGGATTACCAAATGACTTGCCCCAAGAGTAGTCTGGCCTGCTGTGTTTTTCCAGAGCCTGTTTAAGAGGCAGTGGTAACCCTCCACTGCCACACTCACCCAGGTTCAGAGTGACAAATGGCAGAAGAATATCTTATGGCCAAAGTGAGGATGCCTGTCTGTGCCAGAAGGAAGGTGTTTGTACGACAACCAGACTTGGGATCTTGGTAGGTGAGCTTCCTTTTGTCCATTGTCCTGCTTTACCTGCAGAAAGACTTTCAGTGCAAGAGCTGCAAAGGGTTTGTTAATGTCCTTTGCACAGTATGATAGAGGTTTATATAATAGATTTTTTTTTTTAAATTATAAAATAAATAGAAAGCTGTTGAATTTCTACCAGAGCTTCTCAACCTGCTTAGAATTTCAAAACCATTTTTAGATTGAAGAAAATAAATCCAACAATGAAAGAAAGTATTCAAATCCCCTCCTCCCCCTAAAATAAAAAGAAAGACAAAGAAAGTGATATGTCACTTTAATATTAAAGCTAAAATGCTTTGATGGTGAGAAGAACTTTGCAGAAGAGAAAATGATGGGGGTGAAAAATCTTTAAAGAAGGGAAAATGGAGTGCTATTTTTAAAATTCTTTTATTCTTTTTAGATTGTGGTATTTTACAGAGCCTTGCAGATGACAAAGCAGCTGCTTCCCCTGTGCTTGATTGAATGCTTTCTCCACACACCACTGGGTTATGTTTTTTTCTTTCTGTGTCACATTGATCTTCTCTTGTTGCTCTGCCTCTAACATGCCATTAGGCGCCCCTGAGTGCCAGTAGTGATTGAGAAGAACAGGTCTTGTGGGTAAACTGCCATTAGGTTCTTCCTGACATGACTGATAATACTGTAGTCCATGTCTACTTGTTGAAGATATTTTGAGAGGTAGGATTACCTTATTATTGCTTTTACTACTTGTACTGAAGGAATTTCTAGGGGCCCTTGCCCGTATCTGGGCTCTATTGTACAGCTGTTGCACACATGAATATTAAAAGGCAGTGCCTGCCTCCCAGATCTTGTCTTCAAATAAGTGAGACAGAAAAAAGACAATTATTATCCCCAATTTACAGTAGGAACCTAAGGCTCTCCAGTGCTGTACAGAAGAAGTGTTTTTTTTTTTTTTTTTTAAAAAACAAACAAACAAACACAACAAGCTATGAATTGAAAATTTAAGTAATATAGCCAAAGGAGGATGATACCATGTCTGTCCTAAAATGACCACCTTCTTACAAGCTCTAAGGTGAAGTGGTGTGTTAAGGTTGTTATCTGTGTTCTGGTACCAAAGCTTCTGAGGTGTCTCTTCCTCACATGGTGTCATACAAGGTATCCACAGTAACTAAAATGTGCAAGCAGAGATAATCAGTCATATTAGCCAGGCTAGCATCTCTCATTCATACTAAAGATGTTGGTCGCTGCACTCAGTCATCCCAGAAAGTCAAGACTGCCTGCTCACCAGTTTTCAAAAGTGCACCGATATAGCTCATGTTGCCAACGTGCTGCAGAATAGCTTCTGAAAACAAGTACAGAACAGCTTTGTTATCTCCTCTTGGATGGCACCTTAAAATAGCTCTCTGTGCCTGTAATTTCTGCCAGGACATAGTGATGATGAGGCTGCTGGCATGCAGATGTTGTTGTCTATCAGGCCAATCAATACTGTCTGATCGGTTCTTATATGCCTTTAATGCTCCGTTGCCTCTTTGCTGAGGCTGTGGGTGGTTAGAGCAGCCTTACAGCTTTGTAGAGTACATCACACAGAGAAACACGGAGAGCCACTTTTTTCTTGGGCAGATAATGACAGGACAAGGGGGAATGATTTTAAAATGAAAGAGGGGAAATTTAGATTAGATGTTGGGAGGAAATTCTTTGCTCGGTGGTGGTGAGGCACTGGCACAGGTTGCCCAGAGAAGCTGTGGATGCCCCATTCCTGGAGGTGTCCAAGGCCAGGCTGGATGGGGCTTTGGGCAGCCTGGTCTGGTGGGAGGTGTCCCTGCTCATGGCATGGGGGTGGAACTGGATGGTCTTTAAGGTCCCTTCCAACCCAAACCATTCTGTGATTCTATGAGATATTGGGTTTCTAGGTCCTGGGGTAATAAAGCTATTTATAACAAATAATAAGCAACAAGAAATCTTTCTCCAAGCACCTTTCTATGCTTACATGCTCAAATACAACCCCACACCCCATCATGCCCCAAGCACACTCACACAGCTTGCCATATGTGGGAGTATTTTGCAGCTATTGATATTAAGGATGTCTGCCCTTAATAACTGAGAAGAATTAGCATAATGCTTGACTCACTGAATTTCTGTGGGGAAATGGTAACTTCCAGTGGTCATTTAGAATCCAGTCATGTTCTAACAGACTTCAGTGACAGCAGCATTAGGTTGTTAATTTATACCTGGCTTTAACATTTTCCTTGAAGCCCTAAATTATACCTTTATAACCAATTTCTCGTACAACAAATAGTTACTAGAACTGCACCAAGTGTAAGTTCTTGCACATAGGTTGGGGCAATCCCAAGAACAAACATAGGCTGGACAGAGAATGGATTGAGAGCAGCCCTGATGAGAAGGACTTGGGGATGATGGTAAATGAGAAGCTCAACAAGAGCTAGTAATGTGTGCTTGCAGCTCAGAAAGCCAACTGGATCCTGGGCTGCATAAAGGGAAGTGTGACCAGCAGGTCAAGGAAGGTGATTCTCCATAAGGATGACCAGAGGGCTGGAGCACCTCTCCTACGAAGACAGGTTGGGGGAGCTGGGGTTGTTCAGCTTGGAGAAGAGAAGCCTTCAGGCAGACCTTACAGTGGCCTTCAGTATGTAAAGGACACCTACAGGAAAGCTGTGAAGGGACTTTATAAGACATGTAGTGACAGAACAAGGAGTAAAGGCTTTAAACTTAAAAAGTGTGGATTTAGATTAGATATTTGGAAGAAATCCTTTACTCTGATAGTGGTGAGGCACTGGCACAGGTTGCGCAGAGAGGCTGTGGATGTCCCATCCCTGGCCAGGCCAGGTTGGATGGGGCTTTGGGCAGCCTGGTCTGGTGGGGCTGGAACTTTAACGTCCCTTGAACTGAAACCATTGTATGCTGAACTGCAGTTCTTTAAAGGTTTATTTTGCAGCTATTTACCTTTGCTAAGGGTCTTGACATTAAAAAAAAAATAATAAAAAAAAATAATAAAAATAATAAATAAAAATGATAAATATTACAAACTTCTAGTGAAAATAATCAGTACTGTAACTTTTCTAAGGAAGGTAGTGCCTGAGCATGGCTTAGGAATGTCGCTTAAGTGCTAAGTGAATAGATCTTCTTTTTAAAGAGGGAGACATCCTCCAGATGAATGGAAGTCTGGGACATGTTTTCTTGTCTATTTTAAATTAGCTCCTTTAATAGGTTGAAGCCTAAAGTTAGGTGTACAGATAGGAGCTACACTACTTGAACCAGTGAGCAGTCACAGGAGATAGAGATGTCAGGGACCTCAAGAGGATGCCCAGTCTGTTTCCTTCCAGTCCAGGTCATCTCTCATTAAACCATTTCAGCCCTCAGCTCCCTTCTGGTCTACAGTTGCACAATACAGAGGGGTGGGATAAGTTAATAAAGTTTTATGTCTTTGTGGTCCTGTTCATATTAAGGAGCCCAACTGGATCTGGTATTGTATTGGAGCTGCTGTGCACTGCTGATACTGGACAGATGGCAGAGATAGGCATTATCCTTCCTTTTCCTACATGGGACTGACAATTACCATCTGAGATCTCAGAAGCTAAATTTCAGAGTCCTCCTTAGTCCTGCTTGGGGTTGCAATGTATTAACTGGGATGAGCACAATCAGCCTTCATAAGTCTGAATTTGCAAGGAAGATAACAGTAGGTTACTGAATATGATCCAGGGGCTCACAGGTGTACCTCTGAGGTTTTTAATTTTTCGTGTTTGCTGGGTGAGGGAATTTATTACCTGTATTTGATTACCCAGTGCTGTTTTTTAATATATATTTGTGCTCCTGGCTTCTTGTTGTCAGCATCACTGCTGCAGACTGCTGAGAGCTTTGAGAGGGCCCAACCTGTCAAACTGAGAATCAAATACATTAAGCCCTCCTCCTCTCTGGGTAGTTTTTTTGAGAATGTGCCACTGATGATTGAAGCTGGGAGACACACGTCTGGGTGTGGAGGAGTCTGATTTAGAGCTAAAGCAACTGTGAGACATCAAAAAAAGGAAGGGGAAAAAGTCTTGATGTGCCTCAAGGCTGTGATAGCATTGAAAGATGGAGGCTGCACAAAAGCAACCCATCTTTCTGTGAAATGGCCAGATGTGCTCAGATGCCTTGTACCTTACTGTATATATACTATATACTTCATGCTCTATTCCACCTACACCAAGTTAGGCTGTTTTGTGGCCCAGGGTTGTGCCCTATGCAGCTACAAATGTGGGCAACAATTAGACCATGAAAGATGACCACAGCCAACATTAGCTATGCCACAGCTGGTGTGTGCTCAGGAAGAAAACAGAGCTCAAAACGAAGAAATGTGAGTGCTGGTCTTTGAGTCCTGCTTTCTTTCAGTTAAGGATTGTTTATCTTTGTTTCTTCTAGTGGGGATTTCCTGATCATTTTCCTTCGGTTTTATTATTTGTCTTCTCTCTCTCTCTCTCTCTCTCTTTCTCTCTGTGTTTTTTTTTTTTTTTTTTTTTTTTTTTCTATGACATTTGATGGTTATCATCTTTGGCTCTTCTTAAATGGCTCATTTGCAGGAAAACTACTTTATGTGCCTGTCTGAAGTACCAGCTAATTGAACACTCGGAAAACAGTCAGTGATGCTGTCCTGGAAGTCAGACTATGTACCAAAGAGAGTGAAAGGTTTACTGGCAAGATTCATGGGGTGGGGAGGACATATTCAAAATTAGAGACTAGTGTCAACAAGAGGTGATGCACAGGGTGTGTAGTTCTGATTTGCTTTAAAGGATAAAAAATTCCTATGTCATCATTTTGGAAATCTTGGTATCAATTTTGCAAATGTAAAGATATGAACAGATCACTGCACCAGGCAAAAATCACATATTCTTCAGTCTGTCTTCATGTGGATGGCCTGCATACACGATGTCTGGCTAATAGAGGGAATTATTAAAAGTTTTCAATATAATACTGTCCATAAAGACTCAATAAGTTCTGCACTGAGGTTTCATGCTACCAGATGGTGTAAAAACAATGGAAATATGCCTTCACATTGGTGGTCTTTTCTTAAATTATGTGCATGTTGGAAACATGCAGTGGTGGAAAGAACAACTCAGCACAGATGTACCTACCTGAGCACTATACAGCCTGGTTGCAAATGGGAGGAAAGCTCTGAGAATCTGACTATACTGGAAGATGAAAAAAAATACATCTTTTTCAAAGCTGATTCAGAAATGACTGAAACAATTTGATTATATTTGTGTCCATGGAACCCAATTTGAACTTTAGTGGCTACACAGCCTCATGTGAAACTCTTATGAGTCCCATAGGAGTCCTATAGGCTTATCAAGGCTCCCATTCTTTTATTTTTTATTTTTATTTATTTTAAATTATTGACTTCAGAATTTGGTTTCTTTATATTAATGGCCTATGTGGAATTGATGGAAATCAATATGATACAAGGATATATATTTTTAAATATGACTTTCTCCATGGTTAGGAAAGATTTATGCCTTTTCAGTATTTAATCTTTCTGCTCTCTGCTCAGCCCAATGGTAACATAAATAATATTAAAACAATGCATCGACTCACTTTTGTCTGTGTTTCTGGTTAGTTAAATTATTAATATATGCTTAGTGCAAGACTGATTTCAGCTAACTTTAGCAGCCTGCAGCGCATACATTTACATCTGATTTAGCTTTGGGGGCTCCCATTACAGTTGGTATGGGAATCACAACCCTAAGGAGTGAAACACATCATGAGTTTTAGGTACTTTCCTTAAGTAAGATGAATTATTCCCTAAAACACTGATCTTTCTCCAGCTAGCTCCAATGCAGATGTCTTATTTTGGAGAGATGAACCTGACCCTCTGCTCTATTTGTGTAATTTCTATGTGTACCTGGATTATAATGTAGGGCAGTGTTTAGCCCATGGTAGCTAAGAGCCCTGTTCTCCTCTGGCTTGAGATATTTCAGAGAGCAATCTCCCTTCTTGATCACCTGCTGACAGCTAAAGTGGCAACTATTTTTTATGAGTGTCCCTAGTTGCATTTTGTGAAGACATCCGATTCTGCTTGTGCTGTGTTAAATACCTATCAGATTCAATCTTTCCAAAAGCTTAGCAGAAGAGGGCTCAATGCCCTGACTGTTTTCCCTTCTGTAGGAAAAGCTCAGATAGTCCGTGCTGAACAGGAGCTGGAGCAGTGCCTCAGGCACCAGTGGACTGGACTTAGACAGGAAGGTGCTGCGTGAGTGAAACTGTGCCCAGGGTTAAGCAATAGATGAGATTTATTTGTTTGTTTATAGAATTACGATTTGGTTGGAGACCTGTTAGCTGTGTCTCAGCCTTATGTTAGTGGCCCAAGTCCTTTAGTGGATGTAGTTTTTAGAAATACTCGCAACACAAGGATTTATAGGCACATTTATTCCAGAGGAATCTAATCACAGCACTGCTTTCGTAAATGTAGCTGTATCAGAAGCAAACAGTGCATGAATTATGTGTCTCAGCAGGATTGATTGTACCCTTAGGAGCTATCAGCAGCACCCAGAGAACAATTACCTTCTCCTGCTCCTAGTAATGAAGTACAATTTAGAAACAGAAAATCATTATGTAAAACTTTGAGAAATGACACAATTACATTACATTACACGTACTTTTGTCATAGGCCTTGCTTATTACATAAAATTTAAATATCTTCTGGGAGGGAATTCTGTTGTGTTGGTTTCCTGCTCTCGTGCTCCAATGCAGGTTGAATTTCTGTCAAATGACAAAAGAAACCTTTTGAGGGTTGGTAATACATATACTCTGAACATTCAAAAACCTTGCTTATAAAAGGAGACAGTATCTGAAACAAGCAGTTATTAAATACTGGTTAATTTAATATGAAATAACCTGCTCATTTGCCAGAATCTATTTCATACTTTGTTTTACCAGGTTATTAGAACAAAATGCAACTCAAAGAAATGAACACAGGCATCATGCTTCTAAGGTTATCTCTCCTGTACTCCTGTACAGTCAGTCTGATTTCCTGGTAATTGCTTAAAGATTTAAATCTAAGCCCTAAGATTTTTTTTTTCCCCTTTCTTTTACATAATAGTTGATCTTTGTTTTGCGTGCTGCTTTCAACTGATGCGTGACAGAAGCTGTGTGATGGAAAAGAGAAGAGTCGTGTCAGCCCAGTTTGTGCAGTGTTCCGTGCCAAAGGCAGTCCCAAGGCAGCGCTCTGGTGAGCAGCTGAAACGTGGGGCTGGGCCAGTGCCACCCCCAGCATGGGGACAGGACTGGGCAGCAGGCAGCACTGCTAGTGGTCCCAATAGGTCTGCAGGCTCTCCTGCCTCAGCTGTAAAATGTGAGACTCTGGGAGGCGAGCTGGTGGAAAATGTTAACATGGCGTTTCTGAAAAACTCAGCAATGCTCCTAAATCTTAAGGGCTTCTACCTGAGCCTGCGGCTGCAGCAAACATGAGTTAATGTCTGAGCAATCTGAACGCATCTCTGAATTATCTGAATGTATCTCATCACTTTCACTAGCAACTCTTAGTCAAACAGTATTTTCCTTAAAGGGGAGATGTTAGCTGTATTTCATACTATACCTTCTTTACTTTAAAGGCCTCTTATTTAACCAGAGAGCTGCCACAGTGAGAAAAGTGATCAAAGCTGGTTCTTAAGTCCCCAGGACTGTACAGGAATTTAAGTATATAGGAGCCAGTTCTCTCTCATGGATAGGAAAGTAAGGAACAGTTTTCCCCAAAGGACCTTGCTCCAGGTGCATCATTGGTTTATTTAAAGGGGGTTGCTTCCCACACTCTTATTTATACCTCAGTAATTGATTGTGGATGGTTTCACCAAAAGTGCATCAAGAACTCACTAACCCTAGTGGTTTGAGCTGGGGTGGATCCCCCTGCTCCAACAACTTCTCCCAATATTCTCTAATGGGTTTTGTTGCATGTTGCTTCATAAAATCAACGCTGTGGCAACCCCTTCATGCAAACAGTGTGTGTGTGTGTTTGCACACTGGGAGAATGAGGCTCTGCAGGAAATGTTGGGAGAAGCCGGTCTCTCCATGGAAAACTGACAAGACCTGGTTAATCATTTACATGTTTGAGATTTTGTACTTACGGCACAGAAGCACTGAAGTGATTTCCACAGACTTTTCAGTGCTGTGGGCATTTAGTAGCCTCCTGAAGTAATTAATTATGATTTTGGCTTGACTGGAATTAAGATGGGACTCTTGAGATGTCATTAGTGTTCAACTCGTGTATCAGGCAAGACAAAATTGTATCTCCATTTAGACAATTTCATGTTACCTCTTTCTTTTTAATATTATTCTTTTCTTATAAAAGAAGCTATTAAAAGCTTAAAGAAGAGGCCATTCCTTTTATTTGAATTTCACTGAGGCAGGCTGTTTTACAAGTATGGAGATACAAGGATTAGAAGTCCACATTTCATTATGTTGATTTCACATCTCTCCTGTTCTTTCCAGGTACTTTGCACTGCACAGGCCCATGGCAGGAGCTGACTTGTAAACAGCAAACAGTGATGCTATGGGGGCTGAGGAAGTGACTGCCCACTGTTATTTTCTCCACTTTTTCCTCAGCAATTGCCACCCTTCTGTCATATTATTCATGGATGTGTTTCTCTGCAGTCTATGGAGTGATGCTTAAGCCATCTTGGCCATGCCATTGGTCCCAGTTTGGGTGTCCGCAGTGTGGGAGTGAGCTATGCTGCTGCCAAGTAGCTGTGTGTGAGTCTCCTACAGGTACCAGAGATCAGTTTGAGCCTGTATCTAGCTGGCAAAAACCACTGCTATGCAGTGTTCTGTATATATATCCAGTATGCTTCATCTTTAAATATGTTCTGTTTACTGAACAGAATAAAACCCTGACATAAATACATGGTAGTGGAGAAGGCTGGCAAGTAGTAGACCTGTACTTGTGAGCTGAATCCTGTGATGGGAGTGAGTGCTGCTCTGCTTGGAGGAGCAACAGACTTCTTGGTTTTCTTCCTGCTTTGTCACCTTGCCTGAATGTCCTTGCCCCTTGGTGTGCTCTAGGAGCCATTTTCCTACATTTTAGTCACTAGTGCTGCTGGGAGTTCTAAAAAAGTAATAAAATTTTAAATAGGTGGAAGCCCCCTCAGATTCGTCATGAACACAGCAGTTGAATTTTGATGGTATTTCTCCTTTATTACAGTATATTCTCATGAATAAAATGCCTTGTGCCCTGCTAGATTCTATCCAAGACAATAAATTGTTGTTGAAAGCATTGAATTGCAGAAGCCTGTCATTAGCATCTAGCACAAGCTGCATTTTGATGTGGCAGTCAAACTGAATTAGGCTCTACCATGCATCCAGACAGTGTAATAGGTAGGTGACTGTCCTCTTCCTAGGCATCCCAAGTGGTGGTGACGTGTGAAAGTCAGTGCTATGGAGCTGCTGGAAGGTAATAATCACACAACACCTTCACCACATGCAGCACCCCCATTCAGAGCTTAAAACCCATTTTCTATTTAGGTTGTAGAAGAAAACTATGTAAAATTTATCAGAAATTATGTATGCTAAAAAGACCATTAGGCTATATTTTGACATCCTATCCTATCCTATCCTATCCTATCCTATCCTATCCTATTCATTTTCAAGGGTGAATGGACACTTACCTGGTGGTGTAGAGACTGAATGTCTTTTTACTAGCTCTGATATTCTGTGCATTTCATCAGGAGGTCCTGAGCTGTCCCCATATGTTTTTAGTTCAACCCTTTCTGAGTTGCCTAGGCATAGAGATGAAAGCTTAACATACCCCCTTGCTTCACAGATACCATCTTTCTTTGTCTTCATCATTGTCCCCAGATTTCTGAGGGCCAGTGTGTATTAGGTCCAGCACTGGAGGTGACTAAAGGTAACACTGGAAACAATCCCAGGTTCCTAACAGCCCTAAAGTACAGGAGGTGCTTGGTTACCAAGCAGCTCCTGTTTTTTCTGTGCCTACTAACAAGTATGATAACACTTTTGTTTTCTTTTATATTATCTGATAAAACCCCTATGTAGTTCCAATTTCCCTCTTATTTCTGGAAAGCTGCACTGCGTTTTGGAGTTGCCAGCTCTTTATGGGGAACAATAGATCTCAAGTTGTGCAGTGGTTATTTTTTTCAGTCAAAGCCTTCATTCCTGGAAACAAGTGGTTACAGGAGATAAATCCCTTATTTCAGAAAGAAAAAAGTCCATAAACAGCTATTAGTCTTACTGGTTGCAGTGGAAAAACTCAAAAGCACAACACAAATTTTCTCCAAAGACAAATTAGAAGGTAAGTAAAAACAATCCAACGCTTATTGTTTTTAAAAGCCAAATTCTAACACTTGTCTGCTTTATAAGTTTTGAATATTTATAATCAATAAAGGTGATGTTGATAAGGCAGTGATGCACATAGCCACACACTCCCTGTGGGTTGTGGTCCTCTTTTTAACCCTCATATCAGGTTGTCACTTCTAGGGAAGCACACTGTTTTTTGTAGCAATTTTCCAGTATTCTGGAAAGTCCTCCAGCCTTCCAGATTATATCAAATTCATATCTACAGACCATCTTCACTGCTGATTCATTCTCTATCATTTGTTTGGAAATAACAATCCTGGTCTAAACACCTAATGAAATCTGTGGTAATCCTGGGACTAATTTAGGAACCTGGAAGATAGGGCTGTATGCAAATGTTATGTGTTGTTCAGAAGTATCTTGAACTCTGTGGTAACATGGGAACTTAAAACATCAGTGAATTGTGTGCTAATTTACCAGTCTAACAGAAAAGACAGTTTGAAATTTTGTATTTCCCATGGCATTTGTTTTACAACAAGAATAAACATTGATTCAAAAAAAAAAGAAAAGCACATAAAAAAAAGCAAATGAAAAGATTTATGTTTATTTCATAGTAGTGACAGTCTTGAAATTCCAGGTGTGAAAATATCAGAGAAATAATTTTCATTTTCCATGTCAAGTATGGCAGTAGTGAAACAACAGAGATCAGTTACAACAATTGTTTTGATTAAAATGGTATTTACTTTGCTGGTCTGTCATCCATCATCAATCTTAACTGGATTAAAAATGATATCCAGTGGCAAGTATTCATAATTAAAGTGTTTTTACAAGTATACTTACTAAGATGAGCAATCTTACATGTACTACACATTCTCAGAAAATAAAAATGATATGAGAATAGATATAATTTTAATTACTTTCCTTTTGCTAGTGAGCTGCTATTAAAGGGAAAAAATATACTTACTTTTTTCTTCCCAGTGTGAAAACTATCAAAGTGTATTTCTCAAGAAGAGTCACCACAGTAAGTAATGAAGGAACTGTTTCACAAAAAGAAAGTTCTGGGGTAGACCTTTCTACAATCTGCAGACCTTCAGGTTGGTTTTCCTTATCTGAATGGCTGCAGGTGGTGTGTTTTTGTAAGTTGGTGCATTTTGTGCACTCTGAAAACTCATAAACATCCAGTGAATGTGAGCTTTGTTTGCTCAGCTCTTGTGAAAACCAGAGAGAAATTAACCTTTTGTCCTGTGGGGACTGTGTAGCTAAACAAGTATATTCACAACTGTGAATATATGAAATTAAATTAGAAAACGAACTGTGCAAAAATTCTAGGGTGTTAATACACCCTAGGGTGTCAGCATTATTTGAAATTTTTTTCATGTTCATATTTTTATCTTTGTTTTAAATAGTGAGAAGACCTAAATAGTTAAATATCTAAAACTGATGAGTTAGAAGAGCAGACACTGGTTTGCAGCTGGTATTAGAGAGGAATGGTGACAAATATTGGATTTAGATATCATAAATACTGGATTTAGACATCTCCCTCTACTCCCAGCAGGAATCTTGTGATTGATCTCAATGCTAGTACAATGAAATGCAAAGACAAAAGGCACGTAGAAATGGATGAAAGCAAAGATGTAGGAGTGGCTGGCAATATGCTGACTGCACTGATATGGGGGTAGCATTCCTTAGAATTAGACCTTGCATTGAAAGTGCAACATCCCTGTTCAAAATGTATAAATTACTTGCAAAAATGTTTGGAATGCATAAGTGTTCCATCTCATGAATGTATTAATGAGTGGGCTATGTAGACATGTATATGGCTGTAGTTTGTTTAGTATTCTGCATAAAATCATTGCTTATCTGTAGCCTTTGCAGAAAATGAAAAAGAAAATGTGAATTATTTTGCAATAAAATAGACCAGACCATACTTGATCTAGCAAAATCTGTCCTAAGTTCAATATGAAACAAGAAATGCCACAATGAGATTTTTTTTTTTTTTTTTACACTTTATCCTTTGGTTGCACACCAGTACACCATTAACATTATTCAGCATTATGAGAACAACAGTACCAACAATAAAAGATAATGCAATAGGATTTTTATTTAAATTTAGATTTGATTAGTGGCCTTCTTGTAAAATTTTAACAGAGGGGAATAGAAAACAGGCAAAAGCAAATAGTAATAATAACCCCCCTCTTTGTTCAGTCCACATCTTGAGAGAAGGCTGAAGGACGCTTCACTGAATGGATTTTTCATAAGAAGTGACTTTGTGTGAGAAGCTTCTCAGTGCTGAAGAGAACCTGTAGGCAGATTTTTTTCTGTCGTGGGTCTTAGAGGAAAACCCGCATGACAGATCTGAAAGATGTGGCAGCCCTTAGCAGGGAAGAATAAGGGAGGAGTTCTACAGAGCCTGTCTTCCTCCATGTGTCCATCTTGTGTAACTCCATCCCCCTAGATAGTTACCTGTAAGGAACCCACCTAGCCTCGTGGAAGAGGGAGTTTAGACAACTAGTTTAAACTAAATGTCAACCTTAAACTTCCACCATGCTAAAATGAGTGTTTCTCAATATAATTTAAAGTTATTCACTCTAGTGTTAATTTATGCCTCACAGTCACATTTCTTTCTTGTAGCACAGCTCCAAGTATTGTATCACTGCTTGGCTCCCTCATCCATGTCTGTAAATGTGGAAAGGGAAGAAGCCTTCACCACCCAAGGGCATGAAGACAGCCTTGAGGCTGTTTCTATGGGATTTGTTGTTTTGTGTTCACTAATTTCTCTAATAAAACTCAGCCTAATTTTTTTTTTTTTTTTTTTTTTTTTTTTTTTCAGGCTTCTGATAGCTCCCACTTATTTTGTCTCCATAGGAGGAAAAAACACTGCTTTGAAAACCGAGGCGAAGGGGTATGCAGACAGCACAATTTAATGAATGATCTATTTTAGGAACCAGAGCCAGAGTGGCAGCCCTAGTGCAGAGCAGATGAGGACACTTTCAAGGCTAGATGCTTTAGTCTTAGGTAGAGAGAAGTCTAATGCAGATGTGGATGCCTCTCTGATTTCTTCAGAGCTCGTTTAAGTTTCTCTATGCAGCACTGCATTGTGTCAAGCAGGTATATTTGTAGAGATAACAAGTGCCCAATAAGCACATGCACCCAGTGAAGAGAGGTTGGATATTTTTATGTAGAGAAGTTTCTTGGAAGAGTTGAGGAGATTGTCACAGAGAAACAGTTGGCTGAAAAGTTGTATCTAAAAAGGCACAGCATGTGTTTGGAAAGGGATGTTCAAATTGTGTTACTTAGTCAGGCACCATGAAATGATTATTTTTGAAAATATTTTGGCAAGATCCTCTGACATGTAACAGATGATTTGCAATTCCTATTGAATGTAATCCAGTAATAGTTCTGAAAAAAATATTCTGGCTTAATTAATGAAGTCTGATTTCTTTGGAATTCCACTTTCCTGAGTGGCAAGAGAGATGATGGGCAATGTTGACACAAATGGATCCAAATTACTGAGCCAAACAGTAGTTTCCTTCCTGTCATTAAGCAACAGAGCATTCTGCACATTGGCCACAGTCCTAAGGAAAGCACATATGAAGAGCATCTGAAACTACTGAAAGCGTTTACAACTACCAAAATTAGGAGTCATGCCTAGGTACCAGATTTATGAGAACAGTCTCTTCAAACTTCTGCTGTGGTTGTGGAGAAAGAAATATCCTCTGAAGGTAATTCAGAGCTGGAGCCTCACCCACCTTCTCTGAATCACCATCTGGAAGTACCTAAAAGAATGACTTAGCCTAAGCCTTACCTATGATAACAATTAAGTGAAGTCAGTCCTGTATTTTTTTGAGCATGCTACTTGTGCTGTTGTAAGCAATACAAATATGGCATTTTCATGCATAAGCATAGAAATCATTATGCAGTTGATTAGAAAAGTGCAAGAAGTGTGATTAAAGTGATTAATCAAACTCCTTAAGTTAGGACAGAGGACTCCCCTAGTCTTTCAGAGGATATATTTTTTTCTTTTAAACTTATATTAAGGAAATATTACAGAACTTACACTTTTTTTTCCTCTACAATGAAGAACTCCTTGCTGATTTGTCTATGTACTTGGGTCCTTTTAAAGCCTAAAATACATATCTGTTTGCTTTCATCTCCTTCCCGCACTTCTCTCTTCAAAAATCTTCATATCTCTTCAAAACCCAGTAGACAGAAGTTTGGATCTTGCATATTGCTCCTTCCATAGCCACATATTATGGATGTCAAAACTGTACGCACTCCATATTTTGTTTTAGAAATATTACTATTATGTTCTGAACAACATTGGAGCATTACTATATCATAGCAGTGTTCACAAGTATGGGTTAAAAGAGACTCCCAAAAGGTTCTGTGGCATTTCCAGCACTAAAATACAAATGAACATTTAAACTACATTCATGATGGAATGTATGACTGTTGGGCATGTTCTCACTAGGGAAGACCAATTAATGGTGGGCTAGATGAGAGATGATGTCTTCTTTTAAGAAGCCTAAATTTTCTCTGGCACTTTCCAAGGACTTCCCTTGTGGTGGCCTTCAACAGGTCTGCAATGAATTTTGATTTAGCTTGTTTATTGCTATTTTTTCTACAGGTTTCAAGGAGAAGGATGAGAAGAATCTTTAACAGAGTTTTTAATTTTTATTCTCTCTCTTTTTTTTTTTTTTTTTTTCCTTTATTTTGATACTGAATTATTTATGCAATGACCTTCTTTCCCTGTGAATTCTTAGTTTTAAGAGAAACTTTCCTGCTAGACATACCAGTTTGTTGGGTATGAAACTTAAACATGCACCTCTCTGAGGTGAGAAAGTGATATTCCCATTCTAAGGGCAGAGAGCTGAAATGCTTAATATTCATCTTCATTACATCTTGCACCCACATTCTTTTTCTGAAAAACTTGTTCAGTTTCTGCACAGCTTGGAGATGTTGAAAAGTCTAACAGCTGATCAAGGTCAAATCCACTTTAGTTTGACCTCTCCTTTGCTTTACTAGCTTGTAGACAGCAGCAGAGTTGTCCTACCTCAGGGCCAAAGCCCTGGAAACTCTGAAAAGACTCTTGGGAGAAGTGTTGAAGGCCCCTTTGCAGAGGTCTTAGGAACCTGATCCCTTGGGAATACTTTAAGATGGGTTCACAGTCACATCATGGAATATGGGATATTGTCATTGTGAAGACTGCTTGTATGTTAGAAGGAGGACATAAACCACTGCAGTTGCTTCCATCACAGATTAAATACAGATTGTTGGTCTGCCTGTTTTGTGGTGGCAAAGGGGGTGCAGGTACCCAACTGAATGTACAAAACAAACTAATGGGAGAGAAAAAGCCCATCGCACTTCTGGTTCAGAGGGACACCTAGAAATCCAGGACTGGAGCATCCTTCAGTGTAGCTTGATGAGTCCAGCTAGGAGATAATCAACCAAACCTGCAACACATGACAACTGGTCCAGAATCAGACCCCACAGAGTGCATTTCATCCATCAGAGGCAAATTTCTTTTGTGAGGGAATTTTCTGTATTTTGTGTTGAAAGGAAAACTTGAAGGTAACCTGACCTAAGCTATTAATTTCTGATCAAGTTCCTCCAGCTTTTTCAGCATCTTTGTCTATTTGTATTCATCCAGTGAAGGCAGCTGGTGGAATGTGTGTTTGTATGTGCACTGTCTTGGGAAACAACTGAGCTGTAATATGAGGGCCAAGGCAAGCTGTGACCATGCTGAGCTATCTGTTAGGCAGCTGAAGAATGTCTTGTTAATTGACTAAGGTTGTCTTCAGCAACTCATTCATGAGAATTCAAAGACTGTTTTTACAGATGGTGTATTTGCCACCAGACTTCAGTTTGTCATCATTAACTGCAACTTTTTTTTTTTTTTTTTTTTTTTTTTTTTTTTTTTTTCCCCCCCCGCTGGACAGGCTGAAAACTGACAGCTCTTTTAAGCAAGTGAGAAACTGACTTCCTTATTTCTGTGCTGTCAGCACTGGGATCTATGTGTTTAAAAGTATACTCATACATGTATTTATTTATATGCGCATATATTTCATTTTACATCATAAAATTATAAGACAAGAACTATTCACTTAATGTATCAAAATGCTATGCACAACTATTGTGCTATATCATAAAAGCAATACATAGTAAATCATAGAACCATAGAATGGCTTGAGTTGGAAGGGACTTTAAAGATAATTTATTTCCAACCCCACTGCCATGGGCAGGGATGTCACCCAGTAGATCATGTTTCTTGGGGCCTTATCCAACCTGGCCTTGAACACCTTCAGAGATAGGGCATCCACACCTTCTCTGGGCAACCTGTGCCAGTGCCTTACCACCTTCTGACTGATGAATTTCCTCCTAACATCTAATCTAAATCTCTTTTAGCTTAAAACTGTTTCCCCTTGTCCTGTCGCTATCTGCCCTTGTAATAAGTCACTCTCTAGCTTTTTTATAAACCCTCTTTAGGTACTGAAAGGCCACAGTGAGATCTCCCTAGAGCCTTCTCTTCTCCAGGCTGAATAGCCTTAGCTCTCTCAGTCTTTCCTCATAGGAGAAGTGCTCCGGTCCTTTGATCAACTTTGTGGACCTCCTCTGGACCCACTCTAACAGCCCCACATCCTTCCTGTGCTGGAGGCCCCAGGCCCGGATGCAGCACTCCAGGTGGGGCCTCATGAGGGCAGAGCAGAGGGGGACAGTCACCTCCCTCAACCTGATGGCCACTGCTCTTTTGATGCAGCTCAGGATGCAGTCGGCCTTCTGGGCTGGAAACATGCACTGCTTGCTCATGTCAAGCTTTTTGTCCACCATTACCCCCAAGTCCTCTGCAGGGCTGGATGTCATGAGATACTTCTAGATTCCAGCTGTGTTTTCCTCTTTGCAAATAAATACTTTCATTGCATGGACCAAACTTTCCATCAGCAAAGAAAGCAGTGAGTTGTGCTCGTAGGCCCTGTTGTGCTACGACTGCTTCCACTACTCACCCAGAAAAGTAAGAAGGATAGGGGTGCAGGAGATTGTATGGCTAAGTCCCCTGTCATGATGGCCAGTGACCAAGCACCAATGAGAAGACCTCTCTGCACCTCCTTGGGTCTTCTCCATATTTTATCTTTATTGCCATCATTTTGATGTATTGTTGTATTTTCTCTAGTGATGTCAGAAGGGTATTGGCATGCCAAAAGTGATTAATACATACTAAGCCTTTGGCTATTTTGACAGGCTTGTTTTGAATGGCTTATGTTCAACTGCACTATTCAAATGTGTTTATTATGCTTTGACAATGCATAAAAACGTAGAATCTTAGAATATCCTGAGTTGGAAGGGACCCACAAGGATTATTGAGTCCAACTTCCGAACCCACACAGGACCACCCAAAAATCAGGTCATATTTCTTAGAGCTTTGTCCAAATGCTTCATGAACTCTGACAGGGTAAGTGCTGTGACCACTGCCCTGGGGACCTGTCCCAGTGCCTGACCACCCTCTGGGTGCAGAACCTTTCCCTAACCCCCAGTCTGACCCTCCCCTGTCCCAGCTCCATGCTGTCCCCTTGGGTCCTGTCGCTGTCCCCAGAGAGCAGAGCTCAGCGCCTGCCCCTCCGCTCCCCTCGTGAGGGAGCTGCAAGCTGCCATGAGGCCTCTCCTCAGCCTGCTCTGCTTTGCACTGAACAAACCAAGGGACCTCGTCCACTCCTCATATCTCTTGCCCTCCAGACCCTTCACCGTCTTTGCAGCCCTCCTTTGGACATTCTCTAATAGTTTTATGTCCTTAGTGGCACTCAAAACTGTACTCAGTACTCAAAGAGAAGCCTCACCAGTGCAGAGTGGAGTAGAACAATCACTTCCCTTGACTGGTTAGCAATGCTGTGCCTGATGCACCCCGATTTTCTCAAATATCACCCCTTGAATTTGCTTTCACCAAAAGCATTGTAAGCACATCAGGTGGTATTTTCTGTATTTATACAACAGTAGTCATGGTCAGTTATGTTTCCTATGGATTGAAAGGCTGGAGACAGTTCTCACCTAAGGCATCATGTTCAGAGGAGAGAGTGAAGACCTTCATTGATAGGTCTATGCTAAAATATTTTAGCTTGCCTTGATTCAAGCATGTGCCAGGCTGGCTGACTTTCAAATCTCTTGGAAAGCATACCCATGTTTCTGTGCCAGTTCTTCCACCGTTCTGCAGGTCAGGAGGGCAAGTGTCGGATGTTCTGCTCTCTGTGTGCAGAGTTGTAATTCATAGCGTGGGCCAAGGTAATAACCTGATTAATTTATTTATACCTTCCCTTCAGCCACAGAATGTAAAACAAGAATCCTGAAGCAAGTGCCAATGCATTTGCTTATGAAACACGTGGTATAAACTGGCATCTTTTTTTTTAAAACATAAATTCAATATCAATATTGATGGAGGGGAATGTTCAATGCCTATATACTTTTGATAATTAGTGTAGCACTAAAGCAGCAGTCTCAAACAGAAAGCCATCATTGCTTAAATAATTTTGAAAAAAAAATTAAAATAAATAACAGGCCAGAATAGAAATGTGTGTTATGGATTTTAATTCCTCATTCTCCAATTGAGGTGAAATCTGAAGGAAAGAAAACTTCAATTTTTTGTTATCAATTCCTACCTTAATTTCTTTTTCTTGGAAATAACTTTATTTTCCTTTAAGGCCAATCCTTTGTTGGTCATAGGTTTCTTATTGCTACTGTGACTTTCAGTGGCATGTGTTCTTTAAGACAGTAAACAAAAATATTTTTAGTGCCAAGAAAACATATTCTTAATATCCACATTTTCAGAATTTTGCACCCCCTCAAATTTGCATATACATGCATAGGGTTCATACAAATGAACCCTTGTATCTTTTTTGATGTACGTTTATTTTTCTTGAATTTACCTTCCTATGCAACAGACAAATACTACAAAGGCATCAGCCAGAAATACTTACCCAGTAGGTCCCTGGTTTAGATCAAAGAAATCTGAGCAAATAAGAGACAAAAATACAAAAGGTGATTGCTTCTGTGACCAGTGGGTTACAAAGAAAGCATAGCAAGAGGCTAATTCTTTCCTCTGTCATTGACAAGCTCTCTAAAAATTTGAAGCCAAAGGGACTGAGTTATTGAGGCATGCTGAGTTACCACCTGGTCTTCTGAGCCACATCTCTCAGCTCACTTCATTTGCAGAGTCAAGCATATTTGTCTAAATGACCACAAACATGGTAAAAGCACAGGAGAAGAGGAGGGTCTTAGTTTCAAAAGTTCAGCTCACTGTTCAATTCATGACCATGAAGGTTCGGAAACTCCTACAAAACTCATGAGCAGCATAGCTTCCTGTAAAGTGGCAACAAGCAGATACTACTGCAGACACTGCACCCTTTGTGCTTCCAGATCATGAAACACATACACAGAAAATATTATAGAATGAGTAATTAAGACATGCAGTCCTGTTCAAGCTTCTGGTTGTAAGTCTGCAAGTAGGATAAAGATCCTTCCTGTCTTACTCCAAAGCACTGTGTATCATCAGGTACTAGGTGCAAAATTAAAAACCATAATTTTGCAGCTATACAAAATCTTAGAGCACCTATATCTTCAATACTGTGTGCAGATTTGTGTTTACATCTCAAAAAGGACAAAATAGTCTTAAAAAAAGTACAGGGAGAAGTAACTGAAATGATTAAGGGGTGTAGCAACTGGAGAGTAGCTGGGACTTCGGAGGATAGCAGTTCAGGAGGATAGGGCTGATGTGGCATATACCTGACATTTACAAAATCATGGAGGTGGTGTTTGAGGTTCATGTAGAACTGGTATTCTCCTTCAATACAAAAACTTGTAGAAGTCACTGAAACTGGTGAGAAGCTAGTTTAAAGTACACAAAAGAAATGACATCTTTATGTGGGGGGCCATGACCTGGAAGCCATTTCCATGGTAGTTTATGGAGGCAGGTGGTATCAACAGCTTCAAAAAGGGATCAGAGTAAAAAAGGATATAGACACAGCTCCAGAGTTTAGAATCAGTGAGGTCATCCTAGGGTACTCAAAGAGCTGACTGATGTCATTATGAGACCTCTCTCAATTATTTTTCAATGGTCTTGGAAATCTGGAGAGATCACAGTCAACTGAAAGTGGCAAATGTTTTCTCAATTTTCAAGAAGGGCAAGAAAGAAGGCCCTGGTAATTACAGGTCTGTCAGTCCCACTTCAGTGCCTGGTAAAATTATGGAGAAGATTATTCTGTGAGTTATTGAAGAACACTTGAAAGACAATGCAGTCATTGGTTGTAGCCAACACAGGTTCATGAGGGGAAAGCCTAAGGTACTTAATTTGCTTTTAAGACAAGGTCACCCACCTAGCTGACCAAGGGAAATCAGTCAATGTAATCTTTTTGGATTTCAGCACAGTTTTTGATACTATTTCTCACAGTATCCTTCTGGATAAAGTGTCCAGCATACAGCTAGATAAATACATAATGCAATGGGTGAACAGTTGGCTGATGGGTAGGACTCAAAGGGTTATAGTAAATGTGGTTACATCAGGCTGGTGGCCAGTCACTAGTGGGGTTCTGTTGGACTCCATTTTAGGACCAATTCTCTTCAATATTTTCATAAGTAAATTGAATGCAGGACTTGAAGGTGCACTACTTTTGCTGATAACACTAAACTAGGAGGAATTGTTGATTCCCTTGAATGCTGAGAAATGTCTAGACAGACAAATTATAGGGCTGGTCAAAAACCAACTACATGAAGTTTAACAAGAGCAAGTGCCAGATTCTGCACCTGAGATGTGGCAACCCTGGATATGCATACTGACTGGGGGGATGAGAGGCTAGAAAGCAGCACCTGTGGAAAATGATCTGGGGTTCTGGTCAAAGACAACTTGAATATGAGTCAGCGGTGTGCCCTGGCAGCCAAAAGGACCAACCATATACTGAAGTACATCAGTCACAGCATTGCTAACCAGTCAAGGGAAGTGATTGTCCTACTCTGCTCTGCACTGGTGCGGTCTCACTTTGAGTACTAAGTACAGTTTTGGGAGCCACAACATAAGAAAGACATAAAACTATTAGAGTATGTCCAAAGGAGGGCTGCAAAGACGGTGAAGGGTCTGGAGGGCAAGAGATATGAGGAATGGACGAGGTCCCTTGGTTTGTTCAGCCCAGAGCAGAGCAGGCTGAGGAGAGGCCTCATGGCAGCTTGCAGCTCCCTCACGAGGGGAGCGGAGGGGCAGGCGCTGAGCTCTGCTCTCTGGGGACAGCGACAGGACCCGAGGGAACGGCATGGAGCTGGGACAGGGGAGGGTCAGGCTGGGGGTTAGGGAAAGGTTCTTCACTATCTTCAGATACAAACTCAGATAACTTCAGTACAAACTGTTTCATAGACTTTGACCAAGTTCAAACTTACCGTTTTGTGGCAGGCTGTTATTTCTTTCCTTGTTTCCATTTTTGCACTGATATAATTGTTCTTGGTTAGTTCAAGCTGGGTTGGTATTATTAGGTGGCTATGACTTACATCCAGACCAAGAGACAGAAGTGATCCTATGTCCCACTGCTAGAGCTGGTCAGGCCAAGGACAGATACAGCAATGTGAGAACTGTCCCCAAAGAGGGACATATCTTTGCTGTTCGCTGTGGGACATGTGCATTTTACCAGGTGCAGTTGTACACGAATACATTGTGGGGAGACAGCCTGCTACCTGCATCTACCCCAATTTAAGTTGCTGGCTGGCTTGTACCATGTAATTGGAAGAAGAAAGTGAGCTGGGCAGCAGGGCCAGGAGCTGAGGAGTGGCCATGGGCAATGCTCATATCTGCATTCCAGGTGATGAGCTGGACCAGGTCCCAAAGCTTATTTTTCTCTGTCTTCCTGGCAGGAAGACTTTATGAACACACCTTACACTGCTCCTCCCCATAAGAGTTTACTAAGTCTGTTTTTCTGTTTGGCTTTTGTTTTCCCTTGGCCCAGATTTGTTAGTCACAGGTGTTTTTTGAATGGGTTTAATAAAGCTGGCTGACAGCCTGCTGAGCACCAGAATTCCAATGATTTTGTGCAGCATTGGAAACATTTTGCAAGATGTGTAAAATCTCAATCTGGTGAATCCAACACAAAATCTTCCCCTGTCATGGTCTGGCTGTGAAGGAGATATACCAGCACAGTGCCCTCACACCAGGCACCCCTGGGTGTGCTCATCCCAGGGACTAAAAAGGTCCATTTGAAGCACAGGAAGAAAGCCAACAGCAGGAGGAGCACTTAAAAACTGTGACAGCTTACATAAGGATGATCTGCAGCCTCCAGGGAAATGAAACAGGATTTCACCCACTTGATCTCCTGTAATCATATAATATCTGTAATACAGTCTAGAAATGAAAGACAAATGACAGCTCCCATGTCAAGCTGCTCATCTTGTAGTGAAGACAACACTGAGCAACATCTGAAATTTGATGGACAGATTTCCCAGAAATAAGTGAATGAGAGGATAGGAAACCAAACTAATAGATTTTTATTTTTTTTTTCTTTCTTTCTGGTTAGAGTGGACTAAGGCTGTGAGTATTTTGTCTACTGAGTTCAGCTTTCTAGGGGTGAATATGATTATTCCAAGATTTGAGGCTTGCAGCAGGAGGTTGAAATCAAGAAGCTTATTGATGAGGCGAGGCAGAATGGGATAAAAAAAATAATGTTAATAGCTGGTGCCAGTCTGTTCTTCATATTCCCAGGGGACTGGGAAAAAATAGATAAATAAATAAGACAACAATAACAACAACAAAATTCTAATAATCTCTCCGCTGTATTTGTCAAAGATTATTTGTGAGTCTCCAATGGACCTGAAGTATTTGAAGTGTGTTTAAAAAGTATCAAAATGAAATATTCTATTGTGCTATTGAGTTTAAGTCTGCAAATCACTTGGCATTATTTCTGATGCTTGATAATGGTGCATGGGACAAGCTTTCAGCAAGAACTCTCCAATGGTAATCTGCAGATACAAGGCGTCATTGTTGTTTTCTTAAATAAATTTAAGCTCATGTGAGCATTTTTTTTTTCTGTATAATTATATATATTGGAAATATCCAGGTTAAGCTAGATTTAGAGGGATACACACAAATTTGAAGTGCATTCGTATAGTAAGTGAGTGTATACTCATGGTGAATTTGACATGTTTACCTAAGGCTGGACAGTAGTGGCTAATATTTTGTAGTGTGCACATCCCACAGAAAAGACCAGTAACAGCACATTTCAACAGTACTTGTAAAAAAATCAGTTTACTGACCCTTTATTTTCTTCTCTTTTATTTTTATTTTGTATTTTTTTTGTCTCTTTCTCCCCCTCCTCTGTCCTAAGGTGCCAAAATCGTGTTTGAAATGATGTGTGGTGGATGAGCATGGAGGGGAGTGCTGCAGATTAAGGTGTTTTGGGTTTTCTTGGCAATGTCTCAGTTAGGAGAGGTGGTGGTGGCACTGGTACCAGTGGGCTCTGAAGATTGTGACTGCCTGTCTTCAACACAGGTTGTGTGGGATGTAGGAGAGGTGCACATGAATGCCAGACTTCTGTGCCTGAAGATGGAGAATCTGCAATGGCTTGAAGCCAAAATAAAGACCCAGATCTGAAGGTGTCCCACAGCACTTGATACTTCTCAGCGCAATGGGAAAGGAGCCATTCTACCAAAGCAACCTCCCTGACAGCTAGTATGGTGATTTATTCTTTCCTTCTGGTGATTCTGGCACACTATGCAGAAGCGTGTGTTGCAAGCTGCTCACTGCGTGCTCTGTCCTACCTCTTTTCTTTTAATCTTGTCAATTTGATGCAATAGTTCATGCACATGAAAAAAACCCTGAGCTAAGAGGGTTAATGATGAAGCCTGTGACTGATGAAATAACCGGGAGCACCATCCACACTGCAAACCTGGAAAACACACACATCCTGACTCCTTGGGGATCATTGATCCTGTTCTTGACAGCAGTCAGTGTCCTACTGACATCATGCTTAATTGCCATAAAACTATGCCCTATATTGCAATGGTTTTGCCACCAGTGATTTGCATGTCAGTCTTAGTCATAATCTGTCAGTCAAACACACCAGACAATATCAAATGCACAGCTTCACCAGTCTGGTGAGACAGTCTCTGACAATATGGTCACAACTACCAGAGCCGTCACTGCCAGGTGGAAAAAGGGACACCTTACTCATCTTTTGGTGCAATCACAGCACTGACAAGTACTGAGGCCTGCAGTTTTGTACACAAAACCAAACTTACCTTTACTCTATCTCACTGAGATTAGAACAAAAGCTTTGTCTAACTGGTGAAATCTGACTATCTTTTTTCTCACCCTGAAAATAAGAAGAGGTATTTTTTTCTAAACACTAACTTGTATTTTGGTCTGGAGTTGTTCTATATCTTGGCTCTGAGCCTGACACAGTTTTTCACAATTTTTTATTTTTCTTGACATAAGACCTCCTGCACCAAGGATGAGAGAAAGACAAGGAATAAGTCAGTGGGCTGGGAGGTGTGCTATGGGAAGGAACATAGCATAGATTGAGGGGCATCTCTGGTCGAATCTCTACAGGGTGCATGACAGCTTCACCCCTTCTCTGTCATGCTCATGAATTCCAGCTGAAAAAAGATCCCAGAACAGGCTGGGATCTTTTGTTGTAGGAGAAGGTATAGCACTGCTCCACAGATGAAAGTGGTGCAAACCTAAGGACCAAAAAGCATGATTAGGGGAGCCAGTTATGTGCCTCTTTTGTTCAGTGTAGTTCAGACAACATATGTCCATGCCTTGAGGTAGAACTGTTGTGGACTCTATATATGTTTTCCACATTCTCCTGTATAAAGTTTTTGTGCAAACACTTTGCTTCCTAAAGGAGTCCTGAGAGGTTACTGTGGTTTGGATTTACAAGTCAACAGTGTCTTCCAGGTGGTGTTTTCAGAGGGAGGATTTTGGAAGTGAGGTGTTTTGGACTCCTTTTCGAAGCATTTACTTCTCCAATTTGTGCAGTTTATTTCTGTCATGGTTCCATCTCTTCCCCATCCATCTTCTGCAGCCCAGACTCAGGGTTGCTTGCAATAAATAGATTGGTAAGTGAGGTTCAGTAAGGTGGTTCGGTTGCCAGTAAACTCTTGGTAGTTCCAGACAATGCAGCAGGTGGTAATTTGGTTCAGTTGCCAATAAACTCTTGGTAGTTCCAGACAATACAGCAGGTGGTAATATTTATTAGGTTATGGTTTGGAAGTTGAGGTTGGAATGTCAGAAAAAGGGCTTCACCAGAAGTATAGGGTGGCCCTGGAACAAGTAGCTCAGACAGGCTGTCCAATCTCCATCCTTGGATCTTTTCAAAATGTGTCTCGCCAAAGACATGACAGACCTGATGTCATTGGTCTTGTTTCAAGTAGGAAGTCAAACTAGGTAATCTTCAAGCAATATTTCTATGGCTTTGCTATCGTCTCTGTTCTTGAGCTGCAAGAATGGTCCTTCAGATGGGTTTGGCCTGAGACAAGTATTGGTCTCCTGAATCAGCCCTAGGAATTCCATGTAGGAATCTCTGTCCTGAGCCATTCTCAGTAAGTAGTTTGGGTCTCAGTAAGTAGTTTGGGTCTCAGTAAGTAGTTTGGGGCTACATTGCTGACAAGGGAAAGAGAATTTTATAGAATGGTAACAAGGCATTCTGCACCAGGAGAATGTCTTGGAAATGTATAACTGATTTAATTTCCTAGTATAGATGTGTTCCATCAAGGAAAGTAAAGTGGGAACCAGTGCAGATGCATTTCCTGCTTGGCCGTTTCTGTGGTAAAGGCACTCACAATGAGGCCATTTTGTTAGCTTTGACAGAGGGCTAAAAAAATGTGCACTTATTTACCTCACCATAGCATTTGGATTGTTAGTTTATTACTTTAAAAGTTCTTTAAAGGCTGAAAATGACAATCATTTATCACTGCTGTCAAGAACGTAATCTAGTAGAGATCTTGCAGATATGTTTCTGAGTATTGTGTAACAAAATAAAATTTGTCACTGTCTTTCACTGTAGGGATGTAGTGTGATGTTAAATTCAATTAGGATATACAATAAGAGGGGGTGCTGTCACATAACTTGATTTCTAAGCCCTTCTGAAGTTTATTGCCTTGAATTCTTGGAGAGAGCTTTCCAGTCAAATAAGCGTCAGACTCTGGTAGTCTTTGTTAATAGGTTCCAGGCTGCAAGTGTCTATAAGCAGGGAGGTAATTCAGTAGTTCACTTACAATTTTAGATATTGTCATTTTAATTCTAGGTTGTATTACAATAATTTTCTTTCTGGATCAGCCCAGGAGGAGTTTAGTCCAAAGTTTTGTCACAGGCTGGGCTCAGCATTAGAGTGAGCCTGATATTCTGGAAACCACTGGGGACAACTGGTACCAGATGGTGAAGAAAAAAACTGTTAATAGCCTTGCAGCATGGAGCAAGGGAGACTGGGAGAGTTCACGATAACCATATTTATTTTTTTGTTGATCTTTACCAGTGGGTCTGCATTGCATCCAAAAAGACTCATCTATTTTTATTGATTTTCACCATTAGCAAATGCTGAAAGCAAGTGAGCTCTTTCTCTAAGTTGCTGTGCTTGGGCTAAAAGGAAGGAGAACTCAGTGCCTTTGGGGAGAGCTGGCAGGCATCGTGGGGACGGGAGGCAGAGCAAGCATGGCCCTGGATGGAAGGTCATGTAAACGTTGTGAAAACATGCTGTTGTTTTTAAAGCTTATGGATAAAGTCTGCAGGCAGTCCTGCCTCCCATGATTCACAAATTGCCTTTTAGGGCTGAAATTGGTGTTTTTGTAAACACAGGGCTAGCCAGCTTTTCTTCATAACATACTTCTGAAGAAGAGATTTTATAGGCTTTCCATCCTATAAAAGGTGAGGTGTGAGCAGTGAGGTTACAGTTTCTCCAAATGTGCACAGGGCATTGGTGAGAGGGTTGGAGTTTCAACATGTCCCTTCTGCTTCCAACCCTGAACTTAGCCTGCTGCTGCACCCTCTGTTTCCTGTTTTCTTTGCCCCACCACTTCCACCTGGAAATGGTGAAAACTCTCTCCAAATTCAGTCCCATAGATCTTTCATATTAGCTACATTTATCATGCTATATATTCATTCGATTAATGACAGATTTACTTTTGATTGTAATACAGGATTCAGCTCAGCAGGGCATTCTTTTTTGAGGTGTTTTAGTCTTTTTAAAATAAAAATGATTTTTTGTAGTGGCACTTTGCTAAAGAAACATTTTCAAGTAACATATAATTATACTCTACAGTTGTCAAACAGAACAGTGGCTAAGTGGCTGTTCAATAACATGCAGCAGCAATGCTATATCAGGTACTTACGCTGCTTACCTTTTAGCTACAGTATAATTATTGGTATTTTAGGCAAAGTACTGCATTTATTCCCACGTGAAAGTACTGCTGTAAAGTGGGGAAGCATTCTTATACCATAATGCTTCTTAAAGTTCATATGAATGTGAGTAAAAATGAATGTGTCAATCACCCTAGAAAGAAAATGGAAAATTACTCATCCTTTCTAAAATCAGTAGTTTTAAAAAAGGTACAAGTATGAAGAGGCAGCTGACCTTTGTGTGCTCTGAAAAGTTCTGAAAACATATTTTCTTTCCCCACTTAACAGAGTAATGGGAGGGCTATAAAAGAAGATGATGCTTGAAAGTAGTGTGGAACAGAATTTAATAAAGGCCATTCTACATTACTTGATTTGATAAGTGGCTGATAGTATTCAATTCAGCATGTTTTTCAGAGCACCCTAAATTAAACATCCAAATTTTTTAAAGGACCGTGTCTAAGCCCAGAGAAAATCCATTGTAAGAGCTAATTAATCTCTTAAATTCTTGAGGCATGTGTTCTGTAGAGTTTTGAAACCTGGATGCACTGAGAAGGCTTAGCAAAGAAAGCAGCACATGACAGTGTGCATCTTCAGTATGTGTTTCTGTGGGTATTAGCTTCCTTCTTGGTTCATCAGAATGAGATCATGGAGATTTGGGAATGCAAAAAGATCCTTAGGCACTGCACCTACTTCACTTGCAGTGACCCTTGCCACTTCTTAGCATAAGCATTCTGCTAACCAGTAGACTAAGCAAGTAGACCAGCAAGACTAAAAAGATACCTGGTATCTTTCCTACCTTGTTGCAGAGATGCAAATACACAGGCTAATATGATAGCGATCCAAAATGCTCAGTAGAAGTACAGGGAAAATATTGTGAACGTTCCTTAGAAATTCAAATGGTTGTTCGTACAAAGTGGTTCTTTGCTAAGCATCTCAGTGAGAGCGTATTTGCAAAATGATGGGTTTTCTATGTATGAACTCTTGTATTAATATCAAAAAACATGGAACTGAAGAGGGACAAGAATATTTGCTGTTTTTTTTTTGTTTGCTATTTGTCCACTGTTGTTATCCTTGAATCTCTGAAAAGATCTGCCTCAAGAGAAGAAACTGTATTGTGTAGCCAGTCATATACCACACCGAGATTAACAAGTTATGGATTACTTGAAACTGAAATTTCTTTATGTGTTAAGTTTCTCCTCTTATTCTCAAGAATAACTGACACTTTCATACAAGAAAGGGGATTGCTTGCAAAGAGGATAATGGCTAAATGTGCTAGATTTATTCATAGTGAATCACTCAAAACAACCTTACTCAGATTAATTAATTAATTTATTTAATAGAGAGCTGATAAAAAACTTTGTCCTCTTAAATATAGAGCACGAGATACCAGCTGGAAACGTAGCTGAGTTCTGTTCTGATGAAGAAGGGGAAGTGAGAGAACAGCATGGTGGTGCTTAGCTGCCTACTGATGTGAAACCACCACATTAGCTTGTTGTTGTGCATTTACCAAGTAGGTACATTGGCTTTTCTTCTGCCTACCAGTGGGAATGTAGTCATCTGTGGAGTCAGGCAAAGGCTGAACAGTGGTTTTGAAACTTGTATCCCCAAATGGTGGATTTAAAATGTTCAAGTATTTGAAGAGCTGGAGGGACGTGATAGAGGTGTTTTAGGGGCAGAAAAGATGCCAGATGTTTCTCAGAAGAACTAGAGACTATAGTTCCTTTGGCCAAAGCCTGATTCCTTGTTGGTTGTGCAATATCAGATGACAGCTGCCCGCATTGCTGTCCTGCATCCTGAAATGAATAATATTATCTATGAACCTGTGAATTGCTAATAAAACATGTACTTACAGATTTAATACAATATGATGAATATTCCAGACCAGAATATGAGTTAAGACTTATCATATACTTGCAAACAAACAAACCTTCTTCAGTGTTAATTCTAACTCCAAACAGGTAAAATCAAAAGCTGACTAAACTAGAAACATAGAGCTTTCATTTATTGAGTCAGATAAGACCTGGTGACAGAGTATTTATGAATGGGGTAAGCAAGCGCTTTTTCCCAGGCTTCAGTTTGCATCATTAGATTTGATAGCACAAAGAGCCTCACATCCACAGCCTGGACAAGATACGAATAAGAGATTAGAGAATCAGAGAGAAATAGAAAAAGTTTTGGCTGATTTTTCCTCCTCTTACACCTCACAAGGTAGTTGCTGAAAGAGGTCCTGAAGCCTTAAAATCCACATTAAATAAATGTGAGCATCCCACCAGTTTTTCACACCTATGCACAGCAGAATTCCCTGGTAGGAATCACCCATAAAAACATCCATATAGCCTGGGGCTTCCTGGGAGCTGTTTTTGCAGGAGAGCAGAGTCATGCTTAAACCTTTGACATCAATGGCCTCTTCCTTCCTCTGCCCTTGCTGCTCTGATCATTTAATTACTTTACTCCTCAGTTTGGAAGAAGTGAGCATTTGGCATGTGAATGGTTAAGTGGTCCCAAAGTACCATCAGTTGGCTCTGAAGCTGACATGCATTGCACAAAAGACCAAATGGTTTGGAGGCAGAGCCTGGGGAGAGAGGCCTTTTGCTGCAATAGCCCTGATCTGAGGCTGGCTCAGTTCTGCAGAGACAGAATCTGACACAAGAAGGTGCAGACTGTTGCCTCTGGCAGAGTTTCCCCTGAAGTACTAAGATCAATCAAAGGTAACTCAGTGGGGTTCTACACTTTATTTCCCAGTGGTATTCTACTCAATCATGTGCTTAATTTTTGATAGGTTTTGGAAGCATGGTAATAGAGTGATATATCTGTGCAATGACATCTTTCACTTCAAGTGCTTTCAATCTAGCCCCTCTAGGCAACTTTAGTAGCATCAGTCCAAAGTGAGACATAAAGTAAAATCAGGCACCTCAGAAACAGAAAGGTAAATCATTAAGTGCTAAGTGAGGCATAATTCTGCCTCTGAGTTTGGATTGATAAGTTCCCATACTTGGCACATCAATTATTTCAATTGGTGATTCAAATATGGAGAAGGCTATGACCTGAGGCTGTTAAAAAATCAATGGTGGAGCAGTTTAGCAAGCATACTATTTAGTTCTTTAGCTTTCATATAATGAATTTTTAAGTAAAAAAAAAAAAAAAATGTAGCCCAAAATCTTAGTTTTAAACTATTTTATTTAACATCTGTTCTGTATTTTTGTCTTCTCTTAAGGCATCATTTATTGGCCTCATCTGATTTTTTTTATTTTTATTTATTTATTTATTTTTACTGAGGTTTGAAAAAGACCTCCTTATATTGGCTCTGATAAGAAGACCTGAAACTTCCCCTGTCAAAAACAATATGAAATTGTTAGGTACTTCAGTAACCAGGGCTTTGGGGTAAATGTCAATGTGGTGACAACAGTGTAAAGAGCCTGTTGTTAATTTGCATCCATGGCTGTAGGGATGTCCCCTGGAGGGACATACATGGCTATATCGTAGAGTTATCAAAACAAGAAAAGCATGCATTATTTATCTAATAGTGTGAGGAGTTACATTAAGGATGGATAGTGCTTGAAATGTGTCCTTAATGCCTAATCTTAAACTAAATTGTACTTGCATCTCCCCCATTTGAGGTGACAAATTTGGATCACAGATTGACAGCAGAAGAACATCCCTATTGACCTAATAAGCCTTTTTGCTTTCCTTCAGACTACAGACTCAGAGCCTCTGGCTGTAGCGATTTAACAAGCATATCAGCTTAGCACATGCATTGTGGGAAGATGAGATATCTTCAGTGCAACTTCTTACATGTACTGAATCTTGGTCAAAATCTTGGGCCTTATCTTTAAGATGACCCTTATAAATTTGGGATTAAGCTGGTCTGAAAGGATGTCTGAACATAAAGGATGTGGCATGGTTGGGAACACTATTCCCCTAGCACATCACTATCTGTGGAGCTTCTTTGCTAGCTTTTTCCATGTCCTCGTCTAAGGTCCATTACGTGCCCTACATTATGTGCATCTGGTTATTGCATTATGCACTCAATTGTGATTTCTGCCTGGAGTGAGGGTGAACAAACAATGATCAGCATGCTGCTTAATGCGGTAGCAGAAGGGACTTTAACATTCTGGGAATGAGAAAGCTGCAAGGATTTCTGCAGAAGAGAACGAGTGGCTGATCACCTCCCTCAAATCCCTCTGAGCTTTGTGCATCCAGTTGCTGAGGTTATCATGATGGGGCTGGTCCATTAAGAAAGGCTTTCAGAAATGTCAGTCAGCTTTGTTTAACAGACAGAGCTTACTGGCAAGTCTCAAGGCATAATAGTATGGGAGGAGACTGAATATGACCTATGTGAAATGATTTTGGTCTGAAAATTGGGATAAATAACAGCAACACAGAGAGTATTTGTGTAAATGAGAACTTACTGTGCTCCAAACCACACAACCAACTTACTTGGCACTGTCGACACAGAATGGACAGGCTGGCATTGACAGCCCCAGCTGGTGTTTGGAATTCAGATGCCCCAAAATCTGAGTGGGGAAGCAGCAGCCAAGAGATGTGAGCTATTTGAAAGCACTAGCTAGCACTTGGGCTTGGCTGGCAGAGCTCGTTTCAGCTAGAGATGGACACAGCTCATGGTTTTGCTCTTCAGATTTTATGTACTACCAATGTCATTTTGTATCCTGGGATTTTGGATGCAGGCCCATAGATGATTTTTTTTTTTTTTTTTTTTTTTTCTTGCAACTCTTCAGGCAAAAGATATTTTCATGTTTGAGACTTCTCTTTCAACAAAGTGTGGGTAAGACCTTCCAGCTGTTCCTTTTAGTGACCTGTTCATGTCACTTGGCACTCCATGTTGCAAGCTCTCTGGTGGATGGATGTTGCCTGACAGACTTTGTCCAGCTGACTGAAGATGTAATAAAAGATGTTTATCCCACACAGGGGTAAATACAGAAACATGAAGGAAAGCAGAAAGAAAATGAACACTATTTATTTTTCCTTCTTTCTGCTTGGGTGCAATAAGTAGTAAAAAGGGTAGGTAAAACCATGTATCACAGAGATTAGGAATAGATTGTGTCATTACAGTCCTACTCCTGTCCAGTGCAAGCTTCCTCCCCTTCACTCATTGCTCTGATGGAGAAATAAAATGCCAGTTTTATTATGGTAGGCCAAAACTCATAACCTGATGGCTCGATCTGTGTTGAAACTGCGCAGAGGTCCCCATGCCTACTCAAGTGCTTATCCACACCTCACACATCATGCTATGGACTAGGGGGAGCAGTGGGTGGAAGACAAATCTCCCACAGCCTGAGTGCTTCTCTTATAGGGGTATTGCTGCTGATAGGGGTGCAAATGCCCACTGCTATTGTAGTCCGAGCAGTGCCTGTGTATGCTGCTGCCACCAAATGCAGTGTGATGTGGAGTTAGCCTGCAGAGGGTCCTCCACGTTCCAAGCAGATGGACTGTGGCAGGGCACATGTCCCTGTGGCAGCCTGTTTGTGGGAAGGGCGAACCAACTCCCAGCAGCTCTGCATTACTGAAACCCATCTGGCTCGGGTCTGATGCTTTCTCTGCAGTCTCTGTACTGCCTAGCAGCCTGCATATATGTGGTCCTGTTTGGTTTGCTGTGATTGCTTTGGAGAAATGAGTCATTAATCCATTAGAGAACTGACTAGCTGCCCAACCTAGCTTGTATCTCCTGGATTTTCTTATTATAATCACATGCAAAAACACACCAAAGTATTTTTCCCTCTTATGCATGCTAGCAATACAATACTGTTATTTTCTCTTTTATTCTCCAACCATCCATTACCCCTCAGTTGTTTGACAGTCTCATTATCCACAATAAATAAAGATAGCAGGTCCAACTGAAGCACAGGCACAGAGGCAGTGGTTTCTGGCTATAAGTGATGGCAAAATGGTGACAGCAAAGACAAGCCAGCATCCTGCTGCTGACTTTGCCAGGGCTGGCATGTTGGAGAGCCAGGTTTGCACTTGAAGGAGACATGGAGAGTAAAGCGGACATAGGCTACTGCTAGGAAAAATGGGTCTGTATCCCAGGATGATTTTCACCTGATGAGAGGAGAAGGATCTCTCCCCTCCCCCAGTCTTACACCCCAAACCCACTCAGCCCCCATCCTCTACTGCTCTGTTATTCTGTCCCAACAAAGTTTTGTCCTTGCTGGTGAGAAACCATGAAATGTCTTTGAAAAACAACAAGATCATCTAATTATATGCCTTGTTATGGTTTTTGATCTTCAATAAAACTAACTCTACATTAAGACTTCAGTCCTGGTCATACTGAGGCTGTGGGAAGAAATTCCCTTGCTCTTAGGATGTGGTCTGCATCCGAGATGTCTGAGACCATATCTATTAAAGAATAGGAGAAAGAAAATATAACTCACCACGGCACTGTATTAACAACCTAATAAAGATCATATCTTCTTTGACTTTTATTGGTATAGCATTAATGTGATGCAAGTATGACCTAACAGAAAGAAGCTCAAATTCTATAGATTCTCAAAGTCATTGTGGATGCTGGCTTTGCTGGCAAAGAGTTACTCTATGGCTTCATAGTCATTTTTCTGGCTCCTGCAGTACAGGATGCATTTTAAATTTCTACCACAAATCCATAAAGAAAAATATTTATAGTGACTGTGGTAGGTCATCATTTCAGATATTTATTAAAAAAACAAAAACAAAAACAAAAAACAAAAGCCATGTAATTCTTTGTCTTCTAAAATGCATAAATTTCAACCCTCTGCTTTTTAAACAGTAAGCAGCATCACTGGGAATTTTGGTGTTTAATATTCTAAATTCATAGTACTCTGAAATCAGCCAACATTAAAAAAAATGTCACTGCACAACCAAGCATAAATGCATATTTTTAAGGCTGCTCAGGTTTTTGATGTGATAGATTGGTTTGATTTTGAGAGTTTGTTATAATGATAAGACAATTTCCACAGAGTTTGTTCCATGTCAGTGTTCAGTTGGAACTTCAGCTTGTAACGTAAGTTTACAAAGGTCTTTCTGAATTCGGATGTTTTCAGAAAATACCAAAGTTTTAAAAAATGGATGGAGGCATCTCCACACATTTGTCTGAGAAAAACACAGCCAGTGAGAATCTCAGAAGAAATATGCATTGTTGCGCTCACTGGGTAGTTTAAGAGATCTGCAATGTTATATAATCTCTGGGCTATTTTATCACCTCTGATTATTGACATGAACACATTTTCCGAATTTCAGTTGTGGAAGAAACATCATGGCATATAAAGACATTGTTGAATTACCATGATAAATGCTATAGATATATTTTATAGGTTTGATAGTGGCTGTACCCTTGAGAAAATAGCTGGTGTAAAGGACAAACCTTGCGTCTGAATGCAAAGCTCCCTTTTGAAACAACATAGGTAACAAGTTCCAGTTGCAGTTCAGATTAGTTTTACCTAGTTCAAAACTGGAGTTAAGAGACCTAAAGCTGTTAAAAACAAAGCAACCATGATAAGGCCTTCAGGTTTCTTAGAACAGTTCTTACTGTGGGTCTTCTCTCTCAACAAAATGCTATAAATGTTCCAATGGTTTCAAACTTAATTATATCATATGATCTGTATGTTCCTAAGACAAGCTCATGACCTGGGACTTATTCTGAATATCAGGGGTAAATAATTACATACTCTAGAATCCTTCTTTTTCCTTTTTCCCTTTCCCGTTCCCTTTCCCTTTCCCTTTCCCTTTCCCTTTCCCTTTCCCTTTCCCTTTCCCTTTCCCTTTCCCTTTCCCTTTCCCTTTCCCTTTCCCTTTCCCTTTCCCTTTCCCTTTCCCTTTCCCTTTCCCTTTCCCTTTCCCTTTCCCTTTCCCTTTCCCTTTCCCTCTCCCTCTCCCTCTCCCTCTCCCTTTCCCTTTTCCCTTTTCCCTTTTCCCTTTCCCTTCCCCTTCCCCTTCCCCTTCCCCTTCCCCTTCCCCTTCCCCTTCCCCTTCCCCTTCCCCTTCCCCTTCCCCTTCCCCTTCCCCTTCCCCTTCCCCTTCCCCTTCCCCTTGCCCTTGCCCTTGCCCTTGCCCTTCCCCTTCCTCTTCCTTCTTCCTTCTTCTTTCTCCTTCTTTCTATGTCTTTTGGTTGGCTAGGTTTTCATATTGTGCAAAATAAGAAGAAGGAAGCAGGGTTTCTTAATTCATAAGGCCAACAGATAATAGAATGGCTATTTACTGCCAGTTTGACATTTACAACATACCTCACTGCTTCAAGACATTGCTGTCCCTGTTGGTCCCTGAACTTAACATCACTACTGATTAATCACAATGGAATTGTAACCAATGAAATTTATTGGGACTGCAGAGCTCATTGTATTTGGCTTTTTGATTTAACAGAGATGCTATTGGTAACCATTTATTTTGGCCTTGATCGGCCAAATTTTGCCAAATTCTGACTCTTGATGTGGAAAAATATTTCTTTTTAAAAAAAATTAAAACTCAGTCATCTAAAGGTAACTGGGTTTTCATTTCAAGAAAGACAACAACATAAATTGTCATTTCATTAGCAACTTCTCTTTCTTAATATCTGCTAACAGACTGAAAACAAACAAACAAACAAACAACAAAACATCCAACAACCAAAACACTAAACAGTGGCAGAAAATACTTATGAGTATTCCTGACCCTGGTTAGAACTACAGCAACTTCATCTGGGTAATTGAATTAACTAGAAAACATGAACTCATGAAAACCCCACATCTCCCTGTCTTGCCACTGAGCATATTTGTGTTTGTATGCTTCATCTTGGATGACAGAAGTGCTGACTGTGGATTGCCATGAAGAGAAGTTACTTAAGAGATGCCTCAAGATACCAATGTGTACAGGGAAAGAAGGACAAAGTTTGAAAGGCCCTAAACACTTGCTAGGCTCTACCCAAATTATTATTGTACCCTCCCTGCCAGTGTATTGTATATGTGTTTTCCAGAGGTAGGAAATGTTCTGGGGCAGCGGAGACTGTGTGAGAGCTTTTGCAGCTGGAAAAGGTTATGAACCTTTGGCATGAACAGTAGTTTCTACAGAGTTATTTCATCTCTAAGTAAACCAATAATATTCATGTAGGCAGACAGATGAATAATAAAGACCATCTTTCTAGTCCTTTAAAATTTCCTTTCTGCTTTGGGAGGTTTCATCAAAGAATGTGAATCCCTGAGGCTACTGCTGGTACTGTTTGTGACTGGGTTGACTGGGGAAATCATGGCTACTTTATTTTTCTTTAAACCCTCCTGAGGCTCAGCTGTGTAATAAGAGTGGGGTTTGATACAAGTTCTAGCTACTTATGTTTTCCAGTTTGTTACTGTTTTGAATCCTACTGTTCGGTGCCACTTCTTTGTGTCTTCTTGTTAGATGTTATGATTATATTTGAAAAAGTGTCATGAGAGAAGAGAGGATATGCTGGGCCAGGCAGAAAGATGTGCAGATCAGACTTACTCCCTCTCCATTTGTCTGCGTGAAGCCATGCTGCAGATCTGGCCGAGGTTTCATTAAAGGGAGTCCATATTCAACAGAATTTAAATTATTTTTAAATTAAATTTAAATTCTTCAGAATTTTATTTGCATAGAGAGTAGATCAAATATGCTTAATCTATCTGTGGTCTGGCATACTGATACTTCTGGCCAAGTAAGTAATGCTGGAGAATTCCTCTGCCTGTCACGTAGCAGCAGAAGAAAAGGAAGGGGAGAAAGTTTGGAGAATGGCCCTAAGCACTGTGAGAGCCTTCACACTTTCTCCACAGGCCCTCAGAAGTTTTGTTGAGATCAGCTTCAGGAGTGTGCAAACAGAGTTTGCCTGATCCACAGGACACTTTCAAAAGATACTGCAAAAACAAGCCCTGATACTTCAGGATATTTTGAATGTCAGTTATGATTTATGAAATGAGACTTCAAGCCTTATTTCCTTTTGTTACTGAATAAAAGTTTTCAAATGCTTATTAAGATAACCTGAGAATCAAGAAGGAAAACAATGAATCACTCACAAATAAGAAATGAATCTTCAAGAGAATCCTAAAAAAGAAGCATTTATCATTCATGCTTCTTCATTTATGTCCCCAGGCTGAGTTCCAGTCCCATCTGTGTGACTGATGCTGCCTCTGAACAAACTCCTTCCCCACTTTTCCTTTCATGCTGCCAGCCTGGAGAAGAAGAGGAGCTGGAGCTCCTTAGAGGTGACACTACTGAGCTTCTCTCTCTTTCCCTGTTGCCATTCATATTGCGGCCAGCTCAAAGAGTGAACAGAAATCAATATCTTAGGCTACCAAAACCGAGCAAAACTTATGGGCTGTTCTGCATTGTCTTTCACAATTAAGTCATTTTCAGACAATGATTTTTTTTTGGCTGCTGCTACAATGGGAAAAAGCAATTTCTCAAGGTGAGGAGCTGGGAGGCCAAACCCTGCCTGAGGTCTTCAGTTTGTTCCTGTTGTCCACCCAGAAAAACCTGAATGTGATGGCTGCAAGCTAAAAAATGTTAAGACCCTTGTAGGCAGCATGGTTTGCATATTGTGTCCAGGTCAAGTGTAGGGCACATTTTTTTTTTTTTTTTTGTCACCCAGGTACCCCCTGGTGAATGGTCATCTGTCTACTCCATATGTTTAATCTCTTCTCCATTTTAAAACTAGAATCCTCTGTCTCTCATTACAAATGCACTACAGAAAGATAAACTGCTTGCTGTGCTCATTAGTATGTTAGCCCAGAGATTGATTTTTCCAGCTCACAGCATCAGTAACAAACTGAAAAGTTTGGAAGTGTTTCTGAAATGCACTAATGGATTAGCTTCTGCTCATCATTCCACTTGGTACAAAATGGAGCTAGTATTGCTGGTAATTAATCTAGAACTAACTTTGAAAAAGTCAAGAAGAGAAGTGGGTCTCAACATTTTTTTCTGAATTTTGAGAACTAGATTTTCAGACTTCCCATGAGTTTAAATTAACTTACTGTGAGGAAAAAAAATATAGCTTGAAGAGTTCTAGAAAATATGAGTCTAAATTTTTTTTTTTTTTTTTTTTTTTTTTGAGGCCAGCATTTTTGCAAGGAAGGAGGAGCTATAGCTGCTCAGACTCTAAAAGCTGGACTTTTATGTGGCAGGCTACGTGCACATGTAACACCTGAAAACTTAACTGTCACCTTCAAAAATGTTACCTTCAGTTTTTGTAATAGCAGCTCCAGCACTGGACTCCCTCTATTTGGTATGGCACTTGAGAAAGAGGTATAAAAAGTAAGTGGAGCTCCTCCCCTGCGCCAGAAGTGCAAAGAGTTTGGAAGACTCCATGTTTCTGCTTAGTTTTCATTAACAACGGAAGCCTGAAGAAAAGTAAAAGGACACCTATAATGTGTATTGGGTATGTAGCAAACTGTCTGTTTATTTACTGCTGATGGGCATGGGGGTATGCGTGCTTGGAAAGGCCTCAGGCGTTGTGGTGAGTGCTCATTCAAGATGGATGGCTTTCTAGGTGTTCTGCTGGATTTACAATATGCAATCAACAAATAAATTGCATCAAATCTGAAAGCAAAAACTGAAACACAGGTTTGGGAAATAATAGTTTAGGAAAGAGCAATTCAACACATAACTATATCTCTGTAAGAACTGGAGCTTAATTGTCTTAAAATGACATGGTAGATTTTTAGGGATTGATTATCTACCAAACTGCATTGGTTATTCTTTCTTCAACAAGAACTTTGATATTGGATATCAGCAAGTAACTCCTGTGCATGTGCACACACACAGAGACAGACAAACCTACTTTGTTTCTATAATGTAATGGAGATATTTTCCAGTTCTTGCCAAAGGCTGCTCTGAACAATTTTTTCCACCTGTGAAGTACTCTATCCTGAATACGCTGTCCCTTACCAAGGTAAATGAGCCTGGTTTCTGAAGCCAACATGTAATTTTCCATAAAAAAGTGTCTCTTTTCAGAGTTGCCAGAGAGTACTACAATGGAGACAACATCCACATCTTTGCCAAAGGCCATAGATGAAATAATAAAGAAAACTCCAAATTTTCCATGATGATTCCTGAAAAATGAAAAACTTTTCCTTTAAAAAAACAAACCAACCAAACAAACAAACAAAAACACAAAACAAACAAACAAAAAAACCAAACACAAACCAATAATTGATTCTTTTGCTTAAATTAAAGCAAAATTTTAATTATCTATATTCTTGATCAAAACCTCAATCTAAAAGTAACTGTATGCCAAACTTACCACTGAGACTAGTGGTGACTTTGACATGCAAAGTTACATAACCGCAGCAGTCAGAAAAACTCCAATGCAGCACCATATATTCTTCCCCTTGTGATTGTATATGTTATTGTCAGTGGTTTTGTGGCTTAAAATCTCCCAAAGCCAGATCCAGGCTCTGCTGGACCTATCCTATGGGCCACCTCAGAATGACTTTAGAGATGCCACATAAAAATGTAATAGGTGAGAAGTTCTTATGCAGACTGTATCAAACTATGTTCTGTTGTCTTAAATTTAGTAATAGAACTTTTAGTGATTTACTGATACAAGAGTGGGAGCTTAGGAGTTTCTTTTTTGAATGCCATATATGTGAAAAAGAAAAAAAAGAACACATCAATGTAAATTCAGTTAAAAGGCCAAATCAGATGAAATTTGTACAGAAATGAGCAGGAAGGGAAAATCTCCATGTCTTCAAATGGAAGAAAATAATTATGACAGTTTTCACTGTACGCCCTGTACCTGCAAAGGTGCAGCTATATTTCCATTGACTTTTTTTTTTTTTTTTTTAATTAAAATACTAAAAAGTGTATAAGGGTATAAGGAAATAGGTCTAAATTTAGACTATGTCAATATAGATTTTATACCTATACTATGGTTGTCATACAATATAATACAACACAGTAAAAACAATATTGTGTCCCAAACCATCTCAAATAAGATCCTCTTCTTATATAATAGTGCTATTTCTCCCCTAAAATGAAATGACAGAGAAAAACACTTGATTTCTTTGAATCAATGAAATTGTCTCATCTACTTGCCCAGCATCACCATAAGCATTTGTGTCTATGTGCGTTCATGTGACGTATTATTGGAGAAGAGCTGTCAGAAAGCAACATTTGCTGGAACAAAGACGAGAGGTTTTAGGGATATGAAATCACAGCAGACATTCCAGTTATCCCATTAAGATGAGATGTGACCTTTAAATGGAAGAGTGATACTTTGGAGGCTGACATTTGATTTCCCAGTATGCTCCCAGCATGTTGCAATTTGCTACAAAACAATGAGTAGCATTCATCTGAGGCTAAAAATTTCTTTTGGAAGTGCACAATATGCTGTGAAAACAGTAATTGTATTTTATGACTTGCCAGGCAGTCTTTCGATGTGTTAGAGAAATTATCAGAAAAGGAACGAGTGGGTTTATAAATATTGCATGAGAGAAGATGTATAAACAAACAAAAAATCTATGGTTCCAGACATATTACTCCTTTTATTAAAGCACTATTTATTCATACATTAAAAAATCCCATTGAAATATTGAAGAGTTTGGTTGAAGCCGGGAAAGCTGAGACAATAGCTGTTTCAGTTCTAGCTTCAGTGTCCTTCCCCTCATCACTGCACAGCTCAAACATACACTGCCATGAGTGCTGCTCTCCCCATCGACATGGCTCTTGGCATTATTGGAAATCTTTACAAATATTCTGCTGGGCCTTCACTTGGGAAAGGAGCTGTTACTTGTAGGGCATGTTGCTTCCTACAAATGATGGATGTACAAGGCTCAAAAGGTAGCAGCCGGCTGCCTGCCTCACCAGGCAGTCCTGCTGTGCCATACAGGCATGGCAGCCTTGGGGTAACACCTCCACAAGCTTTTTCTTTGCCACCCTGAGGCACCAGTCCTAGGACGACGTACTCACCACCTTGCTGGACCTCCTGCCAGGTCAGCTCACAAGGCACAGGAGGATCACAGAGTCATAGAGTCATCTAGGTTGGAAAAGACCATCAGGATCATCAAGTCCAGCCATTAACCTGAGCTACTGAGTCCCATCACAAAACTATGTCCCTTACTGTCACATCTCTTAAACACCTCCAGGGATGGGGACAGCACCACTTCCCTGGGAGCCCATTCCAATGCTTGACCACAGTCTCCATGAAGAAATTCTTGCCAATGTGCAAGCTAAACCTCTCCTGGCACAACCTGAGACCATTTTCTTGCATCCTATCACTGTTCACCCAAGAAAGGTGAGCAATACCCTCCCCGCAGCAACTGAATAAGGTGAAAAATAATTTTCTCAGTGCTTGTCCTGCACTGAGACTGAAGTTGGACTGGTGTTGTTTATTGGCAGCAGCAATGGCTGAAGAAAAGTGGTTTCAAGCATAGTCAAAGTAAGAATGGTAAGGTCTATTTAGCTTTGATCTAAAACATTAATTTTGCCTAAAATAAATGATTGCTTCACATTGCAGGCTGATTAAACATTTTCATTTATTTATTATTATTATTATTAAAATTGTAAAATAGTTGAGGTTGGCAGGACCCTCTGGAGGCCATCTGCTTCAACCCCAAATCAAGCAGGGACACCCAGAGCAGGCTGCCCAGGACCATGTCCAGGTGGCTTTTAAAGGTGTCTAAGGAGGTAGACTCCACAGCCTCTCTGGGAAACAATGTTCAGTCACTAACACAGTAAAGAAGTTTTCTGCAGCTGAAATCATAGAATCCCAGAACAGCTGAGGTTGGCAGCCATGCTCAAGTAGGGCCACCTGGAGCAGGTTCCCCAGGAACATGATATGATGGCTTTTGAGCATCTCCAAGGAGGGAGACTCCACAGCCTCTCAGGGCAACCTGTGCCAGCACTCTGAAGCCCTCACAGTAAACAAGTGTTTCCTGATGCTCAGAGGGAATCTCTTATTTATGTCCATTGCTTCTTGTCCTGGCACTGAGCACCACTGAAAAAAGCCTGGCTATGTTCTCTGTGTCTCCTCTCTTCATTGAATTGAATTTTATTCTTTTTATTTATTTATTTATTTTTTGTTTGGCTTCATTCATGAACATTTGGGAAAGTCAGGAGGCTGGCAGAATTCAAAAGAGAAATATAATTTTTCATCACTAGTATTTTACATTTTTGTATTTCAGGGTACAAATGGTTATAACATTTTGTTTGGTATAACAATATATACATACATACATACATACATATATATATATATATACATTTTTCCTTCCTCCCTCCTCCCCACCCTCAGTTTTATCCAATGGGACCTTGAAAATATAAGAGGTCTATCAGTACTGAGTGAACTAACATGTCACACCTTCTCAAGTCATTAGTACCTCCAGGTTTTTGACAGCCAGGATAATTCTTTAATTATTTTCCATCTGTACATGATTGTTAAATGCTGTTATTCAATTCACAATGTTTCTCAAAATGTTTCTTGACTGTTTTGTTACTGATAATAGATTATTTTCCCAAACAAGCAAAACAGAAGTGATCTTCGATACCTCTGAAATTATTATGATGGTAATTATATTAGTTCCACTAGTGCCAAATAACATTTATAGTGTTTTTTGTTTGTTTGTTTGCTTGTTTTCTTCCGTGTCCAATCCAGTTATTCATTTTCTTTAATAATTTAAAATTTGACTGTCAGTATGGCACCACATTGCTTTATACCTAGCAATAATGGCCCTGCAGACAGGAAACCAGCCAGGGAATCAACAATAGCACCTAAAATCTGAAGTAGGGACTTAAGAGAGTCTTGGATGAAAAGAATCAAGCCCTGCCAGAAGAGACTGCCAGGAAGATGAGGCTGAAAGCTGTAGGCAGGGCTTCCCTTCACTACATCCTGTTGCTGGCTCCAAAAGCAATGTGTGCTATGGATGTAAAAACTGGATCAACAGGGCTAAGGTGAAAAAGTACACCTAGTCCTCTGTAATATTGTGTGGTCTTTAAAAATAATTTTAGACAAAAGATGGACCATTTATGATGAATCCCCTGTTTTCCCTTTGTATTTTGAGGCTATGGAAGAAGTTGGTGTTATCCTCAAGCCCCTACCTTCCCATTTTTTTTGAAGCAGAAACAGAATTGTTCCATTATTTTCTCAGGAGAAAACGTTTAATGATCTGTTATTAACTTCTTGCCCTTCTCTTCATTATTATTATCTTCAGTCTTAACTCTCTGGTATAATAATTAAAAGATGACCACAGACTCAATCTTGAAATGAATCTTTTTAGAGTGAAGCACTTTGAATCATTTACACTAAAAAAAAAAAAAAAAGAAAAAAAAGTTTTAACTCCCAATCTAGACAAACCTACATGACACCAAGGCCATTTTTTTTTTTTTTTTTTTTTTTTTTTTTTTTACTGATGGGAAAAACAAACTCTTTGAATTTCCTTTGAATCATTAAATAAAAATGATTGCACATCTTATGCAACATCAATGGAGAGCTAGTAAGTTGCCTGTGAGAAAGAGGTGATGATTTTTTTTCCAGTAGAGGGCACTGATGAAATGTATCCAAATCACTGCTCACTACCTTGACTTTCTCAATTGGAAGCGCAATGATTATTTCACAGTAACGCCTGTTCTCTGAGGATTTATAATCTGAACACATATTAATGCAGTCTGCATGGGCTGTTAATAAACATCCAACCGTTTTTATCTAGATGTTATGTTACAATCCTCTTTTGCAAGGTTTTAACTAAACTCTGTATGCTTGAAGCTGTTGGGTACCCTCCTTGTTATCAGAATGCTAAACTACTTCTTCCTTTTGGTTTTTCAGTCAGCCTTAATAAGCACTTTTATTATGGAAGGACACTGTGCAGGAAAGCATTAACTTAGATGTGCCTGGTCAACACAGGACATTAGTTTCTCTCTGAATAGCAACAAATTTTGCTTGAAATTATTATGGAAAATATCATATTACCTAAAATAAATCAGAATATTAATTTTAATTCTGGAATGACTAAACAAACACATATTAGAGAAACTTTAGCCACTTTCTTTAGGACAAAAGAACAGAGAGAAAGGGAATTGGAAAGTGCTGTTGAAAGTATCCACCCTGTCACTTATCACTAACCTTAGTTTTATTTGTTAAAATTGCAACTACCTTGCTCAGCTGCTGTCTTTAAATAGCTCTATCAATGATAGTTTTTGACATCAAATTTCAAATTCTGGTCAGATTTGACTGAGATTTCAGTTTAATCCCTTGTCATGACTTTCCTGATGGTGATCACATATTCATTTGATATTGCATAACACCAGAAATGACCTTTTTTTTTTTTTTTTTTTTTTTTTCCCCCTCATTTTTTTCTGTTCTGGTCAACTTTTGGTGAACTCTTTCTCGCTTGTGGGAGATAGTTTTTGTAAGTTGGTTTTAGGCCAAACCTTCTTTCCCTTCTTTCCCCTTTGCCCCACAGAGAACTGAGCCTAATCTTGGACCTGGAGTCTGATGTGATACCCCTGCTTAGCCCAGATGGCTACAGGCAGCAGAGTAACAGCTACCAAGACAGATGCTTCACTCACGTGAACTGAAGATTGATCTGGCTAAGCACAAATAAGTCCCTCTTGCTGAGCTAACACAGAAGGTGATCATTCAAGGTAAGCACAATTTCTTCTCTATCCATTTCCTTTTCCAGGGGATAGGCAACAAGCATAATTAATTAGGAATTTCTTTCCTTGCTTTACAAAAGCAGCCAATGCTGCAGGCATAAACAAACAGCTTCTCTTGAAAAAAACAGCTTCTCTTTTGAAAGATCCTGCTAGTCTGGAAACATTCTCTATAGTTCGTGTGAAGAATATAACAGGGACCAGCAATGCTGTTCACTTTTAGTTGACGCCAGTGTTATACTCTACTGATCTAGTTGTAACTTAATTAGAGTGTTTTGGGTTTCAAATAATAGTGGATGCAAGGCAATGTATTGTAATGTATCTTCCTCCTACCTTGTTGTTGCCCTTGGAGGTACCCTGAGCTCCCCATGCTCTCCCTCATGGTACTCTTTGCCCCTCAGTGCTTTTCCACCTCCATACTTCTTGCTCCTTCCTTGTAGCCTGTTGCCACCACTGGACCTCCCATGCTCTCCTGTCCTAAGCAGCCTTCACCGAGGTCTCCAATGTCCTACTCACACTTCATCTGATCCCTTTTGTAACATTTTCCAGTAAAGCTGCTGTAGTTTCCCCCGCCATTTTCTGTTCATCCTACAACACCCAGCCTACCCTCTGCTTCCCAGCACTCCCAGCCTCCAGCCCTGGATCTGTCATGGTGTGACAAATTTCCTTGCTCCTCCTTGATCATTGGTGGCTGCTGGTTGACTAGTGACTCTCCAGGGAATACACATACAATCTTTGCCCTGCCATCCAGCTGGCTGCCACACAGATGTTATGCCCATTTTTATCAACCCATTGGTCAGAAAACCCTGCAAGCTGGTCGGGAATTACCCGTGCTCTGCCTGACACCCCTGGAAGATCAGAAAACATGTACATGTAACACTTCCCTTCGGGGTATCTTCGTAGCAATGAGGGATGAAGGGGTTCAGCACAAAAAGGAGCATCTCAAAGCATACCAGAAATAAGGGAAGATAGTACTAACTCTCTGATGATGAGCGTACTCACTGTATCCACTTGCAAATATGAACTGATGTCTTAACAACCAATATTTTTATTGCTGGATGGAAAACTTTAACCTGCTAGCTAAACAGGGCAACAGTGAGTATTAAAGTATAATTATATTAATAACCTTTTACCCACTTTTCTCCACGAGGCAGGCCAACTCTTGTTTTCCCCCATCAGAAGTAACTTTTAGCCACGGCTTACAACTTGAAGTCTTGGTGCATAACAAGGCTTGGTTTTAAGTGAACTGCTGTGGCAGTGTGCCATCCTTCTTGTCTCTGCTTCTCCTCCAGTGGACTGCCCTGGTGTGAGCCCCTTGCCTTTGGTCTCTTCTGGCCCACAGGTTTTGCTGCCTGCCTCTCTTTCCCTGTTGTTCCCAGTGGCCATGTGCATACTATCCCACACTCTGTTCAGTCTGATGGCCTTTCCTATAGCTTTGCTGCAAGTTCCTATTGGCTCTACTCCTGGAGGAAGAACAGAGAAATAAGACAGTGGTGGTCTTTCAGGCCAAAAAAGGCTCTCAAAACATTAATCCCTTGCATCCTGTGAAAGAAAATCTTTCCACTGTCCTTCTGTTTATCAGGTTATAACCCCAGTATTCTGACTTTGGGAGCTATTGCTTCAGATTAGCAGGGCTATAAATGTTAGGGCCATTCAGCTAGAATTAATAGCCCTAGGGGCTCAATACATTATTACATCTGACATTTTCTCCACAATATGACTCTCTTTTGGGAGGAAAAAGCAGTTCCTCAATAAAAAGGTGAAGGGGAGAGAAACAGAGATATGTCTGATCTGATCTCTCTGTGTTTAAAAAACCTGCCATTGCTGAAACCTGCAAAGCAGAGTTGGGGATGGAAGGCTGCTAAATTAGGGCTAAAGTTTGCTCCCTCTGCAGCAGAGGGAAGGTGAGACAGCTTAATATCTTGGGCAACTGAGACCCAATAAGGTGAGGTAACCCTTGGTCTAAGTCTTCCTATGTGATCTATCTCTGTATCAGGATGTCACTTGTGACCTTACTGTTGTGTATTTGCATTAATGCAGTAAAGCAAACCCCAAACAGTAAAAAATCATAAGCATTCACTAAGAACAATATAAGGGAGGGAACGGACCATTTTTTTTTTTCCCTAATGATATTTATTTATTTATTTATTTATTTATTTATTTATTTATTTGAGGATGTGCTGTCACAGAAAAAAAAAATGTTTAAGAGACATAACTGAAATTGCAAAAGGACGAACATTTTGAATTAACTCTGTTGACCAGCCTCATTTTAATGAAACAGCAACTTGCATTATTGGTCTTCTCTCTCCAGTCCTAAACGCTCTCTCTGGCACTCGAATGACAGATCAATCACTGCAGCTCCAGGCTAAGAAAACCTTCCTGCAATATTACGGGGCACGTAGGCTTTCGGCTCAACATTCGTTTCAGCATAGTGATTGCAACTTGCAATTGTAAATTTAATCTTGCTGTATGAGACTGTAAGACCCAATTCTGATGTGGAGATCTACATGCCACACATTTGTACTTTCTTATAAAATACCTGAAATCCTAAGCAATGCAGTGCTTTATTGATATGCAAAGCTGTTCAGGTAAAACATGATTAATTTTATAGGTGGAATAGAATGGCTTATCTTTAAAAAATAACATATGCAACACATTTCCTTCCTTTATGCTCATGGAATACATTTTTGAGCATATTCTAATTTCTTTGTCTTGATCTGTTATTTCATGCATTTCAACCATAGTCTGCAGGCTTAGTCCTGTTTATCTAACTGGTATCTATGTCTAAAAGTGGGAAGCCTAGGTGTGATTTTGCTGCTGGGGATAGGTTAAAAATGACTGGCCAGTCAAGTGAATGGGATTTTCTCTGTTTCTCATGAGATCTATACAAGCACTTCCAGCAGTAGTACTCACAATTGCTGATCTAAATCCTTATTTGCTTGACTGCTTGTGAAATGTATTGCTTTGCACGGCAGTGCTAGGGACATTTGTGGTTTTTAATTTCTGTTATTCTGGCACTGCCTGCTGCTGCTGTGGAGAGCCAGTTTCTAGGGCTTGTGGGCAGCTCCCACTGGAAGGAGACAAGGCTTAGCCCTCTTTGTTGAGAAAGCATAATCACAAAGTCTCACCTGGACAGGGAAGAAAAAGGAAGTGAAATAACTTACTTGTTCCCAATTTCAATCTTCTTTAGAGGCAATACTTCATTAAAGTGTTTTCAGGGCACATTTTCTTTTCTTGTTACTTGTGCATCTTTTCTGAAAGCTTTTCTGCTGCTGATTCTGTTCTCACATGCACACACCTATAGGTTATATAACAGTGCCGAGATCACACAGCTCAGCTGGTAGACAGCTGTGTGCAGGCTTGTTTTGGACTGCTATCTCTTGCTGCAAGTGAAGTTGGAACTTCTACCTAATCTTGCACAGAGGAGAGGTATCCAGCAATGCTTTCTCACTCTGCAAGGGAATAAGGCAAATGTTTTTGACAAACTAAATGAAAATAGTTATACCCATGACAAAAACAAATTAATTTAGTCTTTCCCAGCTAGCTCAGTCAGTATTCAGCTGGTGGTGTTAATTACTACTGTTACAGAAGATAACTTACATGTTATTAGCGTGATGATGAATAACAGGATAAAAATGAAAAACAAACAAAAAAAACCCAAACCTATCTCTGTAATGCTGAACCCTGTGTAATGATATCTTCAGTACAAGGAGAGTACAAAAATGTATGTCAAACATACTGTTCTGATTTGACAGGTTTTGATGCTTTCATTGGTGTCAACCACTGCAAAATTTGCAGGGTGACAGATTCATTTTTTCAAAAAAATCAATTTAAAAAAGCTTATGGTTTTGATAACAGAATGTTCAGGAAATGTAAAAAGCATGTTCATCTGCTTTTGGAGCCTATAATCCAGTTCAATCCAATCCAATCCAATCCAATCCAATCTAAAATATTCATATTGTGAGGCTATGCTCTGTAGAAGGTACTCTGTGCAGACCAATGTTTCCATATTGATTAAAAACATTAGATTAGGAAACTCAGAAAGCCCAGTTTAGAACATTCTCTGAATGAGTCTGATTTCAGAGAAAATTTATATTTTTGGAAGAGGGAATTAAAGAAATAATTCAAAAAGTCAAAAGTCAAATTAAATTGATTGTTTTTCTTCTGCTTTCATCAGTCAGGATTTAAAAGGAATACTGCAGTATTAAATTAAACATTTCTATAAATTTACTTTTGTGCATATTTATGATCCTGATTTTGGTAATAAAATCTTGGAGACGGTATTAAAATAATACTGAATGCAGCTGCTATATCTTCTAAGTAGCATTGTTTTACAAATTAAAGCTGAAAGGAATTCCATGGAATGACAAGAACAATACAGATGAATTTTCTTTTCTGCAGACAGATTTGCATTTTTTTGTGTAAACTTCACTTGGGCTACTCTGGCATCACGGCAGAGTGCTTTGTCTTAGATTTGAGAAGTTCTATTCAAGAAGAAATATAATCCCATCTATCCCAGCTGCATGGCATTTATCTCCAGTCAAAGAGACTGTACATCATTCTACTGTTAATGGGCAATAAGAATAATCTGCCCTATAGAATAGAGAGGATTGAATTGTAAGCAAAGAAATTGAAGATTTTAGAAGAAAAGCAACTAAATACTAAGTGCACATTTCAGCATTCAGTTTCATGTCTAAAGTTATCACTTTAGACATGAAAGCAGTTTTCAAGGTTGGCTGATGCAGGTATTCAAGCAAATGAGGGAAGAGAGAATGGAACTGTGGCTTGGTTTGTAGTCCAAAGACCCTAATCTAATGTACTTTCTGTGTAAACTTGGCAAGGCACTTGCTTTCTTTGTGTCTCAGTTACCATTTGAACAACTCCTTATTATCTATTGCGATAAAGATTTGTTAGACAGATGGAAAGACACTGTAAGCTTCTGTCTCACAATAAACATTATATAGAGATGAAATTATATAATAACCAACAATATAGTCTATTACAAAAATCAAGTACTTTTCTGAAAGTGAGCAGCAACTTTAAATGATACTCTGAAGGCAGAGGTCTTCTGGCTACTTTGTGTGCGAGAAAAAGGCATTAACTTCCTATCCATTTGCTGACAAAGACATGGAAGAATTTGTTCTCTGCTTTAAATTTCTGCTACTGGATGTCTTGTGTTGGGAATTTGAAAGTTGAATCCTTGAATCTGAATTGTCTAAACAATTGTTACGTCTCAAGTCTTTGCCTTTCTTTTCTTTCTTTCTTTCTTTCTTTCTTTCTTTCTTTCTTTCTTTCTTTCTTTCTTTCTTTCTTTCTTTCTTTCTTTCTTTCTTTCCTTTCTTTCTTTCTTTCTTTCTTTCTTTCTTTCTTTCTTTCTTTCTTTCTTTCTTTCTTTCTTTCTTTCTTTCTTTCTTTCTTTCTTTCTTTCTTTTTTCTTTCTTTCTCTTCCTTCCTTCCTTCCTTCCTTCCTTCCTTCCTTCCTTCCTTCCTTCCTTCCTTCCTTCCTTCCTTCCTTCCTTCCTTCCTTCCTTCCTTCCTTCCTTCCTTCCTTCCTTCCTTCCTTCCTTCCTTCCTTCCTTCCTTCCTTCCTTCCTTCTTTCCCCTTCCCTTTCCCCTTCCCCTTCCTCTTTCCCTTCCCCTTCCCCTTCCCTTTTTCCCTCTTTCCCTCTTTCCCTCTTTCTCTCTTTCTCTCTTTCTCTCTTTCTCTCTTTCTCTCTTTCTCTCTTTCTCTCTTTCTCTCTTTCTCTCTTTCTTTCTCTCTCTCTCTCTCTTTCTCATTTCACAGAGAAAGAATTTCAAATCTTTCACTGAAGATTTTTAGCAACAAACATATCAGTTCCCTAGCTGTAAAAGAGAGATTGAGCTAGTTTATAGAGAACGGGACATCATAAATACTCAGCTGTAATCTATATAAATAAAAGATTCCTATATATAATGAATTCTTGAAACAGCACAACCTTGATTCAGGACAACCTTGATTCAGGGAGCTAAGTAGCATGCCCAGTCCAGGCCAGTACAGATGGTCCCAGCAGCAGGAAATAAGATGGAGTACCCAGCAAATGCACATGAATATCCATGTGAGGAGAAGAAGGTCAGAAAGGGCTTAAGGGAACATAAAACTTTTTTATTTATTTATTTTTTATTTTTTATTTTTTTTTTATTTTTTTTTTAGTCAGAAGCTTACTCTCTGAACATTTAAATTTTTGAAGCTGATAATGCTTGGATGAAATAGGCATATGGTATAGTTTCCCCTAGAGACCTTTTCCTGTTACTGCCTCCTCATGCAAACTGAGTATTGTCCTAGTTAGAAAAAAAGTCTCTTCTGTTGTGAAAGGAAGATTATAATTCTCGCTTCCTGCATCTTTGTTGGTGGCTTGATGCTGGTTGGGGACCACCTGAAAATTATTTTGGCAAACCTCCCAAACGGTTTTGAGTCAGCTGAGCCCACAATTGGCTGTGAGAGAAAAAGAGTCAAAAGGACAAGGACAGGACACCTGAGTCTGTCAGGAGGCACAATTATTTTTGAAGTTAAGCATGCTGTATGTGCAACAGAAAACCGGTGGGACTGAGATAAGCAGCACTGTGTGAGCGCCATTTCAGGAGTAGGTCCACCTGTAGTAGAATGGGGTGTAAAGGAAAGACAGCAACATGGCGCCCCACGCTGTGTCCCAAGGTGTTTGTTAGGCTGTGTCAGCAAGTCACGCTTCATATCTCCTGAAAATCTATGCTTGCTTTTCACTGCCCTTACCTTTAAAAACCAAGTTCCTTATGGTTGGTGTAAAACTAACTGTAGAGTGTTGAAAGTCAACCTCAAAAATCTCAAACAACTTCAAGAAACTCATCTAGACCTAAAACATTTCACCTTTCCATCTGATATGTCAAGATATCAACTTCTAAGTTCAACCTTCTCCCCACAAAACAAAATTACTGTTTGTGGGACCAGTTTCGTTGTGAAGTAAAGCAAAGTTTGAAATTTTCTGATGTCACAGAAATTTACAAACCCCGATAACACGGATCAGCGGTGTAAGGTAATGAGGCATCTGGGTGATAAAACTGGTTATTATGAAGTTCTACAGTGCATTTCTTCAGGGATGGAAAGATATCAGCAGATGTCTCTGGAAATGCCAATGTGTTTCTTACCAAATTTGTTTCTCCAGACTTCACTAAAAGGTCTACTTGAGATCATGCAAATAATACAATTATCACTAAAAGCATAGGGAAAATTTTAGGTTAGGAAAAGGGAGAAAACACATGATTAAGTTTGAAGTTTGTTACTGAGATAGTCCTGATGATTTGTACACTACAGCTTTCTGAGCATTTGATCAATCCCAAATGTCAGTTATAATTGAACTGGCATTCCTTACATCCATATGTGCATGTACACTCACATATGTGTGTGTTTGGGGTGGATGAAGGACCAGAAGAAGCATGAAGGAAAAGTGCTGAAAACCAGAAAGCAGTGACAGACTGAA